>NC_143028.1:35105416-35718958 GCF_057628025.1 Oncorhynchus mykiss | reverse complement strand
TCTGTGTATGTGTAGCGTATCTATATGATACTGTCTGGTCAGAAAGAGTATGACATTGTTTCTGGCATTAGCGTTGAATACAATGAGCATTTGGCCTCCCTTGATAAAAAATCTACAAAATAATAGCCAATGAGCGTTGAGCTAAACTGAGTCATCTCAATTGTGAATGGTCCTTTCTCACAAAAAAAAAGTGTCAAGGGAAGCCATTTTGGATTTGTCTTCACATCAATCACATCACAAGCCAAACATCATTACTGATAGAAAACACTTGCTTTGTTGCATCTCATTCTTCCGGTGGCTTGCTAAAATCGTCACTTTCCTAAATTAACCATGTATAGAGATAGGGATTTGGACTTTTACTTAATTCTCTGTACTGGCCAATGAATATAACGGTGATTCTGATCCAACCATAAATTAATACATAATGCCCCTGGCCTAAGATAATGGAAGTTCAACATGTAGGCATAAGTATGCTAATGTTAACTAGCTGTCCTGGCATATCGTTGCCCATGAAAGGAAGTTAGGCTAGGGAGCAAGTATTTTAGCCAGGCTGCATAGGACAACAAAAACTAAAAGCAAACAATTTAAAATAGATAAAAATAAAAGTTTGACAGAGTCCTAGACCATTTAGGCAACATGAAAGAGGAGGATGTTGTTGGCATTTCTCTACAAGTAGGGTGAGTCAACATGTTTTTTCTACTTGGGCACACACACAGAGAAATCAGTACCATGGACAGCCACATCATATTTAGCTTATGTTGATGTTCCCATTACGGCTCCACTTCTCAAGAGATGGGGAATCGTGTTGCCTCCCTGTATTCAGGTATAGGCCAAGCCTACTACTGTCTCTGCTAAGAGGTCTAGACCTTTATGGCACAGGGCAGGTAGCTTGTGCATTTGTCCTCTAACTGCAAAGTTGATGGTCCAAGTTCCAGAGTAGAAAGCCCCCAAATGAATGCACTACTACAAGGAGTTTATTATGATGGACTGCCAATTCCACCACAATCTTGATATTTTTCAAGGTCTAGGGTAATGCATATATTTAGGTCAGAAAAACATAATCCCAAAAATGTGTGTTATGCTCATTTAAAAGTGGTAGCCTAATCTCAGACGGATTTTCTCTAAAAGTATGACTACTGTGGTGCTCTTATACTGTTTAGTTACACTGTAATTAGTTACAGAGTTAGCTCCCGAGTGGCACAGCGGTCTAAGGCACTGCATCTCCGTGCTAGAGGTGTCACTACAGGCCCTGGTTTGATCCCGGGCTGTATCACAACTGGGCCGTGATCGGGAGTCCCATAGGGCGGGGCACAATTGGCCCAGCACTGTCCGGGTTAGGGGAGGGTTTGGCCGGGGTAGGCCGTCATTGTAAAATAAGAATTTGTTCTTAATTAACTGACTTACCTAGTTAAATAATGTTTTTTTTTAAATGACTCTAGGGCATTGTAGAGTAAATATTTCCCCAATAGAGGGAGCCAGAGTATAGGAGATGAGAAGCAGTTTGGCTGATGAACAGATGAAAATGAAACATAATCGTTATTTAGCAGACGCTTGTAAACAGACTTGCAGTTACCACATATTTGAATTATGGAGTGGCAGCGGATCTGACTTTTCCTGGACCTTTCTTCCTTGACAACTAAAGGGCAGGACGGACGTGGAGCAGGGCAGTTACCTACTATCCACAGTCTCATCTCTGCCTTCAAATTAGGCAATATATGACCCTCTGTATATATCAATGATGTTGCTCTTGCTGCGGGCGATTCCCTGATCCACCTCTACGCAGACGACACCATTCTGTATACTTCCGGCCCGTCCTTGAACACTGTGCTATCTAACCTCCAAACGAGCTTCAATGCCATACAACACTCCTTCCGTGGCCTCCAACTGCTCTTAAACGCTAGTAAAACCAAATGCATGCTTTTCAACCGTTCGCTGCCTGCACCCGCACGCCCGACTAGCATCACCACCCTGGATGGTTCCGACCTAGAATATGTGGACATCTATAAGTACCTAGGTGTCTGGCTAGACTGTAAACTCTCCTTCCAGACTCATATCAAACATCTCCAATCTAAAATCAAATCTAGAGTCGGCTTTCTATTCCGCAACAAAGCCTCCTTCACTCACGCCGCCAAACTTACCCTAGTAAAACTGACTATCCTACCGATCCTCGACTTCGGCGATGTCATCTACAAAATAGCTTCCAACACTCTACTCAGCAAACTGGATGCAGTTTATCACAGTGCCATCCGTTTTGTTACTAAAGCACCTTATACCACCCACCACTACGACCTGTATGCTCTTGTCGGCTGGCCCTCGCTACATATTCGTCGCCAGACCCACTGGCTACAGGTCATCTACAAGTCCATGCTAGGTAAAGCTCCGCCTTATCTCAGTTCACTGGTCACGATGGCAACACCCACCCGTAGCACGCGCTCCAGCAGGTGTATCTGGGGTTATGTTGCTGTGTTCATTGTTGGTGAATTTGCAATCGCAGAGTAGAGGCTGCCAACAATGCCAGGAAGCAACACTGGCAAACAATATCAGAAAACGAAATGAGAATTTTAGCCTGTCTCTAAGGAAGAGCCATTTAAAAAATACAAAAAAATCTATCATGTCTAAGACTACTCCCAGCTTACCAACTGGCTGTGGTTGGCATTGAAGATGTAATCTCAGAGCTGATAAATGGCCCTCTACTTGTCTGTCAGGAGGACTGATCCACTGGGCACAAATGTGTAACCCCAGACCTGAGCTGTATCATTTGGAAACAGGGAGAATGACAGGTGCATTTTTTTTATTTTTTAATCTCCCCCTCGCTCTCTCTGTGTGGGTGTGTGCTCTGGGAGAGGCAGCCAAGACCATCAGGTAAAGCCAACTTGAGATAGATGGGGAGGGAGAGAAGCAGAGAAAGAGAGGGATAGTGAGTGAGGGAAGAGAGAAAGAGAGGGGAGAGAGGTGTGTGTGTGTGTGTGTGTGTGTGGGAGTTAAGACAGAGAATTAGATGATAGGAAGTCCCGTGTAAATTATCTGTGGTTCATATTGGATCGATTTACAGTACATCATTGAATCATATGTTGTCTGGTTAAACTGTAAATTAATCATCGCATTTGGTATTGAAATATGCTCATCCAAATCACTACAGTTATTTTAACAGATACAGATACAATACTGAGTAGGTTACCGGTAAGTATTCACAATCTTATAATTTTACTGCAGTCTGATTGGTGGAACTTGGTCTCTGAATTTAGCCTCATTCAATATGAAGCACTGACACAGTGGATTTTGATAAATGATACTAGAATGAATTCCACAAACCAGGACATATTGGTTTCATATCAGTACAGCACAAGCATTTCTGATTGTTTCAACTTTTCATCCTCTATTTAGCATTTCGTTACATTACCTTTGATAAAAAGTAAAATGGGTGAACAACTCTTGACATTTGATAGCATTGACTGTATGGTGGTGTTGCCCCTTATATTAGGTTCTATATGACAAAATGCAGCAATATCTTCCATAGTCTTCTATTTTCCATAATCTTGCAGTTGAGAGAATTGCCACTGAGAGCAAAAGTAGTTAAAGTGCAAACTACTGTACATTACAATGCTCCTTGATGCAAACCCATTAGTCAAGGCTGCAGCATCTTGATGGAATAGCTACTTGGAAAGACCTGGCATGAAGCCTGATGCCTCTCTCTGCCTTTCTTCTGAGTGTCCTCTATCTGTGGTAAAAATGACACGAGAAAAACGGGTGTCAGTGAGTCTGCCGATCTGTTGAGTCAAGGGGCACTCCCTTACGGATAAACCACATGAATTTCACACGTGAACACGTGATCTCATATCATTTGTGAAGTTAATGTGATAACATGTGAAGCCACATGATAACATAAAGTGTCAATGGACTGTATGCCGATTGCTTGAGACTTAACCTCACTTGGGATTTGAACTCACAACCTCCTGGTTGCTAGCCAGCTGCAGATCCTCCTGCACCACCGGGTCGATGTTTAATGGAGATTCTCTATATATTTATTCCCATTCATAGATTTCTGAACTTCTTGAGTTGCAGTAAATATAAAGTAAATGTATCTATAAAATTACCAGTATGCTGCTGTATAAATGGGTTTGCTGACAACGTCGCAAAAAGGATGCGTACGCATCGATGTTGCCAAAAGCAGTGCGTTGTTATGATTCTGAATAGTCAGATAGCTAGCAACAATGACAAGAAGCTGCCATATGGAGAATGGTAGGTGGCTTGTTTCAGCCAGTTTTTTTTTTGTTCTTGATGTCTTGTCTTGTTTTTGTTTTGACTTATTTCATGCAAATGCTAATATAGCAAAAATGTGTTAGCTAGCTAATCAACAACAATCTATTTCAAAAACAACATTTGGAGATCTAAGCCCCTTCTGTTTTACACGTGATGGTTTTGTTGCTGAACAAGCAACCTGTCTATGCTGATTTAAATTACTGTAAAATCTTCAATGATTTTGTACTGTGACCACAATTCTGACTTAGCCTTAAATGGGATTTGAACTCAACCTCTAAGTCTGGAGCAACCTGAAATGTACTGCTCCTGTCACGCCATGACCTTAGAGAGTCGTTTTATTTCTCTATTTGGTTAGGTCAGGGTGGGCATTCTATGTTTTGTTTTCTATGTTTCTTTGTTTCTGTGTTCTGACCGGGTATGGTTCTCAATCAGGGAAAGCTGTCTATCGTTGTCTCTGATTGGGAATCATACTTAGGTAGCCCTTTTTCCCTCCTTTGAGTGTGGGTAGTTATCTTTGTTAGTGGCACTATAGCCCTATAAGCTTCACGGTTGTTTCTTCGTTTGTTGTTTTGTTGGTGACATTTTAAATGAAAATGTACGCTCACCACGCTGCACTTTGGTCCACTTATTCCTTCCAGGAAGACGGCAGTGACAGCTCCAGTGCAGCTAAACCACTAGGTTGCTTGTTCAGCAACAAAAAGGTATGGACAGACTTATTGGCAAGAATGCATTTCTGACTTTGCGAAAAGCTGCCCAGAATCAAGTTAATAATTGTCCAATTATCACCAACAACGTAACAGTGCACACTTGCAACCTCTTGGTTGGGAGAGCATTCAATGTTTCTGTCGTGCCATGAGGTTTGTACTTATTACTTGGAACATATATAAATACATATTTAAAAAATAAGGATATGGTTAGGGTCCACTAGAGTGTTGTTCCCTGGCTTACAAAAAGGTCAAAGGTACACTTCACAGGTATGTTGAACAAAAATATGAACGCAACATGCAACAATATAAAATATTTTACTGTGTTACAGTTCATATAAGGAAATCCGTACATTTATATAAATTCCTTAGGCCCTAATCTATGGATTTCACAGATACCTTCAAAAAAGGTAGGGTTGTGGATCAGAAAACCAGTCAGTATCTGGTGTGACCACCATTTGCCTTATGCAGAGCAACACATCGCCTTCGCATAGGCTGCTGATTGTGGCTTGTGGAATGTTGTCCCACTCTTCTTCAATGTGTGTGCGAAGTTGCTGGATATTGTCGGGAACTGGAACACACTGCCGTACACGTCGATCCAGAGCATCCCAAACATGCTCCGTGGTTGACATGTCTGCTGAGAATGCAGACCATGGAAGAACTGGGGCCGTAAATTATCATGCTGAAACATGAGGTGATGATGGTGGGATGAATGGCACGACAATGGGCCTCAGGATCTCATCGAGTATTTTTGTGCTTTAAAATTGCCATCGATAAAATGCAATTGCGTTTGTTGTCCATGCATACCCATACCATACCGCCACCATGGGGCACTCTGTTTACAACGTTGACATCAGCAAATCGCTCGCCCACACAATGCCATACACGTGGCCTGCGGTTGTGAGGCCAGTTGGACGTACTGCCAAATTCTCTATAACCACGTTGGAGGCGGCTTATGGTAGAGAAATTAGCATTCAATTCTCTGGCAACAGCTCTGGTGGACATTCCTGCAGTCAGCATGACAATTGCACGATCCCTCAAAATTGGAGACATCTGGGGCATTGTGTTGTGTGACAAAACTACACATTTTAGAGTGGCCTTTTATTGTCCCTAGCACAAGGTGCAATTGTGTCATGATCAGGCCGTTTAATCAGCTTCTTGACATGCCACACCTGTCAGGTGGATGGAAAATCTTGGCAAAGGAGAAATGCTCACTAACAGGGATGTTAACACATTTGTGCTCAAAATTTGAGAGGAATAAGCTTTTTCAGCTCATAGAACATTTCTGGGATCTTTCATTTCAGCTCATGAAACATGGTACCAGTACTTTGCATTTATATTATTTTTCAGTGTACATATATGAACTCACAGTTCGGTACCTTGTAGGTATAATGGGCCATTTTTCTAACTAATATTTTGAATATAAGGTACAATCATCTCTGCACTTTGATAGGTGGAGGTAATGTACTGGTGGGGTTCATTAGCATATATATATTTTTTTTAATTAACTTTACCCCTTTTTCGTGGTATCCAATTGTTTTAGTAGCTACTATCTTGTCTCATCGCTACAACTCCCTTACAGGCTCGGGAGAGACGAAGGTTGAAAGTCATGCGTCCTTCGATACACAACCCTACCAAGCCGCACTGCTTCTTAACACAGCGTGCATCCAACCCGGAAGCCAGCCACACCAATGTGTCGGAGGAAACACCGTTCACCTGGCAACCTTGGTTAGCGCACACTGCGCCCGGCCCTCCACAGGAGTCACTGGTGCGCGATGAGACAAGGACATCCCTATCGGCCAAGCCCTCCCTAACCCGGATGACGCTAGGCCAATTGTGCGTCGCCCCACGGACCTCCCGGTCGCGGCCGGTTACGACAGAGCCTGGGCGCGAACCCAGAGTGTCTGATGGTACAGGATTATGTCGAGGCACAGATCTGGGGAAGGGTACCAAAAACATTCTAGAGCAGTAAAGGTCCCCAAGAACACAGTAACCTCCATCATTCATAAATGGAAGAAGTTCGGAAACACCAAGAAAGACTCTTCCTAGAGCTGGCCGCCTGGCTAAACTGAGCAATAGGGGGAGAAGGATCTTGGTTAGTGAGGTGACCAAGAACCCAATAGTCACTCTGACAGAGTTCTAGTTCCTCTGTGGAGATGGGAAAACCTTCCAGAAGGACAATCATCTCTGCAGCACTCCACCAATCAAGCCTTTGTGGTAGAGTGACCAGACGGAAGCCACTCCTCATTAAAAGGCACACGACAGCCCTCTCTGAGTTTGCCAAAAGCCACCTAAAGACTCTCAGACCATGAGAAACAAGATTCTCTGGTCTGATGAAGCCAAGATTTAACTCTTTGGCCTGAATGCCAAGCGTCACATTTGGAAAAAACCTGGCACCCTCCCTATGGTGAAGCATTTGATGGCAGCATCATGCTGTGAGGATGTTTTTCAGTGGCAGGGACAGGGAGACTAGTCAGGATCGAGGAAAAGATGAACAGAGAGAACCTTGATAAAAACCTGCTCCAGAGCGCTCAGGACCTCAGACTGGGGCGAAGGTTCACCTTCCAACAGGACAACGACCCTAAGCAGCCAAGACAACGCAGGAGTGGCTTCGGGACAAGTCTCTGAATGTCCTTGAGTGGCCCAGTCTTGAACCCGATCAAACATCTTTGGAGAGACCTGAAAATAGGTGGGCAGCAACGCTCCCATCCAATCTGACAGAGCTTGAGAGGATCTGCAGAGAAGAATGGGAGAAACTCCCCAAATACTGGTGTGCCAAGCTTGTAGCGCCATACCCAAGAAGACCCGAGACTGTAATCGCTGCCAAAGGTGCGTCAACAAGGTACT
Organism: Oncorhynchus mykiss; assembly: GCF_057628025.1. Classification (NCBI taxonomy): domain Eukaryota; kingdom Metazoa; phylum Chordata; class Actinopteri; order Salmoniformes; family Salmonidae; genus Oncorhynchus; species Oncorhynchus mykiss. The sequence continues at coordinate 35,711,147 of NC_143028.1, read as the reverse complement.
GAGTAAAAGGTCTGAATTCTTGTGTACATGTGATATTTCCATTTTTTTTATGTTGATGGGTAAAAAACAATTTTGATACATTTTAGAAGAAGCCTGTAACCTAACAAAATGTGGAAAAAGTCAAGTGGTCTGAATGCTTTCCCCAAGGGTACTGTATAGAGCAGCAGCAACAGCCTATCAGAAGATTGCAGGCGTGGCTTATTGGTGGTGTGGCTTTCTGCTAGCTCCATTTGGTCTCACATGACAGGGAATGTCATCCCAGTTAATGTGCTCTGTTGTATTTTGTTCATAAACATTACGTTTTTATACTGTCAGTTCTGCAGCCTTGTTAAATATATACCAATGTGTATGGACACCCCTTCAAATGAGTGGATTCAGCCATTTCAGCCACACCCGGCAACCCAGGGAACCCCCATTATGTTATTTTGACCTCCCATCATTATAATTGGATGAAGTGTAAACTCTGACACAGCCTATTAGCTATAAAGGTAACTCCAAACTAGGGCTGTGTCGATTTATGGCATTTTGGGTAAGTATTAATTGTCATGCAAATGGACACAGTTATTGACATAATTGTCATTTTTGTAGAATATTTGTTTTGCTTGTAATGCATCATAGTGCATCAATTAGCCAATCACCGTTTCTCATTGAAATTTCCGACTTGCTAACAACCAATTAGCAAGTCGGATATTTTCAAGTTTCCTAGTTCCAACTAGCACGTGAACGCGGCATCATCCCTGAACTCCGACATCACCTACTAAGGAAATTACCTCTAACAGCATTTTTGACACTAACAACAAAACATTATTAATTTTAAAAAAAACTATCTATTAATGGTTTTTGAACTCCAATTGGTGTTTCTCAACGAATTTCAAACACTTCATATGTGATATTTCACATGTGACACGTGTTTTTGGAACACTTCATATGTGATATTTCACATGTGACACGTGTTTTTGGAACACTTCATATGTGATATTTCACATGTGACACGTGTTTTTGGAACACTTCATATGTGATATTTCACATGTGACATGTGTTTTTGGAACACTTCACATGTGACATTACAAATGTGAAATCATGTTATCACATTAACATCACATAAGATCAAACCGTCCCAAACCTTGGTAAGCAATGAAATGGTATGGGGGTTTTAAAGTAAGTGGTACGCTGTTCATATAACCCCACCTGGGATCTTTCTCCTGCGACACAGTCTGTAGTATTCTCCCACACATTCAATACCTATAATAGATATCTGCACGTAGCAAAAGAGTGCCACCTGTACTGCTATTTTAGTTATCAGTTATTCTGACTATTTTCTCATCATTGATTTAATGGACTGCATACTTTTTCTGTATAGTTGTCTAATGTTGGTGGGGCATATTATTCTGTTTTTATGTTACTCCTGAATCACTATTATAATATATAAATATATTTTCTTGAGTGTATTTTTAACTAAGCTGAGATGTACTTTGAAGTCCAAAGTGTAGGAATACAGGTGAAATCAGTTACTAACCCAGACATGGTAGCGTAGCAGGAAAATTGGAATGCCATGAACCAAGAGCTTGTGAGTTCTAATCCCGGATAAGGACATGTTAAACAATAATTACTGTATAAATTAACATACAGACTGTGGTCAGATATGACAGTGTTTTCAACGTACATACAGTATGTTAAAAGCACTGTCTGTGTATCAAAACTACTCATTTTTGTTTGCTGGTGAATGACCTGTAAAATCTGTTGTGAAAATTTGTGAAAGGTTATGTGATCACGTGAAAATTGACATGTGAAATATCATCACATGTGAAGTGTCCCAAAAACACATGGTTTCACATGTGCAAAATGTGGAAATGATACATGTCACATTTTCCACATGTGAAATCATGGGGTTTTCCGTAAGGGTTAACTGCCGCTGAATAATTGATGGACAGCTACATCCCAGAAGCCATTATGCCTCCTATTTGTCCTCCTGCACTTTTCTACTGGACGTCACACCGTCTTCATCACATCCACGGTGAAGACAGGGAGGGGTTCAGGCAGAGGACTGCCTGGGGAGGAGTCGAGGAGGTTACTCCACTCACAGGGCCTGTTATTTTAAGCAGAGACACCACAATCATTGCTCCTGTTTGGCCCGGGAGTTTTTCAGTGTTCTTTTCCCCCCTTCTCAAGGCGAGAGACAGCGGGGGCTGACAGTGTATGAGGGGTCACACAGAAGACTCATTAGTCCCACTTTGCAGATCTACGCACTACTATCACTATTATTCAGAGCTAATGTCCTTCACTGAGATGTCAAATGCACATATTATAGCATCCCCATGGAATTTGCTTTAGCTACAAAAGTTGCCCGTTATTTGACCCTGGCAGATATTAGGAACAGTAGTGAATGGCCATGAGGCTCCATGGCTATCCCTCTATGTGTTCAGCTTATAAAGACCTATGCTGGGGCCTCTGTGAAGTATGCCCATAATAAAGATGTGTGGGTATGCCTTCGGGGGCTGGGATTGCATTGATCATTCCTCCCCATGCAGCCTTTGGAGCCTTACCTCATGGTTGAAGCCATCGAATCGCATGACTTCATGAGTGCAGTGTGTCCACAGAAATGTGTGCGTGGTATGAGCTTCTGCTCCACTTACTGTGTAAATACACATTAGCACTGGAGATTAATGAGGTAATCTCTTTTAATTTATGTTTATTTTTGTGTGTGTGTGCACATCCGTGTGAGTGTGAGTTTGTTTGTGGTGGGGATCCAAAGCTCCCTGTTAAAACTACACCTTCTGGTAGGATTTGTGTTTTGATGGACACGTGTTTATCAAGTCGAGAAATCATGACCAAGCTGATGAGTAGTTGTCACACTGAAGCCTTTGTAGGACTAGGATTAGATGAAGGGTCCTTTGTATGACGGCATAATGGAAAAAGCATTACGCATTCTGTGAGGAGTGATGCTACGTATGTGGCCATGCCGTCAGTAAGTTCCGTCAGTAAGTTCCTTCAATAACGACACAGAGTATATGTAATACCATTAGTCAATGATAATGGCCAGACGTCACCCCCGCCCCCACCACCAATCACGAATCATCAGTCATGCAGTGATTTTCATGACCTGCCCACTGGCTCTGTGTGTGTGTGTGTGTGCGCACAATCTCTGAGAGGTAGATGACTTGAGTTTATGATGATAACACTCTGAGGGTGTCCAAAAGCAATCAAAGTCAAATCCAAATGTTTGCCTCCTCTCTCCGCAGGCTATTTCAAAGCAGGATATTGATTATTCCGCCCATTCCTGTCTTTTGAGGCAGACAACAGACAGCGCTTGAGAAATAGAGAGATAATGCAATTACTAAAGAGAAAGCTTTTTAGACTGAGCGGTAATGCTTTGGGAGGAGAGAGAGAGAGGGTGAGTCTCTGAGCGAAACGGGGAGCGTACTCCCAACCTTAGAGAGTGTGTTAGGGACCTAATGCATATCAGAATACATCAGCTTCTCTCTGAAGATGTTTTCAAGCAGACAAACAAACTCAGGGCTTCTCTGAAATCCTAACAAATAGTTTTTCCTTTTATTGCTTTGTGTTACAGCCTGCCCGAGGCACCTCTTTTAACCTCTAATCTCATCAGTTTCCTCCAAACTGATAATGCCCAAGTCTGAGAATGCTCTTTTCTACTTTCCTTTGGGCTTCCTAAAGGCTATTATTGAAATGTGTTATACATGCAGTGTATATTAGCATACTTGCTTGGATGAGTTCAAACATTTGAAAGGGAAAAGCTGATGAATAAAAGTGTGTTTTCTCATCGAATCAGAGTTAAAGTGCATCAGGGATAACATCATCCCAAATTGACAGTAGACCTAGATCTGAGGGTTTTCAGAGTTATATTTAGCCTACATGGTAGTACATGTCTTATAATATGCCATTCATTTCATTTTAATATGTGACAGAAGCAATTTCGTTGGCACCATATCATAGATACATAACATCTTCAATAAACCATCACATTTCAGGGGATAACTCTCATAGCCTATTATTAGCCCCTTTGTCATACATCTATTGCACGACGCCGAGGCGGCAAGTGAAAATGCCACTGAGTGGCGCCAAATCATTGAAGTAACGTTGTTTTTAAATAATACACTTGTCTCAGGTGCGTATCCTGCTCTGCCTCCCGTTGCTAACGCTCCGACCCCTCATCTCAAATGCCTCGTCTGGAACGGCGAAGAAACACACCCACAACAAGTTAACAAAACAATACTGGGTGAATTGCAACAATACTAATATGTTCTGGAGAAACAATGATTGACTATACGTTTTTGCTTCCAAGCTGTCGCCCTTTTGCGGTTGGGAAGTTCTGAAAAAGCGCAAAAGGACCTGGAACTTTAGAAGATCTCCAGTTGCTTTCCAGTCTACTGATCAAGCCGGGGGTCCGGTCGAGCTTTAAAGTCTATGCAATACATTTTAGACTTCTCTCGACTCGGGGATTTGTGCGCTCGGAAAGCTTGATTTCTACATAATTGTCCTAGGTTATGTTTTTGTCGTGGTGGGCACCTTCATGCGATAAGGATATGGTATTTCTTTAACATTATCCTGGTTTTGTTTTTGACAATGGAAAGCAAATGAAAGGGGAATTTCACGGGATTAATTGACAGCACAACGACAGGTAGGCTATGCGTCTTTATAAATATATATTCTATTTAATTTATCTAGGCTACATAATTTTGCTAATGTGAAAATAATCTAGGCTACTTGGTGTTTTATATATCCTAATAATGAACACAAGTGCTTATTGTGATCTTTATTTTCAAAAGCATAAAACGTATGTGCACGGTATGGATAACGCATTCTGTGGACAGAATATATGAATTTACAGACATTTCTACATACTTACAAAATTAGACTTTGCTACGTACTGAATCTTAAAGCCAATCTCACCGATGTTCACATATCCTTGTTTTGGGCTACTATTAGGTTTGTTTGTGAAAACTACAGTATAATTTGAAGTGCTTTATTTGTAAAAGGGATGCATGTAATATACTGTCACAGATGGGGATCCAAACCAATACAGTCGCTATAAATAATGGTTGATGACAATACGGGTTCACGTTGGGTTAAATTCATGTAATCCAGCAAGGTGTTGGTATTGGTTTCTTCTCTTTAGCCTGTGCGTAAAACATAGTGTTCCTTATGGATAGCCGCATATTAGCCTACAGAATGTGCATGAAATGTGAGGATCGAAAGTTGGCACATGGTTATTAACACTTCTATTTCTCCCCGTGTTCACTGATACTGTACATGAGTTGTGATGGGTTTCATTTCAATAATGAAATGAAAAGAAATATGAAGTCATTTTTCCCCCAGTGTATGGCACAGGTCCTGGTGCTGCTCCAGTACAACTAATTGAAGGTCTGTGAGGGGATAACTTCACTCATAAGGTGAATCTCATAACTGAGGCTGTTTTATTAAAGAAATTCGAATAATTACAGCATGCAATGGCAGATGTATTTTTCTCTTTCTTTCTGTCTCGCTCTCGCTCTGCCTCTGTGTGTGCAACACAATTTTTGGGGTGCAGTTCAGGGAATATTTGACGCTAAAACTGCTATGAAAAAGCTTAACACCGAGACATATGACTCATATGACTAATGCCTTTGTTTTTAAACATTCAACTCAAAATCAAGCTTTTGATACATTTAAAATCAAATCTATTGTTTCTCAAAAGTTATTTGTTCTAGAACAAATGGTATTAGTACCAGAAGGCCAAGCCTTAGTGGACCCAAAACAATTTGTGTGTTGACAACTAGGAAAAGCTTAGCTCCTTATGCTAAGACACACTGCACATTGGAGGCGGCATTAGATCTGACTATTCACAGTATGTGCTTTAAATGTGATTTTTCTCCTTTCTCTTCATGCTCTAACAAAGCAGCTGTCTGATTAAGGAGACAGAGGATTGTGGATTTGTGTTTTGGTAACACAAGCACTGTCCTCAGAGCTAATCAGCCTTGCTTTTCCTTGTCTGCCCCTGTAGATATTCATGATTATGCCACCACACACAGAACAGTGGTGCTCTCTCTCTCTCTCTCTCTCTCTCTGTCTCTCTGTCTCTGTCTATCTCCTCCTTCCTAGTTCTCTATTCATCCATATGTCCTTCATCTGTCCATATGTCCTTCATCCCCCTGACATGCGTTGTGCGGTCAACTGTCTATCTGCAATTAGTGCTATCACCTAATTTCATCCTGTGGAACACAGATGGCAATAACCTTACGGCTCCTGTTGCGCAGCGACGATACAACTCTGCTGTGATTAATTGAAGTCCCTCCAGAGAGTCAGAGGAGGTGTAGATCTTCCCTTTCACACCCGCTGACAGGGAACCCTTTACAGTGTTTTATAGATTGCCGTATGTAGCCCCCGGAGTTGCTTGTGGTCCCGCTGTTGTTCTGAGTTTTTTTTATTGGACTGTGTTATTGTATTGCTGACAGACGGAGCAAAGGCCACCCTGGGACAGTTCAACTGCACTGGATGTAAACAATGCTGGACAATTCATGAGAATAAATTGGGTTTGTGGGTTTGGATGCTGGGTGTCTATGATAGGGTTTGATCCAATTAGGCTCTCCCCTTTGGCCAATGATCCTGTAAAAGTGAAACTTGGTCAAATTGGGACACCTACGTTGGCCCCATTTGTTCCAAATCTGTACTAGCTAGATGTGTGATGAAAGTGGTTAAAAGTGGAGATGATTGCACTGTAACTCGGTGCAGTGTTATATTTGCAACAAGGTCTCACAGTCTCATGTCAGAATTAGACGTTCGTCCATGTTTCTCAAACATCACATTTAGAAATTGTTAAAAATGTCAAATTTAGAAGTGTTTAAGGTTAAATTCAGGCATTAACTCTGAATGGTTAAGGTAAGAGTTAAGGTTTGGGATAGGCTGGATTTGAACATGCAACCTTTGGCACCAGAGGCAGATGCTTACATACTTGAAGGTATCAGCTCTCACTGTTGCCTCTAGTGGCCGGTTTCCATGTCATCTTCCGACTTCCTCAGACATGGATGGACTTCGAGTGGTCATAAGCAGTGTGGCCAAGACCATTCTCCAATGTGAAGCTACAGTACTATCAAATAGAGGATGGCTCTTGCAGACCCATTTCAACCTTTCTCAGTGGTAAATATGATTTATTAAGCTTTATTTAAACAGGGGAAACAAGCTGAGACAGAGTCTCTTGTTCAGTTGTGTCCTGTGGTCGAACAATAAAAACAACACAGCAATGAATAAGAATTTAAAACAAAACAAAATTAAAACAAATAAAAAGTACAAGATCGAGATTAAAATGATTAAAATAAATAAACTTCTATATCAAAAACACATTTACAAAAAAAGCTATCACAGTTTTTAATATAATGTTATTGTAATATGCATTTAAACTGTCTTACAGGTACCAACATATCTAACTGGAGTTCTCTCTGCAGTTCATTCCATGAGTGTGGAGCATGATATTCAAATGTGGTTTTGCCTAACTCCGGGGTATCTCTAGCACTAGCATGTCATGTGACCGAGTCAGACCACCTGGTTTGACCACCTTGATTTTTTTGTTAAGATAATTAGGAAGTTTCTGTGAGACAGATATCAACCAGTGTCTGGCCCCTTCTAAAAGTCAGGAAGTCCCAGCCAACTGAAGTGTACAAAAGGCAATGATGTGTGCAAAAGTTTGCACCAGTAACAAAGCGCAACGCTGCATCCAATTTCTTCAGTACTGATGCTGATCCATGCATATATAAAACATTGCCATAATCAAGCACTGACATAAGTGGCCTGCACAATTTACTTTCTGTGCTATGATGACAGACAATATTTATTTCTATAAAAAAATCGAATTCTCAATTCCAGCTTCTTTACCAGCTCAGTTACATGAGTTCTAAAAGAGAGACTGTCATCTAACCAAATTCCAAGGTATTTATAGGTAGGAACACGTTCCAAAAAAGAGCCATCATGGGTAGCAATGTTCAGATTTTCCAATTGTATACTTTTGGATAATGAAAATACCATATACCATATACAAGATCTACAAGTGCATCTTGAAGCAATTGAAAGTCAAACTGCAGGAATGTAAATGCTTGAGCGAGTGATAGGGCTGTGGCATATAGTACTGTGTCATCAGCATAGAAATTAAAGTTGAATTGTTTTTCCACTGAGTTACAGATATCATTTTTTATATAGTGAGTAATAAAGGACCTAAAATCGAACCTTGTGGGACTCCTTTGTGAACAGTGACAAAATCTAATTTTACCCCATCTGCAATAATAGCTTGAAATCTATCACGAAGATAATTCTGAAACCACAAACATGTATCTGAGGCCAACCCCAGTGAGGTCAGTCTTTTCAGCAGAAGAGAATGATCAACTGCATCGAAAGCCTTTGACAGGTCAACAAACAAAGCAACACCGTTCAACTTCTTATCCAAAACTCTTACAATATAATTTACAACCAGTGTGGTAGCTGTGAGAGTACTGGGCCCCGGTCTAAAAGCGGACTGAAATTTGTTCAGTATCCAGTTGTCAGACAAGAAACAGCACAGCTGTACATTTATAGTCTGTACACGCTCTCTCTCTCTCTCTCTCTCTTGGTCTGATATTGTCCTGGTGCTAAAAGAGACATTGTGAGAGATACCCTGGCTGCTGTATGTTTTCATTTTTTTTTGGTTAAAGAAGCCATCACATTGGCAACAAATAGAGGAGTCTGAGCGTGGCAGGCAGACAGAGCTGGAGCTGTGAACACTTGATATGCATGAGACCGCAGGTGATTTATAGAAGAAGAGACTATCAGGGATAAGAGGCTTGTGTCTAGTTTTAAGGAGAAACCCCTAGGCAGCATTTGTGTTCTCTTCCAGCTCTTCGCTGTCAGATTAATATGGAAAGACACTGCTCTGTTTGCATGCAGGAGACAAGCAAAATATGTATTTAGCATTTTCTGAATGTTGCACATTTATGTAGGCCATGTGAAGTCCAGCCAGAACTTGTACAATTAGCTTACTCAGTCACACTCAGGCAACCAGAACCAAAGATAATCTTAAAAAAGAAAACATTGCACTGTTGGAGTTGTCAAAAAGCCTTGATAAACCAACTTACCATTTGAAAGATTTACACGTACATGAACGGTAGGGTGATGGAATTTCTGATCCAAAAAGTTGGATTTCGTAACCTAATACTCCAATAACAAGCACCGAGCTCTAGTGCCGTTTTCTTGCAGCGACTTGAGGATTTTACACATTGTGGTGGTCATCTGCAAAGTTGTTTCTGCGGGTCACAAAAAGCCCAATTTTCACAAACATAATTAAATGTAAAAGGCTTTGAAATTAAAAATGTATGCTTAGTACTCCGTTGACATTTCACAGAGATATGCTTGTTTTTGTGAGAAATCCTTGAAAAAATAACCAGAATTTTGCATTAATATGAAATCTTAAAATATGAACATTCTGGCGCCCATTTGATTTAGTGACGCTAATTCTGTCTTTCATAGAAAGGTAAAAACTCCAATAACCTTTGAACCGATTATGGAAGAGACATGAGGTTTGGACTATTGGTTTTCTTGGAGTATCTACACAAATAACATTATTTCACCCATTTGTCAAAAGATGTGTTTTTGATTGGACACCCTATGTATTTCCCCTCAATTGACCCCACAAACGTCATCTGCTGAATGTCACTTTCATGAGCAAAATCAGTACAGTACTACAATGTCCTACTACACAGAAGCGATCAATGATCAGAGATCAAAGATCAGAAGTGCACCCTCTATACATTTCTATGGACAGCAGGTGTCATGACATGTCTCCAAGCAGCCTTTCTCTGCAGCTGGAGAATTAACGAGGAAACGAGTCGAGATCAGATCATGGAGACGCGCCTGGTCGAGATATGATTCTGAAAGTAACGCACGCGTTGCTTGACAAAGTAACTGTAATAATATTACCCAATTTCAAAATGTAACATGTTATTTTACACCATTACTCCTAAAAGTAATCTGATTAGGTAACACGCTACTTTTGTAACGCATTACCCTCAACACTGGTCTTCACAAGGCAGCCAGCTATCCACAGTATTGCACCATATTTGAGCAGTTCAAAGCACTTCAGTGCAAGGCCTTGCCAGCTGTGTTCTTCATGGGCTAATAAGTTTAGGTGTGTCATATATCACGTTCTACAGCATGTCCTGCCTCCCCGTGGAACCACTGAGGTGGATCCGACAGCATTTCATGAGAATATCTAAGCTCCATCATGGCTAGCGAGAGAGCAGCAGTAGCAGAAGCATCATCGTGACACTGTACGCTCTGCTTTGTTGTGTGAGGAGGTGGGGGGAGCATATCCCATGGTTTATAGATGCCATTTAAAGGAGCATGCCCAAGCTTGGCTGGCTGCAATGAACTGTAACCGCAACAAAACACCAAGACAATAAACAAACAAATTGGTTGCCTGGGAGCCAGCAGTGTCCCAGTCACTATGGGCTAATGCTCATGCTGCGTACGGTAAAGAGCGGTGAAGGAAGACAGGTTGCTGCTGGCTGCTCCTCAGAGATTCGACTGTGAAACACAACTCTGTCTTATATTTATTCATGCTTATTTGGTGTCACTTTACTAATGTGTGTGTGTGTGTGTGTGTGTGTAAGATTGTGAGGGTGTGTTGCGTTTGCAATGGAGGGACTCCAGGTTTCTTTGTTACAGGTTTGTAAAATGGAGCGGATCTCAGTTGCATCTGTTGTCCAGCCAGTGTACCTGATGTGGCTGCAGATTGGAGTCCTGCGGGGGCATATCACGTAAAGTTCATATGGCATTGTTGTGAAACGCCGGGTAAACAGCTTGCACAGTGCCCGGGGGGCGGGGGGGCAGGGGGCAGGATGCCACATTGCATTCAACAGATTTTTTTTTTTACCGTTTTGAACTTAGATTCCAAGTTATATCGTCTAACCCACTATGTGTATTTGGTTGCAACGTTTGTCAACATTTGTAAAACATTTTTGGCAACCGACTCGTGTTCGGTCACAGTTAAGTCAAATGAAGCAAGAAGGACATAATTTTCTGCCACTACTTCCACCTAGCAGCACATACCGTAAAATAAAAAAATCCATTCCTTTTACCCAGCGGCGAAAGTAAGGTGGTATGGTCCGGTACGGCGTCCAGGCAAAATGAACAGTGGGGGTACACCGTACCGGTAAAACATGACCCTATCACAATAATTAAAACCAAAATGTCAAGAAAACTGTAGGCTATTACTCCACTTTTTATAATTACCGCATGTCAGAGGCATGAAAAATGTGCTAATTGATTTGAAAACGGGTGGTATAGCCTACGCTCCAAAATGCATTTTTGTCAAGGCAGAGATGAGGGGCCGACACTGAGACGCTCGTGGACAACAGGGGACGCATACATTCTGCCCTAATGACATTCGCCAAATGTCATTACACTTTTCTGTGTAACAGATGTCCCTTTCCATTCACTAGTGTTTGGAGGCTGGAAATATGTTGCTAGAGGATGAACGTGCACGGGTAGCCTAGTAAAGGAGCCCTTTGGAGTGATTGTTTAACAGTCAGATTAAAACATCATGACTGGTTGTGTTTATGCCACAGTGAAAGGTAATACATTTTATAAGTTAAATGACAGCTCTTTACGACTATGCCAACAGAGATCCGAATTGAATTAATAGGGGTTCTATATGTCGTTCTATGATTAGGCCCATAAAACAATTTGGTACACGTCCTTGAAGTCCCGTAACGCGAATAAATGAATTCTACTTTCACCCCTGATTTGACCACGTAACTGAGTTTCTCTTATTGCCAATCCCCACCATATGAGGAACTACAGTACAATAAAGGAATTAGGGGAGTGAGTGTGCAGGAGAATCCTCCATCCAGCCCCATGAAGTGGACAGCATTCAGCACTCAGCTGGAGTCTGAGCCCTGAATACCCAGCAGCTTCAGCACAGCTTAGGAGCTCACTCGCCCTTCTATAGAGGTGCCTTTCAGCACCGCTGGCAACCCTATCCCCATCCCCTTACCATCCCTATCCCCATCCCCATCCCCTCCCTCTCCACTCGCCCCATTTGAGCATGTCGACATTTGGCAGCCCTCACTCCCAATACTTTACCATTGCAGTGGATTCCTATTAACTCATTCTCCATGGCAGCAGGCAGGGCTAGAGAACCCAATCTCACTCTCCAAGCTTTTACGATCATCCCTGTGAAAGGCCTAGATTGGGGAATTGGAGCTTTGGAGAGGCCCAGTTCTACGCTGCGCTCCCTTTGGGAGGAAGAGAGCTGTCATTTTGTCATTTGTTTTTCTGAAACGCCAAAGGCTCCCTGGCAGAGACTTTTTTCTTTCTCTTTCTGCTGCTGTTGTCAGGCTCCACCTCATGCCTGTAATCATGAGGCTGCAATTTGGGCAGAAAATTAGAATTACGGGGTTTCGAAATTAGCCTGTTATTTTCTATGCTTGTTATTTCTTTGTTGAGAAAGAATGGGGGAAGTCGACCCAGCTCTGATTGTAGTTCAGGGAATAAGATGCAATAAAACCTGGGATCATGTCAAAGTTCTCTCATTTAAGGGCCCGAGTCCATGCGGGTTGTTTACTGCTAGTTCAAATGAACTGGTGTGACTCAGAGACTCTCCTATAAATTGGTTTAGGGGATTGAATCCTCCACAGCAACCTGGAAAAAAAGGAAAGGGGTGTCGATTTCATGACCTAACACAAAGACTGTTCAAGTTTCTCATCATCAGATCCCTTTACGGAAGAGCTGGGGCTTCAAAGAAATGCCTATCATGAAAAAGATTTACCCGTGTCATTAAATATATTGTACAGCGACTGTGTATACGCCTTTATCTATCTGTGGTACAAGATGGGAATGAGAAACAGAAATCAGCCATAGTTTTATTGTTATCTTTCTGAAGATAGAATTAGCTGAAGGGCAACTTAATTTCAGTTCATCGCTTTGATCAAAATCTTTTTTTCTGGTTATGTATGCTGAACAAAAACATAAACACAACCTGCAACAATTTCAAAGATTTTACTGAGTTACAGTTCATATGAGGAAATCAGTCAATTGAAATAAATAAATTAGGACCTAATCTATGGATTTCACATGACTGGGAATACAGATATGCATCTGTTGGTCACAGACATGTCTGTGGAATGTTTTCCAACTCCTCTTCAATGGCTGTGTGAAGTTGCTGGAACACATTGTCGTACACGTCGATCCAGAGCAAATTCTGCCAAATTCTCCAAAACGACGTTGGAGGTGGCTTATGGTAGATAAATTAACATTAAATTCTGTGGCAACAGCTCTGGTGGACATTCCTGCAGACAGCATGCCAATTGCACACTCCCGCAAAACTTAAGACATCTGTGGCATTGTGTTGTGTGACAAAACTAAACATTTTATAGTGGCCTTTTATTGTCCACAGCACAAGGTGCCCCTGTGTAATGATCATGTTGATTAAATCAGCTTCTTGATATGCCACACCAGTCAGGTGGTTGGATTATCTTGGTAAAGGAGAAACACTCACTAACAAGGATGTTAACAAAGTTGTTCACAGAATTTGAGAGAAATAAGCATTTTGTATGTATGGAACATTCCTGGGATTTTTTTTTTCGGCTCATGAAACATAGGACCAATACTCTACATGTTGCATTTATATTTTTGTTCAATATGTAATTTTACTTGAGCCCTGCACAGGCAGGAATTTTAAGCCCTATCCATGTCCTGGACATTCAGGCCCTAGCCTACCCAGGCCCGATTTCTTTTGACAAATCTAAGGCCTGAATTCACAAATAACTTCCTTTTGTAAGCTGCTCCTCTATGTCTGACACTTGCTCGCTGCGCGCAGCTCACTCTGCATGCACTCGGCTCATGGTGGCTAAGTCTGTGAGTATCCATAGCAATGACTCCGCTTGGGTTGCTCTGCTCAATGTAGACACACGAGACAGCAGTTCGCTGTCTTTTCGTCACTCTAAACCGGCAAAACTCAAGGAACATGATTATCTGTGAAGTAGTCTTATTTTTTTGATGAAGGTGAAGCACTTCTGACATCATGTTATGATCTTAGTCAGATAGGACTGTACACACGCAAGTGGCTCAGCTTCAAAATGTTAGTGATCAATTTAGTGATACCCGAGCTCCTGCCATACCCTAACCCGATGTATAATGCCGGGGTCCGTCGGGCTCGGGTCGGTAGCAGAGCTCTAACTTGTACTAGATTCTGGAGACAAGGGTTTCCTTTTATATTTCCAGCCATTGCACAACCATGCTAAATGCAATTGCGTGATGGCCACCATTTTTTAAATGTAATTTTGGTCATTGAAGCACGCCTCCCATTTGCTATTCAAGTGCATAGGCAACAGTAGGCAGGCTATCAGCGTGTTACCCACCACTTTGCAATGTAAGCTGGAGGCAGTATGCGTTTGAAAAGATATACTTTGTTGTTTAAAAACGTGGACGTTTTAGTTCAGTTCCCGTTAAGTCCCTCACCAACTTCAAACATCTGCTATCTGAGCAGCTAACCGATCGCTGCAGCTGTACATAGTCTATTGGTAAATAGCCCACCCATTTTCACCTACCTCATCCCCATACTGTTTTTATTTATTTATTTTTATTTTTCTGCTCTTTTGCACACCAATATCTCTACCTGTACATAACCATCTGATCATTTATCACTCCAGTGTTAATCTGCATAATTGTAATTATTTGCCTACCTTCTCATGCCTTTTGCACACAATGTATATATAGACTCCCCTTTTTTCTACTGTGTTATTGACTTGTTAATTGTTTACTCCATGTGTAACTCTGTGTTGTCTGTTCACACTGCTATGCCTTATCTTGGCCAGGTCGCAGTTGCAAATGAGAACTTGTTCTCAACTAGCCTACCTGGTTAAATAAAGGTGAAAAAAAAAATAAAAATAAAAATAACAGGCAAAAATATGCACTATAGAAACGTGGAGGGAAATGTTTTATAAAGACCAGCATTTCTCTCCTATTCTGTATCAGCTTTCTTCTGTTGTCCAGTCATATTAGCGACCCATCCTAGTTGTGGCGTCTTTTATAAATAGATCAATAGATTTCCCCCTTTCTAACAGAGATGATCATATCTGACATGTGGAATCGCTCCCATCAGTCGCATCAGGTGCACTGTTTAGAATTGTATTTTGGCAAATTACATTTTACTGCTTCATTAGAGGAGATGTTCTGTTATGATGAGTTACCGTAATCTAAATGTGACTTCTGTCATTCTGAGCACTGTGAGTGAATGCCCTAACAGGTTACGAATCAAATGCATATGGGTCCAGTACATTTCTCAAATGGCGGCAATCAGAGGTGTGGACTTGAGTCACATGACTTGGACTCGAGTCAGACTCGAGTCACACATATGATGACTTGCAACTCGACTTTAACACCAATGACTCGTGACTTGATTTGGACTTGAGCCTTATGACTCGACCTGACTTGATACCCTCCCCAAGCCCAAATATTAAATATGATGCTATTAAAAAAAGTGTGCAGCGCATCAACTCTTCATTTAACGGATTACAGTTTGAATCAGACAGCAGCCAATCACATTGTGCCAGCTGAGAAAGAGTTGTGCGTGTCAGATCAGAGGAATGTCGACGGTGAATTCAGATGGAGCCCTTTAAAGATGATAACAGAAATTATTATTTTCGGATATAAATACAACGCTGTGTCAACAAAAAACAGATTGCAACTTCCAAAACATGCGGGAATAAAATTACGGACGGAGGCGCAACATTTTCCAACTTTGTTTGACATTTGAAGCTGCACAAAGAACGGTAAGTCGTGGCTAATATAGCCGACAGCTATTATATTTTAATACTTTCCTAGTGTATCATGTAGGCTAACATAACGTTAAATCAATGAGCCTCCACACATTCAGTCAGTGCGGGAACGTGATCATTACATCCAAGATTGAGCTACAACTGGCTAGGCAGTTGGTTGCCTAAATCCTGCCTGATGTTACTGCTGTTCCTAAAACCATTGACATACGTTAGCCTACTGTAACCACACAGAGAGCGAGAGAGTGTGTGTGTGTGTGTGTTAAGGTTGGGCGATTGTGTACAAGCCTACATCGCCCGATTGCACCCCATAGCGATCCTCGATAGTCGATCACTATTGGGGGGGGGGGACTTTCTCATGGCTACCCATGTATTTCCATGGAAATATAAAGTTTATTTGGAAAGTCATAAATATATAGATGTTTTTGAAAGCATTCATGATTTGCGTAAATGTAATATACTAACTATTACTCTTGTTAAAAATATTCAATTTTATTACATTTGGTGAAGAGCACATGAAGACTTGTTTAGGACTCGAAACTCAAAGTTTAGGACTTGAGACTTGACTTGATACTTGACGTTCTTGACTTGGGACTTGACTCGGACTTGCCTGTCTTGACTTGGGACTTGAGTGCTAAGACTTGAGACTTACTTGTGACTTGTAAAACAATGACTTGGTGCAACCTCTGGCGGCAAATAAAAATCTTCCCGGTCACGTTGTCCGGCGCCACATTTTCCTAACATAAACCCTGCTGGGGACGCATCCTTTCATAGTTTGTTTAAAATAATAGCCTATTTGATTGAATTCAAATGCACGTAATACTTTGTGTATGTTAGGTTTTGACTAACCTAACTTTGCAGGTGTGAAATTAACGCCTGGAACTGAAACTAAAAAAACTGTCAGGGGAGGTTCTCTTCTGCACTGTTCAACCAATCCAGTAATAGTGGAGGATGAGTTAAGATGGGGTGTCGCCTTGTTAACGTCCAAAAGTGGAAATCGTCACAAGCTCTCTTTCCATTTCCCCCTGCAGAGGCTTGGTTTGACAGACAAGCACTCCAGTTGCCTACACTCTAAATATCTATTGTCATAATGCAATAGGAGAGAAATAATGTTGCATATATGAGTTAGGAACTTAATAAGTTTACAATCGTGGAGGACAGACAGGATAACCAACAAGATATCACGGTTTTACCAAGTTGACTTTTATCCACGTTTCTCCAAAATTCAAATTTCGAAGTTAAGGGTTAACGTTTTTGATAGGGTTAAAACATAAAGTTTAGGTATTTATTCCAAATAGCTACGGTAAGGGTTACGTTTTGGGATAGGGTTAAAACATTTATTTTTTATAAACAAGTGTCTACCACTGGGATCGTGTGACCTTCAGATCCGGAGTCATGGGATTATGCCCATCCATGACGTCCTAGCAGAACCCAAGCTTACTTGATGGTATAACCGCTCACAGTGGCCAGTTTTGAATGCATTTCCCAACTTCCTCAGGATATAGACAGACGTACAATTTTGTACTCAATCTTGAGCGATCTCGCTAGGATAACAATGATGGAAAATGTGCATTCTTTTTTTCCACAGCATTTCATTTGACAGAACCTGCTAAATGATTAGTCAATTGTGTCTCTCTCTCTCTCTCTCTCTGTACAGTGTGCAGTTGATTAATTTTTCTCGGGCTTTGGACTTTGTAGTGAGAGAAGGGCGAATCGGAGGAGAAAATGAAGAAGAGAGGGGAGAGGCAGCTCTCAGCTTTGCAGCTTAGAGGCTGCTCACATCATAGAAGCCTGATATCTCCTCTCATCTTCTCCATCGGTCCCTCTCTGTGTTTTATCCCCAGCCCTGTGTGAGCACTGCATGTGAGGCCTGCTAGTATCTGCAGTGTCACTGTGTTGTCAGTACGATCAGTGTTTACTCTCAAAGAGTTCAAGGCACTTCAGATGGATCTATCGTAAAGCAAACGTGATCCTCTTCTTTCTCTGGAGAAAAGACAACACAGATGTGCTATTTTTGCGCCTTCCAGATTCCGTTCTTCTCTGTGGATGTCAGTAGAGTGGAAAGCAGCTGTCAGTCAGAAGGGCAGTGGGTTCTCCTCTCCGCCTATTTTCAACCTCCTGTCAGCTGTCATGGACTGACAATAAATGCTCCCCTTTTACCATTGTAAAAAGCTGTGTTTTACATTTATATCAGAAAGACTCAACCACATCTGCATTTGCATACAAGCACACCAGTGACAGTAATGTATTATCCATGTCAGTTCCAAACTAGATTCCCACTAGAATAAACATGGGTAGGAAAGATATCAGATTAAAGATTGGCCATGATGATTCACCACAGCAAATCCTGTTGGGGGGGGGGGGGGGGGGGGTGGTGTACTCACTTAATTAGCATTTGTAACTTTTTGGCCCTCCACCTTCCATAATTAGTAAGATAATGGACATGTTTTCTCCAGTTCACACCCCCCTCCCCTGGCCCTAATTCAGTGTTTCCCAAACTCGGTCCTGAGGACCCCAAGGGGTGCACGTTTTGGTTTTTGCCCTAGATCTACACAGTTGATTTAAATAATCACCTCATAATTACGCTTGCATTATTTGAATCAGCTGTGTAGTGCTTGGGCAAAGAAAAACATGCACCCCTTGGGGTCTCCAGGACAGAGTTTGGGAAAAACTGCCCTAATTCATCTAAACTTTTAAAACAGGGGCCTCAATTATGAATGTCCCCACGGTGGCCCCCTCCTCCCTGGGTACAACTTGAGCAGAGTGAGTCTGGATGGACATGCTGCCAGGCCTCTCATTAATTGATGCCACAGTCGGTGCCCCAACTCTCCTTCCGTAATGCACTCTCCTTCTCCTGTTTCCTTCCCTCTGTTACCATGTCTTGTCTCTCTCCCTGACAGAGCGATGAGGGGTTTTCAGAGGCGGTGTTGCGTCACGATACTCTTCGGGGTGATTGTAGAGTGTGTTTTTCCCTCAAACTTCAACGGAACCAGGCCTCTCTGTACGATGAGGGGTGATATTGGAAGCCTTGTCAAAGATATGGGGCTTTAGGAGGGACTGAATGATGGTGATGGACTCAGAGTCATAGATGGCTGGAGGGAGGGAGTTCCAGAGCCTAGAGAAGGCCCTGTCGCCAAAGATCTGGAGCATGGGCCTGCTGTGGTGGAACAGAGTGTGCGTGGGGATTTTGGAGGTCAGAAGGAGGATCTTGAAATCAATACGTTGGGAGATAGAAAGCCAGTGGAGGTCATGATGCGCTGCCAGGACTTAGTGTGTTTGAGGAGTTGGGCTGCAGCGTTTTGAACCATCTGCAGCTTTAGGGAGGGAGCTTGAGTTGATGCCATAGAGTGGTGAGTTGCAGTAGTCAACACAGGAGCAGATGAATGCATGTATGAGGGCTTCAGTGGCAGGAGAGGGAGGACCTGACTTTGGCAATGTTGCGTTCTTTGGTATGTGTGTTCCCAAACAAGGTCCAGTTGTGCTCTGAGGCGGCTGATGTTGACGGGATTTGGAGGATGGTGGAGGCAACCTTGGGAAAGAGCCTCAGATCCACAAAGTCCCTTCCACCAGGTGGCTGATATGTTGGCACGACTGCCATATTGCATCTCCATCCCAAAGCCCTTGCTTGGAGGTTTACTTTGCCAGACTGCCAAGAACCTTGCCCTCTTCCAGGCCAAGGTGGTGAGACATGGCGAGACACCATAGGCCTTGTTGATCTCTGCACCAGACAGGGTGCTCTTGCCAGCATACTTGGGGTCCAATATGTACGCTGTGGCGTGTATGGGCTTCAGGCAGTCTTCATACTTTTTGATGTATTTCAGAACTGCAGTTTCCTCTGCTTGGAGCAACAGTGAAGTTGGCAGGGCAGTACAGGTTTCTTCTCTTACATCTGTGTGCAGAGTCTGAACATCAGACAGGATAGCATTGTCTCCATCAATCTGTGCAATGGCTACTGCTATAGAATTCAGGAGTTTCAGGCTGCTTACCACTCTCTCCCAAAATACATCATCCAGGAGGATCCTCTTGATGGGGCTGTCCATAACGGCAGACTGTGATATGGCCATTTCTTGGAGAGACTCCTTCCCCTCCAGGAGACTGTGAAACATGATGACAACACCACCCTAACGGGTGTTGCTGGGCAGCTTCAATGTGGTGCTCTTATTCTTCTCACTTTGCTTGGTGAGGTAGATTGCTGCTGTAATTTGACCCTGCACATACCTAACCATTTCCTTGGCTCTCTTGCAGAGTTTATCCATTGTTTTCAGTGCCATGATGTCCCTGAGGAGCAGATTCAATGCATGAGCAGCACAGCCAATGGGTGTGATGTTAGGGTAGGACTCCTCCACTTTAGACCAAGCAGCCTTCATGTTCACAGCATTGTTTGTCACCAGTGTAAATACCTTCTGTGGTCCAAGGTCATTGATGACTGCCTTCAGCTCCTCTGCAATGTAGAGACCGGTGTGTATGTTGTCCCATGTGTCTGTGCTCTTGTAGAATACTGGTTGAGGGGTGGAGATGATGTAGTTAATTATTCCTTTCCCAAGACCATTCGACCACCCATCAGAGATGATTGCAATACAGTCTGCTTTCTGTATGATTTGCTTGACCTTCACTTGAACTCTGTTGAACTCTGCATCCAGCAAATGAGTAGATAAAGCATGTCTGGTTGGAGGGGTGTATGCTGGGCAAAGAACATTCAGAAATCTCTTCCAATACACATTGCCTGCTCGCATCAGAGGTGAAACAGTTGCATACACAGCTCGAGCAAGACGTTCATCAGCATTTCTCTGACTACGTTCCTCAAATGAGTCAAAAAAACTTCTGATTCCAGGAGGACCATGAGCTGTTGCTATCGAATAAGGTGTCTGATTCATCATTTTCACCTCGAATAGAAGTAGAGGGACTTTTGTCAGAGGTTGCTTGTTGTGAGCGCTGAGGGAACTTTATGCATTTGGCCAGATGATTCTGCATCTTTGTTGCATTCTTCACATATGATTTGGCAGAGTATACAAATGTACACCGCTTTCCTTTTACATTAGCTGCAGTGAAATGTCTCCACACATCAGATAGTGCCCGTGGCATTTTCCTGTAGAGATTAGAAAGAAATGAGAAAAAATAATAATAATACAATTCCATGTACAGATAAATAGTTAAGCAGTTAGATTAAACAATTCCTTTGTAAGATACATGTTTTAAAATTAAACATGTATGGAAACAGGTGAATTAACACTCCTCAGTTAGCAGGCTCAAGCAAGTGAAAACCCACATGGTAGCAAAAACTAACTAGGAGAAATTGTTAACAAGTTAGAAATGATTTAAACACACTTTGCTGTAGGCTACTATATACTATTTAACCAAAAAGAATGTACGTCATATAAAATATATTCACTCCACCCAGTATTGTAATCAAAACTTACCTGAAAGCATGCAGTCCTTGGCTCAGACAGTGTAGTAGTGTGGGCTCAGTAGCATCTCATTAGCGTGCAAGATCTTGAGAATCATCTGTACATGTGATGGAAGAGTACACTGTGCGTGCAGAGGGTTGCAATTCCATTGAATTGGGGATAGTTTAACCAAGACCTAGAAATGCCTTCTGTGTATCCCACAAAAAAGGTTCACTGTTATAAGCTAACTTTTTGTAATGAATTTAAGCCACATTTCTCAAATTCCCAGGCTTAACTTCCCATGGACAATTTCCAGAAACATTCCGGAAATTTCCAGGAAAGTTTCAGACCCTTTACAACCCTAAACCCTCAACACAACGCTGGCCAGAAGAGAAAAATAAGCGCGGGGCCGCGGAAGAGTCAAAGAGGTTAATCGGATAGGTATTCCAGAGGGAGGTATGGTGAGGAATATCCAAACTAGATCCATTCCTAAGGAAACAATCCAGAGGTGGGTCAGGGAACCAGGAGGCCAGCGATCAGAGGAAGAATCCAGGCAGGTGGAGGTGATCACAGCAGCGCAGCCCAGACTCAAAGGTAGACAACTAGCAAGCAGGCTAGCACTTATGAGCCAACGTTATAAAAGTCACAAAACTCTGGTAGCCCTACTTCACAAACAACAGGCCGAAAAGTAGACAAAAACAAACACTTAATGAAAAAAAAACTGATGAAGAACTAACAAATCGATGTTAACGAGTGAACACTGTTACTAAACACCACACCGGCAGATACTCTCACCCGGAAATGACGTGGACATTTTGAACACCACAGCAACATTAACAATGACCTCTCTTAGTGACAGTCGGCATGATAATCGACAAAAAAAACATTTATGGTGTTTACGTTAGTGGCTTAGATTACACAGCAAAATCATCGATCGCGCCCAGAGAGCCATAAGTATTTTCTTTGAGTGGTTCTTCCGTTGCGTGGGTAATGTTGGCCCCCATAATGAGACTGAGAGGAAATATGGCCCCCGCCCTAACTCTTACTGAGACTAATTGTTCTGCTTTTAAAAGACATTAAAGATGCTGTCATGGACGCAGTGTTTGTTTGTGTGTGTGTGTGTGTGTGTGTGTGCGCGCGTGTTGCTTTGAAACACAAACCCACAGTAAGAAGGCAGACGCCTACTCTTCAGTGCAGGCCTGACCACTGTATTAGAACTGTGCAAGAAATCAATTCAGGAAATATAGAGGCAATTATTTTGTCTCCCACACATGGTGACAAAACAAGAGCCAATGTAGGCGAGGAACTGCAGAATTAAAGAGGGAAATAAGTCTCTGTGGGCTGGGGACTGCGCATGCATGTGGGTGAATGTACATCTTGGTGATTCTAATTAAATGAAGTGTGTGAACTGATTGTCTCGTTAAAACCACCAGATATTTTATTATCCAGTCCCGTAATAGCAGAGGAGTACCAGGCCATACGAAGCAGGAACCTTATAATGATAGGGAATTTCGCAATGGATATTTCCATTAATAAACCATGCTACATTTTGATACTATTTTGGTGCTTGATGCTACCTTTTTCTGACAGCTGGTAAAGATAACATACTGTGTGTGAACTGTATGCCTTTCTGTGCTGATTAACATAGCTGTTTGGGTAACCAAAGTACAATGACCATTGCAGTATTTATTTATAAAAAAAGGGGGTAAATCAGCTAGAATACTGCAGATAGATTATAGCTTCCATTGGTGTAATTGTCTGCATCATTTCCAATCCCCCATATATATATTTTAAAATATATACAGTGCATTGGGAAAGTATTCAGACCCCTTGACTTTTTCCACGTTTTGTTACATAACACTGTACATACAGTACCACTGTTGGTGGTAGCTTCACGAGGTAGTCACCTGGAATACATTTCAATTGACAGGTGTGTCTTGTTAAGTTCATTTGTGGAATTTCTATCCTTAATGCATTTGAGCCTATCAGTTGTGTTGTGACAAGGTAGGGTTGGTATGCAAAAGATTGACATATTTGGTAAAAGACCAAGTCCATATTATGGCAAGAACAGCTCAAATAAGCAAAGAGAAATGACAGTCCATAATTACTTTAAGACATGAATGTCAAATTTCAAGAACTTTGAAAGTTTCTTAGAGTGCAGTTGCAAAAACCATCAAGCGCTATGATGAAACTGTCTCTCATGAGGACCGCGACAGGAAAGGAAGACCTAGAGTTACATCTGCTGCAGAGAATAAGTTCATTAGAGTTACCAGTCCAAATAAATGCTTCACAGAGTTCAAGTAACAGACCCATCTCAACATCAACTGTTCAGAGGAGACTGCGTGAATAAGGCCTTCATGGTCAAATTGCTGCGAAGAAACCATTACTTTTTTGGGGTGGAGGCACAAGGGGAGTGTGGCAGAGTCAGGTTGGAGACCTGAGCCCACTCCTTGTGCTTACCAAAAGCAGCATTGTACTGGTCAGGCACCGTGTTATGCGGTGGAGCGCATGGTGTCGCCAGTACGCGCTCATAGCCCAGAGCGCTATAGGCCAGCCCCCCGCAAGTGCCATGCGAGAGTGGGCATCCAGCCAGGGCGTGTTGTGCCGGCTCAGCGTGTCTGGTCTCCGGTACACCGTTTCGGCCCAGGGTATCCTGCGCCGGCTCTGCGTTCTGTGTCTCCGGGGCACTGGGAGGGTGCATTGCGTCCTATGCCTGCGCTCCGCCCATGCCGGGCGAATGTGGGCATTGAGCCTAAGGGAGAGGTGTGAGTAGTATGCACCAAATCTCCAGTGCTCACCCACAGCTCGGTTCAACCTGTGCCTGCACTCTGGATGGTTCGGGCTAAAGTGGTCATCCAGCCTGGAGGAGTGGTGCCAAGGCTGTGCACCAGGGCTCCAGTGCTCCCCCACAGCCCGGTCCATCCGGTGCCTCCTCCACGGACCAGGCCTCCTGTAGGTCTCCCCAGCCTGGTGGGTCCTGTGGCAGCCCCACGCACCAGGCTTTCTCTCCGTCTCCTCCCTCCAGGTTCCCTCTCCAGGCCAGAGCCGCCTGTCAGTCCGGAGCTGCCGGAGCCGCCCGTCAGTCCTGAGCTGCCGGAGCCGCCCGTCTGTCCTGAGCTGCCGGAGCCGCCCGTCAGTCAGGAGCTGCCGGAGCCGCCGTCAGTCAGGAGCTGCCGTCAGGTGCTGCCGGAGCCGCCCGTCAGTCAGGTGCTGCCGGAGCCGCCCGTCAGTCAGGAGCTGCCAGAGCCGCCTTAGCCGGAGTCGCTCACCACTACGGCGCTGCCGGAGTCGCTCCAAAGGCGCCACTTAAGCGGGCAAAGACTATGATGGAGTGGAGTCCACATCCTGCGCCAGAGCCGCCACCGCAGACAGACGCCCACCCAGACCCTCCCCTATAGGTTCAGGTTTTGCGGCCGGAGTCCGCACCTTTGGGGGGGTACTGTCACGTTCTGACCTTAGTTCCTTTTTTATGGCTTTGTGTTAGGTTGGTCAGGGCATGAGTTGGGGTGGGTAGTCTATGTTCTTTTTTCTATGTTGTTATATTTCTATATGTTTGGCCTAGTATGGTTCTCAATCAGAGGCAGGTGTCGTTCGTTGTCTCTGATTGAGAATCATACTTAGGTAGCCGGTTTTCCCCATTTTGGTTGTGGGTGTTTAATTTCTGTTTAGTGTTTGTTCACCTGGCAGAACTGTTTCGTTTTCTCTTCGTTGTTATTTTGTGTAGTGTTCAGTTTGTTCAATTAAAATATGACGACCACTTACCACACTGCATATTGGTCCGATCCTTCTTACTCTTCCATCAGACGAAGAGGAGATTCGTTACACATAGAGATTCATAATTTATTTTCTTTTGAAATGAGGTGGGCTGAGCTCACCACTGTAATACATGCTTAAGAGAGACCAAATGGAGATATAATGTAGTCAGTCAGTCCTTATGCAAAGATGTACAGTTCATCCTCTCTGTACATTTTAAGTGGATGGCCATATTAAACAAATCTTTATGAGAACAGTACCTAGTAATGCCTTATACTGTTACAAAGCTAAAATGTTTATATTTTTTTGAGACATTCCAATTAGTATGATATGTTACATTTCGCATGGTGTGTATTAATTTGTAGATGTCCATCATCCATTTCGTATGATATGTCATGAATTACATTTCATAGGGTATGTTATGAATTGCAAGTCATACAATATCTTACGAATTACAGTTCGTACAATATGTTACGAATTTGCTAAATGTATGATCTGTTACTAATTCCAATTTGTTGTGGCTAACGTTAGCTAGCTGGCTAACTCCAATGTTAGCTAGGTGGCTAATGTTAACTAGGCTAGGGGTTAGGGGTTATGGTTAGTAGTTAGGTTAAATGGTTACGGTTAGGGTTAGCTAACATGCTAAGTAGTTGCAAAGTAGTAAAAAAGTACTAAGTAGTTGTAATATTTTGAATGAATTTTTATTGAATTTTAAAACATACAATTCACCTGCAGTGAAGCCGCTCAATATTTACATTACATTCCAGTCATTTATCAGACGCTACCCATCCAGAGCGACTCAAAAGAGTAGTTGCTAGTTATCTAAAATGCTAAAGTTGTCTGTGATGAGATTCAAACACGGAAAAATTTGAGTATTTCCTGGGGCACTGTTGTCATTCATTGTTGTCTCTCTCCCTCTGGGAACATACCACAGAGTTGGCTACCAACTCTACTGATTCGTCACGACCTCAGCTTTCATTGAACATAAAGTATTTCCCTATGTGATGAACACAAAGCTGCTTTGTTTCACATGCTCAAATTGTGTTCAAGTTGTTTGTTTTTTAATTCGATATAAATCGATGTGTGTTTGTCGTAAAGAATGATGGGACTTCTATGACTGCAGTAAACTCTCAGCTTTGCAGCGCTATGCGGCTTGTGTGCCTGTGTAACAGTATAGCTTCCGTCCCTCTTCTCGCCCCTACCTGGGCTCGAACCAGGGACCCTCTGCCCACATCAACAACAGTCACCCACGAAGCATCGTTACCCATCGCTCCACAAAAGCTGTGGCCCTTGCAGAGCAAGGGGAACAACTACTTCAGGTCTCAGAGCGAGTGACGTCACCCAATTGAAATGCTATTAGCGCGCACCAACTAGCTAGCCATTTCACATCGGTTACACTTGTGATGTACTGTTCCTCCACAAATTGGAGGACAGTCCAATCTGCGAAATGAGCGTTAAAGGCTGGACTCCTGAGCCTCCAATGGCTGTGGAGTGTAACCCGATACCCCAGAGTCATCCAACTGAATATAAGCATGAAAGCAGGGTTGTCAGTCAAAACAATCACGAAGCGATCCAGTCTAATGATAGATGATTTATACGAAAATGACCTTGATATGCTTTGATGAAACAATTCAATTGTAGGGGACTTCACGTTTAAGAGGTAAATAGTTTGGGAAAGGCACAATTCCACAATCCTGGAAGATGAATTAAAGGGCCGCTATTCCACTGGCTGACAGTCCCGTTGTTTGCTAATGGGGAGGTCGAACTAAGGAGGAATCAAGAGTAGAATGGTGCACTTGGTTCATCTCATTGACAGTGTGTATGGACTTGATGGTGTTGGAAAAGGATCGAGGAGCTGTCTTGATGGACACTAGCTACGTTAGTTAACACTAGGAGTGGTTGGATCCTGCTCTGACAGGGCCTAAGGCACTTCTAAGGAATAGAATAGATTGTTGTTGTCGGTGGATCTAGACTGATATGGACACTTGTATCATGGGGATGGGTCTAACGAGAAGACGTCTCATCATGGTAATGGGTCTAACGAGAAGACGTCTCGCCAAGTGCCACTGGAGCTGCTGGAAGCTTGGTCTGGGAAGGCTTCCTTAGCGTGTCCTTAATTTAAGGAGCATGTTCTGTTCTGTGACGTAACTGTATGATCCTGACAGGATAGTCTGTAATGCTGCAGCGGTCCAGTGTTCCAACCGCTACGGCAAAGGAGAATAAATCTGCCGTGAAAAGGGAAGAAATGGAATGGTTATGGTTCAGTGCTAATGAACAGTGGTATGGAGCCAGCCACGCTCGCTCGCTCGCTCTCTTTCTCTTTCTCTCTCTCTCGCTCTCTTTCTCGCTTACTCTGGCAAAAGGACTGTGGTCTTCTCCCCCATGCAACCTACAGTGCATCTCCTCTAACACTCAGATACTGCACGCTTCATCCTTACTATCTAAAGTAAAGTGTCTACAGTACCGTCCTATGTTATACTAGACCTACTACAACTTCAATTTACGAAGCATACTGTTTGTGTGTGTCTGTGTGTGTGCTTTTGTGTCTGTGTTTGTGGGCGCTTGTCCTGTGTGTGTTTTGTGTGTGTTGGGGAGGATGTTGTGGCATTTTGTGGCTTTAGATCTAGTGTGTGAAAAGGCCTGGTGGAAGCAACTTCGGAAGGTGGCAGACAGAGCTCAGACACAGCTATTCATCACCCTGATGCAGAGAGTTCATTAAAATAGCCTCAGCAGTCTCCTCAGAGCCACAGCTGGCCTCCCTGCCTGCTGTGGCTGAAAAAAAAGCAGCCTCAGCCCAATAAAAACTAAACACAGACACATACACACATGGCCAGGACTGATCCCTTACTGACCACAGCACAGCACAAATATAATACCCTCCCTATGGATAACCAAAACCAGCGCGAGGGGAAGGAAAAAGGGGATTGGTGTCCAGTTGTCCAGTCAATAGGCCAAGAGCAGACAGGTGGCTGGGTCTGTTGGAGATTAGTCTGGAGGTCTGCGGTCACCATGGGTCTGGGTTGGTCTGTGAAGCCTTGCATCAGTGACATCCAGAGGTTTCCCATGATCCCAGGCCCCCACCTGCTGTCTGACGCCAAAGCCATCCCTAGACATGTGACTCTCCAAACGCTCTACGGTACCATGACCTGAAAACGAGGTTGGATTGTGCATCAGGCACCAAAGACTGTGTGTGTGTGTGTGTGTGTGTGTGTGTGTGTGTGCGCATGTATTCGTCCCTGTTCTAGTGGATGGTGGCTCAGAGCAGATGTGGCATTTAAATGGCCTTCTTTTTGGGAAGCAGGTGGCTGAGTGTGATAGATCATTCATGTCATCGCCAGCTCGGCTTTGTTCTGTACCTGTAATACTGCCACAGTGGATCCTCTGTGTATATGGAGCTTTTAGAGGCTCTGCAGGGAGAAATCAGGGCCTGAGATGATGAAGGAGCCTTTTCAACCTGAAACCCATCCTGTGGTACTTCAACAGTTTTCTTTCATTTCCAGTAAAACAAGAAAAGCCCACTCGCCCTGGCAGCAGAGAGAGCACATATGCGTTATCATGTGATGTGAAGGGAAAAATAGAGTTTATAGCCATAATTACGATTAACGTTCATCCTGAAATACTAAGTCCATTTTATGATCTTACAATGATTATTTTGCGATATTATTATTACTGTGCTGTGAAATGAACTGATTATAATTATGTTGAATCCGACTTTATAACGATGTGTGCTCTCCTAGGGGCCTGTTCCATTCCTCCTCCACTCTCTCTTCTCCCTCTTTCTCTTTCTGCCATCTCCCTCTATTCCTAGGGAGGAGAGGAGGGCATACGTTCCAATAGCCTCACAATAAACACGACTACAAATAATGACTCTGTGCCTCTGTTTGAGCATTGGTGCTATTTGCCTTCCCCCTCATGAACAGCTTTCTAAATACACACAGCACAAATCCAGCTTGGCTTTCCCTGTCACTCTCTGTCTCCAAACGTCCAGAAGCGGTT
This sequence comes from Oncorhynchus mykiss, assembly GCF_057628025.1. NCBI lineage: Eukaryota > Metazoa > Chordata > Actinopteri > Salmoniformes > Salmonidae > Oncorhynchus > Oncorhynchus mykiss. The sequence goes on along the minus strand of NC_143028.1, from coordinate 35,682,220 downwards.
TGAACTGGCCTGCCGTCATCCCAGATGCTTGGAAATCTGTCTGAAATGATTTTTCAACCTGTGTGTGTGTGTGTGTGTGTGTAGTGGATGTGTGGTTTGTGTGTAAAGGAGAGCTAAAGAGACAGAGTAGAGGGAGTGAGAGAGAGAGAGTAGAGGGAGTGAGAGAGAGTAGAGGGAGTGAGAGAGAAAGAGCAAGTTAGAGAGTCAGGGAAATTGAGTTGAGGTGAACACTACTGAGAATATGAGGGAGCTTATGATGTGTTTATAATGACAACATTTCTGTCAGGATTGAGAGTTCCAGAGCAATGTTTGGAAATATCTGTAATTCTCTTTTTTTTTTGCAGCCCGCTCACTCTGCTGACACTCCCTGTGTAATTATGCATAATCAAATGTTTATTATTCTCTAACAGCTTGCCATTCGATGTAATAATACAAAAGCATCCCTTGTTTGAAATGATTCCCAAACAAACACTAATTAACTCATAGAAGTTGAGATCTTCCAGCTCTCCAATCAGGGGTGGCAAATTACCCCAAAATGTGGGTAATTGAGCCCCTACTGCTTTTAATCTCAATTCCTTTCAATTTCAATTCAATTCAAGGGGCTTCATTGGCATGGGAAACATGTGTTAACATTGCCAAAGCAAGTGAGGTAGATAATATACAAAAGTGAAATAAACAATACAAATTTACAGTAAACATTACACATACAGAAGTTTCAAAACAATAAAGACATTACAAATGTCTTATTTTATATATATATATATATATATATACAGTGTTGTAACAATGTACAAATGGTTAAAGTACACAAGGGAAAATAAATAAACATAAATGTGGGTTGTATTTACAATGGTGTTTGTTCTTCACTGGTTGCCCTTTTCTTGTGGCAACAGGTCACAAATCTTGCTGCTGTGATGGCACACTGGAATTTCACCCAGTAGATATGGGAGTTTATCAAAATTGGATTTGTTTTCGAATTCTTTGTGGATCTGTGTTATCTGAGGGAAATATGTCTCTCTAATATGGTCAAATATTGGGCAGGAGGTTAGGAGGTGCAGCTCAGTTTCCACCTCATTGTGTCTCTCTCTCTCTACTCTCTCTCTCTCTCTCTACTCCCTCTCTCCCCCTCTCTCTCTCTCTCTCTCTCAGTACCAATCCCCCATCTCTCCCAGTCCTGTTCATAGAAAGGGAGCTGCTGTAGTTCTAATGTGGTCCATGGTGCTGAATTCATTCAGACTCAATTCATGGATCATTGGAGCTTGTCTTGTGGAGTGTGACTGTGGCCAATCCCTTTAAAACGGCAGCCTCACTCAGCCTCTCTGGACGACCAAGGCTGGACCCTCAGATGTGGACAGCCAGAGCAGGGGTCTACTGCAGCAATAGTAAAACAAGTGTCTGGCTGAGTGTTAAGAGGTGGTCAAACACCAAGTATAAGCAGGAGAAAACAAGGACAAAATGGTCAGATCCATCATTGAATAACCAATTGGGAAAATCTGGCTACCTGACAGTTTGACACATTTTTATTTTCCTTAAAAGAGACACGTTTAGAACTGTGGAACATCTAGAGCTTCCTGTTGTAAGACGAAGAATAGCTCATTGACCGCTACAGGAAGTGTTCTCTCTGTAAACGTATAGATGTGGCACTCCCAGTAGGTTCTGTCAATGGTGGCAATATGGAGCTGTCCATGTCAGACGTGCAGTATCGGGAGCTGTCCACGTCAGGGAGAATCACTATACCTTAGATAGAACTAGATCAACCTCTCTGCATCTACAGTTCTATGTTCACTCAAGCGACGCCAACTCCTTCGACAGTTTCTTACCACAGCGCTGTAGTTATGTTACAATGTAAGAACATACTCTATTCACATCCCTGTGTAGAATTTTGTCAAAAGATGAAAGCTTTTCTTTATCTCCCTTTGTATCAATACAGATCACAGCATGATGGTAAGCTCTATTTGTTGTCTGGTTCTGCTGAGGAGATGTTCAGTGTGTCACCGGTAATGAGTAGCCTTGAGGTAATTAGGAACACAGCATAGTGAGGGTGTACATCCTGGGGAAACCGATGGAGATGAAATGAGGATGAATAAATAAAAGGGGTAGGGAAACAAAAGACGGATGGGAGAGATGGGGACCTACTGGCTGAGAAACAGATGCCTGAGCTATATTGTTGAGATGCTCACCACTGTTTGGCAGGGGAAGTGGGGAGACTGCCAATTCATTAAGCAGCTTCTTCATTTGTGCAACAAGACGACTTCACGCCGTTTCTTTGTCTTGTCACTTGTCTGCTTGTCTTGTCACTTGTCTGCTTGTCTTGTCACTTTCTGGATGTTTGTGTGATGGAGGAAGGGAGGGGCGAGGAGGAGGAAGGTAGATTAGATGTCATCACCACCCATCACATATCTGAACAGAAGTGAACTTTAGATTGCCAGGCCTGCCAATTTGCAGCATGTTTGTGATGTATGTTCTGATGGTTCTGGAACTGCTCCCATTGGCTGGAGTCAATACGGATGCAGCACAGACACTCTCTGTCATGTTGTCCTCTGACTGCCAGCCACAACACAACACCATGTTAAGACTGTTTTAGGACTTTGTTTATTCTTTTGTATTTTGTTTGTTTGTCTCCTATGTTGAACATAATAAACGGCTCTCTATCCACCGGATGTGTACCAAACTCACTCAAAGTGGCAGTATTAAAGCCTCTCTTGAAAAAGCCAAACCTTGACCCAGAAAACATGAAAAACTATCGACCTATATCGAATCTCTTTGAAAAAGCTGTTACGCAGCAACTCACTGCCTTCCTGAAGACAAACAATGTAAAGTCGTGGCCAAAAGTTTTGAGAATGACACAAATATTAAATTTCACAAAGTCTGCTGCCCCAGTTTGTATGATGGCAATTTGCATATACTCCAGAATGTTATGAAGAGTGATCAGATGAATTGCAATTAATTGCAAAGTCCCTCTTTGCCATGCAAATCAACTGAATCCCCAAAAAACATTTCCACTCTATTTCAGCCCTGCCACAAAAGGAGCAGCTGACATCATGTCAGTGATTCTCTCATTAACACAGGTGAGTGCTTGATCAGTACAGAGCTTGATCAGGAATGGCAGCAGGCAGGTGTGAGTGCATCTGCACGCACAGTGAGATGAAGACGTTTGGAGGATGGCCTGGTGTCAAGATGGGCAGAAAATAAGCCACTTCTCTCCAGGAAAAACATCAGGGACAGACTGATATTCTGCAAAAGGTACAGGGATTGGACTGCTGAGGACTGGGGTAAAGTCATTTTCTCTGATGAATCCCCTTTCCGATTGTTTGGGGAATCCAGAAAAAAGCTTGTCCGGAGAAGACAAGGTGAGCGCTACCATCAGTCCTGTGTCATGCCAACAGTAAAGCATCCTGAGACCATTCATGTGTGGTGTTGCTTCTCAGCCAAGGGAGTGGGCTCACTCACAATTTTGCCTAAGTACATAGCCATGAATAAAGAATGGTACCAACACATCCTCTGAGAGCAACTTCTGCTAACCATCCAGGAACAGTTTGGTGACGAACAATACCTTTTCGAGCATGATGGAGCACCTTGCCATAAGGCAAAAGTGAGAAAAAAACCCAATGATAATAATATCGGGGAACAAAACATTGATATTTTGGGTCCATGGCCAGGAAACTCCCCAGACCTTAATCCCATTGAGCACTTGTGGTCAATCCTGGCAAACAAAACCCCACAAATTCTGACAAACTCCAAGCATTGATTATGCAAGAATGGGCTGCCATCAGTCAGGATGTGGCCCAGAAGTTAATTGACAGCAGGGCGGATTGCAGAGGTCTTGAAAAAGAAGGGTCAACACTGCAAATATTGACTCTATGCATCAACTTAATGTAATTGTCAATAAAAGCCTTTGACACTTGTGAAATGCTTGTAATTATACTTCAGTATTCCATAGTAACATCTGACAAAAATATCTAAAGACACTGAAGCAGCAAACTTTGTGGAAATTAATAGTTGTGTCATTCTCAAAACTTTTGGCCACGACTGTATTCGAAACGTTTAAGTCTGGTTTTAGACCCCATCATAGCACTGAGACTGCACTTGTGAAGGTGGTAAATTACCTTTTAATGGCATCAGACCGAGGCTCTGATTCTGTCCTCATGCTCCTAGACCTTAGTGCTACTTTTGATATCATCCATCACCACATTCTTTTGGAGAGATTGGAAACCCAAATTGGTGATAACGGGTTGCTATACAGTATTTGGTCACATTGGTTGCTCTACAATACAACTGATGTCACCTAACCTTAGACATGTACCTACAGACATGTTACTCACTGAGATGGGCCAGAAGCATAAAACCAGGGCCTGGAGTTTTTCCTTGTCAGGTCACATGGTCATCAAGGGCCTGACTAATGCCATAGAAGACAGACCATACCCACCCATTGACCAGTAGAGGGGGTCAGTTCACAAACCCCCTTTGTGATGCTTCGAAGGGCAGTCCCTTATACCCCATAATTATGTCCCTACCTCCAAACTCTGTTGAGGGTTTACAGGATGCACATCTGTACAGGATTTACAGGATGCACAGTTTGGCAGGCCTTTTCCGAGGTATGCAACACAACGGAAACGTGAATACCACGGAGTGTTCATAGTTTGTTTAATCTCAATGTTTACCATTGGACCTGAATGGCGTGAGATGTGTGCGAGGCTGGAGCTGTAGAGCTGCCTGTCCGTCTGCATCAGTGTTTGCACTTGTGTGGTAGATGCCACACAATCTGACATGACAGAGCTGCATTGCATGGTTTAATATGACAAGGCTCTCAGATTGCAGGCTGATGTCGATAGCAGATTGCCACCAAGCTGCCTCTTCTGAGGGATGGCCAGGGGAAAGTGTCTGGACATCCTAATTGACTGGCGTTGTTGAATTATTTAGTAGTAGTTAAAGGTGGTTAGCTGGGGTAGTTAAAACATGTTAACCCCAGTCAGGAGCCACTATGAAGTTCTATTCGTCATGAAATGTATCACTTGTGTTTAATTTTTTCAATACTGTTACTGTAGGTCCCTCAAATTTAAATCAGGACCTTAAAGCCAGTTTCAATGCTTTCTTTCATTCTATCAGGGACTGGTTTAGAGCTGGGACACCAGGTGGGCGCTGTATACTACTCCCTTCACAGAACAGTGCAAACTGTCTCTAACCAGAATAGAAAGAGGAGTGGGAGGTCCCGGTGCACAACTGAGCAAGAGGACAAGTACATTTGAGTGTCTAGTTTGAGAAACAGACTCCGGGATGCTGGCCTTCTAGGCAGAGTTGCAAAGAAAAAGTAGTATCTCAGGCTGGCCAATAAAAATAAAAGATTAAGATGGGTAAAAGAACACAGACACTGGACAGAGGATCTCTGCCTAGAAGGCCAGCATCCCGGAGTCGCCTCTTCCAGCTACAATAGTCATTTACAACATTAATAATGTCTACACTGTATTTCTGATCAATTTGATGTTATTTTAATGGACAAAAAATGTGCTTTTCTTTCAAAAACAAGGACATTTGATCCCAAATTTTGAACTGTACTATATATGTTTTTTAAAATGTAACCTGTATTTAACTAGGCAAGTCAGTTAAGAACAAATTCTTATTTACAATGACGGCCTTCCCCGGCCAAACCTGGACGACGCTGGTCCAATTGCCGCCCTGTGCGACTCCCAATCACGGTCGGATGTGATACAGCCTGGAATCAAACCAGGGACTGTAGTGACACTTCTTTCACTGAGATAGACCGCTGCACCACTCGGGAGCGCATTACCCCTGCTGTCGATGGTCTGTTTTTGTTATTTTAACTGGCTGTTATTGTATTTTTGTGGCACGTGTCTTTGATGGTGGTCCACATTTCCAAAGTCAATGTGTTGAAATAAGTGCGGGTGTGAAATATTTACAAATGTTCTGTTTTCATTCTCGTACATTCCTTGTGGGAATTTCCTTTTGATTCTGTTATGTTTAATCATAGAGGAATTTATGAAAATGGGAACAAAAATACATAGAGAACAGGAGCAAAACACTTTGATCATGTCCTAGATTAACAGGAGATGAAAGCTGGATGAAACAAACAAACCCATGCCTCACACACACCATTCCAGCTATGGGAACATGCTATTTTTCATGTTATATGTTCTACTTAATTTGGTTCCAGTTATTTTCTTTACCAGTAACACTGGTGGCCAACCAGAATATGGGGGTTTGATTTTTAGCCACTGAGCAGAATAAAGAACACATCTCCAGTAGGTCTGGGTGATATGGCCAAAATATCATGGCACAATATTTTTCATAATATGGCGATATTTTACTATATTTTATGTTTCTGTTTAACAAAAGTTCTAAATATGTTTTATGAGTACTGCGTGACCCTTGAATGGCAACAAATGAATTCTAAGTGGTTTTACTGGGCTTTCTCCATTCGGATTGTTTTATACTCAACCAAACTAGGACAAAGCCGACAGTTTATTTAGCACTATATCAAATACCTTCGTAGGTAGTATTGTAAAACTCCATACCGGTATGTGGATCCATATACCTCAGAAGACGATATCAGCCAGCCCTAATCTCCAGTCTGCGTACAGTATTTCCTCACGGGTACATTTGTTGTTAGATTATTCCCTTGAGCCATGCTAATGTTGTGTTTCCTCTCGCTTTTTTGTTTTTTTTGAGGAACATTTTTTAAAAGGTCAGTTCCACATCAAAACCCTTCTGTTCCTTATCTTTCAACCCTGCCACCAACTAGTAATGAGAATAGAGGTTTAGGTATTTCCCTCAGCTGTATGTCCCCTGGAGGAGGTGATACTGAGACTGAGGCAGAGACACAGACAGACAGACAGACTAGGGTTGCCGACTTTCTCACCACTACCAAATAAGGGACAAAAGGTGGCGTGCCAGTGCACGGTGCCATGGCGGTGTGGGTATGGTGTTGTGTGAATGAATGAATGAATTGTGTGCGTATATTCTTATTCTTATTCAATTGGAAAGGCAAACCTTTTTATATTACATTTGGTCTATAGCTTTGCTAAAACTGTGTCATCATGTGAACTCATGTGAATAAACCTCAAAATAAACGATTAAAGAAATCGCAATTTTGATTTTTATAGCAAAAAATAAAAAACATTTCAAATGCAAAAGAGGAAACGACAGGCATGAGTCACTCACCAAGTCTACTTTTTCCATGGATCTTTTTTGCTGCTCTTGACTGATTCAAGCAGTCCTTTGTCCTTTTGCATAGCCAGAGAGAAGTACTTACATGGCAAGTCACAGTTCACAGATATTTGAAGTTCATTTTTGATCAGCTCTTTCACAGAGCCTCTGTGCTGCATCTGTTTCTTGAGTCTGACCATTTAATAGTCATCAGAGAGAAAATCCTCTCTACAAAGGCATTTGAGCCTGGCTCACTGAGGACAAATGAGACAGTCCTGAACATGTTGATCAAGTTGGCTTTCCCTAGGTTTTGGAAAACTGCCACCCACTTCTCACTGGTGGATTTTGTGGTGTCCTGTCTGGCTCTCTGTATTTCCTCCTGGCACAAAACTCTTCATAGAGTTGGTCCATACTGACTGTCTCTGTCATTTTGAGGGCAACCACCACCTGCTCCATGGTCAGTGAAGGAGAGCTCCTCATAGCTGGTCGGTTTCAGTTTCACCAAAACATTTTTCCGGTGAGAAATCAAACCACCTGTCAATGTATGTAATGACGGTGTCATAGAACTTCACAAAGTCCTGTTGCCGCTTGGACCTTTGTGCTGACAATTGTTTGTCCATCGGCTGCTTGGTCTGGTTTCCAAAAAAGCTGTCCTGTTCCTGCTGAAGCATCTTCATTTTAAAATGTTGGACTTCCTCGTAAACATCTGCGATGCAGAGCGTTGTTTCCTCCAGCTTTTTTACGAGTTGGTCAGGAACACACCCCACGTTGCAGGAAAAAGCACAGATAAATCTCAGCAACTGCCGTTTTGTCTTCACACTCAAAAATACTCTTCAGTGCCACAGGACAGGTCTCCCCAAGGGACCTTAACTATAAAGTAAGAGCTGGCCAGCTTTGCAGGAGACGATCAACAGCTGGATGAAGAGAGAGCCATTGTGTGCAAACATGTTGCAGAATTTCATGCCACTCAATGTCAACAAAGGCAAAAATGCACGCAGTGGCTCTCTGAGCTTGATGGATGCCATTTGCAGTTTCATCACTGTCTTCATAAAAGTAAAGGAACTTGCACTGCACTCCATCGGACACAAAGAAATATCTCACGCACACTGGAAACATGTTCCTATTCCCCTTGTTTGAGGCATCACTGGCAACTGAGAAATACACGGGCTCACCTTCGGTCGGGGACAGATGATCCAAAATATCCTGCACAGTAATTGGTCCTAAAACATTCATTGTAGTCATCTCAGCTTTCGTTCTTCCCAAGTGCATCTTCTTCACAACATTTGAGTCGTGAAACAAAGCACCGTTGAGCTTGTTGATCTTAACAAGGCAGTCGGTGCCGTTGTATCTGAGTCCGTGTTTAACCGCGTGGTACACATATACGAGGCTTCACTTGCCGCGATTTGATCATTTTCGGCAGTAGACGTCACGAAGAATGCACCGATATTGCTAGCACCTTTAGCTAGCGTTGCCATATTGTGTATTTCTGTGGATGCATGCTGAGTTAGGTCATTCTCCCCTTCGTGGCCAATTGAGAATTCCCGACGGCGTAAAGTACAGAAAGCTTTTGTCGAGTCACCACTGACGGGCTCAACCCACATCTTTTTGGCTTCCCATTGTTTGTTGTAGCTGCACATTTTTTTTCTTTTTTGCAGGTTTGTCCATATTTCCTTGATATGCCAAACCAACTGAACAACAACAGAAATAACTTTGCAAGAATTGGCGCGTTTACTCTATGCTGTGATTGGATGAATATACGGGACAAGGGAGGTCCTGTATGGGACAAACCAATTTATTCCAATATAAGGGACATCCCGGCTAATATGGGACGGACGGACGGACCCACTGACCGACCGGACCGACGGACCGACCGACCGACCGACCGACCGACCGCCCGCAGGAGAGGAGAGATGAGGCCTGGGAGACAGCAATCAACAGTCCACCACAGCAGTTGAACTTCTCAAAGCCCAGAGTGTCACGGCCGTCCTCCTCTTCATCCGAAGAGGAGAGACGAGATGGATCTGAGGACCAATACGCGGCGTGGTAAGTGTCCATGGCAAATCTTTAATCAAGAAAAACTGAACACTATACAAACGAGTAACGAAAACAATAAACCAAATACGACCGTGAAGCTACAAAATGAGACCTGTGCTGAAACAAGCCATCAACATAGACAATCACCCACAAACAAACAGTGCAACCCAGGCTACCTAAGTATGATTCTCAATCAGAGACAACTAATGACACCTGCCTCTGATTGAGAACCATACTAGGCCGAAAACATAGAACTGCCCCAAAACATAGAAAAACAAACATAGACTGCCCACCCAACTCACGCCCTGACCATACTAAATAAATACAAAACAACAGAAATAAAGGTCAGAACGTGACAGTACCCCCCCCCCAAAGGTGCGGACTCCGGCCGCAAAACCTTGACCTATAGGGGAGGGTCTGGGTGGGCGTCTGTCCGCGGTGGCGGCTCTGGCGCGGGACGCGGACCCCACCTCATCATTGTCTTAGTCCGCCTTATTGTCCGCCTCCGTGGCTTTCTCAGCATGACCACCCCTCTCAATGACCCCACTGGACAGAGGGGCAGCTCGGGACAGAGGGACAGCTGCTCGGGACAGAGAGACAGCTGCTCGGGACAGAGAGACAGCTGCTCGGGACAGAGAGACAGCTGCTCGGGACAGAGAGACAGCTGCTCGGGACAGAGAGGCAGCTGCTCGGGACAGAGAGGCAGCTGCTCGGGACAGAGAGGCAGCTGCTCGGGACAGAGGGGCTCCGGCAGCGGCGCCGGACAGGCGGGAGGCTCCGGCAGAGGCGCCGGACAGGCGGGAGGCTCCGGCAGAGGCGCCGGACAGGCGGGAGGCTCCGGCAGAGGCGCCGGACAGGCGGGAGGCTCCGGCAGAGGCGCCGGACAGGCGGGAGGCTCCGGCAGAGGCGCCGGACAGGCGGGAGGCTCCGGCAGAGGCGCCGGACAGGCGGGAGGCTCCGGCAGAGGCGCCGGACAGGCGGGAGGCTCCGGCAGAGGCGCCGGACAGGCGGGAGACTCCGGCAGAGGCGCCGGACAGGCGGGAGACTCCGGCAGAGGCGCCGGACAGGCGGGAGACTCCGGCAGAGGCGCCGGACAGGCGGGAGACTCCGGCAGCGGCGCCGGACAGGCGGGAGACTCCGGCAGCGGCGCCGGACAGACAGGACCACCTGCAGGGAGGAGACAGAGAGACAGCCTGGTGCTTGGGGCTGCCACAGGAACCACCAGGCTGGGAAGACCTTCAGGAGGCTTGGGGTTAAGAGGAGGCACCTGAAAGACCGGGCTGTGGGGGAGCACTGGAGCTCTGGTGCGCAACCTTGGCACCACTTCCCCAGGCTGGATAACCACTCTAGCCCGGACCGTCCAGAGTGCAGGCACAGGTTGAACCGGGCTGTGGGTAAGCACGGGAGATCTAGTGTTTACTACACGCACCTCTCCCTTCGGCTCCATTCCCACATTCGCCCGGCACGAGCGGAGCGCGGGCAGAGGACGCACTGCACCCTCCCAGCGCCCCGGAGACACAGCACGCAGAGCCGGCGCAGGATACCCAGGGCCAAAACTGCGTACCGGCGACCAGACCCGCTGAGCAGGCACCATACGCCCTGGCTCGATGCCCGCACTCGCATGACACTCTCGGGGGGCTGTCCCATAGCGCACCGGGCTATGGGCACGTACTGGCGACACCGTGCGCTTAACCGCATAACACGGTGCCTGCCCAGTATCTCGCTGCTTATAATAAGCACGAGGAGTGAGCGCAGGTCTGCTACCTGGCTTAGCTCCACCCCTCGTGTGCCCCCCCCCCCAAAAAAATTGGGTCTGTCTCTCGTACCTGTCGCACTGCCGTGCTGCCTCCTCATATCGCCGCCGCTCAGCTTTCGCTGCCTCCAGCTCTGCTTTGGGGCGGCGATATTCCCCAGCCTGTGCCCAGGGTCCCTCTCCGTTCAGTATCTCCTCCCATGTCCAGGAGTCCTGTGATACCGGCCGCTGTTGTTGCTGCTGCTGCCGTCGCTGTTTTCTACCACGCCGCTTGGTCCTTGGTTGGTGGGTGATTCTGTCACGGCCGTCCTCCTCTTCATCCGAAGAGGAGAGACGAGATGGATCTGAGGACCAATACGCGGCGTGGTAAGTGTCCATGGCAAATCTTTAATCAAGAAAAACTGAACACTATACAAACGAGTAACGAAAACAATAAACCAAATACGACCGTGAAGCTACAAAATGAGACCTGTGCTGAAACAAGCCATCAACATAGACAATCACCCACAAACAAACAGTGCAACCCAGGCTACCTAAGTATGATTCTCAATCAGAGACAACTAATGACACCTGCCTCTGATTGAGAACCATACTAGGCCGAAAACATAGAACTGCCCCAAAACATAGAAAAACAAACATAGACTGCCCACCCAACTCACGCCCTGACCATACTAAATAAATACAAAACAACAGAAATAAAGGTCAGAACGTGACACAGAGAGCAAACAAGCCCCATGCAGGAGCATGCCTATTTAGTATTCTTTCTTTGTAACTCAGTTATAAATGATATCTGATTAATACATATGGAGGAGGGCTGATTAGTTATTTATTAGACCCACTCAAATAATTAGTTATATTGTTACGGAAAAACAAAAGGGTTCCAAAACTTCAGTCTTCAATGTTATGTTAAGTTTGTAGGTCCTGTTTTATAACTCCAGATAGTAGAGACAAGGTACAGTCTAGACTAGAGAACAGTGCTGTCTATACACTGCTATTTTCAGTTGTCATTGTTAAAGTTCATTTACATGACTTCCGGCAATGGCGAAGCTCTAACAAGACACAATTTGAGATATCAAGGTTTCCCAGAGGCCATGGAGAGAAGAGATGTCATCTCCATTCTACAGGAATGTATTGCCAAAATTCTGGATCTACCCCCTTCCGCTCACCCACTGGAAATTGAGAGGGCCCATTGCACGCTATGGAGGCGGCTGCCTGGCCAGGTTCCATTTCTATGGTACCAGGACACTGTCCGCATCCTCTCTGCTACCCGAGTAAGGGACAGCTCAAGTACGGAGATGGCAAAATCATGATCTTTTCTGGATCTTTCTCCCAGTATACTACACAAGAGGAGGATGGCTTTCTCCCCACTGAAGAGGCTCCTGCATCAGGCTGGCTTAGCATACGGCTTGCGCTACCCGGCGACTTTGTGGATTGAAACCAAGAATGGTTAGCGCACATTTTACTCTGTGATGACGGCTGAAAACATACATGCGGAAAGAACTCCCTGACGCCTACTACATCATGAGGAACTGTCTTTTGAACTTGGATACAGTGGATAGTGAACTGTTAGAACATGAGGATACAATGAAATGAGTCACAGGATCGACTGGCTGGCACGCCTGGCTGGCTAGATGGCTAGCGTGATAATGACTGGCGAGGTACTGTAACGTTGGATCATAGCTAATGTTGGCTGCGCTATTTAACCAGCTCGCTAAGTTTACAAAGGTGTGACTATAGCTACAACCACACTATGCCAGGCAGTTACATTCTTTCTGTATACTTTTCTTTTACGCATAGAGGTCCGGTTTGGTTAGATAGTTATGTGGCTTTAGACCGGGTTTCAAGACTAACTATGTTGTTTACGTTACTTCATTACGTTGGCTGGCTTGTTTATTGTTAGAGATGTATGTTAGCGTTAGTGATGCCGAGGCAGGGATAAGCTACACACTGGCTGGCAAGCCAAATTGCCAGCTAGCTGATAGCTTTACAGTTGTGTGTACGCGTACATGCTCAGGATGATGGTGATTGTTTAACTAATTGTCCCTATTTTATATTTGAGGAATGATAGTTATGGTCTGGTAAAGGTTTTCATTTATTCATCATAGCTTTATGTCTTTTTTCCTGTGCTGCTTGGGTGCGTTTGTGGTCATGCCTTTTGTCGCCGCGAGGCACAGGTTTCAGGGCGCCTTGGGGAATGCCGATTGGTTGACATTTGGGTGTACGGGTAGGCGCTGTTGGTGACCATAAATGCATCCTCTGTTTTTTTTGTTTGTCTTTTTGTTGTTGACATGCAATAGTGGGGCTAAATAGTCTGGTCATTATTGTTGCCGATGTTTGTCGCTTTGATTCAAATTGTATTTTGTTACTTGACTGACGACATTTTCATGTTACAGGGAACACTTCTAATGCCATATACATATAATTTAGAATTAACCTAATTTGGGCGATGCTATGCATAGCAGGTACATCTAGCTTAAAGACTAGCGTTTAAGGGTATGGGTTCTTTAACTCCCTCAGTTGGGGAGGAGGTTGGGTGGGTTAGTGGTAGGGTCAGGGTATTAGCTTACGAGATGTTTACTATTTTATATTTTCATAATTTCATTTGGGACAAGTTGTATACGCTCAATGCAATTTTGTTTCTATCTTTTCCCCCCTTTCTTATTTTCTTTAAAAATGTCGGCACCTAATAACTATACATTTACTAAATGCCCAGTCAAGCGCAAACGCGTTGTGAATGATCTAAAGCAGTATACGGTTGATATAGATCTTCTTCAGGAGACACACCTGACTGACTGTGAGCATGATGAACTGAAGAGAGAGTGGGTTGGTCAAGTGTACGATTCATCTTTCACCTCTCGGGCAAGTGGGGTGACCATTCTCATTAGTAAGCACTGCTCCTTTCAACTACAATCTCAGATTAAAGACAAAGGGTGTAGGTTTGTCATCGTTCAATGTTTCATTAACACTGAGCCCATTACCATTGTGAATGTGTATGGGCCTAACCATGACATCTTTATTAAGTTAATGTGCCCCTCATCAGGGATAATAATGGCAGGGGATTTTAACTTGGTACTGGACCCTTCAGTGATAGATCTTCCTCTAATAGTATCAACCTCACGCAGGCAGCTAAAATGATAAAAGCAGAAATGAAAGACTTTGGACTTGTAGACATATGGAGATTTCACAACAAAAGGTTAAATGATCCTCATTTTACTACCCTGTCCATAACAGTTACTCTAGAATCGACTTATTTATTTTCCTGCAGGCAAGGGAAGTTTAACTACTTGGTATAAGTATTTACCAGTATGTATATCATTCAGCCCTGCTGACTTGATTACCAGTCAGTAAAACACAACCACCGTCAAGAAGGTGGAGGTTTGGCACATACTTACTAAATAATGCCACATTTGTAACATTTCTGAACACTCATATCAACATATTTTTTTAGCACCAGTAACAGCTCTGCCTCCCCCCTAATTTTATGGGAAGCTCTCCTTTTATACCTGAGGGGGGCAAATCATTTCGTTTAGTTCAGGTGCTCGTAAGATATATAAGGTTCAGGTAGATTTGATGGAGAAAGAAATTAGACATCTGGAAAATTAACATAGTATAACATTTAATGACTCAACTCTGCAAAATGTTTAATATAACACCCTGACGACCCACAAAGCAGAAAATGCACTAAGGAAAACAAAACAAAACTACTATGAACATGGAGATAAAGCAGGAAAGTTGCTTGCTTGACAGAAAAGGCGAAGAGGAAACTAGTAGAGTTATTAGCTCTATTAAGCAGCCCGATAACACAGTTGTTCAGGTTCCTGAGGAAATTAGTCTAGTCTTTAGGGAGTTTTATGAAAGAAGTCTGAAGGGGGTGCCCATGCCACAATGCATGAGTTTTTGAACAAAGTCAATTTACAAGCTTTAACTGATGAGGATAGAGAGTAATTGGAGAAAGAGATCACATCTGAGGAAATTAGGGAAACCATTTTCAACACTGCTGGGGGAAAATCACCAGGGTTAGATGAATTCCCTATTGAATTCTATCGATCCTTTTTACCCAAACTAATTGAGCCTCTTTGCAATATGTTTAATTATGCCATAGAGACAGAAAAGCTCCCAGACACACTTGAACAAGCACTGATCACAGTTTTGTTAAAACCTGGGATAGATCCTCTGCTTTGTGGGTCGTATAGACCAGTATCTTTATTGAACACTTCATGTAACATTCTTGCAAAACTCAGAGATCTTAGACTAGATAAGGTTCTTCCAGACTTGGTTGATATGGACTAAACAGGCTTTGTAAGAAACCGCCCATCTCCTGATAATATCAGAAGATGATTTAATATTATGCATTATGACCAAGAAACTGTAGTGGTGGCTTCATTAGATGCGTAAAAAGCTTTTGACAATATAGAATGAAACTACCTATTTTTTTAGTGAGGATGAATATTGAACCTATGTATGTAGGTCTGATTATTAGATGAATGTACAAATGTCCGGCAGCTCAGACCCTGACTAATGGAAATGTTTCCTCCTAGTTCTCCCTATCATGTGGTACAAGACAGGGTTGTCTCTCTAGTCCTCTCATTTCTTCATTGGCTATCGAGCCACTGGCAGAAGCTTTAAGATATCAACCATCCATACATGGTGTTTGTACAAGTGTGCGTGAACATTTGGTCTCGTTAAATGCTAATGACATTTTGCTTTACCTCACTAAACCAGAAATTTCACTCCGAGCCTTATTTGACATGCTGAAAGAATATGGGACCTTTTCAGGATATAAAAAAACCTATTGAAGAGTATAATCATGTCTTTTAACAGGGCATCTTTGCAGAACCCAATCTTAGACCATCCATTTTCTTGGAGACCTTAGAAAATGACATATCTAGGATTGCAAATTCCTTCTGAAATTATTAAGACACGTGAACTGAACTATACTCCACTTCTCAAAAAGGTTGGAGAAGAATTGGATAGATGGCAGGATTTACCAATTTCTGGGCGGGTCAATTGTGGGAAGATTAATATATTACCAAAATTTGTGTACCTTTTTCAAACCTTTCCCTTTCCTATTCTCAATTTTTTTTTCAAACAACTTAGGAAGGTCTTTTCATTTCTGTGTAAAGGGAACCCCCCCAAAGTGAAACACAACTTTTTTGCAAACCATACTCAGAAGGAGGGCTTACTCTACCAGACTTCCAGTTGTATGCTTGGCATCTCAGTTAAGGGCTGTGTGGGTATGACAAGGTACAACAACATGTTTACCCTTTTTGAGGCAGATGGCAGAAGAGTGTCTTTCCCCTGTTTCATTGGCATCTATACCTTGTATTAGCCCACCTAAAGCTTTGCTAGGTCTCATAAACAACCCTTTTAATTAAAAACACTTTAAATACTGTATATTGATTGAAGTCCGTAAACAAACAGAAGGGCATAGATCTAACTATATGTGAACAAACACCTTTCTACAATAACCCCATTTTACCCAATGCCCTGACAGATGTTATTGCATGTTCTTGGTTCAACAAAGGAATTAAAACATTTGGCCATCTGTATAGAGAAGGTGAACTATTATCCTTTCAACAACTGGCATCTCATTTTCAGTTACCTCCAACTCATTTCTTCAAGTACCTACAGGTTAGGCATTATATTGCCATTACTTGCCCAAGGTGTAAAACGGGGCTGGGCACACTTATGCATATGTTTTTGTCCTGACCTGAACTAGGCAATTATTGGGACGACACTATACAGATCCTATCACAGGTCACTAATATGACTGTACCACTAGATCCTTTTGAATTTACTGATGTCTGGGGAGTTTCACCTTAGCTGCCTCATTATTATTTTCTTCATTAATGTAGTATTATTATTATTAGTATTATGATTTGTTTTTGTGTTGAATAATTTATTTTTTAGCATTGGATGTGAGGGTCATTCTGTTTAGTTTTTTGTTGTTGTTGTTATTCATTGAGGCTAATACCGGTAGAGAGGAGGGAAGGGGGAGTTCATGTGTTGGGGGTTTGCACAATGTGTTCCCTCTATTCCTTCCACCTGCTTTGTGTAGGTGGACGAAATAACGGGGCATTATCTGTCATATTTTGCTGATCTTTAAATTGTAAAAAATGGCAATAAATATCTTGTAAAAAAAAGAAGTTTTAAATTACACACCTCACCACCATGCTCATTACTGCTCACCATGCTCACCATGCTCATTACTGAGGTTACAGTACCGGTATATGTTTCATATTGTGTCATGTTCTAAGTCAAGCTAATGACAGCTAGTTGTCAGATGTCAAACACTGATAAAAGTACAGAAAATATATTCAATATATTTCTGTTTACTATCTTTTGACTCTCATGAGGCTATCTTTATTCTGTCTTGAAGTAGACATCTTATCTGTCATGTTTGCCTAATCCTCCTGACCGCTTACAATGATTTTTGCTTTTGTGCTAATATACGTTTCAGCCCTCATCTTACAGGCACCAGTGATTTGGCTGCTTTTCCCTTTCTCCCCTCAAAAATCTACCAAATAATCAACAACTCAAAAAATGATTCATGACATCATGCAGTACTTCAAAATATGGATATTTTCATTTGATTCTCTATACATTTATTTTATTTCCTGTCATTGCCCGTGCAATGTCATTATCGCTATAAAAACCTCTATAGCCCTATACTGCCAAGGATGTACTAATCTTGTTCACTTCATTACAGCACACTTGTTTGTGTAAGGAAAATTCCACTGTAACAGAAAAGTCCACTGCAAGTATGGCAAACAAAAAACATTGATTGCAAAGTTAAACAAACCATACAATTATATGCACAAGCACTACTTTCAACATTTTCCACAGAAAATTTGACAAAAACACATTTACTTGAAGAACAGTGCAGATGTAAAGTTTTGTAACAGAATGACGGTAAAATCTCTGTCAGTTTTTTTATGTGAACACATTTTCCAGCAACTCTATTAAAGGACCCCTCCAGAGGAAGTTGCCGCCACTATTTCAACGTAATTCCTTTCCTAGTGTGGAAATGCTTGTTTAGTTCCACCCTATGAACACCGACATATTGCTCCTTATAAATATTGATTAATCGGGCGTACACATCTCCACCTTCCTCCGTGTGCACAGCACAAATGTGACTCGTTTCAGGAAACTAGGCGTATGTAGCACGTCATTACTTCACAGGAAAGGGATTAGAACGTAAAAAAAAAAAGTTTAATCAAAATGCGCAACTTGGATTGGTCTAACATGTAGCTTGTAACGTGAACTGTTCAGTATGTGTTGATAGTACTTTCTACCGTGCTGTTTTTGAAAGATATAACATTAGCCATCGAGAATTACAAAAGTGTTGCTACTTTTCTTTACAACATTGATGTCCTGAATTTAGCAGGCCTATTTACAGATCAGTTGTAAAAAGTGATAGCATACTGTTAGCTAGCGAACGTTACGTGTATGATCTGTGTAGTAATATTATTCTAATCAGAAAACCATTTGCATTGCTAGTTATAGCCTAATGTTAGCTAGTTAATGTTGAACCTAGTTTGTTAGCTTTAGCTACTTGCAGATAGATACTACAGCTATGACAATGTTTTATTGGTAATAGTATGTTGGGATTATGCTGGTTAATTGTGTAGCTAGCTAGCTACCTAGCTAGCTACCTATCTAAATAAAAGACTCCACTTCGGGTGGATTATTACATGACCCATCAAAATAGCCAGGTGTGGGTTGAGGTTATTACATCCATCTATTGTATTTCATGAATATATGTACATGTCTAGACAATAGTGACCCATCCACTTAGCTAGATGTGGCTGGGGGGTGGTTATAGCATTTCCTTCACGTGACTCATCAATTTAGTCATGTGTGTCGGGTAAGAGTCATCTAATAATTATAAAATATTTTTATCTGGACACTTTTTCTTTTTGATATTGCTACTATGCAAGTAACCATTTCTGTGTACCATTTACACTTTCTGTATCCTGTGCATGTGACAGGATATTTTTTGATATAGCATGTGTTTACTACATGGCCTCACACGTGAATCCTTAAAGAGGTAGGTGGGACTAAGGCTTAAGAGGGTGTGAACAATGCTGAATGGGTGTAGACAAAGATCAGCTCTCCAGTAGGTGTACCAAAACATTCAAGGGACATTTTCTTAAACGTGGGGTTACAAGTTTATCAACTTTCAAAGTAGAATTACTTTCCCATTGTTCCTCAACTGCAGTGTATGATATACCAATTTCTAGCTCTGAGTCTCTACTTTTATCCAATGTAAAAAACACAACATTTTGCTACATAAGATCGAGGCGGTCAGTCACATATGGTTTTGGCACAGCCCACATGCCTTAGTAAACAGCAAATAGCCAGAGTCAAGGTAGTGTCGCTAATCGCTATAGAGCACTGCACAGCTAGCTTCGACAAGGATGGGAACCATGCACTCTCCTCCTCCCTCATCTACAACGAATGTAATGATCAAGGATGAATTCAGAGTTTAGAGGTAATACTGGAGTTTTAACTTGGAAGCTAGAGGCTAGCTAACCTACACCCCGGACCAATAAAGCTAGCTGGCTAGCTAGCTAGCCAGATAGCTACCGGTAACTATTAGCAACAGTGATTAATTTGTTCCAAAGTTGTTTCAAGCATAAGAGTACCTGTAACTATGCTAGCTAGCTACCATTCATCAGTTTTTCTGATAACCTAATTATCTGAAGAGTAAGGTTAAGTAGTTAGTTGATATCTGTACTTGAAATTTAGCTAACCTAAACTCACACCATTCCATACAAATGTGCGCAACCGCAACATTCAAATGAGGCTACAAAGAAAACTAATGGGATTGTAGCGACTGTGTTGACGTCAAAATCGGGGGTGTGAACTAGGTTTCTATTCAAGCATTGATCGACATGGTAATGGCTCTATAGTATTGGAGAAAAGTTGAAAAAACTGACCCTCCGTTACATCTTGACGTGTAATGTCTTAACGTACAGCACGCATGAAGCAACTATTTCTGTCTTACAATCTCTCTCCACCAGGTGTAGAACTTCTATCATCCTTTAAAAACAAGAAATGGACAGTAAGGGGGAATACCTAGTCATTTTTTTTGTCATCATTGCGTGCCATCATCATTCTCAAAGCCGCTGTTTACTTCTAAGATCACTTTAGCACCGCCCTAAAAACCCTTCAAATAGGTATGTAATGACATTATGTAAACTCTTTATAGTGTTTTATTTACATTTTAGAGGCGATAAGGTGATAAGTTGGACAGATTGAGTGAAAAAAAGCAATTGTCCCACACAACATCTCTCCTTCTCACTATCATGCATTAGTTTCGCTTCCCCACCCGCCATTTTTAAAAAGACCTGACGGGGCTCATTGCCTGCTTGAATTATGCAGAAACGGGCAAGGTTTATGTCATGTAATTGATTTTGTTGGAAAGGGGAGAAATTGTGCTTTACAATGGTATTGACATTACAGTTGATCTGGAAGTATTACGTTTTTGGGGCGCTAAAATAAGGGCAATTGTACGGACCAAGGCGATGTACGAGTTTACGTGCGTTTACGTTAGCTTGTTAACTACCTGGCAAGTTAACTAAACAACATATGGAACAACCTAGCTGTAATATTAATGTTGGATCTATAGGGGCGCTATTTCATTTTTGGATAAAAAACGTTCCAGTTTTAAGCGCAATATTTTGTCACGAAAAGATGCTCGTTATGCATATTATTGACAGTTTTGGAAAGAAAACACTCTGAAGTTTCAGAATCTGCAAAGATATTGTCTGTGAGTGCCCTAGAACTCATTCTACAGGCGAAACCAAGATGAAACGTCAAACAGGAAATGAGCAGAATTTCTGAAGCTCTGTTTTCTAATGTCTCCTTATATGGCTGTGAATGCGACAGGCTACTCCTACCCTGGTCAACAGCACTGCACCCCCAACAACAACTCGCCCAAGCCTTCCCCATTTCTCCTTCTCCCAAATCTGCTCAGCTGATGTTCTGAATGAGCTGCAAAATCTGGACCCCTACAAATCAGCCGGGCTAGACAATCTGGACCCTTTCTTTCTAAAATTATCTGCCAAAATTGTTGCCACCCCTATTACTAGCCTGTTCAACCTCTCTTTCGTGTCGTCTGAGATTCCCAAAGATTGGAAAGCAGCTGCGGTCATCCCCCTCTTCAAAGGGGGTGACACTCTTGACCCAAACTGCTACAGACCTATATCTATCCTACCATGCCTTTCTAAGGTCTTCGAAAGCCAAGTCAACAAACAGATTACCGACCATTTTGAATCTCACCATACCTTCTCTGCTATGCAATCTGGTTTCAGAGCTGGTCATGGGTGCACCTCAGCCACGCTCAAGGTCCTAAATGATATCTTAACCGCCATCGATAAGAAACATTACTGTGCAGCCGTATTCATTGATCTGGCCAAGGCTTTCGACTCTGTCAATCACCACATCCTCATCGGCAGACTCAACAGCCTTGGTTTCTCAAATGATTGCCTCGCCTGGTTCACCAACTACTTCTCTGATAGAGTTCAGTGTGTCAAATCGGAGGGTCTGCTGTCCGGACCTCTGGCAGTCTCTATGGGGGTGCCACAGGGATCAATTCTTGGACCGACTCTCTTCTCTGTATACATCAATGAGGTCGCTCTTGCTGCTGGTGAGTCTCTGATCCACCTCTACGCAGACGACACCATTCTGTATACTTCTAGCCCTTCTTTGGACACTGTGTTAACAACCCTCCAGGCAAGCTTCAATGCCATACAACTCTCCTTCCGTGGTCTCCAATTGCTCTTAAATACAAGTAAAACTAAATGCATGCTCTTCAACCGATCGCTACCTGTACCTACCCGCCTGTCCAACATTACTACTCTGGACGGCTCTGACTTAGAATACGTGGACAACTACAAATACTTAGGTGTCTGGTTAGACTGTAAACTCTCCTTCCAGACCCATATCAAACATCTCCAATCCAAAGTTAAATCTAGAATTGGCTTCCTATTTCGCAACAAAGCATCCTTCACTCATGCTGCCAAACATACCCTTGTAAAACTGACCATCCTACCAATCCTCGACTTTGGCGATGTCATTTACAAAATAGCCTCCAATACCCTACTCAACAAATTGGATGCAGTCTATCACAGTGCAATCCGTTTTGTCACCAAAGCCCCATATACTACCCACCATTGCGACCTGTACGCTCTCGTTGGCTGGCCCTCGCTTCATACTCGTCGCCAAACCCACTGGCTCCATGTCATCTACAAGACCCTGCTAGGTAAAGTCCCCCCTTATCTCAGCTCGCTGGTCACCATTGCATCTCCCACCTGTAGCACACGCTCCAGCAGGTATATCTCTCTAGTCACCCCCAAAACCAATTCTTTCTTTGGCCGCCTCTCCTTCCAGTTCTCTGCTGCCAATGACTGGAACGAACTACAAAAATCTCTGAAACTGGAAACATTTATCTCCCTCACTAGCTTTAAGCACCAACTGTCAGAGCAGCTCACAGATTACTGCACCTGTACATAGCCCACCTATAATTTAGCCCAAACAACTACCTCTTTCCCTACTGTATTTTATTTATTTATTTATTTTGCTCCTTTGCACCCCATTATTTTTATTTCTACTTTGCACATTCTCCCATTGCAAATCTACCATTCCAGTGTTTTACTTGCTATATTGTATTTACTTTGCCACCATGGCCTTTTTGCCTTTACCTCCCTTATCTCACCTCATTTGCTCACATCGTATATAGACTTGTTTATACTGTATTATTGACTGTATGTTTGTTTTACTCCATGTGTAACTCTGTGTCGTTGTATGTGTCGAACTGCTTTGCTTTATCTTGGCCAGGTGGCAATTGTAAATGAGAACTTGTTCTCAACTTGCCTACCTGGTTAAATAAAGGTGAAATAAAAAAATAAAAAAATAAAAATAAGCTTAGACCTTCTGCCGTTTCCCCAAGATGTCGGCAGCATTGTGACGTATTTGTAGGCATATCATTGGAAGATTGACCATAAGAGACTACATTTTCCAAGTGTCCGCCTGGTGTCCTGCGTCGAAATTGGTGCGCAACGCCAGGTGCAAGTATTTTTCCATTTGATAGAGAGGAGAAACCATGCTTCCACGAACGATATATCATCGAAGAGATATGTGAAAAACACCTTGAGGATTGATTCTAAACAACGTTTGCCATGTTTTCAGTCGATATTATGGAGTTAATTTGGAAAAAAGTTCACATTTTGAGGACTGAATTTTCGTTTTTTTTTGGTAGCCAAATGTGATGTACAAAACGGAGCTATTTCTAATACACAAAGAATCTTTTTGGAAAAACTGAGCATTTGCTATCTAACTGAGAGTCTCCTCATTGAAAACATCCAAAGTTCTTCAAAGGTAAATTATTTTATTTGAAGGCTTTTATGTTTTTGTTGAAATGTTCCCTGCTGGATGCTAATGCTAACGCTAAATGTTACGCTAGCTAGCTACTTTTACACAAATTATTGTTTTCCTATGGTTGAGAAGCATATTTTGAAAATCTGAGATGACAGTGTTGTTTACAAAAGGCTAAGCTTGAGAGATGGCATATTTATTTCATTTGCGATTTTCATGAATAGTTAACTTTGCGTTATGGTAATGAGCCTGAGTCTGTATTCACGATCCCGGATCCGGGATGGGGAGATCAGAGGTTTTTAACTAGTATCCCCACTAGTGGTCTCTCTTTGTAGA
Source organism: Oncorhynchus mykiss (assembly GCF_057628025.1). Taxonomy (NCBI): domain Eukaryota; kingdom Metazoa; phylum Chordata; class Actinopteri; order Salmoniformes; family Salmonidae; genus Oncorhynchus; species Oncorhynchus mykiss. Next base: position 35,658,555 of record NC_143028.1, on the reverse strand, counting down.
GAGCCAAAGAAAGCAAATATTGCCTGATGGACACTAGCTAGAATGTGGACCAATACTTTTATAGCAATATAGCTAATTACTAATACAAGAGCCCAACTTGTTGCACATTGTTTTGATGAGCAAGGCTGTCACTTGTTCAGATCATTCACTCGGTCAAATCATAAATTGTACTCTGTACCAAATTGTAATAAGGCTTGCTTCCCGCTTAAGGCTAGAAATAAGCTTGTTCAGGCCACTTTTCTCTTTGTGTTTGATTATGGTGACTTGTTGTATTATGCATGCAACCTCCTCTGTCTTACAGAGACTGACTCTGTTTATCATGCATCCTTGCTCTTTATTACAAATGCCAAGTCACTCACCCACCATTGCACCTTGTACCAAATGGTGGGTTGGACCTCACTTTATATGCACAGAAAGCTACATTTGTATGCGTTCATCTACAAAGCCCTTTTGGCTAAACTCCCTCTTTACCTCAGTAGTCTGGTCTCTGTAGTCTGGTAACCACCAGCAGTTACCATACCCGGTCTGGTAGGTGGTTGCTACTTAAAGTCCCCAGGACATTTACAGTATTAGGCAAGACTACCTTCTCATCTCGTGACCCAGAGGCATGGAAATGCTGTTTTAAAACTTGATTATGTTGTTGAATTGTATTGTATTGTTGTGTGTTTTAATTCTGCAATGTATTGATTGTTGCTGCCTTATCTTCCAGGTCTCCCTTGAAAAAGAGACTCTGGGTTTCAATGGGCATTTCCTGGTTAAATAAAAGTAACACAATAAAAACTTCAAAAAATGCATTGCCTATCAATAAACATCTTACATGTATTCCTATCATGTAATTCTACTGTATGTTCCTCATTATTTATTTAGTATTATCAAAATTCATCCAGATATTACACTGTTGATGTGTATGGACAACACAATTACTAGTTAGCTTATATTCTCCTAACAATAACACCAGTGTTCCTGTAACAGAATGTGCATACTGTAAGATAGGTTATAGCCAAGAGACAAGGAAGTGGTACTCATGAGCACTCCCATAACATTTAAATTGTCAATGTGCCCCCCCCCTTCAAACATATTGAAACATTGGGAATTTTCAGTAGTCAATGTGTGATTAGGACCATGAGCACAGGAGTAGACTATAATGATTAAGTGGGCTTTCTGTACATTGTAATAATGTATTTTCCATTCCATTGTATACTCAACTTGAAATTGTAGTTGGTTAATGTAAACATTATCAGAACAGGCATTGAATGATAAACAGAACAAAACATGGACCCATTCTGTGATATATACACTACCTGTCAAAAGTTTTAGAATACCTACTCATTCAAGGGTTTTTCTTTACTGTTACTATTTTCTACATTGTAGAACAATAGTGAAGACATCAAAACTATGAAATAACACATATGGAATCATGTAGTAACCAAGAAAGTGTTAAACAAATTGAAATACATTTTATATTTGAGATTCTTCAAAGTAGCCACCCTTTGCCTTGATGACAGCTTTGCACACTCTTGAAGTTCTCTCAACCAGCTTCAAGAGGGAGTCACCTAGAATGCATTTCAATTAACAGGTGTGCCTTGTTAAAAGTTAATTTGTTGAATTTCTTTCCTTCTTATTGCGTTTAAGCCAAACAGTTGTGTTGTGACAAGGTAGGGGTGGTATACATAAGATAGCCCTATTTGGTTAAATACCAAGTCCATGTTATGGCAAGAACCAGCTCAAATAAGCAAAGGGAAATGTGTCGTGACTTTACTTTAAACATTAATCTGATGAATGTTATCAACTAACTATGTTAAATAACTACTCAATTACATTAATCATATAACAATTAACTCATTAGGAATTGGGGCACCACGAGAGCGGTTCATTAAAGAGTTACCATCTCCCAAATTAAATTAAAGGTCTACTTATCACATCTATAAACAGTCAAATTATTAATCATAACCTCGTATCATATCATCATTCTGAACAGTCGCAACCTCCTTGCATCTGCAAAAACCCGAGACTTACTTATGCTTGAGTACTACAGAAATTGGTTTAATTATTTATTTACTAGCTAACTAAATGGTAACACAGGATAAACATAGAGTGCCTTGCAAAAGTATTCACCCCCTTGGCATTTTTCCTATTTTGTTGCATTACAACTTTTTATTTAAATAGATTTTTATTTGTATTTCATGTAATGGACATACAAAAAATAGTTCAAATTGGTGAAGTGAAAGGCAACAAATAACTTGTTTCAAAAAATAAAAAAATAAAATAAAACAGAAAAGTGGTGTGTGCATATGTATTCACCCACTTTGCTATGAACCCCCGAAATAAGATCTGGTGCAAACAATTACCTTCAGAAGTCACATAATTAGTTAAATTGCACACAGGTGGACTTTATTTAAGTGAGCTGTCACATGATCTCAGTATATATACACCTGTTCTGAAAGGACCCAGAGTCTGCAACACCACTAAGCAAGGGGTACCACCAAGCAAGCGACACCATGAAGACCAAGTAGCTCTCCAAACAGGTCAGGGACAAAGTTGTGGAAAAGTATAGATCAGGGTTGGGTTATAAAAAAAATATCCAAAACTTTGAAATCCACAGAGCACCATTAAATCCATTATTAAGATATGGAAAGAAACCTGCCAAGAGAGGGCCGCCCACCAAAACTCAAGGACCAGGCTTGGAGGCATTAATCAGAGAGGCAACAAAGAGACCAAAGATAACCCTGAAGGAGCTGCAAAGCTGTCCGTAGGACCACTCTAAGCTGTACACCCCACAGAGCTGGGCTCTTTACGGAAGAGTGGCCAGAAGAAAATAAGCAAACATGTTTGGTGTTCGCCAAAAGGTGTGTGGGAGACTCCCCAAACATATGGAAGAATGTTCTCTGGTCAGATGAGACTAAAATTAAGCTTTTTGGCCATCAAGGAAAACGCTGTGTCTGGCACAAACCCAACACCATTCATCACCGCGAGAACACCATCGGCAGGGACTGGGAAACTGGTCAGAATTGAAGGAATGACGGATGGTGCTAAACACCTGTTTCAGTCTTCCAGAGATTTGAGACTGGGACGGAGGATCACCTTCCAGCAGGACAGTGGCCCTAAGCATACTGCAAAAGCAACACTCGAGTGGTTTAAGGGGAAACATTTAAATCCGAGATTGCTGTTTAACAGCAGAACCCATTCAACTTGAAGGAGCTGGAGCAGTTATGCCTTGAAGAATGGGCAAAAATCCCAGTGGCTAGATATGCCAAGCTAATAGAGACATACCCCAAGTGACTTGCAGCAGTGATTGCAGCAAAAGGTGGCTCTACAAAGTATTGACTTTGGAGGGATGAATAGTTACGCACGCTCAAGTTTTCATTTTTTTTTGTCTTATTTATTTTTTGTGCCACAAATTTTTGGGGGGCATGTTGTGTAAATCAAATGATACCAAACCACCCAAAACTCTATTTTACTTCCAGGTAAGGCAACAAAATAGGAAAAATGCCAAGGGGGTAAATAATTTCACAAGCCACTGTACGGGGGGGGGGACGACGACGACGACGGGGGACGACAGACACCTGCCCCCTCTTTGTGTAGGAAATCATGAATGTATTTACATGAAATGTCTTGGTTCTTCGTATATTTTTGTTGGAACCGGTCTGCCTTGGAAAGAGTTAGGCCTTTTTGCTGCACCCCTGTCAGGCTCTGATTTCCCAAAATGGTTCCGACAAGGCTCATGCTGTTGACGTTCTTTGTAGTTGTCCGGTATCCGGTGACTTGTCATGTAGTCCTGAACAAAACTACAGAGTTGATTCTACTTCTATTCACTCTGGAAGATGCTTCCAGCCGTGTCGATGGTCTCCAGTGCGGTGATGAGAGTAGCGTAATATGATGATTTGAAGAGGGTAATAGAATGGTCCTTAGGACAGCTAATCAGTCATACCAGTGATTGTCCGGGAGGTGACTTCATCGTCTCTACCTCGTGTTGAGATTCAGAGCTCGAACCATTTTAAACTTGAGCTGCAGCTCTATGTCTCTCTGGTCTAATATGTTAATTCTTAACTCATAATTTTATACAGTTCGTTCAAAAGGGGCGGTTCCATCAGGCTGGCACGCTATCTGACCTTACTCAAGGGGGCGGTGATTACTTACTGTGCACAGTTATAGAAACAATTTCCTCTTATGTTTTCTAAAATCACATCCCTCTCTTAACAAAAATACTTTCAGCATTTTTTATACAGCATTTTAATGACATCACAAAATAACACCCAAAACAGCATTAGTGTTATTTTAGGTCGCATCTGACCATTCCACACATTCTATGTTAGAAATATTGTTCCAGTAGTTACTTTTGAACATGGTAGAGTTTAGGCGCGAAAAGTCTTCTTAAAACAAAACACATTCCTTGGGTGAATTTGGAGAGGGATGTCTGAGTGTTCTGTCCTTGATATACAACAGTGTGTGAGTTATTAACCCCCACTAGTTCCCACCTCTGCGGGTCATAGGGGGCCTGGTTGAAGTTATTTATTGCAAAGCTGATTCGACCTATTTGGATTCTCACATGACAGTCATGACACACAATAGTCCATCATTACTTTAAGACATGAAGGTCAGTCAATCAAGACTGTTGGAAAAGCATTCCAGGTCAAGCTGGTTCAGAGAATACCAAGAGTGTGCAAAGCTGTCATCAAGGCAAAGGGTGGCTGCTTTTTTTGTTGATTTGTTTAACACTTTTTTTTGGTTACTACATTATTCCATATGTGTTATTTCATAGTTGTGAAGTCTTCATTTTTATTCTACAATGTAAAAATAAAGAACAACTCTTGAATGAGTAGGTGTGTCCAAACTTTTGACTGGTTCTGTAAATTAGCCTGTTTTTGCTTTGTCATTATGGGGCATTGTGTGCAGATTGATGAAAAAACAAATGTTTTGAATCAATTTTAGTGTAACACTGTAACGTAACAAAATGTGTAAAAAGCCAAGAGGTCCCAATACTTTCCGAAGGCACTGTAAATGTTGATATTAGTTTTTACCAACATTATTGTGATTTAAAGGAGAAGTTTTATTTTTTATAACCAAATCTATAAATGTTATGTAAATGTTTATTTTATTTTATAGAAGGGTCCAGCCAGGCATGTTTTTTTGTGTGATTTCACTTGTTTTTGAGAAACCCCAAACAGTAAATCACATCCTTATTCTAGTTGTGTAGAATGGGGGCCCTGAAGAAATGAACAAAGGCTAAAAAAAAACATCTAAATACATCATTATAGAAATAGCAAAGTTCTCAGTATAGTGATGTAGGTCTTAAGATGTTGTACACATATTATATTCAATTATGTTGCGACTTTCTGTTCGATTTTGTTTAAGACCCCTTTTCCATCTGTTTGACCAGAAATGAATGCCTTTGTTTTACCAAATGTTTATGATAAAAAAATGGTCGAAGCATTTATATATCTATTAATTAAAAAAATATTTAGACCCGTGGTTGTCATTTGACACCATATGTGACTCGCCACCTGGATTCGGTCTTATGTAGCAACTTTGAAAAGTTTTTTTTTACATTGGATAAAAGTAGAGACTCAGAGCTACAAAATGGTATATCATACATAGCGTTTTGAGGAACAATGTTAAAGTAATTCTGCTTTGAAAGTTGATACACTTGTAAACTCACTTTTGAGAAAAGGGCCTTTGAATGTTTTGATACCTACTGGAGAACTCTCCTTTCTCTACACCCATTCAGCATTGTTCACACCCTCTTAAGCCATCCCCACCCATCTCTTTAAGGATTCATGTGAGGTCATTTTAAAAAAGTATGATTTTTTTTTTCTAGGCAAGTCAGTTCAGAACAAAATCTTATTTTCAATGACAGCCTAGGAACAGTGGGTTAACTGACTTGTTCAGGGGCAAACGATAGATTTTTACCTTGTCAGTTCGGTGATTAGATCTTGCAACCTTTCGGTATCTAGTCCAACGCTCTAACCACTAGGCTACTTGCCGCCCCAAGGTGTCATGTGAGTAGTGTAGTAAAGATTAAGTCTAAAAGTGGTAGTAGCCTACAATAAGGAAACATTCCAGGTAAACAGAAAGCGTCCAGATAAAAAATATTTTATAAATATTAGATGACGCTTACCCAGACACAAAAAGAAATGCTATAACCCCCAGCCACATCGAGTGGTGGAAAAAGTACTAAAACTGTCATACTTCAGTAAAAGTATTAATCATTTAAAATGACAAAAAATTTCTCTTTATTTTTTTTATTGACTGATAGCCAGCGGCACACTCCAACACTCAGACATAATTTACAAACAAAGCATTTTTGTTTAGTGAGTCTGCCAGATCAGATACAGTAGGGATCTTCTCTTGATAAGTGTGTGAATTGGACAATATCCCTGTAAAAAGTAATTTTGGGTGTCAGGGAAAACATATGGAGTAAAAAGTCAGAATGTAGTGAAGTAAAAGTTGCCATAAATAGAAATAGTAAAGCAATGTAGAAACCGCCCAAAAAATATTTAAGTAGTACTTTAAAGTATTTTTTACTTAAGCACTTTTGACCACTGCTCAAATACCTTCACACCATACATTAGCATACTTTATATGCTGTTACACATGCACTTATCACATAGTATTCCATACATACATTAAGGCCATGCAAGTTGAGTTGAAAACTGAATGAGGTGCACATGTACAGTACATAAACAGATGCATGTGCCATTAACACAACTGTTGGGGTCACTTAGAAATGTCCTTGTTTTTGAAAGAAAACCTTTTTTTTGTCCACTAAAATAACAACAAATTGATCAGAAATACAGTGTAGACATTGTTGATTTTGTAAATGGCAATTGCAGCTTGAAACGGCTGATTTTCTATGGAATAACTACATAGGCGTACAGAGGCCCATCATCAGCAACCATCACTCCTGTGTTCCAATGGCATGTTGTGTTAGCTAATCCAAGTTTATCATTTTAAAAGGCAAATTGATCATTAGAAAACCCTTTTACAATTATGTTAGCACAGCTGATAACTGTTGTTCTGATTAAAGAAGCAATACAACTGGACTTCTTTAGACTAGTTGAGTATCTGGAACATCAGCATTTGTGGTTTCGATTATAGGCTCAAAATGGCCAGAAACAAAGACTTTCTTCTGAAACTCGTCAGTCTATTCTTGTTCTGAGAAATGAAAGCTGTTCCATGTGAGAAATTGCCAAGAAACTGAATATCTCGTACAACGCTGTGTACTGCTCCCTTCACAGAACAGTACAAACTGGCTCTGACCAGAATAGAAAGAGGAGCGGGTGGCCCCGGTGCACAACTGAGCAAGAGGACAAGTACATTAGTTTGAGAGACAGACTCCTCACAAGTCCTCAACTGGCAGCTTCATTAAATAGTACCCGCAAATCACCAGTCTCAACGTCAACAGTGAAGAGGCGACTCCGGGATGCTGGCCATCTTGGCAGAACACAGAGTAAGATTGGAAAAAGTGTTATAGACAGACGAATCTAAGTTTTAGGTGTTCGGATCACAAAGAAGAGCATTCGTGAGATGCAGAAAAAATGAAAAGATGCTGGAGTGCTTGACGCCATCTGTCAAGCATGGTGGAGGCAATGTTATGGTCTGGGGGTGCTTTGGTGGTTGTAAAGTGGGAGATTTGTACAGGGTAAAAGGGATCTTGAAAAAAAGGCTATGACTCAATTTTGCAACACCACACCATACCCTGTGGACGGTGCTTAATTGGAGCCAATTTCCTCCTACAACAGGACAATGACCCAAAGCACAGCTCCAAACTATGCAAAAACTATTTAGGGAAGAAGCAGTCAGCTGTTATTCTGTCTATAATGGAGTGGCCAGCACAGTCACCGGATCTCAACCCTATTGAGCTGTTGTGGGAGCAGCTTGACCGTATGGTACGTAAGAAGTGCCCATCAAGCCAATCCAATTTGTGGGAAGTGCATCAGGAAGCATGGGGCAAAATCTCTTTAGATTACCTCAACAAATTGACAACAAGAATGCCAAAGGTCTGCAAGGCTGTAATTGCTGCAAATGGAGGATTCTTTGAAAGGACACAATGATTATTTCATTATTTATAACCTTGTCAACGTCTTGACTATATTTCCTATTCTCATTTTGCAACTCATTTCACGTATGTTTTCATGGAAAACAAGGACTTTTTCTAAAGTGACCCCAAACTTTTGAACGGTAGTGTATTTATGTGAATGCGCCATCTATTTGCGTGGTGGACACTTGATATGGTCACATGCTATTGTTGTGTTATTTCACAAAATCATGTTACGACCACATCAATAAGTCTTGCTAAGTGATGGGTCTCTACAGAAAATCCGTAGAGCAGCAGGACAAAAAGAATGTAGCAGCAACGTATGTGTGTTAAGAGAGAGTCATTTGAATAGAGGCATGCAGAAAGTGCTGATGAACGGTCCGTCCGGAATCCATATTCGAGAGCATGTTTCTGTCCTGCCCTTGACTTTGGCTCAGGGCATGTGATGTCCATAGCCTCTTCGTCGCAAAACTCCTTAATCTTCTCAAAAACACGTTTGTCTAGCTGTGTCCAGTCCAAGTGGTGCTTGTACAGGCAGACCATCTATGGGAGGAAGGATGTCAGCGTTACGTAGCAGCTGAAACCTGGTCCCGACAGTCCGAACGCTCTTTGGCGACAACAACACCAGGCTCCAGAGCATCGAAAGCTGTAAAACAGGAAATAAAAAAACAAACTGAGAAGACATTACAAACCTGCACAACATCAATTCACCTCCCAAGTTTAGATAAGAAGAATAACCTCATGCAATGCAATGAAAATCATTTTCACCTGAAGTGCTTGTACTGTAGCAGTACGGAGTCTGGTTTTGATGCTAGGACATAGCTTTCCACCAGCACCGTACCATCCTCCAGTTCAACCAGCTGTGGGATGTTGACCCCTGTCACAGTGCTGTCCTTCACAACACCAGCAATCTCAGACAAAGTGTTCACTCTGGTCTTTCTTAAGTGCTACTTGATGAGGCCGAAGCACCAGTCTGGGGCAAACTTGGTGTGGCCTGGGATCAGGAAGTGAAGGTCCAGACTTTGGTGGTGCTTGTGCTTGGTCCACCAGGCACAATAACAGAGCACAAACTTGTTCTTGTTTTGGCCCCTGCAGTTATCACAATTCAGGTCCACACGTGTTTCCTCCAACTCCGTAGTTGGTGAAGAACTGGTGCATGTAGTTGATGACTGCACTGCTGCCTTTGCTTGCTTGGGCCAGCTCTCTTTTTGATGGGAGGTGTTAGACCATTCTCCTTGTATGACTGGTGAAGGAGAGTCAGGTGTGTTCTCCTTATGCTGAAAGACAAATTCCAGATACAAATATTTGAGCATTAGGCTATAACTAGCAATGTGAAATGGCATTCTGAGAAAACATCACTGAAGTTACACACAATTCATACACGGAAATTAATGTTAGCTAGCAAGCCAGCCATCTACCTTCAGCTAACATTAGCTAGCTAACAGCAAGCTTTAACTTGGGGTATTTTGTTTAGACATGTCACATTAATGTTAGCTAGCTAAAAAATGAACTATAATCACAATCCATAGATTAACGTTACTATCAATACAAACCGATTGTCATAGCTAAAGTTAACCAAATAAGTTAGGTTCAATGTTAACGTTAGCTAGCAAGCCAGCCATTGAACTCCAGCTGGCTAGCTGACAGCCTAACTTGCAACAAGAACAACTTTCTGACAAAATTAGAAACGTATAATATCTGGAAATGTAGCTAGATTCTTACCCATATACATGGATGAAAGCTTCACCGCAGACTGCAACCCCTTTCAATAAATAAGACGTCCTGTGTCGTTTCCGTTTAGTTTGCCCAGCTTGTTTGGCCCGTTGTGTTCCACCTATTTCAAAACTACTTACGTGACAGCAACACTGTTGATCGCCGTTTCTTCCCCATCACTGTCATCAGAAGACTCTACAATGTCTTCTTCAATGAAAATGTTTTTACCTAAAACAGGTATTTCCCCATTGTCTGACTCATTTTCAGAGTCAGAGCGAGTCAGCATGGCACAATTGTCCTCCAGAAAGTGGTCCATCACAATTTTTCCCACTGACTTTTGTTGATAGTGCCTGATTAATTCAGGGCAGCAATGTTATTGAGAGCTGTAGCAACTTATTTGCAGTTCTCCATGGCTAACATTATATCTTCAGAAAAAAAACTGCAGTAGAAAGGATTATCTACACAAATCGATCAGCTCATTTTATTGACACAAGATGCAACACCGCAGATCAAACTTCAATCAAACCAATCAAACTTATCTCTCGGCATGTCCAGCCCACTCATTATCTCAGCAAATCATGGCTAACGGGAAGGTTCCTGGCTTTTTCTTTGGCTAAACCAACTAGGCTTTTAATTTAACAATTTAACAAAGAAAGTTCAGAAGGAAGGAATTTCGGCCCAAAACTGCATTTGAATAATATATATTTTTTTTTACGTTTAAGCGGCTCTCCTGTGAAGTTGTGACTTGCAACGTACGCCTAGTTTCCTGAATCGGGTAATATATTTCATGTGCTCCTATGAACTTCACATTAGTGCTCATGTTTTCTTTTTTTACATGGAAATGTCCGTAAGCAAATGCTGCTGGTTATGGTTTGTCCAGATCTGTGTCGTTGAGGGGACACAAATCACATAGCAAAATGAATCCAACCCAGCTAACCATGTTGATTCTGAATTACAGTATTCGGTCAATACAGGAGCGGAGACCCTGATAAATAAATCAATTAGAAAGTGACCATGCACATTTATGCAACACCTCCCCAGGCCTCTTGTCTCCTCTCTTCTCCTCTCTTCCCCTCCCTGTATAAAATCTGCTCTCTCTGCTGCTGCTGGACTCTGTAAACAATGTCCAAACTGGATTGATTAAAGCTTCTTTCCCTACTAAAACCCATCTGTTGGGCCAATCAGGGCCCACTCCACTGCATCACCCAATCTGTGCCCCTGAGCTGTGTTTAATCCCAGGGCTTACATTAAAAGAGCAGGCTTGTAGTGGGGTTTCACTCTCCACGAGCAGGACAGGACTAATTCAGATCAGCTTTGAGAGCAGTGGTTACAGGAATTAGGCGATGGAGCCTCAGTCAGCCACATGATCCACAGCACCAGCCACCAGCAGCCCTCACAGATTGAACTGTTGAATTTAGCATTTCATAGCCCCAGCCTCCCCATTCCCAACGTATGCATTACTTGTCCTCTGGGCCATATTGAATATGTGCGGCAGCGCTAAGTGGAAAAGAGTGTTAAATGTGGTTAAAGGGGATGGAGGGGATAAAGACATGTAATACGAGGAAATCCTCTCTCTCTCTCTCTCTCTCTCTCTCTCTCTCTCTCTCTCTCTCTCTCGCTCTCTCTTCAGGACTATGGACAGGGGCAGAGCCAGCCGTGATGCTGCATCGTAATAATAGTGAATAGTGGAGTGCTGCTCACTGACCCGTGTCTCCTGTCAGACCAGGCTGAGCATATGGCTGCAATGTAGAGGCACTACTACTCACTGCACCCCAGAGCCAAATCGCATGAGGAAACGGTGCACACTCTGTTAGTGGGTTTTGATGCGGCTGGCTCACAAGTTCTGGGTTAATTGACACACAGTAACCATCTACATCTCTCTTGACGTCTATCTCACTGCTGTCAGTGACAGCTGACAGAAACACACATTGAAGCAGTGCTTGTGAATATGGTTCAGTTGCGGCCAAATATGTGACCAGATTCAGGAAACTAGGCTTATGTCGCAAGTCACAACTTCACAGGAGAGCCTTTTGAACTTTTTTTTTCTTCATCAAAATTCGTTTTTCTGGGCAGAAATGCCTTCTCGAACATGTGAAGTTTAATGTGCCTTACTATCAAACGTGTATGTCATCTGTAAATCCGAATAAAATTGTTAAATTAGGATCCTAGTTGGTTTAGCCAAAGAAAAAGGCAGCATCCTTCCCGCCAGCCATGTTTGGCTGAGATAATGAGTGGGCTGGACATGCCTAGAGATGAGTTTGGATTGGTTGGTGTTGCATCTTGTGTCTATAAAATGAGCCCGCTGTAAACCGTAAATAATCGTTTCCACGGTAGTTTTTTCCCCAAAATATATTATGTTAGCAATGGAGAACTGCAAATACAGTGCCTTGCGAAAGTATTCGGCCCCCTTGAACTTTGCGACCTTTTGCCACATTTCAGGCTTCAAACATAAAGATATAAAACTGTATTTTTTGTGAAGAATCAACAACAAGTGGGACACAATCAAATCAAATCAAATTTTATTTGTCACATACACATGGTTAGCAGATGTTAATGCGAGTGTAGCGAAATGCTTGTGCTTCTAGTTCCGAGCTGTAGCAATCAGCGAGCTGTAGCAATCATGAAGTGGAACGACATTTATTGGATATTTCAAACTTTTTTAACAAATCAAAAACTGAAAAATTGGGCGTGCAAAATTATTCAGCCCCTTTACTTTCAGTGCAGTAAACTCTCTCCAGAAGTTCAGTGAGGATCTCTGAATGATCCAATGTTGACCTAAATGACTAATGATGATAAATACAATCCACCTGTGTGTAATCAAGTCTCCGTATAAATGCACCTGCACTGTGATAGTCTCAGAGGTCCGTTAAAAGCGCAGAGAGCATCATGAAGAACAAGGAACACACCAGGCAGGTCCGAGATACTGTTGTGAAGAAGTTTAAAGCTGGATTTGGATACAAAAAGATTTCCCAAGCTTTAAACATCCCAAGGAGCACTGTGCAAGCGATAATATTGAAATGGAAGGAGTATCAGACCACTGCAAATCTACCAAGACCTGGCCGTCCCTCTAAACTTTAAGCTCATACAAGGAGAAGACTGATCAGAGATGCAGCCAAGAGGCCCATGATCACTCTGGATGAACTGCAGAGATCTACAGCTGAGGTGGGAGACTCTGTCCATAGGACAACAATCAGTCGTATATTGCACAAATCTGGCCTTTATGGAAGAGTGGCAAGAAGAAAGCCATTTCTTAAAGATATCCATAAAAAGTGTTGTTTAAAGTTTGCCACAAGCCACCTGGGAGACACACCAAACATGTGGAAGAAGGTGCTCTGGTCAGATGAAACCAAAATTGAACTTTTTGGCAACAATGCAAAACGTTATGTTTGGCGTAAAAGCAACACAGCTGAACACACCATCCCCACTGTCAAACATGGTGGTGGCAGCATCATGGTTTGGGCCTGCTTTTCTTCAGCAGGGACAGGGAAGATGGTTAAAATTGATGGGAAGATGGATGGAGCCAAATACAGGACCATTCTGGAAGAACCTGATGGAGTCTGCAAAAGACCTGAGACTGGGACGGAGATTTGTTTTCCAACAAGACAATGATCCAAAACATAAAGCAAAATCTACAATGGAATGGTTCAAAAATAAACATATCCAGGTGTTAGAATGGCCAAGTCAAAGTCCAGACCTGAATCCAATCGAGAATCTGTGGAAAGAACTGAAAACTGCTGTTCACAAATGCTCTCCATCCAACCTCACTGAGCTCGAGCTGTTTTGCAAGGAGGAATGGGAAAAAATGTCAGTCTCTCGATGTGCAAAACTGATAGACATACCCCAAGCGACTTACAGCTGTAATCGCAGCAAAAGGTGGCGCTACAAAGTATTAACTTAAGGGGGCTGAATAATTTTGCACGCCCAATAAATGTCGTTCCACTTCATGATTGTGTCCCACTTGTTGTTGATTCTTCACAAAAAAATACAGTTTTATATCTTTATGTTTGAAGCCTGAAATGTGGCAAAAGGTCGCAAAGTTCAAGGGGGCCGAATACTTTCGCAAGGCACTGTAGGTTGCTACTGCTCTCAATAACATTGCTGCCCTGAATGTTCAAAGGTCAGTGGGAAAAAGTTGTGATGGACAACTTTCTTGACGACGATTGTGCCATGCAATGCTGACTCTCTCATGTCATAACATGTTTTGAAATCAGTGGAACACAACGGGCCAAACAAGCTGTTCAAACTAAACGGAAACAACACAGGATATTCGATAAAAGGGGCTGCAGTCTGCCATAAATCTTTCATCCATGTATACAGGTAAGAATCTAGCTACAGTTCCAGATATTATACGTTTCTAATTTTGTCAGAAAGCCTGCTGTTAGCTAGCCAGCTGGAGTTCGATGGCTGGCTTGCTAACTAGGAGTGAACCTAATGTTATTTGGTTAACTTTAGCTAGGTATGGCAATCGGTTTGTATTGCTAGTAACGTTACTCTATGGATTGGGATTATAGTTCATTTTTTAGCTCACTAACATTAATGTGACATGTCTAAACAATAGCTAGCTATGTTATAGCTATGACAATCGGTATGTATTGCCAGTTAAAGCTTCCTGTTAGCTAGCCAGTTGACGTTAGATGGCTGGCTAGCTACAGTAACTAACGTTACCTGTCTGAACTGTGTGTAGTGATCTTATCTCAGAATGCCATTTTGCATCTATTGTATAACAATGCTAAAATATTTGTATCTGGAATTTGTCTTTCAGCATTAATCAGTAGAACACGCCTGACTCTAATCCACCAGTCATACAAGGAGAATAGTCTAATAGTCTCCCATCAAAAAGAGAACTGGCCCAAGCAAGTAAAGGCAGCAGCGCAGTCAACTACATGCACCATTTTTTTCACCAACTACGGAGTTCGGGACATATGTGTGGGCCTGAATTGTGATAACTGCAATGGTCAAAATAAGAACACTTTTGTGCTCTGGTATTGTGCCTGGTGGACCATGCACAAGCTCCACCACAGTCTGGACCTTCACTTCCTGATCACAGGCCACATCAAGTTTGCCCCCGACTGACTGGTGCTTCGGCCTCATCAAGCAGCGCTACAGAAAGACCAAAGTGAACACTGTCTGAGATTGCTGGTGTTGTGAAGGACAGCACTGTGATAGGCGTCAACATCCCACAGCTGGTTGGACTGGAGGATAGTACGGTGCTGGTGGAAAGCTATGGCTGGCAACAACATCTGACTCTGTACTTCAGGCTGCTGCCACGAATCAAGCAGTACCAGCACTTCAGGTGAAAATCATATTCATTGCACTGCATGAGGTTATTCTTCTTATCTAAACTTGGGAGGTGAATTGATGTTGTGCAGGGTTGTAATAACTTCAGATTTTTTTGCTATTGCCTGTTTTACAGCTTCGATGCTCTGGAGCAGGTTTCAGCTGCTGCGCAACGCTGACATCCTTCCTCCCATAGATGGTCTGCCTGTAAATCACCACCTGGACTGGACACAGCTAGACAAACTATATTTTTGACAAGATCAGGGAGTTTTGCAACGAAGAGGCTTTGGACAACACATGCCCTGCGCCAAAGTCAAGGGCAGGACAGAAACAGACTCTCCGACTATAGATTACATTGTTCATGCATGGTTTGGGCGGACCAGTCATCAGCACTATCTGCAGTGCCTCTATTCACATGACTCTCTTCCAAAACACACGCCATACGATGCTGCAATTTTCTTTCTATCCAGCTCAGCCACTTTACCCCTGATTGTATGCATAGTTATATGCACATCAAACCTCATCAGCCACTGATATCGTTATTGGTATTGTTCTTTGTCAAACTGTATATTTTATTTATATTGAAAATATTTCTGATATTGCTACTATGCAAGTAATCATTTGGCTGTACCGTTTACACCTTCTGTCGAGACCATCTGCTTAGCAAGACTTAGCAGAATATTGATATATGTGGTCGTAACATGATTTTGTGACATACCACAACAATATCATGTGACCGTATCAAGTGTCCACCGCTTAAATATATGGCGCATGCATCTGTTTATGCACTGTGCATGTGCACCTCGCTCAGGTTTCAACTCAGGTTGCATGGCCTTAACTTATGTATGGAATGCTATGTGATAAGTGCATGTGTAGCAGTATATGAAGTATGCTAATGTACTGGTGTGAAGGCATTTGGACAGTGATGTAAAAATACTTTAAAGTACTACTTAAGTTGTTTTTTGTGGTATCTGTACATTACTATTTGTATTTTTGGAAAATTTTACTTCACTACATTCGTAAAGAAAATAATGTACTTTTTACTCCATACATTTTCCTTGACACCCAAAAGTACTTGTTACTTTTTTCAATTCAAACACTTATCAAGAGAACATCCCTGGTCATCCATACTGCCTCTGATCTGTCAGACTCACTAAACACAAATGCTTTGTTTGTAAATTATGCAGGAGTGTGCCCTTGGCTATCCATCAATAAAAAATAATACAATTGTGCCGTCTGGTTTGCTTAATATAAGGAAGTTGAAATGGTTTATACTTTTACTCAAGTATGACAATTTAGTACTTTTTCCACCACTGGATGTGGCTGGGCGTTATAGCATTTCTTTCATATCCCATCAATTTAGACAAGTGTATCTGGGTAAGCATCATCTAGTATTTTTATCTGGACACTTTCTGTTTACCTGGAATTTTTCATTATTGTAAGCTACTATCACTTGTATTCTTTAGCACATCACCTCATGTGAATCCTTAAAAAGATGGGTGGGGCTGGCTTCTGTTATCATGAAGTGCTTTGAGAGACTAGTCATGGATCATGTCTTCTCCACCTCACCGGCCAACCACCCTAGACCCACTTCAGTTTGCATACCGCCCCAACAGGTCCACAGACGACGCAATCGCCATCACACTGCACACTACCCTATTCCATCTAGATAAAAAGAATACCGACAGTTGAAGTCGGAAGTTTACATACACTTAGGTTGGAGTCATTAAAACACGTTTTTCAACCACTCCACAAATTTCTTCTTAACAAACTATAGTTTTGGCAAATCGGTTAGGACATCTACTTTGTGCATGACACAAGTCATTTTTCCAACAATTGTTTACAAACAGATTATTTCACCCACCTTATTGTGGGAAGCTTGTGGAAGACTACCTGAAACGTTTAACCCAAGTTAAACAATTTAAAGGCAATGCTACCAAATACTAATTGAGTGTATGTAAACTTCTGACCCACTGGGAATGTGATGAAAGAAATAAAAGCTGAAATAAATCATTCTCGCTACCATTATTCTGACATTTCACAATCTTAAAATAAAGTGGTGATCCTAACTGACCTAAGACATGGACTTTTTACGAGGAGTAAATGTCAGGAATTGTGAAAAACTGAGTTTAATGTATTTGGCTGAGGTGTATTTAAACTTCCAACTTCAACTCAACTTCAACAAAAACATCCTATGGCGTTCTGCATTAGCATCGAACAGCCCCCGTGATATGCAGCTGTTCAGGGAAGCTAGAAACCATTATACACAGGCAGTTAGAAAAGCCAAGGCTAGCTTTTTCAAGCAGAAATTTGCTTCTTGCAACACTAACTCAAAAAAGTTCTGGGACACTGTAAAGTCCATGGAGAATAAGAACACCTCCTCCCAGCTGCCCACTGCACTGAAGATAGGAAACACTGTCACCACTGATAAATCCACCATAATTGAAAATTTCAATAAGCATTTTTCTACTGCTGGCCATGCTTTCCACCTGGCTACTCCTACCCCTGTCAACAGCACTGCACCCCCAACAGCAACTCGCCCAAGCCTTCCCCATTTCTCCTTCTCCCAAATCCATTCAGCTGATGTTCTGAAAGAGCTGCAAAATCTGGACCCCTACAAATCAGCCGGGCTAGACAATCTGGACCCTTTCTTTCTAAAATTATCTGCCGAAATTGTTGCCACCCCTATTACTAGCCTGTTCAACCTCTCTTTCGTGTCGTCTGAGATTCCCAAAGATTGGAAAGCAGCTGCGGTCATCCCCCTCTTCAAAGGGGGGGACACTCTTGACCCAAACTGCTACAGACCTATATCTATCCTACCATGCCTTTCTAAGGTCTTCGAAAGCCAAGTCAACAAACAGATTACCGACCATTTTGAATCTCACCATACCTTCTCTGCTATGCAATCTGGTTTCAGAGCTGGTCATGGGTGCACCTCAGCCACGCTCAAGGTCCTAAACGATATCTTAACCGCCATCGATAAGAAACATTACTGTGCAGCCGTATTCATTGATCTGGCCAAGGCTTTCGACTCTGTCAATCACCACATCCTCATCGGCAGACTCAACAGCCTTGGTTTCTCAAATGATTGCCTTGCCTGGTTCACCAACTACTTCTCTGATAGAGTTCAGTGTGTCAAATCGGAGGGTCTGTTGTCCGGACCTCTGGCAGTCTCTATGGGGGTGCCACAGGGTTCAATTCTTGGACCGACTCTCTTCTCTGTATACATCAATGAGGTCGCTCTTGCTGCTGGTGAGTCTCTGATCCACCTCTACGCAGACGACACCATTCTGTATACTTCCGGCCCTTCTTTGGACACTGTGTTAACAACCCTCCAGGCAAGCTTCAATGCCATACAACTCTCCTTCCGTGGCCTCCAATTGCTCTTAAATACAAGTAAAACTAAATGCATGCTCTTCAACCGATCGCTACCTGCACCTACCCGCCTGTCCAACATCACTACTCTGGACGGCTCTGACTTAGAATACGTGGACAACTACAAATACTTAGGTGTCTGGTTAGACTGTAAACTCTCCTTCCAGACCCATATCAAACATCTCCAATCCAAAGTTAAATCTAGAATTGGCTTCCTATTTCGCAACAAAGCATCCTTCACTCATGCTGCCAAACATACCCTTGTAAAACTGACCATCCTACCAATCCTCGACTTTGGCGATGTCATTTACAAAATAGCCTCCAATACCCTACTCAACAAATTGGATGCAGTCTATCACAGTGCAATCCGTTTTGTCACCAAAGCCCCATATACTACCCACCATTGCGACCTGTACGCTCTCGTTGGCTGGCCCTCGCTTCATACTCGTCGCCAAACCCACTGGCTCCATGTCATCTACAAGACCCTGCTAGGTAAAGTCCCCCCTTATCTCAGCTCGCTGGTCACCATAGCATCTCCCACCTGTAGCACACGCTCCAGCAGGTATATCTCTCTAGTCACCCCCAAAACCAATTCTTTCTTTGGCCGCCTCTCTTTCCAGTTCTCTGCTGCCAATGACTGGAACGAACTACAAAAATCTCTGAAACTGGAAACACTTATCTCCCTCACTAGCTTTAAGCACCAACTGTCAGAGCAGCTCACAGATTACTGCACCTGTACATAGCCCACCTATAATTTAGCCCTATCAACTACCTCTTTCCCAACTGTATTTAATTAATTTATTTATTTTGCTCCTTTGCACCCCATTATTTTTTATTTCTACTTTGCACATTCTTCCATTGCAAAACTACCATTCCAGTGTTTTACTTGCTATATTGTATTTACCTTGCCACCAAGGCCTTTTTTGCCTTTACCTCCCTTCTCACCTCATTTGCTCACATTGTATATAGACTTGTTTATACTTTATTATTGACTGTATGTTTGTTTTACTCCATGTGTAACTCTGTGTTGTTGTATCTGTCGAACTGCTTTGCTTTATCTTGGCCAGGTCGCAATTGTAAATGAGAACTTGTTCTCAACTTGCCTACCTGGTTAAATAAAAAATAAATAAAAAAACTGTATGTAAGAATGCTGTTCATTGACTACAGCTCAGTATTCAACACCATACTACACTCCAAGCTCATCATCAAGCTGGAGGACCTGGGTCTCAACCCCGCCCTGTGCAATTGGGTCCTGGACTTCCTAACAGGTGGTCCCCAGGTGGTGAAGGTAGGAAACAACATCTCCACTTTGCTGATCCACAATGCTGGGGCCCTACAAGGGTGCGTGCTCAGCCCCCTACTGTACTCCCTGTTCACCCACGACTGCATGGCTATGCACGCCTACAACTCTATCATCAAGTATTCAGACGACACTCTGAATTTGGTTTGACACCCAAAACCCTGACAAACTTTTATAGATGCACAATCGAGGGCATCCTGTTGGGCTGTATCACAGCCTGGTATGGCAACCGCACTGCCCTCAACCAGAAAAATTCTCCAGAGGGTGGTGTGGTCTGCACAACGCATCACCGGGTCAAACTACCTGCCCTCCATGACACCTACAGCACCAGATGTCACGGGAAGGCGAAACAGATCATCAAGGACATCAACCACCACTGCCTGTTCACACAGCTACCATCCAGAAGGCGGGGTCAGTACAGGTGCATCAGTACAGGTGCATCAAAACTGGGACCGAGAGACTGAAAAACAGCTTCTATCTCAAGGTGCAATATCTCATATTGCACCTTGCCTATGCCGCTCAGCCATCACTCATCCATATACTTACATGTACTGTACATATTCTCATTCAAGACTTTATATGTGTGTGTATTAGGTAGTTGTTGGGGAATTGTTAGATTACTTGTTAGATATTACTGCACTGTCAGAACTAGAAGCACAAGCATTTCGCTACACTCGCATTAACGTCTGCTAACCATCTGTACACATTTTATTTTTGTAAACTTCAGTTTACAGTTTTCATTTAGAAAATGAAGACAAATGGCATAAACAAAATTATTGTCAACCTGGAGTTACTACTTGGTTGCACAGCCTTTGGCCAAGATAACTGCCGACAAATGCTTCAATAAGGTATGGAGACCAGTGGCGATTTTAGCATGTAAATCTTGGTGGGGCAAACTCAACAATTTTTTTTAAGATGCATTCCAGCAAAGCCACTACACAACATTTTATTATTTATTAGAACAAAGTGGTCTAAAAAGGAAAATAAAATCACAAGGATCAACTTTTATAGACAATATACCGACACACAGACAGCACATTGCGCAAACAAAACAACCCTTGCAATATCAACTGAAATTACATGGGTCTATTACTGAATTTTTGTTGAAAAAATATACTTCAATGTGAAGAGACTGTCACTAGAAAACATGGTTACACACCCAACAACAGTATATAGTATCCCATCTGGTGAAGAAAAGCAAATTAGCAAATTATAATACATAAAGTAAGCAAAACAACATTGGCTAAAATGATGAATAAGATACTAATGAGATATATACGTACCTATATAAGGAATATACCGATTGAGATGTACAAACTATGGCATAAGGGAACGATGAGCAGATAAGAGACAAGCATTCATTTTGAGTTAATGACATTGACATTAATGAGCAAGTAGTCGATATAACTATTTGTTCAGCACTTTTGAAATGTACAGCGACCAAATTCAGAACATGGGCCGTTCTTACATTATTCTCCCTGTACACCAAGTCAGTACCGTAGGATAAATAGCAGGGGTATATAAACAGACAATGAAACCTCTTACAATATTCAATGAGGACATTCCTCTAAAACAAGCTATAGGCTACATGTGCACCACCAAGTCAGTAGGTTAAGTTCTGAGGGGGAGAAGGACCAAATTCTTAGCTGCTAACAGCTTACTACACAACATACGCTTAGTATTACTTTCTTAGCTGCTGTATACATATCTCCCGGGCATATTACATCATTTATGTAGCAGTATACAATATAGATTTTTGGACTCACCGTTGTTGTGCTGTGCTCAATTGAATGTGGCGTGGCGATCCTTCTCATGGACAAACTTGGCCATCAAACCTTGTCATCAATGTCTGGCATTCTCTGGATTAAAAAAAAACATCAACAAGGTTGAATCATGACATCAGTGATCTTCAGGCCAAAGCTCTAGAAAGAGGACCGAGATCCCCACTTGTAAATCCGAGTTGGATGACCGTTCAAAACGTAATTTCCGATCTCGTTTTTTCCAGTTGTTTTGAACACAGCTGATCCATGGTTTTGCATGTGTATGTTTATCCTTTTCAAATCAAATTGTATTTGTACAACAGGTGTAGTACACCTTACCGCGAAATGCTTACTTACAAGCCCTTAACCAAAAATGCAGTTTTCATGAAAATATACATATATTTAAGAAAATGTTTACTAAATAAACTAAAGTAAAAATAATAAAAAGGAGCACAATAAAAAAACAATATTGAGGCTATATACAGGGGATACCGATACCGAGTCAATGTGACAGGGTACATGTTAGTTGAGGTAATTTGTACATTTAGGTAGGGGTAAAGTGACACTGCATAGATAATGAGCAGCGAGTAGCAGCAGTGTAAAAACAAAGGGGGGCTGTCCATTTGATTAATTATTCAGGAGTCATATGGCTTGGGGGTAGAAGATGTTAAGGAGCCTTTTGGACCTAGACTTAGGAGCCTTTTGGACCTAGACTCCGGTACTGGGCTGTACGCACTACCCTCTGTAGTGCCTTATGGTCGGATGCCGAGCAGTTGCCATACCAGCGGTGATGCAACCGGTCAGGACGCTCTCGATCATGCAGCTATAGAACATTTTGAGGATCTGGGACCCATGCCAAATCTTTTCAGTCTCCTGAGTGGGAACAGGCATTGTCGTGCCCTCTTCAAGACTTTCTTGGTGTGTTTGGACCATGTTAGTTTGTTGGTAATGTGGACACCAATTTACTTGAAACTCTCGATCCGCTCCACTTAAGCCCCGTCGATGTGAATGGGGGCGTGTTCGGTCCACCTTTTCCTGTAGTCTACGATTATCTCCTTTGTCTTGCTCACATTGAGGGAGAGGTTGTAGTCTTGGCACCACACTGCCAGGTCTCTGACCTCCTCCCTATAGGCTGTCTCATCGTTGTTGGTGATCAGGACTACCACCGTTGTGTCGTCAGCAAACTTAATGATGGTGTTGGAGTTGTGCTTGGCCGTGCAGTTGTGGGTGAACAGGGAGTACAGGAGGGGACCAAGCACACACCCCTGAGATGCCCCCGTGTTGAGGATTAGCATGGCAGATGTGTTGATGCATACACTTACCACCTGGGGGTGGCCCGTCAGAAAGTCCAGGATCCAGTTGCAGAGGGAGTTGTTGCTTGCCTCGAAGCGAACAAAAATTGCATTTAGTCTGTCTGGTCGGCTTGCGTCACTGTGCTGCTCACGCCTGGGTTTTCCTTTGTAGTCCGTAATAGTTTGCAAACCCCGTCACATCCGACAAGCATCAGAGCCGGTGCAGTAAGATTCAGCCTTAGTCCTGTATTGACGCTTTGCCTCTTTGATGGCATAGCCAGATTTTTTATAAGCGTCCGGATTAGTGTCCTGCTCCTTGAAAGCTGCAACTCTAGCCTTAAGTTCGGTGTGGATGTTGCCTCTAATCCATGGCTTCTGGTTGGGATATGTACGTACGGTCACTGTGGGGACATCGTCGTCGATGCACTTATTGATGAAGCCGGTGACTAAGGTGGTATGCTCTTCAATGCCATTGGATGAATACTGGAACACATTCCAGTTTGTTCTAGCAAAACAGTCCTGTAGCTTAGCATCCACATCATCTGACCACTTCTGTATTGAGGGAGTCACTGGTACTCGTAATTAGGAGTAAAGAGGACAGAATAGCTTTCAAATGCATCTCTGTGTGTGGAGTAAAGGTGTTCTAAAGTTTTTTTCCTCTGGTTGCACATGTGGCATGCTAGTATTAATTAGGTAAAATGGATTTAAGTTTGCCTGCATTAAAGTCCCCGGCCATTAGGAGTGCCCGCTTCTGGATGAGCATTTTCTTGTTTGCTTATGGGCTTCTACAACTCGTTGAGTGCAGTATTAGTGCCAGTGTCGGTTTGTGGTGGTAAATTAACGGCTATGAAAAATATAGATGAAAACTGGTAGATTGTGTGGTCTTCAACTTATCATGAGGTACTCTACCTCTGGCGAGCAATACCTCGAGACTACGTTAATATTAGACATCGCGCACCAGCTGTTATTGACAAATAGACACCCACACCCCTCGTCTTACTGGACATAGCTGTTCTGTCCTGCAAATACACGGAAAACCCAGCCAACTGTGTATTATCCGTGTCGTCGTTCAGTCACAACTCTGTGAATCATAAGATATTACAGTTTTTAATGTCCCGTTGGTAGGATTATCTCGAACGGAGCTCATCCAGTTTATTCTCCAGTGATTGGACGTTGGCTAATATAACTGATGGTAGAGGCGGGTTACCCACTCGTGAACAAATTCTGACATGACACCCTGATCTAAGCCCCCTGTATATCCTTCCTTTCTTCATGTGAATGGCGGGGATTTGGGCCTTGTCTGGGAGCAACATTATATCCTTTGTGTCAGACTCATTAAAGAAAAAAATCTTTGTCCAGTTCCAGGTGAGTAATCGCTGTTCGGAAATCCAGAAGCTATTGTCGGTCATAAGAGATGGTAGCATCAACATTATGTACAAAATAAGTTACAAACAATGCAAAAAAACACACAAAATAGCACAATTGGTTAAGGGCCTGTAAAACGGCAGCCCACTGCCCCTCCACCACAGAAAGCACTGAGCTAGGCTGAAAGACCTGCATTTTGGAGCTGCCTTATTCAGTAAAGAGATCATGTTTGTATGCGGCTTTGGGTCAGTCACGGTGGTCAGGTATTCTGCCACTGTGTACTCTATGTTTAGGGTGAAATAGCATTCTAGTTTGCGTTGTCTTTTTGTTAATTCTTTCCAATGTGTCAAGTAATTATATTTTTGTTACCTCATGATTTGATTGGGTCTAATTGTTTTGCTGTCCTGGGGCTCTGTGGGGTCTGTTTGTGTTTGTGAACAGAGCCCCAGGACCAGCTTGCTTAGGGGACTCTTCTCCAGGGTCATCTTTCTGTAGGTGATGGCTTTGTTATGGAAGGTTTAGGAATTGCTTCCTTTTAGGTGGTTGTAGAATTTAACGGCTCTTTACTGGATTTTGATCATTAGCAGGTATCAGTCTAATTCTGCTCTGTATGCATATTTGGTGTTTTACGTTGTACACAGAGGATATTTTTGCAGAATTCTGCATGCAGAGTCTCAATTTGATATTTGTCCCATTTTGTGAAAATGGGTTCTATAACTGATTCCAAAATGTTTTTAGCCAGATCCTAATTGATATGTCAAATTTGATGTTCCTTTTGATGGCATAGATGGCCCTACTTGCCTTGTCTCTCAGATCGTTCACAGCTTTGTGGAAGTTACCTGTGGCGTTGATGTTTAAGCCGAAGTATGAATCATTTTTTTGCGTGCTCTAGGGAAACGGTGTCTAGATGGAATTTGTATTAGTTGTCCTGGCAACTACACCTTTATTGTAACACCATTATTTTTGTCTTACTGAGATTTACTGTCAGGGCCCAGGTCTGACAGAATCTGTGCAAAAGATCTAGGTGCTGCTGTAGACCCTCCTTGGTTGGGGACAGAAGCACCAGATAATCAGCAAACAGTAGACATTTGACTTCAGATTTTCTCTAATCTCTCTCTCTCTCTCTCTCCCTCTCTCTCTCTCTCTCTCTCTCTCTGCACACTCTCTCTCTGCACACTCTCTCTCTGCACACTCTCTCTCTCTGCACACTCTCTCTCTCTCTTTTCTTAGCTCATCTTACACGCCAGCACTCGATGCTAATGGCGCCTGTGAAGCTCAACTGAACCCAAATTAAGAAGTGCGATGTGACACACCTCCCCCAGGGTTAGGGGAGAAGCTCTGTGCTACATTTATTAGTCAGTGACTGCCCCTGGAAGTAATAGTCCAAGAATGTCTCGAGTTGGAAGTCTCTTAAACAAATTCCCCCTCCCCATGTTGTGAGCCCTTTCCTCTGACCCATATGATGGTGTTACTCAGTTCACAATGATAGCAGGAAGGTATTTCATCGAAAAAATCCGCCGGTGCTTTGTTGAAAGGAAGAATGCCAGAATATTATTCAGAGACTGAAGGCCATATTTTATAAATGTTTTTATCTTTTATCTTTCTGTCAAAGGAAGCACCCTGCTTTCATTTTTTTTAATTGCAATATTATTGCCCTCTTCAAAATTGCCCAAACAGTGGTTGTTGAAACACAAATAATTGAAGGTCACACAACCATGTTTGGGAGATTAACATTAATTTGTATAATGAAGAACAAAAGCTGAGTTAAAGCCTTCAAAAGGATGGCTGTGTAATTGATAACACAGCACATATCAACATTTACCTGAGTCTAGGTGTAACGCTATTATAATATGTGCTGTACTATCATTTCACATTTCCCTGAAAGCATTTTTCAACCTCTGGGCCTTGAGCTTCTTCCCCGCAGCATGGCATGACATGCCACCCAATTTTATCACTACAACATAAAGGTTGCTCACTTTTCAATTCTTCAGTTGAGGTTTTGACTACTACACTTTTGTCAGTTCTTCAAAATTAATCTAGCATTTTTCATCTGAGGATTTGACTTACTGTATTTTCAGCGTTAACTGGTTTTGTAGTGGCCTTTAAAGACATTTAACAGTTTCTACCAAATGTGTCTCTATGTGAAGAAGTGTTACAAGGTGTTCCAGCCGGGAGAGAGAGAAAGAGATAGTAGGGAGAGAGGGAAGAGGGATTAGTGGTTGCTCATTTAAAGGGATAGTTCACTCAAATTTCAAAATGACACTTTGGTTTCCTTAGCCTGTAAGCAGTCTCTGAACAAGGTATGACATCAATCCATGCTTTGGTTTTGTTTCCCTGGCAATGTTTCCACATGCTAACATTTGAGCAATTCCCATTTAAGTCATGCGACTGATTTATTTGAATTTTTCACGCATCATGTTCAGATCATCTGTAAGTAACTTTGTTGAGCTTCACACTCAATTTAAGATACTTTTGGATAATTTGGACATGATGCCAGAAAAATGCTAATATCAGTCCCATGACTTGGAAACAGTGACAGGGAAACTAAACCAAAGCATAGATTGCTGGTATACCTTGTTCATAGACTGCTTACAGTACACGGAAAACAATGTGTAATTTTGTAAATTGGGTGAACTATCTCTTTAAGTGGTGCTCTGTGTCACGGTTCATGTTGCAGTAATCCTACCTGACCCTATAACCAATGAAGACCAGGGATCTTTGCCCTATACATAGGGGATCACAAATGCATGTGGATGATGCAATGAATTACATTGTGTCTGTTAACAGATCATTTGACACTGTAATTAAAAACACCTCCCTCACAGCTTGGAATTAATCAATCCCCCTGAGAGGAGAAAAGAAGGAAGATAAGCTGAGAAGAATATCTTTAGAGCTTCTGGAGAGCCAGAGGTATATGGATACCATGAGGAGAGAAAGAGAGGGAGGAGGAAGACTATAGATGGTATGGCTGGAATAGAACGACAGAGGCATTAGAGAGAGAGAGAGAGAGAGGGATGGGAAAGAGAGAACAGAGAACAATTATGTTGTTGAATAGGTATAGGACACACACACACACACACACACAAACACACACACACACACACACACACACACACACACACACACACACACACACACACACACACACACACACACACACACACACACACACACACACACACACACACACACACACACACACACACACACACACACACACACACAGAGCAAGAGAAAGTGACCATCTGTGCAGCCCCTGGGCTTTTCCCTGTAGGCCCTGCCATAGGTCTGATAATGCAGGGACATGGGGACATGCTCAGTGAAGCAGTCATTAGTACCGGGGGGATGACATCTAAGCCCCAGGTCACCTGCAAGGGGCTAACTGGCAATTACGCATGTGTACAGTAGGAGTAGGACATACATAATAGTTTTACCTTCTACCCTTCCCTGTTGCTGTTTCCAGTGGGAATATTGATGCACATAGCCTACTGTGGCATCTATAACAAATATCCCCCCCCCCCCCCACTCCCCACTCAGGAACAGTGTAGATATGAGAGCAGCAGGAGTGCCAGTCATGCAACAGCAGTACTTCCTCTTCATCTTGTCAGTTTTCTTCTGCAGTGCCATCACACAAAGCAGACTTGGACAACACTTTACTTGACACCCAGTTTCATAACACGTTATGTCACAGTCATAACCATGTATAATATGTCAGAACAGCTGACATAACCTGTCATAATACAGTATGGTCATAAAACTGTCACGACCCATATATTTGTACTTGTTATGATATATATTGTGTTATTTTATGGCTGGTTATGACACCAACATAAGAGTGTCAAAATCCACATGAATTCAAATAGGTTTTTCTCTGCCAAGAAGTTTCCTTTCGTTTTAAAGTGCTTTTCTTAAATCCTTTGTTGTTGGTGCAATGAATTCTTTACAGTCATGTACATTTTTTTCAGCATATTTTAAATAACACTGTCATGAAGCATTATAATCATCCTGTGTCACTTGGACTAAGTAAATACACTTTATGACACTGTCAAGAAGCATTATGACCATCCTGTGTCACTTTACTTGGACTAAGAAAATACTCTTTATGACACTGTCAAGAAGAATTATGGCTTATCATAATCATACAAGCCAGATAGGCTAATCACGTACATGCCCTTATATCAGTCATCAGTAAAAAAATAAGTGTGTCTTGTCCCGCTCATGAACTCTGCCCCTGTGTTCATCCTAGTCATCAGCAACAAAGCATTGGGGTAGGTGCATGTCTGACGTCAATGTGTGTGCAATTCCAATGATAATGTAATATGGTCGCAATTTTTTTATTTGTTTTATTTATTTTATTTATTTACATACTGTTGACATGTAGGGTAGGGTGTAATGAAATGTTTTGTCTTGTGTGGTAGGTTTTGTGGGGTTTGCCACTCTTATGTAAGTGTAATAACCAGCCATAAAATAACTGGTAGGTACCATGGTAGGTTTTGTTGGTTTTTATATTCCTATGTAGGTGTCATAACCAGCCATGAAATAACACTATATGTCACAACCGGTCTAAATATACATCATGACAGTGTTTGCATAATGAAAATATATTCCTGCTGTACATACAGTATATGTATATAGTATATGTAACTTATATGGATTTTCTCATATGCGCCCAGTAGATATTCTGTGATTATATTCAGCAGCATTTCCTTGAGGAGTCGAGGGAGAGCCTGCATTCTCGCTTACCTGGCTATAAGTGAAATTAAACAGTCAACTCTATTCCCACTTGCAATTGTGTGCACACACCAAAAAAACGTGCCCTCATTTTATACTTTATATTAGCTCGCATAAATAGGCTGAAGCGTGCCCCGAAAACACAAACAACGGAAGACTCCCTGCAGGAAATGCACAACGGAGCAGCATAGAACAAAATCTATTGAAGGGACTTTTAAATGGAATTAAGCAGGCCTGTCAAAAAATTTGAACTGGCTTTGGGTTGAAAAAAGATTAATTTAGCTTTCTCTCTTCTGCCTCACTGCGTCTCCTTTTCCCAGAATGCACAAGGCCCTGCCAAGCGTCTGCAGCCAGATGTACAGCGGCTCACTGCAGATCTATTGCATACAACAACAACAAAAAATAACTCACAACAGAGTACAGCATCATTCCCCCACCGCGTATGAGGAAACACTCGCTAGCGACTGATGTTCTCTCATATCTAATTAGTGGGTTTCAAGCTCATTGCTCGGGTGTTGTCTTGGTAACAGATTTTTCATCTGTTTTTTTGTTTTTTTTAAATATATTTTCTTATTTTTACATGCATGAATTTGCACTTCTGCCCATCTTTAGGGATGTGGTTTAGTTGACCTGGATCAGGCCTTGAGAGTCTGAAGTTGGGCGTGGCTAAATGCCATGATGTACTGCTGCCAGACACCCATTGGGTCCCCCATGGCGATGAGAACAAAGACTCAAAGCTGGTAATGAGTCAAATGAAACCTCAAAATTGCACTGAGATTTAGCTTGTCCAAACATGTTAGGCAACTCAATTAGCAGACACCCAATTATTGTTGAGCTGCTCTCACAGGGGTTAGTGTTGTAAACACTTTCATTAACTACCAGCCAAATTAATACAATCTTAAACTATAAAACTAAACAAACAACAACACTAGACGGTGAGCAACATGGTTGACTTGTTAATCTTCTCTAATGGTTGACTTGTTAATCCACATAAACCTGAAAATTCTTCATTTGTTCATTCGAATGGGATTTTATCGACGTGTTAGTTGATGTTGAACAGCAACCATTGCGTGAAGAAGTTAAGACCTTAAGACCCTCACAGCGGTCTGTTCCGTTAGTGTGACTGTCAATGAAAGCACTACACTGTACATGAGACCACCCCCATGTTTACAAGCTGTAGTTGTCTGCTCTGCATGCTTTGTCGCCTTGCTTTTGCTCGAATGCTAATTTTTATTTTGCTTTCATGGCCTCACCCTTAAAAAAATATTTTGTCTCTGTTTTGTCATCGACCAGCGCTTCATGCGTGACTGGCTGGGGCTAACAGACTTTATTTTACCATGCCCAGATTAGCCTGCTAATCCTCAGTCTGTCTGTACTCTCTTGCCTGTTCTTGCAGTTGGGTCTCACAGTTTTTTGGGCCATTGCTCTTAGTCTGTTCCCACCACAGGAGATTGGTGGCACCTTAATTGGGGAGGACAGGCTTGTGGTAATGGCTGGAATTGAATGGTATCAAATACATCAAACACATGGGTTCCATGTGTTTGATGCCATTCTATTCATTCCAGACATTATTATGAGCCGTCCTCCCCTCAGCAGCCTCCACTGGTTGCCACGTGTTGTGGCCATGGTCAATAATACATCAGTGCATGCTAAGCTACTTCCGGAGAAGAAAATGGAATGAGAACCCTGCCTCCCTCCACTGTAAATTATTCAGCAGGAATGAACCTCAGTCACTGGAAGGTATTAGTAGACATTTAGGTGCTAGAGCATATTGTTGTGTTAGGGTCTGGGAGTCCTGGCCTCCATCCCAATCAGGTGGTCTAAGGAGGCACTCACACAGCTGCTGCCAAAGGGTCACTAATGAGGTATTTTATGTTGTTTTTGGACTGTGCAGCCCTCGTATTTATGAGTCTACGCTAATTTGCACTCACAGAAACACCGAAGAGGTGCTCAGCAGTATTTAAAGGTTTATTATTGGAAAGTCTACTTTTTTTCTCAGAAGCCTGTTGTGTGTCACAAGCATCATGAGTGTTTATGACCCGTAGGCCCATGGTGACTCACAAAGAGCAATGTCTTAGGGTGTCACCATAGCACAGATCACTAAGAGCCATGCCTTAGTATGTCACCAGAGCGCAGATCACTAAGAGCCATGCTTTAGGGTGTCACCATAGCACAGATTTTGAGACCATAATCCGGGACCTAAGAAAACTGTATGACCGAAATGAAAAGGTGTAAGAATACACTCCATAACTAATTTAAGCAAAGTTGCCTCTGGACGGTACTATGGCGGTACTCTAGTGCCATTTTAGCAATGTCCAGACTACGGTGGTTCTTCCTTTAACTTGTTATGGCTGCAATCCCAATACCGGGATCAATATGACAACTACCAGTGAAAATAGAGGGCACCAAATTCAAACCACAGAAATCTCATAATTACAATTCCTAAAACATACATGTGTCTTATATCATTTTAAAGGTAATCTTGTTGTTAATCCCACCAAAGTGTCCGACTTCAAATAGGCTTTTCAGCGAAAGCACTACAAACGATTATGTTAGGTCTCCACCAAACCACAATAAGCACAGCCATTTTCCAGTGAAATATAGCATTCACAAAAAGCAGAAATAAAGATCAAATTAATCACTAACCTTGAATTATCTTCATCAGATGACACTCATAGGACTTCATATTACACAATACATGCATGTTTTGTTTGATAAAGTTCATATTTATATCAAAAAGTCTGAGTTTACATTGGCTATTTAGATTCACTAGTTCACTAGTGATTTTGCATAGCCACATCGTTTCAACAGAAATACTCATCATAAATGTAGATGATAGATATACCTCTCCTTAATGCAACCGCTGTGTCAGATTTCATGTTCAGTCAACACATATTTTTAAGAATATAATGGAATATAACAGACCATTTTCATTTCTCTTAGAATAAAAACCTTACAGTATAAGAACAGTTTTAGTAAGTAATAAGTTACGGTCCAGATACAGTTTCATCTGACAAAGTAGAAATAAAAATACAGTATATATGTTTTATGTGCATGTGGGACAGAGGAAGAGCAATTCTTACACTATTGTTCTAAATTAAATCACTCTCTTCTTCTTCATCATCATCATTCAGTTCATTCAAATTCAATTGTACTACATTTTGTCACTCCTTTTCAACAACTCCAAATCACATTTGCATGTGCTCCAAAGGAATACCTTGAAATAACATGATATAGGTTAATTAAATCATCGAAAGTTGATAAACAGTACCAGTCAAAAGTTTGGACACACCTACTCATTCCTGGGTTTTTATTTATTTTTATTATTTTCTACATTGTAGAATAATAGTGAAGACATAAGAACTATGAAATGACACATATTGAATAGTGTTAAACAAATCAAAATATATTTAACATTTTAAATTCTTCAAAGTAGCCACCCTTTACCTTGATGACAGCTTTGCACACTCTTGATAGAGTAAAAATAAATACAAATCCTTGAATGAGTAAGTGTGTCCAAACTTTTGTATTTTAGACATAATGTGAGTTGATGCAGTTTTTTGTTAGGACAAATCTGGTCTATGATATTGAGTTAGAAATGTAAAACTTTAGAGTACTTAAGCATCGAATACATTGCAAGTTTGCCCTTTTTTGGCCATTAGGCTACACTTTACAATCGGACTCAACTCTGACTGACTGCATCTATCGGTAGTCTAAACTGTGGCACAAATTGGGAGATTTTTCACACCTAGCCAAGCAATTAGACTAACCTTTTGTAAATGAATGGAGGTGTGAAGGTTTGTCAGTCTCTCTCCTATCGCACTAGAGTCCTGCATCAGGCAAAAAAAATATCAGCTGGCGAGTGGTCCCGGAGTTGAGAGAGAACTTGGGTAAATAAAATGGCGCAATTATGCTTAACATCTGGACTGACGATTTTCAAAAAATAGGGGACTTGTGCCTTTACAGCCCATGGCATAAGCGAAGAGTGGATGTTATACCCACCATGGAATGGGAAAGTGCAGCTAGAAACTGCAGATAACATAAGGCCAGCTATTGTGAAAGAATACTTGTGGATCTTGTTGATTTCCTTTATCGCTTCAAGAGGCCCATTGTCCCCCTGGTAATTGTGTGATACCAAAGGATAAAGTGTCACCTTCAGATGGATGTGTGGTCTGCTACCAGTCACAGTGGATGACATCCTTTTCCAGCACAGTAATTTGAAGAAATCCAGTGATGAATGGACTGTTTTTTAAGTAATTTTTGTAGTATATTTATTTGTTGTCTAATATTAGAAGGCTCTTTAAAGCGATTTGAGATGTCAATGTGCTGCATTGCATTGTGGGAAAAAAACGAGGTTCTTAATTCATGGCATGGTTTCTTTTTTAGCCAAATGTTGAATAGACATGCAGACAAATTAATGAATGCAGGAAAAGAGGAATAATAGCCTACTGTCTGTAGTCATAAAAACAATTAGGATTAATAAATTGAAATTATTTTGTTGGGCTCTTGGAACTCATTAAGAGGCGGCTTCTATCTTCAATATAAGCATTCATTGAGAAGGGTAAACCCATAGGTCTTAGGTCTGCAGTAAATTACATTTGATTACCAGGTTCGTTTTTCATTAAGTTAACATAATCCAAGCCTTCTGGGAATGTTGTAAAGTCCAAAAGATATGGGTGGAGTTAGAAATTTGGCTGTCAGAAGTATTACAATGGAAATGAACTTTTAATCCGTCGGTCTGCATATTTCAAGATATGGCATTAAGGGTGCAGTGAGAAACCCTAAAGGGTTTGACGATACTTTTATTGTCAATCATCTTGACAAAAAATTATACTTAAAAACAGAAATTCAACCAATTTCAGCCTTTAAATGTTTTATTGTCCAAATGTTGAAAGTACGTGTAGGCGGCGGAGAGAAACAAAATGGTGGAGTTTGAGGCCATGTGGCGAAGAGTGATGCGGGCGCTGGAGATGGGGGTGTGAGCAGGTGGGTCTGGGCAGGTGTGACGTAGTTTCTTGCAAAATAATGTGACATGCATCTGACTTTTCATTTTGAGTAGGATTTATTTAGTTTCCATTCTTTATTGTAACCACAAGGTCACAAATAATTTAACACACACAACATGAGCAGATTAACTTGGTCAAAACATTTCATTATTAGAAACTATCAGAAAGAATGTTGGTACTTATTTATTTTGATCCAAAGCCATGAAAGAGTGAGTCACAGCTTTATACTGACAAATATAGCTTTATGCTGCGAAATAGCCTACCAAATAGGCCAAGCCTAAACAAATATATTAAATGGCCTAAATAAAAAAAAGTACATTTCATAAATAAATGAAGAAGCTCGGGTCTTGAAAATATGGGCAACCCTTTCCCTCCCTATCCTCACTGAACTCTTTCATTCAGTTTCTTTTTCTTCACATCAGCAAATAAGGACTCCGTATTTCAGAAACTACATTTATATAGAGGGGCTTTCACTCTATCACACTGTGGTAAATAAAGCCAGTTTGTTATTTAGAATGATTTATTTCCCACCTTGCCTATTTTTTTTCAAAAATCATCAGTCCACATGTCAAGTGTAATTGTGCCATTGTATTTAAGTTCTCTTTCAACTCCGGGACCGCCCGCCAGCTAATTTTGTTTTTCCCTGATGTAGGACTCTATTGTCAGAGAAGAGAGACTCTCGGACTAAAACATTCACACCACCATTAATTTACGAAAATATAGTACATTTATGCCAGAGATTAGACTACCGATAGATCAGCATTCTAACGCCCCCTTGTGATAGTGTGGTGCAATGACAGAATTAAGCAATTTACCACAATCTGCCACCATCTACCACAAATGGTTACAGCATAAGTTTTAAACTTTTAATTGAGGAACCACTGTATGTCCTGTGGTGTGAAGCACTGCATGAAGCTATGAAAATAAGAACAAACTCATTTCAATTTCAAGCTGAGCTTTTATGTTCTGCTCTACGTGAAAAGGCGGTGCTTGTTTCCACCACACTGACTTGAATGGCATCTCTGTTCTCTCCTTTGGTCTTATCACATGGACATAGATTTACACTGAGGATGTTATGTCAGTTTGAAAAGTTTTGGGAGAAGCTTGAATGCTTTCAAGTTTAAATTGACCTATTTAAGATTCAATGTCGGGCTTCAGTGTGGGATTTTGTAAAAAAGTGCTTGCTAAAGGAAAAGGAGCATCAAGATTCTGTCATTCCTCTGAGCGAGATGAAAGGTTATCTCATGCAACATTTAATTTGGAGAAGGCATTGTGGTCAGCAGAACTAATATCCTCCTGTTGCTTTGTAATTGCCATCTTGGTTTGGCACTGAAACCAGTGGGATTCCATCACGTTCCACATCAAGTGCCTCAGAGTTAGACGATTATGCCAGTCAATTATTCAGGATCATTGAAGGGGATATGTAAGAGACAGGTCCATGCTGTAGGAGGGTGGTGCTTGGTATGGCTGGTTCAGCCCCATAGTCAGTCACATTCTATGCCCTCAGTTTCCTGGGCACTCGGTTGTATTGGAGTTTAATCATATAGTGTGAGCATCACAGTTTATTGTGTTTATTCTAGAGTGACTTATATTGCTTTAAAGCAGCAGCATAATTTTCTGCTTCAGCAGACACATTGTTGGATGAAATGTGGAAATAAAGCCCGAAGATCCACTTAGCATGACTTTGATCTTGTTACAGCTTAGGCCCAGCTCATGCATTCAATTTATGTCTGATTCTCTTCATGGATTTGAATATTCATTTAAGGGGAATGGACCCACAGTGAAAAATGTAATTTGATGTGTGAGTCTACAGTATATCAGAAGTGACAACTGCTTTAAAATGACCCCCCCATAAACAACCAACGAGCAAAGCTTATTAGGGAGCCTATTCCTCTAAAATGTAAATTACTCTGCAATATATCCACAAAATATTGAGTCCATCTTGAGTCAATGTAACTGAGAGTAAGCTAGTTAGCATGCCGTTCTAGGGAGTTGATTCTTTCTTCAAAATATTAGAAAAAACATGGCCAGAATATAAGCAGGTAAAACTGAAAAAATAAATACTTTTTCACGATGACATCAAGGCATCTGGGAAAAAAAGTAATGTTTACTAGTGTAGAAATAATCTTCTTACAGCAAATATACAACCTGCCGATATGATATGTGTTGCGATTCTCACAATTCAATATGTATTGCGATTCGATATTGTGATTTTATTGCGATTCGGTGTTCCAAACACATTGCTCACCATATGTTGGCTGCATGGCAACAAAAGATTGCCATGAGAAGAACAAGTTTTGGAAAGTCATGGAACAGTCATGGAAATAAATTGCTGAAAACACATTTGCTGGAGAACAAGCTATGAAGGAAAAAAATGTAGTTTTGATACAGGTACAGCCAACTAGCGCAAAAATAATATAGCAATATTGTCAAAACGATACGATATTATATATTGTGAAAAATAGTATCCTGATATGCAACTGTATACATTTTTCCCCTCATCACTAATGTCAATATGTGTGTGTGTGTGTGTGTGTGTGTGTGTGTGTGTGTGTGTGTGTGTGTGTGTGTGTGTGTGTGTGTGTGTGTGTGTGTGTGTGTGTGTGTGTGTGTGTGTGTGTGTGTGTGTGTGTGCCATATGAACCCAGAGTGTAGCCAAGCGTTGTTCAGAACTCTGTTAAAGAAAATCCATGGCAGGCAGTGGAGCGCCAATATTATTGAGATGACCTCTGCCATACCATACACCGGAGGGAATGTTTTCAAACGGGTCAGCCTGCCCAATGTTAGCTCCGGTAACAGGGCCAACAGGGCTTTGTCAGCCTCTGCCTGTACTGTAACTAATGTTGCAGACTCCGAGACCCCAGTGGGGAGTAAACTCTGAGATTACCCTGGTTTGCTGAATTCTGTTGGGGCTTTTTTCTAACTTCTAACCCCAATTTGGTTCTCAACATTAGACAAGATAAAGGTCGCAAGTCGCTCTAAGTGTGTTTGTGGCGGGTTACTGAACCAGAAGCAAATATGCAAATCAGATGGTGTTTAGACAGGAGACAGGAGAGCGGGGGAGAGAGCGAGAGGGGAGAAAGGGGGAAGAGGGGGGGGGGGGTTAGGAGAAGGAGGAGGGGAGTAGAAAGAGGGGGAGAGGGAAAGTCTGTGTCTATGAAGGGGATGGCAATTTGTTAAGCAGATCTCTTGAAACCATTGTTAAATAGTGCAAACTAATAGCTCTTAGAATTCTGTCGCTGTTGCCCTGGAAGCACAATGGTGCTAGTTCTAATTGATTGGTTCCGAAACAGAAACATGGGAGCATGGCAGGCAAAGCTGCCTCTAGCCTTTGAGGGCCCAAAGTGAGATTTGTATTTTTGGGGGATTTTACTGCCTCCCTCTCAAGAGAGAACGTTTAGCAGTTTTACAATTCTACAATTCTAACTTACAACAGTAAATTGAGACCCCGACTGCGAATAGTCTGTGTTTAGGCACTGATGGCAGGTGTTCTACGCTAATCACACTACCCCAAAATATGTAACAAGCTTCCCCATTATGTTCTTTACTGGTTGTAACCTTCACTTTTATACAAGATGAGTCAAGGGTGGATACATCATCTTTTATTCATAATTTCAAATCAATCTAAAATAAGTCTACGTCTGTTCATAAAATCATTGAAATTCCTATCTCTGTGGGTTACGCTTTAGGTTCTTAAGTCTTGGGCTCTTACCCTAAGTAGGGTGATACCATGAATAGAAATCCACTCTGCTCTCCATTCCGCTGCCAATCTAGCCATATGCTCGAATGTTAATTGCATTTGAGTTCCAGAATGTTGGTGTTTTGTTTCCCTGATTGCATGCCACACCTTGCTTAAAGGGATGCTGCAAAATTATGTCAATGACTGGAAGTCTACAGGCACAATAGTATACTTCCAGTCATCATGCTAACTCTAGTTAGCATTATTAACTCTAACTTCCTTCATACTTACTGCATGCAGATACATAGAAATGGTATCAATGAGTTCATCTGACTCTGGGTAAGTAGAAAAAAATGGCTTAATTGCCAGAATCTCACAGTATCCATTAAAATAGTGTTGCACGGTATACCAAATTATTTATATTTTACATTCTGTACTGTCAAATGTGTCTCACGTAATTGAGAGGATCAAGTCAGTATCAGCGCAGCCCCTTTATAGTGTGAAGAGCAAAGTGCCTGCTCCACTTACTCATTCATTGCTTGAGCTGTCTGGGCTGCATTAGCTCACCAGAAATGTGAAACCGGTAGCTTTGAGCTTTAACTGTAGGCTAACATTCCTTGCTAGTTTACAGTTGAATTCA
The DNA here is from genome assembly GCF_057628025.1 of Oncorhynchus mykiss. NCBI lineage: Eukaryota > Metazoa > Chordata > Actinopteri > Salmoniformes > Salmonidae > Oncorhynchus > Oncorhynchus mykiss. The sequence goes on along the minus strand of NC_143028.1, from coordinate 35,620,382 downwards.
CAACCCTAGTACCCATAATGCAAAATATGCTGATTTAAAAACTGACTGTCACCTAAAACGTTATTAATCCACTTAATCTCCCTCGCCACCAAATACAAATTCCCTTCTTCATCTTCCTTTGCCTACCGTCTGGTTTCCACTAGATTCCACAGCCACAAAGGCAGATTCCACAGCCACATTCTGCCTTGCAAATTATGCCATTCATTTCTTAAAGAGACAGTGCTCGCTTTTCGAGAAAAAAAAAGAGGTTGCTTCTTCTCTGCAAATTTTGTTAATCAGTACAATAAAATAATATGTTTTCTTTACAGTTGCCAATGAAATAAATTCTAAATATCAGGGATTATTTGTAATCTGTAACCCCATGAAATCAGATAAAACGAGCTCTGTGACTTTGGCTAATACGCCTTATTTTTTTGTGGTATTGTTTTGGTAACGTTTTTGTAACGTTTTGGTATTGAGTATTGTAATGGTATCAGATATTGTCATACTAAACCTGGTATCAGTATCGCAGTCAAAATTCTGGTTTGTGACAACACTACCTTTAAGTATTCCCAAATAATCTGAAATTGAGTCAGTGTTGAGTAAAATAGACGGCTGGCCCTCCTTCATGCCAAGTGGTATTGAAAGTGACCATGTGCCACCATTGGAAAGTACAGTACATGCAAATGGTATACTCACCTGTGCTACCTTTGAGCTGAGTCTGGGGTTTCCCATAGGGTTCAGTATGGTGTAGTGGTCTTTAGGTCATCAGACATTGATCCTTGAACCTGAACCATGAAACTCAAAACCACCTCAGGCCTGTATTAGCAGGCCCTCCTGCTCTCCTCTCTGACTTCCTGCCATTCCCCTTTACATCTCATCCCTCTGTGTACTGTAGCAGATATCTGGGTCCAAAGACGTGCAAAACTGGTCCAGGTCCACACTGTACTGAAGCCTAGCCTAGCGTGTCCAGTCAGAGTCCAAAGGGTATGAGCTCAGCAGAGCATGGACACACCTCATCCACCATCACCCCATCACACACCTACCATTACACGCAGGAAGGACGTTTGAGGGGTGGCTGCTTGGTTCAAGGCTGCTAGTGACGTCATCACAGTGGATTCACCCAACCCTTACTAGCTCTCTCTAAGTTGCATCCTGAGCCACCTCTACAGTTTGGCTACAATATATCCCTTCATGGAGGAATGAAAGGGAGTTTAGAAGCAGGAACAGAAATAAATCTGTCCGACATCTTCCCACATGTAGGGGAGTAATCCAAAGAGACTAATTAAAGAAGAGAAGTCGGCTAAGCCACTCATCTGAAACCATATCACTCTATATAAATCAGGTAGAGAGTGCAACCCTAACCTACATTGCTGACTCACTCTGTGTTCCAATATGTTGGAGTGTTTGAGGCCTGTTGCCATGTTCAAAGTCTTATCAATGCTAGGATAATTTTTCTTACAGAGGTTCAAGTAGCGTTTCACTTTGTATCTAATTTGTTTTGTCAACTTGCCTTCAAAACAAACTTTATAAGGGGATTCAATGTTGATATGTAGGTTTGGTAGAGTATGTTTTTATCTACAGTATATGGTATGAAAAATGTATTGAAATTCCTTGTTGTGGTTTAATTTTTAGTAAATGAGAGTTGCTATGCATCATTTATTGCCTTCAGGAGGCACGACACATTGAAGGGATTCATTTGTGAATAACATGTGATTTCTGTGCAATGTGATTACAGAAAACATTTAGTGATCAACCTTGATGAATATGATTCAATGAAACCGGGTTTGGTGTGTGCTTTATTATGCTCAGATTGTTATTTTTCTCTATCTAATCTATTAGAAGGATGCTTGTTTATCTAGTTTGTGTTGGAGAGACATGGCTTGGCTTGGCTCGGGGGCATGACAAGTGGCACAAAGCCAGTTGCATCACACATAAAAAAAACTATCCTCAACGACAACAATGATTTATTTTGCCTTCCAACTCGAACACATCGGCCTTGTCCACCCAGTTGCAGGCATCGGTTGTTAGCTAAAAACCCCCAGCCCTGTTGGTTCATCTTTATGCTGCATCTTTAAGCCTTGGAGATGTACTGTGTCTGTGTATTATATTACTACGTATAGCATGCAGAACAACCATCCCTCAGCCTCTCTCAACTAGTCTGTTGATGTAGTGTGCCAAATCTGAATGTGCGTTTCCCAACTCCTCCACAATTTGCATGTATAGCCATGCATGCCACATGCAAGGAACTCGTGAATGGTATGACAACAATAGTCAGAGTTGGCAAAAGCACATACAGATCTGGGACCACCAGTTACCAGGCTATAGGTCCCCCTGTTCAGCTGGTTTCCCATTCCTCTCCAAACCATTCTGATACGCCACCTGGTGTTCATCATCTCTATCAGGGGCGATAATTGTCCTGTTTACCAAGTCCCTTCAGCCAACTGAACACAGTGGTCTGTTTAGGTAGATTAAGGTTGTACCCAGACCTGGGTTCAAATAGTATTTGTTTTATCTTAAATTATTGCTGTGTTTGATTGCCTGGTTCAATGGAAACAATGAAATTGTCTCGAAAGTGTAAACCCTGCCCATATGGCACTCCAGGCAGGCTTAATTTTTTACATTTTAGCTTTTTTTAACTAGGCAAGTCAGTTAAGAAAAAAATATTATTTTCAATGATGGCCTTGGAAAAGTGGGTTAACTGCCTCGTTCAGGGGTAGAAAAACAGATTTGTACTTTTTCAGCTCAGGGATTTGATCTTGCAAACTTTTGGTTAAAAGTCCAACACTCTATCTACTAGGCTACCTGCCTAATAAAACATCCATAGAAAGAAAACAAATACTATCTGAATCCAGGTCTGATTGCACTTGACACTGTCCATCAAACCAGCATCCTCTACATACTGTAGAGAAAACTATCCTTTAGATGCCACCCAGCTCTATTGTGGTACATGTCTCCCTCTCTACTCCCTTCACGAGCCACTGCCAAATAACCAAGAGTTAAGCTCTTAGCATGAAACCAATCTTTTCACTAATTTGAGTGGATACACTTGCAATGAGAAGAAAGGATGCCTGTGATTTGCGACTGTGTTTCCTGTGAGAGGAACAGGCTCTGTTGGCAATAAGATGAGCCGCTGATTGCATTGTTTGTTCTCCTCTCAAAGGGCATCTTACACAGCCACAAGGTATTACTGGACAACAGACCCTGAACACTACATGAAGATTACTGAGCTGGGAAACACTAGCCAAGACAGACCACCCAAACACTATTACTCAGGCACCTCTCTCCCAGGTAGGGAGAGCAGAGAGAGAGAGAGAGAGAGGAAACGAGGGAATAAGGGAAAGACAGACATCATTTATAAAAAGGGAAAGAGGAAATGGGGGAATAAGGGATAGTCTGACGTCATTTGGTCTATTTATAGATCTAGGTTAGAGAAGTACACAGCACAATAGTTTGTGGTGGGTTTGCAGTTGCTGCAGTGTTACTGTAGCTATGTGTTTAAGGGAATAACAACAACACATAATTTGAGGGAAAATGACAAGCACCCATCTACTGTATGTTTACACATGAATACAAAAAAAGGTATTTAGCTAAATCAGTTCGCACAGAATCAACATGGGTATGTTTATTTATCTCTGTGAAAAAAGCTATGGGAAACATGCATCCTCACAGTTGATCAAACACCAACTGGCGTCATGGAGTGAGAAGGAAAGCACTGCAGCATTCAATGCATATGTTACCACAAGCTCATGTATAATTCTGTTTTTTTTGGGAAGGAAGCCACACTGTACTGTATCTGCAGGATGAGACACCCTGCTGTGTTTGATACCCAACAGCATAAGTGGGCCACCGCCTAAAGCCAGTTCCTTTCTCCAGATTGTGATTTTGTGAGTTGTACCGTCTAGTTGCACCGTCCATCTTTTGTCTCTGTGCAGGGCCAGAGACAAAGCTAGCCTCGCGAGCTTAAATAAATATGCACTGACTCCGTATGGACCCCAGGAAGAGTAGTGGCTGCCTTAGCAGCAGCTAGTGGGCATCCAAATAAAATAGTAAAATACTAAATGTAAGCTAGGGAGATCAGAGTGGCTCACGAGGCTAGGGCAAAGATGGCATGGAATTTGTATTGGACTTGTACTGTATGTAGTTTGTCGAGTCTTTTCACTACGTCATGCCTGTATGTGACTCCAAAAATGTCCTAATGACTGATGTAAGTTACTGATCAAGTTTTCCCCCACCCTGTCTTTTCAGTATGCGGGAGAGAGACCTACGGAGAGTGTGCAAAAGGGGGCTGCTGCTGGCCGTCTGTGTGGTGTCTCTCTGGGGACAGCTGACCCTTGCATCGTCACACAGAAGTCACATAGGTATGTCCAGACAATTAAATAGGGTAGATATGTATCTCTATGGGTAGGTTGCACACGCCATCATCATAATGATGATAATGATGATCATAATGATAATGATTGTCAGCAAATTGTGTAATAACATAATACATTTATGTAATAATGTGAACCATTAAACTGTTCAAATGTAAATGCAGAGTACTTATTATGTCACAACAAGTTATTACAGAATACACAATACTTAACGTAAAGTGTTTCCTAATCAGTATAATGGATTTGATTTACATTGCTTTACATCCACCAGGTGCTCAAAGCACTTGACATTTTATGGGGAAGAAACTTCATCCACTAAGAGTAGCATCCACCTGATGCCAGGCAGCCATTTTGGCCCAGAAACCACACCACAACACAATGCTATAATATATCAGTGATGAGGTAACACAGTGGACAGGTGACGATGTACATAATGGTCAGTAGCTAGGATAATGTGGCCTACTGTTAAAGTACTCATAGTGACTGGTTCCAGTTCATCGCTCCAACAGACCTCACTGTAAATACTGCTGTAATTAGTAGACCCTCCGTTGTGTGACACCCAGTGGAGGGTGCTCTGGGGTCATTTGTTGATCTGGAGTGTCTTTAGGCTTCGACACTTCGAACAAAAAAGCCGAAATAGCAAAACAACAGACATGAACGCAAAAGGTGGACCCTTACGGAAAAACCACATGATTTCACGTTCAATTTCCATGTTATACAAATGTGAAAGTATGTGAAATCATGTGTTTTTGGAACATGTGGTTATGTGGATTTTCTATGGAGTGTATTTAACTTTGAATTAGTATTAGGATATTCAATTTGAATGTAATATTTTTGAATTTGTAATGCACAAATTAAATCATTGAATACATACATTTAACTTGTATTTCATAACTGAATATTCAAGTTCACTATTTATATTTTCAGTTTCAGTATGGTAGATATTGCATTCATTATATCAAGTTTAGCAAACAATCATTTCAAGATTATCAAAGTTTTGTATATTCAACGTCTCAGATGATTTCAGATTAAGTTTCCTAATTCAGTTCTCTAAATTCAGATTCAAAACCAGAGAAAACATCCTGGTAGAGGAGAACAGATAGACTCAAACACTCACTGTGGTGAACAGAAACTTCTGCCGTTTTCTGAAGCCAATGTGGCATGTTTAATTTATTTTCTTCCAATAAATTTGGCTCTAGCATTTGAACCGCTCTGGCTATAAACTATTGACCCCAATACTGAAAGCTAAGACTCTCTAGAGCAACAAAGTGCCTTCTGATCCCCTCTAAGATGATCACAGGCTGCGTTAGAAGGGACTGTCACAAAAAACAACATTTGGCCCCCGTAACAATCTAGTTGAAATGCCCCGTCATAGCACTTCTAAGGATAACCTTTCCACTCCCTATTTAATCTTGCTCTTGTAACTGACTAGGTTCGAACCAGGTCGCCTGCATGTCACAAGACTGTGTTAGCCCACTTAGCTAAAGTCTATAGGGATACGTTCAGGAAGTTAACGTATAGGAAGACATGCTGCGTGCTTAACAAGTACCGCTTTAGTTTATACCCAGACTCAAACTCAAGACCTCTGCCTCGCAAACAGACATGACCTCCCTCCTGAAGCCTTCCAACCCACCTCTCTATTGGAAAAGGCCATCTTCAGTTGTGCAAGGAGCGACACTTCAGGCTGATGAGTGAGTTTCACAGATCCACATCTGCTACATTCACTCCCTTAACTCACTCCACAGCGACCCCAGTGGTTGAACAGGCACAACTGTAGATCCGAGTCCAGTGGTACCATTGTAAAGAACGTCACGCTTAGCGATCATCGCTTCCCCTGATTCAACTCGTATGGAGACTCAAACTCTGGACGTCTACCGCAAAAACACACAAAACTGCCCTCCTGAAGCATTACAACATATTGTGCTATTAAAAAAGGCCTTAAATTATGCAAGGTGTGACACTAATACAAATCTTCAAGACCCAGCAAGGTTACTCGCGTGGTTTGGTGATCCATGCTTATGTGATGAGAACCTTGCCTGATACCTGAAGACGTGTTTGTTTGTGTTAGACAATTGGGGCTAATTCCAGATGGGGTGGTTAATTTTTAGCCCAGTGGGGCTGTTTAACTAGTTTTCGTTTTGCACAAATTATAATTATCTGGCTAGTAATGGAGGGCCTCAAGGAAAATAATGGGCCAGTGTGGGGGCCTCAAGGAAACATTGGGCCCCAGTCCACCCCTGTGTCACGATCTTGGAAATGAGGCCCAGCGTGAGTATAGTTCCACAAAATGTATTTAAGTGAAACTAACAAAACAGAATAACAAAACTTAAAGTCTGTGAGGACGTAGTGCCCAAATACACTAACACAAACAATATCCCACAAATGCAGGTGGGGAAAAAGTATACCTAAATCAGAGGCAACGATTACCAGCTGCCTCTAATTGGGAACCACACAAACCCCCAACCTAGAAATCTATAAACTAGATAATCCCCTCAGTTACGCTCTGACCTAAACACCATAGAGAACCGAGGGCTATCTATGGTCAGGGTGTTACAGTATCCACCCCCAAAGTGTGGACTCGGGCCGCAAAACCTGATACCAAATGGAGAGGGTAGGGGGATGACTAGTGTCGGTGGCGGCTCTGGTGCGGGTCTTTGCCCCCGCCCAGACCACAGATCCGGCCATGGAGCCGAGTAGAACGCCGTGCCTGGACATCGGCACAGAGGAGGACCCTGGCCATGGAGCTGGGTTGGACGCCGCACCTGGACTGGGCACCGGCGCTGAGGAAGGCTCTGGCCATGGAGCTGGACTGGACGCCTTGCCCGGACTGATCCCCGACGCAGAGGAAGGCTCCGGCCTTGGAGTGGGACTGGACACCTTGCCCAGACTGGGTACTGGCGCAGAGGAAGGCCTTGGAGCTGGACTGGACGCCGTGCCCGGACTGGGCACCGGCGCAGAGGAAGGCTCCTGCCATAGAGCGGGACTGGACGTCGTGCCCGGACTGGGCACCGGCACAGAGGAAGGCCTTGGAGCTGGACTGGACGGCGTGCCCGGACTGGGCCCCGACGCAGAGGAAGGCTCCGGCCTTGGAGCGGGACTGGACGCCTTGTCTGGATTGGGCACCGGCGCAGAGGAAGGCTCCCGCCATGGAGCGGGACTGGACGCCATGCCTGGACTGGACATCGGCGCAGAGGAATGCTCCTGCCATGCAGCGGGACTGGATGCCTTGCCTGGAAGCTCCGGACCATTGACCATCGCTGGAGGAAGCTCTGGACTGTGAACCGTCGCCGGAAGCGCTGGACTGTGAACCGTCGCCGGAAGCGCTGGACTGTGAACCGTCGCCGGAAGCGCTGGACTGGGAACCGTCGCCGGAAGCGCTGGACTGGGAACCGTCGCCGGAAGCGCTGGACTGGGAACCGTCGCCGGAAGCGCTGGACTGGGAACCGTCGCCGGAAGCTCTGGACTGGGAACCGTCGCCGGAAGCTCTGGACTGTGAATGCGCACTGGAGGCCTAGTGTGTGGAGCCGGTACAGGTGGCACCGGACTAGTTACACGCACTTCAGGGCAAGTGCGAGGAGCAGGCACAGGACGTACCGGACTGGGGTGGTGCACTAGAGGCATGATGTGTGGAGCCGGAGCAGGTGGCACTGGACTGGTGACACGCACTGAAGGCCTTGTGCATGGAGCCGGCACAGGTGGTGCCACGCTCTTCAGCACGCCTGTACGGCAGCATTCTCATCGCTACCACCTCTCTCCGGAATCTTGCATCAAATTCCTCCTCCAACTGCCAAACAGGCTCTGGCACTCTCCGCTGCTCGACCGCCAGCTCCATGTGCCCCCTCCCCCCCAAAAATCTTGGGGTTTCTGTGGCCGTGGTCCCCGGTGTCGTCGCTGTCCTTCCATGCTCCTTGGTGACTCCCGCCAAGGAAGGGTCTCGTGTCCTCATGTCCTCCCAAGTCCAAATGTTCACGCTGCTTGGTCCTTTGTTGGTGGGATATTCTGTCACGATTTTGGAAATGAGCGGACCAAGGCGCAGCGTGAATTGAGTTCCACATCTTTAATTACAAAGTGAAACTAGAAACAAAATAACAAAACTTACAAAGACCGTGACGACATAGTGTTCAAACACACTAACACAAACAATATTCCACAAATGCAGGTGGGGAAAAAGCCTACCTAAATATGATCCCCAATTAGAGTCAACGATTACCAGCTGCCTCTAATTGGGAACCACACAAACCACCAACCTAGAAATCTATAAACTAGATAACCCCCCCAGTCACCCTCTGACCTAAACACCATAGATAACCGAGGGCTCACTATGATCAGGGCGTGACACCCTGGTTTCAAGTCTTCTGCAAGGGTAGTTTTCTTTTTTGCACGCTTTGTACATAATAATAAAATGCAGTATAAAACATAGCTCTTTATTAGCTAGCTATAACGGGCATGTTCAAGTGTCTCTGGCCATGGTCAACTGCAATGACCTCATGACCTGGGTGGTCTTAATCATAGCGCAGTATGACGGTAGAATGCAACCAATTACAATTCAGTATGTTGACACATGAATATTACATCCCCCTTCTTTAAAAAAAATGCAAATGTTCTACATATTTTAATATAAGTGTACATATAAGTGTTTAATTTCACAGCTCTAGGCTTGACCTTTCTTCCGGACCTTGTGTGGTATGAAGCTGAGCATAATTCTTTGTCAGTCAACAGTTGTGTTGTTGCAGGTAAGTATGGTGTGTGTGAGTTTAGTCCATCACGTTCTCTTTCAGGGAAACAGTTAATCTCATCAGTGTGTTGTTCTTTTGTGTTCAGTAGGTGACTACGATTGCGGCTGTACACCGCGCCTTCTGCGGTGCGAACGTTCAGTGTCAGCTGGCTGAATGACGACTGATGGCTATTAGTAGTCATGCCCCTGGCTTCTAACTGACTCTCCACCGTTCAGTGGTGGTGGTGGTCTAGTTGAACTGACGTAGTATTGCTTTTAGTGTTGTCTCTGCACGTTTTGCATGCCTTTCTTTGTAGCTGACGACCTCAGGTTGCAGCTGCTGGTTGCTGCTAGGAAGGTTTGAGCGAAGTCTGAGGCTCATCAACAGCTGGGCTGGTGATTTGATGTTGTCAATGGAGTACTCAAGGAGAGTAATGTAGAGGTCTATCGTCTGCTTTTGTTTTGTCCATGAGTGATTTAGCAATCTGGACAGATTTTTCAGCCTGGCCATTACTTTGAAGGTAATGTGGGCATGTGGTGACATGTGCGAACTCCAATGCTTTTCATAAGGATTCAAACTCCTTTGATTTGTGACAGGGGCCATTGTCAGATATTAAAGTCTCTACGATGCAGTGCCTGGCAAAGGTTGCTTTCAGCTTGTGGATAACAGCTGCAGTTGTGGTGCTGTGAAGCTTGTCAAGTTTGAAGTATCTGCTGTAGTAGTCCACATTTAGGATGTAGTCCTTGTTGTTCCAGGTGAACAGACCAGTTGCCATGACCTGCCAGGGTCTGTCTGGGATACAGTGAAGTAACATTGGTTCTTTGGTGTTTGAGGGACATCGTTCAAGACAGGTGGGGTATTTACCAACAATGTCCTCTATTTGTATGCACTTTCTGGCCAAAACAAAATGTCCTGTGCACTCTTTTTTGTACTTTTCCTTGCCCATGTGTACAAAATCTCCTCTCTGAGACTGGTAGGAATGATGATTCTCTCCTTTTAAAATTATTCCGTTGATTTGTGATAGTGCATCACAATGGTTCCAGAACTCAGACACTCAGAGGGCATTTTCTCCTCTCCCAAGCCAACCATCCTGTATGACTTTCTTCAGCTGTGTGAGTTGTGTGTCCTTTTCTGTTTCTGCTCAGATCTCCTTCAGTTTTGTGTCACTAACTGGTAAGTTGCTGTACACAGTGTGCACCTGCATGTCCATGCTTTCACTGAGGCTGCTGTACTTGCAGGCAAGAAACTTCCTGGAGAGTGTGTCTGTGACAGAGATGTCTTTGCCTGGACAGTGAATGATTTTGAAGTTTTATTTTTTATTATTGTAGAATCATTCTCTGTAGCCTTGGCAGAGTTGCGGCCAGTGGTTTCCTCATGATTGACTCAAGGGGATTCTGGTCTGATTCCTCAATGACTTGTCATCCATAGACGTACTGATGGAAACGCTGACATCCGAACAGAATGGTGTACAGCTCCTTTTCAATTTGAGTGTAGTTGATTTCACAGTCAGAGATTTGGAAGCGCTAGCCAATGGGCTTTCCTTCTTGCAATAGCACTGCACCTAGTCCATACTTCCACGCATACACTTGGAGTCTGAGCTCTTTGTTGGGGTCGTAGTAGGCAGGAATTGGTCCTGTTTCTCTCGTGATCAAGTCTTCCACTTTCTGGAAAGCAATGTCATATTGCTTGTCCCAGAGGAACTCACTGGACTGCTTTAGCAGCTGACACAGGGGTGAGTTGGCATTGGAGAGGCTGGGTGCGAACTTGGCTAAGTGGTTGACCATGCCAAACACTGTTTCCAGCTCTGCACGGTTCTTTGGTGGCTCCATCTCCTTTATGGCTGAGATTTTCTGTGGATCTGACTTGATTCCATTTACTGTGAGATGATGTCCGAAGTAGCTGACCTCTGTAGCGCTGACTGTGCTCTTCTCAGGGTTTAGCCGGACTCCTCTTTCACAGGACCTTTGCAGCATCGCACTGAGGTTTCTGTTGTGTTCCTCTTTGGTTCGACCATAGCCAAGGATGTCGTCTACAATTTCCACAACTCCGTCGAGGCCTTTGTACATCTCGTTGATCTTTCGATGAAACTTGTCTTAGGGCTGAGATAATCCCAAAAGGCAGGCAACGAAACCTGTAGAGGCTAAACCGGTGTTTTGAACATTGTGAGCTTAGATGACTCTTCAGTGAGCTTGATAGCCCATTAGCCTGATCTGGCGTCCATGACACTGAAGTAGTGTGCTCCCGCTAACTTGTGTGATGTCATCTAGCGTCGGTAAGGGATAATGTGGGTCGAGACATACTCTGACCCAATCTGTCAGTTCTGTAACCTTGGCGACATTGTCAGATTGCTCCATGTATTCCTGTAAAAACATCAGCAAACTCATTGATGACATTATTTTTCTGTCTCCACTGGTGCCGTCACTAATAACACTAGCTTGATTAGGTCAATGTCAAAACATGCTTTAAGACCTAGCACTGCAGTGTCAACAATGTAAAAGTCCAACATCATTTCACTTTCCTTGTATTTGCATTTGAAAGTGCATGTGCCTTTTACTGTGAGCTGTTCACCACCATAACTAGTCAGTCTGTGCGAGGTAGGCTGTAGCTCGCACTCAGATGTCAAGCTGCGGTACTCATTCAGAGGAATAATGTTTACTTGTGCACCAGTGTCCAGTTTGAACTTTAGCTCTGTGCCTTGTGTTCCTATCTCAATGTCAGCAAAGGCTTGCGCTGTCTCTGATATGACTTTTCTGTGCCACTGAATCAATAAACAGTTCATCTGTATTTGACTATTTGATTGACATTTCAGCTTTACTCACTGTGTGTACTGTTTTCCCACAGTAAGTTCTGCACACTTTTGCAAAGTGATTCCATTTTCCACATTTAGTACACTGTTTGCCTTTAGCTGGGCAATTTTCCTGTTCCCCATGCAGTTTGTATCCACAACATCCACTTGTTCTGAGGTGTTTTGAGACTGTGTCACTCTCTTTTGGAGTTATGTCTCTCTCCGTTCTGAAGTGCAATCTCTGGGCTTTGATGTCTGCCTGACTGCTTGCCCAGCTTGTTCAGGTAATGTGCTCATGTTGCCGCCTAAAATGGTTTTCATCTGAGCCTGTGCTAGCTCGTGAGATCTGGCTATGTCGATAGCTTTGTGCAGCGTTAGCTCAGACCCAACATTCAAAAGTTTCTCTCTCACTAGCGGTGAGTATATTCCAAATACAATACAGTCCCTGACCATCTCATCCTTGTTTGCATGATCACAGTCTTTCAAAAGCCGACACAGCTCGGTCACAAACGATTCGCTAGCTCCCTGTTACTTTCTCATGGAATCTGTACCTAAAGAAAATCGTAATGGTCTTTGGCACAACATATGCTTCAAAAATATCTTATTATGTTTTCAGTACTTTGGAGTCAGCCTCAGTAAGTGTCCATGTGTTGTGAATGGCTCTCAGTTTTTCACCGATCCACAGGAGCAGGTAGCTGCACTTTGCCCACTCTTGTTCCTTCAGAGGACCTGTGAACATTAGCTCCACATGCTGTTTGAACTTGCGCCATGCACCGGGTAAATTTGTAGACGCAGTCCATCCGAGGTGAAGGAACTCCAGCAAAATCCATCTTTTAGTCCTTTTATTCTGACACCATGTCTTGTTTTGCATGCTTTGCACAAAATAATAAAATGCAGTACGACAGGATTTTTATGAAATGTAGCTCTTTATTAGCTAGCTATAACTGGGATGTTCATATGTCTCCGGCCATGATCAACTGCAATGACCCCACGACCTGGGTGGTCTTAATCAATCATAGCTCAGTATGATATGACGGTAGAATTCAACCAATTACAGTTCTGGATGTTGACACATATTACAGTAGTCATTATAAGGTTAACAGGTGTCTGACTGGGTTAAGACTGTGTTAGCCTATTGAGCTAAAGCCTATGCATTGGTCCAGTGACTTGGATGGGTCTATTCATGGCGAAGGTGAAAGGGGGGTGAAGTGTAACACAGGTGATCACGCTCATATGATGAGTAACTTGTCTGAGACCTGAAAAGTTGCATTGTCTGGTGCACTGGAGACCTGGGTTAGAACCCCATCGGTCAAACTAACACATCTTCATGTCTCAGCCAAGGTTGTTCATCACAAGCTTACACAAATGGTTAGCTACACATGGTAATCATTCTGGTAATTACGAGGCTACTCATCACATGGATGGATCACCAAACCACCTCTGTTGTACTCTCATTAAATGGGGTGCACAGGTCCTTCTGTTTGCCACAGAAAGTGTTGTTGTTGTGCAGGAGGCCTGATTTCAAATTCAGTCAGTTATATTGTTGCTATGATCTCTATGTATGAGGTCAAAGGGGGGTGAAATGTAACCGAGGTGGTTCGATGAACCTTGCTGGAGACTTGAAGACTTGTTGTCTTCCTGAACTAATCCCTATGGGCGTTATCTATATAAGTGGGAAAACACAGTCTTGTGACATTCACAGTCAGTCACAAGTCCAAGATGTAAATAGGGAGTGGAAAGGCTAACCTTATAAGGGATATGACAGGGCTACTCAACTATATTCTTATTTAGGGACAAATTGTTTTTTGTGACACTCCCTTCCAAAACGGACTGAAATCATCATATAGGGGATCATGAAGCACATTCATGCTCCAGAGAGTTTTAGCTTTCAGGAATAGGGTTGTAATAGCTTATGTCAGAATCACTTCAAACGCTAGAGCCAAATTCATAGTTAAAGTTGAACATTCCGCATTGGCTTTTGAAACTACCAGAAGCTTGTTTACCACACAAAGTGTTTGATTAGTTGTTCTCCTCTACCTTTCTTAGCTGGCAAAGTACTAGGATGTTGTCTCTAGTTTTGAATCTGAATTTAGAGAACTGAATTTGAAAACTGAATATGAACTCATCTGAGAAGTTGAATATATGAAAACTTGATACACAGACAATGAATGCAGTATCTACCATATTGAAACTGAATATATACAGTGCATTCAGAAAAAACTCAGACCCCTTGACTTTCCACATTTTGTTATGTTACAGCCTTAATCTAAAATTGATTAAATAGATTTTTCCCCTCAATAATCTGCACACGATACCCCATAATGGCAAAGCGAAAACTGGTTTTAATTGTTTTGGGCAAAAAAATTAAATATATATTTATTATTTACGTAAGTATTCCGACCCTTTACTCAGTACTTTTGTTGAAGCACCTTTATCAGCGATTACAGCCATGAGTCTTGTTGGGTATTGTCACGTTCTGACCTTTATTTCCTTTGTTTGGTATTTATTTAGTATGGTCAGGGCGTGAGTTGGGTGGGCAGTCTATGTTTGTTTTTCTATGTTTTGGGGGTATTTCTATGTTTCGGCCTAGTATGGTTCTCAATCAGAGGCAGGTGTCATTAGTTGTCTCTGATTGAGAATCATACTTAGGTAGCCTGGGTTTCACTGTGTGTTTGTGGGTGTTTGTTCCTGTCTCTGTGTTTTGTACCAGATAGGGCTGTTTTTTTTTCAAGGTACAGTTTCGTTATTAAAGTAGAATGAATAACAACCACGCTGCTTTTTGGTCCACCTCTACTTCACAACAAGAGAACCGTTACAGAATCACCCACCACAACAGGACCAAGCGGCGTGGTAACGGGCAACAGCAACAGCAGCGAAAAGAGGAATGGACATGGGAGGATGAGTTGGATGGTAAAGGACCCTGGGCACAGCCTGGAGAATATCACCGCCCCAAAGAAGAGCTGGAGGCGGCGAAGGCGGAGAGGCGCTGGTATGAGGAGGCAGCACGGCGGCGTGGATGGAAGCCCGAGAGTCAGCCCCAAAAATTTCTTGGGGGGGGACACACAGGAAGTGTGGCGAAGCCAGGTAGGACACCTGCGCCAACTTCCTGTGCTTGCCGGGGGGCTGGAGAGACCGGGCAGGCACCGTGTTATGCTGTGAAGCGCACAGTGTCCCCAGTGCGGGTGCATAGCCCGGTGCGGTACATTCCAGCTCCGCGTATCGGCCGGGCTAGAGTGGGCATCGAGCCAAGTGCCATGAAGCCGGCTCTACGCATCTGGTCTCCAGTGCGTCTCCTTGGGCCGGCTTACATGGCACCAGCCTTGCGCACGGTGTCCCCGGTTCGCCTGCATAGCCCAGTGCGGGCTATTCCACCTCGCCGCACTGGCAGGGCGACCGGGACCATTCAACCGGGTAAGGTTGGGCAGGCTCGGTGCTCAAGAGCTCCAATGCGCCTGCACGGTCCGGTCTATCCGTCACCACCTCCACGCACCAGCCCTCCGGTGGCAGCCCCCCGCACCAGGCTGTCTTACAGGGGCTCCCGCCTCTCCAGCGCTGCCGGAGCCTTCCTCCTCTCCAGCGCTGCCGGAGCCTTCCTCTCCAGCGCTGCAGGAGTCTCCCGCCTCTCCAGCGCTGCCAGAGCCTTCCTCTCCAACGTGGCCGGAGCTTCCCATCTGCCCAGTGCCGCCTGAGCCACCCGTCTGCCCAGCGCCGCCTGAGCCACCCGTCTGCCCAGCGCCGCCTGAGCCACCCGTCTGCCCAGCGCCGCCTGAGCCACCCGTCTGCCCAGCGCCGCCAGTGTCACCAGTCTGCAAGGAGCCGCCAGTGCCGCCAGTCTGCAAGGAGCCGCCAGTGCCGCCAGTCTGCAAGGAGCCGCCAGTGCCGCCAGTCAGCCAGGAGCCACAAGTGCCGCCAGTCAGCCAGGGGCCGCCAGTGCCGCCAGTCAGCCAGGGGCCGCCAGTGCCGCCAGTCAGCCAGGGGCCGCCAGTGCCGCCAGTCAGCCAGGGGCCGCCAGAGCCCCTCAGCCCAGAGGCGCCAGAGCCCCTCAGCCCAGAGGCGCCAGAGCCCCTCAGCCCAGAGGCACCAGAGCCCCTCAGCCCAGAGGCACCAGAGCCCCTCAGCCCAGAGGCGCCAGAGCCTCTCAGCCCAGAGGCGCCAGAGCCCCTCAGCCAAGAGCTTCCGCCCCTCTGCCCCGAGCTGCCGCCCCTCTGCCCCGAGCTGCCGCCCCTCTGCCCCGAGCTGCCGCCCCTCTGCCCCGAGCTGCCCCTCTGTCCATTGAGAAGGGTCGCCGTGGTTAGGAGGCCACGGAAACGGACAATAAGTCAGACTAAGACTATGGTGAAGTGGGGGCCACGTCCAGCACCAGAGCCGCCACCGCGGACAGACGCCCACCCAGACCCTCCCCTATAGGTTAAGGTTTTGCGGCCGGAGTCCGCACCTTTGGGGGGGGGGGGGGGGGGGTACTGTCACGTTCTGACCTTTATTTCACTTGTTTGGTGAAGTGATGATATTTAATTTGTGGATTTTCATGTGTGATCACATAACCTTTCACAATTTTCACAGGTCATGCAATGCAAACAGAAATGTGTCATTATGATACACAGACCGTGCTTTTATCATACAGTGTTTTCAACTTATATATCTGACTACATTGTGTATTTTTATTTATACAGTATTTATTACAGTAGTTATCCCCTTACCTGGGATTTGAAGTCACAACTGTTTCTGATTTTCCTGATACTAACACAAACATTGTGGCATATCTGATCTCACCTGTATTCATACACTTTCAAAGTAAATCTCAGCATTGTTAAAAATACACAAGAAAAACAATTACATTTATCATAGTAATTCAGGAGTAACATTAAAACAGAATCATATCCCCGGCCAACATAGAGAACTATACAGAAAACCCTCAAATTGCTGAAATACAGTAAGTAAATGAAATGAGAGAATAGTCAGAATTACTGATAAATAAAATATCAGTGCAGATGGCACTCTTTTGCTAAGTGCAGAGATGTATTATAGGTAATGCATGTGTAGGGGGATGCTGCAGACTGTGGCACAGGAGAAAGATCATTGTACCTCAAATCCAGGTTGTGAGTTTAAATCCCAGGTGGGGTTATATCTTAGCTGAACAGCATGCCATTTACTTTAAAAGCCCCATAGCATTTTATTGCTTTACTTATAAAGGTTTGGGATGGTTTGAACTTATGTGATAACGTGACAACATGATTTCACATTTGTTTTTGGAATGTTTTACATTATCACATGTGAAATGTGAAGTGTTCCAAAGCACATTTGACATGATTTCATTTGTAAAATGTTGCTTTTCAAGTGTGAAACCATGTGACTTTCCACATGTGAAAACATGAAACTATACTTTTAGCAATTGCTTTATATTTGTCATTTTACTGTACATTTCTAGTAATAGTATACTATATTAGTGTTTTGCTCTATATTTACGGTCAATTGGCTCCCGAGTGGTGCAGTGCTCTAAGACACTGCATCTCAGTGCAAGATCTGTCACTACTAGTCCCTGGTTCAAATCCAGGCTGTATCACATCTGGCTGTGATAGGGAGTTCCATAGGGCCGCACACAATTGTCCTCAGCGTCGTCTGGTTTTGGCCAGAGTAGGCCGTCATTGTAAATAAGAATTGGTTCTGACTTGCCTAGTCAAATGAAAAATGGCAATGCACTTTGATACTTTTTGACTTGTCCTGCAAATTAACTTGGCATGCATCACTTGCGATTGCATTTAAACATATAGGATTTTCTGTAATTTTATAGTAGCTACCGGCTACCGAGTTGCAGCGGAAATAGTGGAAACAACTTTAATGTATTCCTACAGCTGAACTGTATTTTGTCAATACAACCACAAAAAGGAAGTATACAGACATTCTATTTCCGGAAAAGTAGGCATACTTTCTGAATTGATTGGAACTTAAAATGGAATTGACCTCAACACTGGTTGGCATGCTTGGGATGCAAACGCATCTGGGAATTGAACTCACAACCCCTTGGATGTCAGTAACCTGAATTTCCTACATCGCCACCAGGCCTGTGGCCATGATAGAGATTGGCCACAGTTTTAGTGGCTAAAAGTTGCCTGGACTCAAGTAAATAATTGTGAGATTATCTGACAACACCAACGAAAAAGTAGCAGTGCTCAGGGACACTTGACGTTAAGGCCTAGCTTCAGTCAGATCCAGTGTAGACATGCGATAGCCGACACCCGCATAGCTGGTGTTTTGGCGGTGTCGGAGGTGTAACTGTGTTAGAGCTGTCAAAACGGTGAGTGGCTGCTCGTGTGGTCATTGTCACAATCTTACTCGCTTTAGAAGTACCGAACAAGGAAATGTAGGATAAATATAAATAATTACACTCGGTGAAAATAATTTAAGAAATTGAGGTGTAGATTACATATCACATTCCATATTATACATTGCGTATAATCTTGTATAATGGTACATTTTTCTACCCAATACATTCAATATAAAGCTGCATTCATAATGATGTGGGAGGTGGAAATTTACCAGTTGTGAAGTCGTAAGTATCAATGGGATGCATTCACTTGCTTTAAACTCGCTGAGAAACGCCAACTGGGCGTTCAAAAATCATATTAATAGATTGCTTTTTATGAATAATGTTTTGTTGTAATTCCTGAAAATGCTGTTATCTAAGTAATTTCCTTAGTAGTTGATGTCAGAGGTCAACATGTGGGAGAGTAATTACCAGTTGGAGGGCTGTTCAAGTTGATTTTTCCCAGTCGCATGGGGTAAATTCCTACCTGGTTATGAACGCAGCTTTAGGTACAATCGTTACGGCACTTTTGGTGAGTTCGTAATCAAGTGGGAGGTGGGAATTTACCAGTTGTGAAGTCGTAAAAACCAGTTGGATGCATTCATGTGCTTTGAACTCATTGAGCAACTCTTAATGGATAACAAGCTGTGTAAACCAGGGGTATTCAACCAGGGTTCTGCAAACCCCTACTGGATTATCTGACATTGGCTTTGAAAAAGCACCTGCACATACCAGTCGTGGCAAGTGACGCTTGTTGCTGGCATGCTTTCTTGACTTGGACATTTATTTCTGCCAACACATTGCTAACCTTTGTTTAACCAGTTAAACAGCTTCGATTAGCGAACGTGTATTTGGAGTAGGGCTGCCACATGAAGTGGGTAAAGTTGGTAATCATTTTATGAGCAGAACGGTTGGGAGGAGAAGCTTCATTCCTAAAAGATCTAAGCGGGTAAAAAACATAATTTTTAAGACAGAGGTGTCACCAATGTCTTCTAAATATGCCTTTCAAGTAATTTTTTTTCAAAAAGATTAAAAAAAGACCATTCTGACAATAACCTTGGCCATTTTTCATGACAATTAATTGTTACTAAGGCTGTGGCGGTCATTCAATTTTGTCAGCCGGTGATTGTCAAGCAAATAACTGCTGGTCTCATGGTAATTGAATCGTTAATTAACAAATCCATTTAGCATCTTCTGGCTTCCACAAATAGACTACAAGCCACTAATGCAGACCTTTCGAACATCTACATTTTAAAAAGTTGAATAAATCCATGGAATATTGCCGAAACCATCCCAATAAATCCATTATTTCATTTTAGACAGGTCTAAAGAAACATGATATTTAGAAAATGTAGTCTATTTCAGAAGAACAGAATAGCATACTCTGAGTTGTCCTCAGTGGCGATTTTAGCATGTAAATCTTGGTGGGGCAAACTCAACAACAAAAATTAGGATGCATGCCAGCAAAGCCACTACACAGCACTAAACAATACATTAATTGGACTATAATGCTGACAAACGGTGCCCACAAACTGTTAGGGCCTACAATAAGCTGTCCCCACAATTTTTTCTCTGCAGCAGAGGTAATTTTAGGTCTTCCTTTCCTGTGGCCGTCCTCATGAGAGCCAGTTTCATCATAGCACTTGATGGTTTTGCGACTGCACTTGAAGAAATGTTCAAAGTTCTTGTAATTATCCGCATTGACTGACCTTCATGTCTTAAAGTAATGATGGACTGTCGTTTCTCTTTGCTTTTTGGAGCTGTTCTTGCCATAATATGGACTTGGTCTTTTACCAAATAGGGCTTCTGTATACCCCCCCTACCTTGTCACAACACAACTGACTGGCTCAAACGCATTAAGATGGAAAGAAATTCCACAGATTAACTTTTAACAAGGCACACCTGTTAATTGAAATGCATTCCAGGTGACCACCTCGTGGAGCTGGTTGAGGGAATGCCAAGAGTGTGCAAAGCTGTCATCAAGGCAAAGGGTGGCTACTTTGAAGAATCTCAAATATATTTTGATTTGTTTCACACTTGTTATGTTTATACATGATTCCATGTGTTACTTCATAGTTCTGATGTCTTCACTATTCATCTATAATGTAGGAAATAGTACCAAAAAAAAACAAACTTGAATGAGTAGGTGTGTCCATACTTTTGACTGGTAAGATACATCTCTCCCTGGCATATTTATTCATTTATGCAGCAGCATACAATACATTTTTGGACCTTGTTGTGCTGTGCTCACTTGAACAGGAAGGTGACACGGTCTTCGTGGGCACATTTTGTCATCAAACTTTGTCAAAGTCCGGCATTCTCAACTGGGAACTCGGATAAAAACAAGGTTGAATCATGACGTTAGCGTTCTTCATGTCGGAGCTTTAGAAAGAGGCCTGAGCTCCCGACTTGGATCTCTGAGTTGGATGACCGTTCAAATAGGTATTTTTCCAGTCGGAGCTTGGAGTTCCCAGTTGTCTTGAACTCACTGAAGTTGGAGATTTCCCAGTTCCCAGTTTACAGTTGTTTTGAAAGCGGCAGAAGTCATGCTGGATTGGCAGCAGGGCCACACATCCACTCCAGGGAATAGCAAGCTAGTGATTGCTTTTCAATGCTTGCAGTTGAATTTGCAATTTCCAACTTGTTGTGTAATGTTTATGTCCAATGGCCGATTAGCACTGATACGTTTTATCTGTAGTTTATCAGAACTCAGGATAAGACCCAGATACAGATCACAGATGTTAATGAATAAAACAGGGGGCGGGCAGACGAAAGGTCAAGGGCAGGCAGAGGTCGGTAATCCAGGGAAGAGTCAGACAGGTACAGGGCAGGCAGGCTCAGGGCAGGCAGGCTCAGGGCAGGCAGAGTGGTCAAAGCCAGAAAAACTAGCAAAACAGGGGCAAGCGCGAAACAGGAGTACGGTGAAAAACACGCTGGTAGGTTTACCATGACAAGACGAACTGGCAACAGACCAACAGAAAAAACAGGCATAAATGCACAGGGGATAATGGGAAAAATGGGTGACACATGGAGGGGGGTGGAGACAAGCACAAGACAGGTGAAACAGATCTCTTCAGAATTTCTCTTAACATGACCAGGATTGAAAAGGATTTGCCAGTAGATTGTTGACTTAATTCATGATGATGACTGCTAGCTTGCTAGCTAAGATTTTGAAAGTATTATGTTGACATGATCAGTCCAATCAAAGCTACTGTAGATATAACATGATTTGACATCACTTTATCTGTAGCCAATGACCTTGAGCCTTCTTGGATGGGCACTTATAATGTAACTCTATTGCAGCACCCATGGGCCTTGAATTTTCAAGCTCTCCCTGTAGAGTTTGTGGTAACGTAGTGTCCCCATGAGTGACAGAACCCTGAGCCAATCACGACGCAACTGGAGAACATTACCAACCCCTATGCTCCGTATTTTCCGGTGGCAGCCCCACCACCACATAAAGCACTGAGCTAGGCTGGAACACCTGCATTTTGGAGCTGCCTTATTCAATAAAGCAACAAAAAAAAGCATGTTAGTATGAGGCTTTATTTACTCAAGTTGATATGTGACACGTATTTATGCCAGAATAACATGCCAAAAAGGTGGGGCTAAAAAAAATGACAGGTCGCCGCTAGTTGTCCTTATGTTAGGCCCTGATCTGGCTATGCTATATGGCTGTGGGCTAAACTAGTTAATTTAGCAGACAAGATTTGATTAGAATTTTGTGGCATATTTTAGATTATTTATTCAAAATATTATGTATTTTACCCCCTTTTTCTCCCAAATTTCAATATTGTCTCATCGCTGCAACTCCCCAACGGGCTCGGGAGAGGCGAATGTCGAGTCATGCATCCTCTGAAACATGACCCGTCAAACCGCGCTTCTTAACACTGCCCGCTTAACAAGACGAGTAGGCCTAACGAACAGCAAAAGCACTACCCGACGTCAATCTACTATCCCCATAGTACAAAAGTTGACCTATTCTATTCTGTGCAAGAAATAAATATTCCGCACATAGTCTGGGAGAGTTGTGGGGCAATACAACCACTAGCGTAAAAAAACTGTTTTAAGCAATGAGTCTGACGCAACAGATGATGAAGTTTAGCTTAAAATGTTGATAAACCATTAGGTTATTTCTTCACATTATAAGCGCAGCAATGCGCAGTAGGCTATAAGCGCGAATGTTCCATTATCAGGAAAAATCTCAAAAATGACCATAAATGCGATTATGGATGTAATGCTCTTATCATAAAGCTGCATTTTTATGGTGAAAATGATCATACCCAAACTTAAAACTCACGCATTGACTCTGGCTCTTCACCCGTTGTAAAGTGGATTAATGTGCATCATTTTAATAATTAGTTGGCCACTTTAGTTGTGATTACAAAGCTTATCAAAACATACAGTATAGGCCTATGGGCTAGGCTTCATGAGGTGTGCGACTGTGATTTGAAAAAGTTGCAAAAAAAGCTTTTGCTGTTTCTTGCTTTAAGCTGGGCATCATTCACAAGTGATAATATTGCCATCCATCACATTATTCTTGATTTAATCTCATCTTTACTTTACATATACAAAATCATATATCTGTTTTCATTTAGAATGGACCATTATCATGCACCTGTCGAAAAAGGGCAGCAGGAAAAAACACATTTCGTCTATGCACTTAAGTAGCAAATAGAGGACACTTTTCCCATGGTTCATTTGCATGCCAGTCAGGTAGGCTATACACCTGTTGTAAAGAGAAGCAATGTGCTTAATATTAAGGAAAGTTTAGAAATAAACATAGTAGGCCTAGCCTATAGAAAGCTGATGGGATCCTACTCTTTTTAGTACAGGCCCATTGCTCTGATTTCTCAAGCAATTGCAAAGCCTATAGAAATGTTGCTCAAAATGAGCTCATGGACTCATGAAGTGTTTGATTAGATTTTTGATAACATTTGTATTGATGTCAGAGTGATTAGAGGGACAATAAAGTGCTGAGTACTAGGCAGTTAGCAAGTTTCGTAGGCTACGAATGACCATCAGCAGCATCAGAGCTTGGAGGAGCCTAGTTATCATGACTAAACAGTCAGGTGGAATTGGACTGCAATCATGACTCATGAACGCCGGTGTGGGGGTAATACGGTCACCGTAACCAGCCCTAATTGTTACCCAATATTCCATAATTGTCACAGCCTCAGTTTGGAGTTACTTTTCCAGCTGTGGCTATGTTAGTTTACACTTCTTCAAATTATAATGTGGGGAGGGTCACAATAAGGAAATTACTATCAAATCTATTCATTTTGAGATGTTGATGAGTTGTCCTTGTCATTATCATTCACCGGATGATAAGAGAAGACGTGGGAAAAACATGTTTTGCTAACGTAATGGGGGTCCCTGGTTTGCCTGGGCGGGGGTCCCCTGGGTAAGAAAGGTTGAAGAGCCCTGGCGTAAATCATAAACTAAAAGCACAGCTTTCATGCTTCTAAACAAATGATAGTGTTCAAAAACCATATGAATAGAATGCTTATTATAAATAATGCTTTGTTTTTGCATCAAAAATACTGTTATCCGGGTAATTTCCTGAGTACAGGGGTAGGCAACCCAGGTCCTGGAGTGCTGCAGGCACTTCATGTTTTTGATTTGACCGACCGGGAAGACTAGGTGTGTTGAATTTAAGCAATCATTGAACTGATCAATTAGCTCAGTTGGTTAGGTGTGGTGCCCAGTTGAAACACAATCCTGCAGTATCTGCGACACTCTTGGAACAAGGTTGCCTACTCCTGCCTTAGTAGGTGATGTCAGACGTCAACATGTGGGAGAAGTGGGAGCTCAGGATGATAGATGAGTTTACCACTAGTAATTACCAGTTGGAGGGCTGTTCAATTGGATTTTTGCCAGTTGTATGTGATAAATTCCCACTTCCCACTTGGCTACAAATGCAGCATAAGAAATGTAAGCGGGTGGCAATGTGCATCGGGGGGCTCATTAGCATACATGTTATATTTGTGCCAACCGTTATTTCAAATGATGTACCAGTATAAGTGGTTTTATCGTTATGTTGAGCACCTCTTTTGACACTGTTAGGTTGGCAATTGTTGTAAGAACGTGTGGCAATAAAGATCTTTACTCTTACGTCCTTCCTGTGCAGTTTCCAGTAGTTTAATGACCGCTGGTTCATAGTAGTGATGGAGAAACAAAGCTTCCTGAAGGATTGAGGCTTTACAGACAATTTTGTCAAAAATAGATTCATTACTTAAGGCCTTGATCAAGTGGCACCTGCTGATCAAAATATTTTTTTAAATGTTTTTATTTAACCTTTATTTAACCAGGTAGGCTAGTTGAGAACAAGTTCTCATTTACAACTGCGACCTAGCCAAGATAAAGCACAGCAGTTCGACACACACAACAACATAAAGTTACACACGGAATAAACAAACATACAGTCAATAATACAGTAGAAAAAATAAAAATCTAAGTACAGTGAATGCAAATGAAGTAAGATAAGGGAGGTAAGGCAATAAATAGGCCATGGTGGCGAAGTAATTAGATGTGATGTGGTAGATGTGCAGAAGATGAATGTGCAAGTAGAGATACTGGGGTGCAAAGGAGCAAGATAAATACATAAATACAGTATGGGGATGAGGTAGTTGGATGGGATGTTTACAGATGGGCTATGTACAGGTGCAGTGATCTGTGAGCTGCTCTGACAGCTGGTGCTTAAAGCTAGTGAGGGAGATATGGGTCTTGTTGATGATTTACTTACAGGAGAGTGAGACCAAATCATGGACGCTGGACAGAGTGGATTTCAGTTGTAACAAAAAGGCAGTTTATTGAGTCAAAAGATATCTTGTCCTGCAGTTTTAACGTGCACGGACCTGATTCATATAACTCAAAATGGAGTTAGCTGAAAAAGGGCTTAGACAAAGGTTACAACAGTTTTTATACATAGAATGATGTAGGTGGAGTCTTGTTGTGTCGCCTTCTGAATGGTCCCGAAGGGTTGGAGGCGGATCTGCTCCAGCCAGAGCAGGAGCCCCAATGGTGCACAGCAGAGCCTTCTGCTCTGGGCACCCGACCAGTAGAGGGGGGATGAAGTGTGTGTGTTTATGAAATGGAATGTCTGTGTGTCCTGGGGTCGTGAGATAAGAGAAACTGAAACTGGCAGTTTATGGCTGGGGGTAGGGTTCTTCCTGTTCGAACAGGGGTGCGTGCAATGACTTGAGTCAAGCGGATAAGTTTGGCGCTGTATAATATATGAGCTATGTGTATGAATATATGTATATATGACAGTCTCCAGCTTCAGTGATTTTTGCAGTTCGTTCCAGTCATTAGCAGCAGAGAACTGGAAGGAAAGGCAGCCAAAGTAGGAATTGGCTTTGAGGGTGACCAGTGAGATATACAGTGCCTTGCGAAAGTATTCGGCCCCCTTGAACTTTGCGACCTTTTGCCACATTTCAGGCTTCAAACATAAAGATATAAAACTGTATTTTTTTGTGAAGAATCAACAACAAGTGGGACACAATCATGAAGTGGAACGACATTTATTGGATATTTCAAACTTTTTTAACAAATCAAAAACTGAAAAATTGGGCGTGCAAAATGATTCAGCCCCCTTAAGTTAATACTTTGTAGCGCCACCTTTTGCTGCGATTACAGCTATGTCTCTATCAGTTTTGCACATCGAGAGACTGACATTTTTTCCCATTCCTCCTTGCAAAACAGCTCGAGCTCAGTGAGGTTGGATGGAGAGCATTTGTGAACAGCAGTTTTCAGTTCTTTCCACAGATTCTCGATTGGATTCAGGTCTGGACTTTGACTTGGCCATTCTAACACATGGATATGTTTATTTTTGAACCATTCCATTGTAGATTTTGCTTTATGTTTTTGGATCATTGTCTTGTTGGAAGACAAATCTCCGTCAGAGTCTCGGTCTTTTGCAGACTCCATCAGGTTTTCTTCCAGAATGGTCCTGTATTTGGCTCCATCCATCTTCCCATCAATTTTAACCATCTTCCCTGTCCCTGCTGAAGAAAAGCAGGCCCAAACCATGATGCTGCCACCACCATGTTTGACAGTGGGGATGGTGTGTTCAGGGTGATGAGCTGTGTTGCTTTTACGCCAAACATAACGTTTTGCATTGTTGCCAAAAAGTTAAATTTTGGTTTCATCTGACCAGAGCACCTTCTTCCACATTGGTGTGTCTCCCAGGTGGCTTGTGGCAAACTTTAAACAACACTTTTTATGGATATCTTTAAGAAATGGCTTTCTTCTTGCCACTCTTCCATAAAGGCCAGATTTGTGCAATATACGACTGATTGTTGTCCTATGGACAGAGTCTCCCACCTCAGCTGTAGATCTCTGCAGTTCATCCAGAGTGATCATGGGCCTCTTGGCTGCATCTCTGATCAGTCTTCTCCTTGTATGAGCTGAAAGTTTAGAGGGACGGCCAGGTCTTGGTAGATTTGCAGTGGTCTGATACTCCTTCCATTTCAATATTATCGCTTGCATAGTGCTCCTTGCGATGTTTAAAGCTTGGAAAATCTTTTTGTATCCAAATCCGGCTTTAAACTTCTTCACAACAGTATCTCGGACCTGCCTGGTGTGTTCCTTGTTCTTCATGATGCTCTCTGCGTTTTTAACGCACCTCTGAGACTATCACAGTGCAGGTGCATTTATACGGAGACTTGATTACACACAGGTGGATTGTATTTATCGTCATTAGTCATATAGGTCAATATTGGATCATTCAGAGATCCTCACTGAACTTCTGGAGAGAGTTTGCTGCACTGAAAGTAAAGGGGCTGAATAATTTTGCACGCCCAATTTTTCAGTTTTTGATTTGTTAAAAAAGTTTGAAATATCCAATAAATGTCGTTCCACTTCATGATTGTGTCCTACTTGTTGTTGATTCTTCACAAAAAAATACAGTTTTATATCTTTATGTTTAAAGCCTGAAATGTGGCAAAAGGTCGCAAAGCTCAAGGGAGCCGAATACTTTTGCAAGGCACTGTACCTGCAGGAGCGGGGCAAAATAATGTATAGCAAACAAATATTACAGATGTCGCACTTGCCGTAGTGTGTGCAGGGTAGCCTTTTCGTCTTCTACCAAACCAATACCAAACCAATTCGGTGGTTGTTTGACGAAACTAAGCTTCGGACGTCACTTTTGTATTTTTTTTAGAGATCCCCATTAGCTGCTGCAAAGACAAACTAGAGGTCGACCGATTAATCGGAATGGACGATTAATTAGGGCCGATTTCAAGTTTTCATATCAATCGGAAATCGGTATTTGAAATTTATTTACATTTTTTATACCTTTATTTAACTAGGCAAGTCAGTTAAAAACACATTCATATTTTCAATGACGGCCTAGGAACAGTGGGTTAACTGCCTTGTTCAGGGGCAGAACGACAGATTTTCACCTTGTCAGCTCGGGGGATCCAATCTTGCAAACTTACAGTTAACTCGTCCAACGCTATAACCACCTGCCTCTCGTTGCACTCCACAAGGAGACTGCCTGTTACGCGAATGCAGTAGAAGCCAAGGTAAGTTGCTACCTAGTATTAAACTGTGTACCTAGTATTCAAATTGTGTCACTTTTCTTGAGTTCATTACACGCAGAGTCAGGGTATATGCAACAGTTTGGGCAGCCTGGCTCATTGCAAACTAATTTGCCAGAATTTTACGTAATTATGACATACCATTGAAGGTTGTGCAATGTAACAAGAATATTTAGACTTAGGGATACCACCCGTTAGATAAAATACCGAATGGTTCCGTATTTCACTGAAATAATAAACGTCTTGTTTTCAAAATTATAGTTTCCGGATTCAACCATATTAATGACCAAAGGCTCTTATTTCTGTGTGTTATAACTAAGTCTATGATTTGATAGAGCAGTCTGACTGAGCGATGGTAGGCAGCAGCAGGCTCGTAAGCATTCATTCAGACAGCACTTTCGTGCTTTTTGCCAGCAGCTCTTCGCAAGCATAGCGCTGTTTATGACTTCAAGCCTATCAGCCTAATGGCTTGTGTAACCGATGTGAAATGGCTAGCTAGTTAGCGAGGTGCACGCTAATAGCGTTTCAAACATCACACACCCTGACTTGGAGTAGTTATTCCCCTTGCTCTGCAAGGGCCGCGGATTTTGTGGAGCAATGGGTAACGCTGCTTCCAGTGTGGCTGTTGTTGATGTGTTCATGGTTTGAGCCCAGGTAGGGGCGAGGAGAGGGACAGAAGCTACACTGTTACACTGTCACAGCTGGCTGAAGGACTGGACCAAGGTGCAGCATGGTAAGCGTACATTTTCTTTTTATTAAAAATGACGCCGACAAAACAAAGAACAAAACCAAACCGTGAAGCTTTGGGCTATGTGCCCTGAACAAAGTCAAAGTTAACTTCCCACAAAACAGGTGGGGGAAAAGGGTACTTAAGTATGGCTCTCAATCAGAGACAACGATAGACAGCTGTCCCTGATTGAGAACCATACCAGGCCAAGACATAGAAATGCAAAACATAGAAAAAAGGACATAGAATGCCCACACAAGTCACACTATGGCCTAACCAGAATAGAGAATAAAAAGCCTCTCAATGGCCAGGGTGTGACAGTACCCCCCCCCCCCCCCCAAAGGTGCGGACTCCGGCCGCAAAACCTGACTCTAAAGGGGAGGGTCTGGGTGGGCCTTTTTACGGCGACGGCTCGGGTGCGGGACGTGGACACTCGCAGCGTGCCCCGGACTGAAGACCCTCGTAGAGGGCGCCACTGGACTGAGGGGCACCTCTGGACCGAGGGGCCGCGCCTCTGGACTGAGGGGCCGCACCTCTGGACTGAGGGGCCGCGGCTCTGGACTGAGGTGCTGCGACTCTGGCAGCTCCGGACAGGAGGGCGGCTCTGGCAGCTCTGGACAGGAGGGCGGCTCTGGCAGCTCCGGACAGGAGGGAGACTCTGGCAGCTCCGGACAGGAGGCCGGCTCTGGCAGCTCCGGACAGGAGGTCGGCTCTGGCAGCTCCGGACAGGAGGGAGACTCTGGCAGCTCCGGACAGGAGGGAGACTCTGGCAGCTCCGGACAGGAGGGAGACTCTGGCAGCTCCGGACAGGAGGGAGACTCTAGCAGCTCCGGACAGGAGGGAGCACCTGGAGGGAGGAGATGGAGAGACAGCCTGGTGCGTGGGGCTGCCACCGGAGGCCTGGTGCGTAATGGAGGCATCGGATACACAGGGCCGTGGAGGCGCACTGGCGGTCTCGAGCGCAGAGCTGGCCCCACCCATTCTGTCTGGATGCCAGCTTCCCCCCGGCAAATGCGGGACGCTGTCACCGAGCGTACCGGCCTGTGAATACTCCGCCTCGGTACCGTGCCCATCACCCCATAGCACGGGGCCTGACCAGTCCCATGCTCACCACGGTAAGCACGGGGAGTTGGCTCAGGTCTGCTTCCTGACTCTGCCACACTCCCCGCGTGCCTCCGCCTAAAACGTTTTTGAGGCTGCCTCTCGGGCTTCCTTGCCAGCCGTGTTCCCACATACCGCTGGTTCCTCTCTCCGGCTGCCTCTACTCTCCTAGCTGCCTGCACCTGTTCCCATGGAAGGAAAACCTACGTGAGAATGCTATTCATTGACTACAGCTCAGCGTTCAACACCGTAGAGCCCTCAACACGTATTACTAAGTTAAGGACCCTGGGACAAAACACCTCCCACTGCAACTGGATCTCAAATACAATGCTTTTAGTTTTTGAAATATTTAGGACTAACTTATTCGTTGCCACCCATTTTGAAACTAACTGCAGCTCTTTGTTAAGTCTTGCAATAATTTCAGTGGCTGACATGTATAGTTTTGAGTCATCTGCATACATAGACACAATGGCTTTACTCACAGCCAGTGGCATGTCGTTAGTAAAAATTGGGCCTAGACAGCTGACCAGGGGAATTCCTGATTCTACCTGAATTATGTTGGAGAGGCTTCCATTTTTTCTTTACCCCCTTTTTCTCCCCAATTTCGTGATTACGTTCTTGTCTCATCATTGCAACTCCCCAACGGGCTCAGGAGAGGCAAAGCTCGAATCATGCCTCCTCCAAAACATGAACCGCCAAACCACGCTTCTTAATCCGGAAGCCAGCTGCACCAATGTGTCAGAGGAAACACCGTTTTACTGACAACCAAGGTCAGCCTGCAGGTCCCCGACCCATCACAAGGAGTCTCTAGAGCACGATGAGGCAAGTAAAGCCCGGGATCACACCCAGGCTGTAGTGACACCGCAACACTGTGATGCAGTGTCTTAGACCGCTGCGCCACTCGAGAGGCCAACACCCTGTAAGCCGATAGCACACATGTTTTTCCAGCATCAGACTATGATCAATTATGTCAAAAGCAACTCTGAAAACTAACAAAACAGCCCCCACAATATTTGTATCATAATTTTCTCTCAGCCAACCATCAGTCACTTGTGTAAGTGCTGTTCTTGTTGAATATCCTTCCCTATAAACGTGCTGAAAGTTTGTTTACTGTTAAATGGCATTGTATCTGGTCAAACACAATTTTTTTCAAGTTTACTAAGGGTTGGTAACAGGCTGATTGGTTGGCTAATTGAGCCAGTAAAGGGGGTTTACTATTCTTATTAAGTAGTGGAATTACTTTTGATTCCCTCCAGGCCTGAGGGCACACACTTTCTAGTAGGCTTATATTTAAGATATGGCAAATAGGAGTGGCAATAGCTATGAATGAAATGGAAGCTAGTTACCTTTAACTTCTTGACGCTACCTATCCCGTTAGCGGGATAATTGTCATCAACAACCGCTGAATTGCAAAGCGCCACATTCAAATAATATTACTAAAAAGATTTATATTCATGAAATAACAAGTGCAATATAGCAAAACACAGCTTAGCATTTTGTTAATCCACCTGTCGTGTCAGATTTTGAAAATATGCTTTATAGCGAAAGCAATCCAAGCGTTTGTGTAAGTTTATCGATCACTAGACAAAACATTATGAACACCTAGCATCAAAGTAGCTCGGTCACAAATCAGAAAAGCAATCAAATTAATCGCTTACCTTTGATCTTCGGATGTTTTCACTCACGAGACTCCCAGTTACACAATAAATGTTTATTTTGTTCCATAAAGATTATTTTAGATCCAAAATACGTTTGTTTGGCGGGTTATGTTCAGAAATCCACAGGCTCGAGCCAACGCAGACGAAAATTCAAAATAGTATCCGTAATGTCCACAGAAACATGTCAAAGGTTTTTTATAATCAATCCTCAGGTTTTTAAAATATATAATCGATAATATATCAACCAGCACTGTCTTTTTCAGTAGGAGAGGGCGAGATGATGGCTGTCCAAGCTCTGTTGAGCAAGCAAAACTCATGCGAACACCTGACGCGATGTTATCTTTCTCGCTAATTTTTCAAAATAAAGCCTGAAACTGTCTGAAGACTGTTGACACCTTGAGGAAGCGATAGGAAAGGGAATCTGGTTGATATCCGTTTAAATTGAGCAAAGGCAGGCTATGGAACATGGAGCTTTCAAAATAGAAGCCACTTCCTGGTTTGATTTTCCTCAGGTTTCGCCTGCAATATCAGTTCTATTGTACTCACAGACAATATTTTGACAGTTTTGGAAACTTTGTTTTCTATCCTAATCTGTCAATTATATACATATTCTAGCATATGGGCCTGAGAAATAGGCCGTTTACATTGGGAAAGTTATTTTTCCAAACATAAAAATAGTGCCCCCTAGCTGAAAGAGGTTAAGTTACTGGAAAATGCATAACAACCTCTTCACAGTGCAGTTCATTATTGATCCACTCTCTTACACCATTTGCTGAGCAGACAGTGCCAAAGAAACTGCTCAACTTACGTCAGTCAGCATTACCATCAAACACTTAAACTGCTACAACACTTCCACTGACGGTTGGCACAAATGCACATAATATATTTGACCATGCCCCCAAATGTACTAATGAGCCAAACGAGTACATTACCATCACCTATGAAAGCGCAGCAATGATTGTACCTTATATTCAAAATATTTGGTGGAAAAATGTCCCATTATACCCACAAAGTACTGAACTGTATGTACCATGTGTGTTCATATATGAACCAGTGAAGTATAGCTCTGACCTTTTTGTAACCCAGGAAACAACACTGTAGTGTACCGTAACCATCCCCTTGTTTTTTGAGAGTGTGTTAATATATGTTCTAAGTAATAAGTATGAATCTGGTGGCTCGGCAGAAACGTAAAATGCACTCCCAACCAGGATGTTGCAAGTTCAAATCAACGAATAATGAATGTGTACTCTACATTAAGTGTCCTTGAGCACTGTTATGTTATTAATTTGATTATTTTTACTTGATTTTGGGCAGCTTTTAGCTAAGTGCAGAAATAATAAATAAGATATGGTGGTGTAGCTGCACTATAGCAAGACATTTTGAGGAGGTAGAGTCACCGAAACTCACATGAATACCTTTGTCAGTTAATACCACTGTTAAATGAAGAATGAATGCTAGCAATCAAGAGAAAACTCTGAAACTCTTATGTAGGTTTCATAACCATCCTTAAAATAACGCAATATATGTAACAGGTCTAAATATGTGTCATGACAGTGTTATGGCCATATTATGACAGGTTATGCCAAGATATGTCAGCTCTTATGACAGTTCAAAAGACAGTTCAAATCCCATTGAAGGCTGAGTCACAATTGTGGTCATAGTACAAAATTAAAGGAGATTTTACAGTAATTGAAATCAGCATTTTTTGCTTAGCAACAAAACCAACGTGTGCACAAATATGGGGCAAAACAGACGAGGCTTAGACTGTTGATGACCACATCTATGCAAAAAGTGAAAAAATCTATTCTTGTCAATAAATACATAGCGAATCTCCATTATGTCCACAAACCTGGTAGCTCAGCAAGAACTTCAGGTACTGTGGCTAGCAACCAAGAGGTGAGTTCAAATCCCTAGTGAGTTTGAGTCCCAAGTAATCAGCATATAACAGCATACTGTCCTTTAACATTAACATCTTAATTAAGTTCAAATACATAAGTCAATATGTGGGGGCACCGGTTAGTAGAGGTAATATGTACATGTACGTAGTGTTATGGTCATATAATATGGTCATAACATCGTCATGACACATATTTAGACCTGGTATTTATATTGTGTTATTTTAAGGATGGTTATGACACCTACATAAGAGTGTCAGAGTTTTCTCTTGATTGCTAGCAATAGCATAAATTGTTCATTTAACAGTTTTATCTGACAAAGGAATTCATGTGAGCTTCGGTGCCTCTACCTCCCCACACAATGTTTTCACCATATCAGTTGCGGCTGGTAATATCAAAGTCTTTGCAATAGTGTGTGGTTTCATAGCCTATACCCAACTCACGGCTGGGAATGTTTCAAGAGCAACTTTCAAGTGTGGCCTTTTCCCATGATCTAAGGGCGTGGTTGAAGTTTATCTTTTAGATTTGAATAATTTTCATTTAGATTTTTTTGTAAAGTGACACAGGATGGTCATAATGCTTCTTGACAGTGTCACAAATCGTATTTGTTTGTTCAAGTAAAGTGACACAGAAGTGTCATAATGCTTCTTGACAGTGTGAAAAATAAAATGTTCTTAGTCCAAGTGAAGTGTCAGGATGGTCATAATGCGTCATGACAAGTTATTTAAAAGTTATTTAAAATGACTGTAAAAAATGAAACGAAAGGAAACTTCATGGCAGGGGGAAAAAAACTAATTTGAATAAATGTGTGTTTTAACACTTTTAAGTAAGAGTCATAACCAGCCATAAAATAATGCAATATATGTCACAACAGGTGTGAATATATGGGTCATGACAGTGTTATGACCATATTACGACATGTTATATGACAAGTTATGTCAGCAGTTCTGACATATTATAACATGGCGTTATGACGCTGGATGTCAAGTAAGGAGTTACCAATGCATCCCCATGTTATCTCATTTATTTCACATGAGATCATGTTTTCACATGCTCAAATGTTATCAAGTATAGTTTAATTTTATCACGTGGAAATTTTGCATCCCTATGTTGTCCCATTTTCTCCCCCATTAATTTAACATGAGATCATGCTCTCACATGTTGTCATGTGTAGTTTTATGTTATCACATTACTTCACGTTATCACATTAAATCACGTGATCATTTGAGAGGTCATGTGTTCGCATGTGAAATTCATGTGTTTTTTCCGTAAGGCAGGGGATCTCAAACTTTTTTGGCCCCCGACCCCATTTTGAAAATTGAAAATTCTCGCGACTCCAACCATGCCAAAACAATTATGTAATTAACAGCCAGTGTTTACTTTCTTATCTTGGGCTATGGCAAGTAATTTGAAAAATATTCTAACAGTATTTCTGATTGTCTTCTCAACTCACTATTACATATTTTTTTATGTGGGGCTATGACAGTCAATTGCAAATTGGTCTGACATAATGTATCTTATCTCACCACCACTAATGAGACGGCTGTGCTTGAAGCATGTTGCGTCGGAGCTGCTCAAACTCAAGTGGCGTGGTCGACAGTGTGCACCTCATCTCTTCTGTCACATCCAGCCTGGGATCGATCTTTGGTTTTCATGCAGACGAGAGCACCGATGGTGCTTTCAAGACAACTGGGAACTCTGAAAAATACAAGGTCAAATCATAACGATTAGTGATCTTCAGGTCAGAATGTCCTGAATGTCCAGAGTTCCCGAGTTGTAATTCCGAGTTGGATGACCATTCAAAATGATTTTTCACTGTCGGAGCTTATTTTTTTACGAGTTCCCAGTTCCGTGTTCCCAGTTGTTTAGAACGCGGCATTAATGCTCAGAGGGAGATAGCAGGGTATTCCCTTTGAGTCATGAACCAAAACAACAGTTCCTCTCTCAACGTGAAAAATCTTTCCTACACTCCCCCACGATAACCACCAAGCCTCGGTGTGGATTAGAACATTGTCATGCTCTGATCCCATATCTCCACATTGTTTTGCAAACAGGCATGCACGCTGTGGATGTGGTTTGATGTAGTTACCTGCTGCAGTATATCTCCGAGTTGTTTCGAAAGCGGCATTAAGGCTCAGAGGGAGATGGCAGGGTCATGAACCCTTTGAGTCATGAACCAAAACTCCTCCGTAGTGACCTGTGAATGCATTTGGTCACATGACAGCTCGATCAACTGTTCGATTACACTTACTGGCATGTCAACTGAGCCAGGATCACAGTCAAACAAGAGTGCAGAGTCCTTGCCGCCATTCCGGAATAGATGGAGGCCCATTTGTGCAAAAATGCACCATTCGATCCCATTGAATCTGTTTTTCGTCGAAATAACCACGCAGCAGACTGAACATCCCCTGTGCCGTTTCATGCTCGAGAATCATGAGAGAGAGCAATATGTCCTCGTGAATAGCGTCCCTCGACACGTATAGTGAACAAAAGTCAATGCATGGGCATCTAGGCCCTCACAGCTAACACCCATTTGGAGAGCATGAGCTAGGGAGTTTTTGAGTCGTTCAGTCCAAATGTTCTCTTGATTGCTAGCAATAGCATAAATTCTTCATTCAACAGTGTTATCTGACAAAGGTATTCATGTGAGTTTCGGTGCCTCTTTCTCCCTACACATTGTTTTCACCGTATCAGTTGTGGCTGGTAATATCAAAGTCTCTGCAATAGTGTATGGTTTCATAGCCTAGCCATTCATGGTTGGGAATGTTTCAAGAGCAACGGTCAAGTGTGGCCTTTTCCCATGATCTAAGGGCGCGCTCTGGTTGAATTTCATCTTTTAGATTTTGAGATACAAAGACCGTATTAGGATTTTTTATTTTCAGGACTTTGGAAATTCTCCCACAACCCCATTTTCATATCAGGCAACCCCTCATGGGGTCACAGCCACTAGTCTGGGTTTCCGCTGCCGTAAAGGGAAGCTGTCACTTCACATTAGAATAATGAGCTAATTTCACTGGGAGTAAATAACAGATACAACTAATGACAGCCGACTGGAGAAACGTATCTGCATTAGACAAAACAACATCAACGCTGGAGCACAAACACTGTGTTCTGATCTGAGATTAAATGAAACCCCAGGCTACTAGAGACAGGGAAAACAGAGGTTAGACTCCATAAGAACCTAATGTTACACATGTTCTCATAACAAACAGACTTGAGCACATTATTAGTCTTCTAAAAATCTAAAAAGAATGAAGTCTACTAGTATCCAAGCACCTGTAGTATGGCCATAGAA
Source organism: Oncorhynchus mykiss (assembly GCF_057628025.1). NCBI lineage: Eukaryota > Metazoa > Chordata > Actinopteri > Salmoniformes > Salmonidae > Oncorhynchus > Oncorhynchus mykiss. The sequence continues at coordinate 35,584,011 of NC_143028.1, read as the reverse complement.
GTTGGTGCACCACTATGTGGAGTGTGATTGATTTTGAAGAGACGGCCAGGCCATACAGCCACTCGACAGCCCTGGGAAGTGGACTAGTTGCCAGCCACTGGTCTCTTCGGGCAGGGCCAACTCTGAGGTAATCACATGGCGGGTCCCGCAGCTCCAGAGGTCAAACCAAGGTGTGCCAAATAAACAAACCTCTTTAGCCCCACTGTTTACTGAGGTGGGGGCCTCGACCAGAGCAATTGAACCTGCCGAAATAGCACAGCTGAGCACAGTAATAAGACTGCATTCCCCCAGAGCAGCATCCACATTCATTAGTTAGTCATGAGAGAGAGGGGGGAGGGGGGGGGGGATTGAGAGAGAAACCAGTTACTTTTATGCTGGTGTGATCTATACAATTTAGATCGCTACGTCACAAGTGTGCCTGAATCACTCAGAACACATCAATCATGTGGATGTCTTTCAATAGCTGTGTTTCATTTAAAAAATATATATATTTTGTAACCATGAGCATTTTAATATTTTTTTCTCATTTTGAAAACAGCAATCAGGCTCTCTCTGATTTGTTAGTCAGTCAGTAGCCTGAGGGCCAGATGCTGAAATGCAGTGGAATGAAAAATGGGTGTGAGAAACACATTGGCCAAGCTGATTGTGTGATGCGGTGTGACGGCTCTGCTTTTCTGGAGACGAAGGGATCTAAACAGAACCATTTACAGGTCATACACTCTCTTACATTTCACAGTGAAAGGGATTAAACACAACTCATACTGCTCATAGATACTCTATAACTCTGAATACTCAAAATTAATTAGACATTTTTGGTGGGTTTATGTTGGGTTTAATGCTAAGGTTTCACTAACGTCTCATGGGACTATCAAGACATGCCTATGAGTTGAAATTTTGCAGTCAGTCCTCTTAATTTGCATTCTAGTGCCATATTTGCATATTTGCTTTCTAATGCATTATAATGAATCATTCTCACACTGATTGTTATGCTCCAAGGGATACAAATATGCATTAGGATTTTAGTCAAATTCATTTACTGTTTACTGAGACAGTTTCTTTACAAATCCAAATGGTCATTTAGTGATCTTGATGTCCAATGAGTAATTAACGTAAATCTAACATCCATATTACAATCACCATGAATGTTTCACTGAGAAATGTCACATCGACAGAAACATTGACCAAACACAGAGAGGTTGAGTTAATTGTGTTTGCTGAACTATTCTTACATGACGAGCGTTATGTGAACCAGCCATGACTCCACTCTTTACCTGTTCTCTGTCCAAGCGCTCATCTGTTTAGAATAGAAACCAAATATTTAAGTCGGCCAAGCCTATACTGATATTTACAATTGAATTCGGTGTTGGAACGAATCATAACCTTTTCCTGCCTACAGCTTTTCCATTTTAATCCCCAAATCAAACAGTCACTGTAATGCATTCCTGCTTCCATATCCCCTTTTGAACGATATAATATACTGTCAACTAAAATTTGAAATTGACTGAGTGATGTCTGGACTCTGTACTCTGTATTCTGTGCTCTATACACACACAACAAATGCTGGGTAAAAATAAGCCAAATTGGGTGGGTATTTGACGGAACACACATTGGGATATTTGGACCCAGCCAGTTGGGCCACTTAGTTGGGTTGTTGGGTTATTGATGCTGGGTTATTGAGCTATGACCCACCGGGTCAGATCAGTTGAATGGAGGCTTGGTTTAGTAGGGCGTAGTTTCAAATGAGCTGTTTTTGGCCACCTTGAGAGTAAATGTCAATCCGGTTCATGTTCTGTTGTATTGTCATCACATGTTAAGGTTGGGGACTGATTCTTTTGCAGCTTTTATGAGCCTTACACAAGAGTATGAGTTCCTCAAGTACCTATGCACATCCAAATGTTGAGAGAGTTACCACTTTGCTTTAAAATTTAAGAAATAATGTTATTACTTTTATATTTAAATATGTCACGTGTAACAATATTGAAGGTACATTTTAATTTGCAGTGTACAAACGTAATATGATGAACTGGAAAGACATTTACTCAAACGGGTGGCCAAATGCTGGGTTATTGAGGTATGAGTCACCAGGTCATATCAGAAGACTGGAGGCATGGCTTAGTAGGAGTGGAGTTTTCCAATAGTTATTTTTGGCCACCCGTGAGATTCAATGTCATTCCAGTTCATGTTCTGTTGTATTGTCATCATATGCTAAGGTTGAGCATTGACACTTTTGTAGCTTTTATGAGGCTGTATATTGTATATAATATAATGTATATTTTTTAAGGAATGACCTCATTACGTCTGTCTGTTTTTATTGACATAAGATAGTTAAATGGAAACACACTGTAGCAGGCAAATGTCACATTTATTTTCTATACACAATTTGTAAATGTCAACAAAAAAATCACTGGACAAGTTAATGGAAACATGGCTCGCCGAACGCCTCACGAACAAGGAGAGGGGCTGACTTCGGCAGAAGTCGGGACAGTACCCCCCCTTGACGTGCGCCTCCAGCTGTGCTCCGACACCGGCCTCGAGGACGATCCGGAGGACGAGGCGCAGGCGATCCGGGCGGCGACGGTGAAACTCACGCAGCAGTTCAGGATCCAAAACATCTACAACTGGAACCCAGCACCTCTCCTCCGGCCCGTACCCCTCCCACTCCACGAGGTACTGAAGGCCCCCCACCCGTAGCCTCGAATCCATGATGGAACGAACGATGCACGCCGGGGCCCACTTGAAGTCCAAAGGGGGCGGAGTTGACCAGCCACCACCGGCCTGAGTAGGGACACATGGAACGAGGGGTTCAGAGGGAAGCTGTAATCTATAACATACCTTGTTCACCCTCCTCAGGACATTAAATGGCCCCACCAAACCGCGGACCCAGCTTCCGGCAGGGCAAGCGGAGGGGCAGGTTACGGGTCGAGAGCCAGATCCGGTCCCCCGGTGCGAACACTGGGGTCTCACTGCGGTGACGGTCCGCGCTGGCTTTCTGGCGACGCAAGGCTTGCTGGAGATGGACATGGGTGGCCTCCTCCGCGCGCCTAAACCAGTCGTCCACCGCAGGAGTCTTGGTCTGACCCTGATTCCATGGTGCCAGAACCGGCTGATACCCCAATACGCACTGAAAGGGGGAGAGGTTAGTGGAGGAGTGGCGAAGCGAGTTCCCTGCCATCACGGCCCAGGGCACAAACGCTGCCCACTCCCCTGGCCGGTCCTGGCAATAGGACAGCAGAAACCTGCCCACATCCTGGTTGACTCTCTCAAGGTAAGGCAAATCGAGACCCCCAGACGTTCCATGAACACCTTACAAATTCTCGACGTGAACTGGGGACCCCGATCAGACACTATATCCTCAGACACCCAGTAGTGCCAGAATACGTGTGTAAACAGGGTCTCCGCAGTATGTAGGGCCGTAGGGAGACCAGGCAGAGGGAGGAGACGACAAGACTTATAAAAACGATCCACAATGACCAGGATCGTGGTATTTCTCTGTGAGGGGAGAGATCCGTTAGGAAATCCACTGACAGATGTGACCAAGGTCGTTGTGGAACGGGTAAGGGATGTAACTTACCTCTGGGAAGGTGTCTCAGAGCCTTACACTGGGCACACACCGAGCAGGAGGAGACATAAACCCTCAAGTCCTTAGCCAAAGTGTGCCACCAGTACTTCCCAGTCAGACAGCACACCGTCCGACCGATCTCCAGATGACCAGAGGAGGGAGACGTGTGGGCCCAAGAGATCAACTGGTCACGGACAGCAGACGGAACGTACACACACCCAACGGGACACTGGAGGGGAGCGGGCTCTGTACGTAACGCCTGCTCAATGTCAGCATCCAGATCTCACACGACCGGCGCTACCAGGCAGGAGGCTGGGAGTATGGGAGTTTGATCCATGGGCCGCTCCTCTGTGTCATACAGCCGGGACAGTGCATCTGCCTTCTTATTCTGGGAACCTGGTCTGTAATACAGGGTAAACACAAAATGGGTAAAGAACATGGCCCACCTTGCCTAACAAGGATTCAGTCCCCTCGCTGCCCGGATGTACTCCAGGTTGCGGTGGTCAGTCCAGATGAGAAAAGGGTGTTTAGCCCCCTCAAGCCAATGTCTCCATGCTTTCAACGCTTTAACCACAGCCAACAACTCCCGGTCCCCCACATCATAGTTATGCTCCGCTGGGCTGAGCTTCTTCGAGAAGAAAGCACAGGGGCAGAGTTCCGGTGGCGTGCCTGAGCACTGTGAGTGCAAGGCTCCTATCCCAGCCTCGGACGCGTCCACCTCCACTATGAATTCCAAAGAGGGATCCAGATGGGCCAGCACTGGAGCCGAAGTAAACAGAGCTCTTAGTTGCCCAAAAGCACTGTCCGTCTCAGCCGACCACCGCAACCTTACAGGACCCCCCTTCAGCAGTGAGGCACCAACAGAAACCCCTACACACCTCCCTGAGCACTCTCGCAACCACCCCGTGAGAGCCCTCTGTTGCCAGGAAATAGTGGGGTTATGTAGAAGGAGGAGGAGAGTCAATGAGAAAGAGACTGATTCTGGATGTTGGCTTCCTTGATTAGCCCGGACCCTAATGGTCGACTATCTAGAGCGTGTTCCGGGAAGGGTCTAACTATGAGAAAAATAGGGATCCCTAACCTAATGGCTAATGCTCTGTTGATAAAATTCCCAGCTGCGCCTGAATCAATGAGCGCCTCATGTTGGGAATGTGGGGAAAACTCAGGGAAAAAAACAGGCACAAACAGTTGATCAACAGAGGACTCTGGATGAGTGTGGTGCAAACTCACCTGAGCGTGACGCCAGAGTGCCATGCCTGTTGCCTCGACTCCCAGAGGAACCAACACGGCACTGACCGGCAGTGTGTCCTCTGCGGCCACAGATGGCGCATGTGATGTCTTGTCTTGTTTCCATACACACCTGGTTTACATTTCTCCAATTAAGCTACTTGTATTTAACCCTCTGTTTCCCATCATGTTTTCATGTTAGGTGGTGTTAGTTTACTCGCTCTACTCCTCCAGTTTCCCTATGAGCAGCCCCTCCTAACTCCATTGGCACCGGAGCAGGGGTGCTGGATGATGGAACTGACAGAGCCCCCTCTGGACGTCCGCGGTTATCCAACCGGATGGACAAATCCACCAGTTGGTCGAAGGAAATGGTGGCATCCCTGCAGGCGGACGTCCTCTCGTAGGCTGCATCGATAATGGTCGGTGAGGGCCCTGTCCTTCCAGCCTGCTCCGTCGGCCAACGTCCGGAGTTCCAGGGCTAAGTCCTGGGCGCTCCTCGTCCCCTGTCTCAGAAGGAAGAGCCTCTCCCTCACCGCTCTGCCCTGAGGTGGATGGTTGAAGATGGCCCTGAAGCGACGGGTGAACTCCTCGAAGTGGTATGGCGCCACATCTCCTTCTCTCCACACGGCGTTTGTCCACTCCAGTGCTCTCCCTGTGAGACAGGAGACGAGGGCGGCCACTTTCTCCCCTCCTGAGGGAGCTGGGTGCACAGTGGCCAGGTAGAGGTCCAGTTGTAACAAGAATCCCTGTGCTGCTGTTCCATCATACTCCCTAGGAAGGGAGAGACGCATCCCACTGGAACTCTCTCCGGATGGAACAGATGGAGATAACCAAAGTGGTACTGGTCGAGGCACTGGATAGACTTCCTGTCTCTCCCAGCGATCCATGGTCTGGACAACACGATCCATCATGGCACCAAGATGTTGTAACAAGGCCGAACGCTCCTGGATGCGCTCCTCGACTCCTCTAACCAGGGTATCAGCTCCTGCTGACTCCATTGAAGGTGTTTAATTCTGTCAGGGTGGTGTATTGGAGGCAAAGTCAAGTGCAGGAGAGCAGATATTAATGAACAGGCACACTTTTATTATAGTTCCAAAAAACGAGAGCACTACATAAATCAAACGCGCTAAAAAAAAACGTAACATAAAAATAGAGCGAGTAAACTAACACCACCTAACATGAAAACAATTACACACAAAACATGATGGGAAACAGAGGGTTAAATACAAGTAGCTTAATTGGAGAAATGTAAACCAGGTGTGTATGGAAACAAGACAAGACAAATGTATATACGAAAAATGGAGCGGCGATGGCTAGAAAGCCCGTGACGTCAATCGCCGAACGAACAAGGAGAGGGGCTGACTTCGGCAGAAGTCCCTACTTGGAACCCCATTTGTAGTAGGAGAGGGGAGAGTGATCAGTATGGAGATGGGTGAACCACTGGGCCACCGCAGAGGGTTTGCTAGCACAATAAGACATAATTTGAGATAATTTAGAGACACTCACCACAAACTACACTTGACCTGATAACTACAATAGTAACCACTCTTGTGTGATATAGTTGTTGTTGTGCATACAAACCAAACAATGCCTTTTAGATATTGTTCATTTTCAAGCAAATCTACTTATATGGCTCTTTGTTATGACTCAACCTTTGGCATGATAAATAATTCACCTAATGTGGCAACGCTTCTAAACAAGCCCAGAAGAAGAACAACAACATAATGCAGTGTGCACATGAAATGTTGAATTCTCTAAGCTGTCCACTTCTTCTTACACAAATGCTATTTCTACATCAAATGTCCTTCTACAGCACCTCAGTCCTTCCTGAATAAACACAGCATCATACCTCTCAATCTCTCAGTTTATATACCCAGCTGCCATTCGGAGAGATCTATAGCATGGGACGTCTGAGGCTGTTCTAATCTCAATGGTCTGCCACTGGAAAATAAAGCCACCTGACCCCCCGTCTGTCACCCAATAGTGTATTTCAAATAGGCCCCACATCTCCATCTCTTCCATCTCCTCTCCCCATTGTGTTATCCACCTGCTCTCTAAAATGTCACCCCGATTCATTGCCATGGGCCACACAAACACACACACACGCACACACATACACACACAGCTCTGACTTCTACACTACGCCCAGCACTGTCCCTGGGGAGGACGTGATCTGCTCTGCCGCTAGCGACGCTGCCCACCCACTGCCCATCAGAATGTCAGCACCAGTCCCAGAGCTATTCTGTTCTCTCTGCCCTGCTTTGGCTGTAGGCCACTTGAAGTTCGCCATTACAAATCTACAAGGCTCCCCAAAGGACCACATTGCATCCAGAGTACACTCTAAAAAAAGATGGATTAAAAACATCCCAGCGCTGGGTTATTTTGACCCAGCTAGTTGGACCACTTAGTTGGGCTGTTTCCTTTGAAAAAGGGAGGTAGCTTTCAGATAGTTATTTTGGGTCACCCGTGAGAGTAAATGTAATTCCGTAACTGTTGTGTTGTATAGTAATCATAAGTCATGATTGAGCTCTGAGAATTGTATAGCTTTAATGAGGATTACACAAGAGTATGAGTTCCTTTAGTGCCTATGTATATCTCAATGTTGGGATGGATACAAGTATGTTATAATATGTGAATAATGTTATTACATCTATATTAAAATAGGTACTTAATATAATGAACAGGAATTACATTTACTCTCCTGGGTGGCCAAAAATAACTATCTGAAAGTCACATCCCCCAATGGGCCTCGTGAAATATACCTATGGTTGAAGAAAACCCAGCTGGGGGTTCACCCAACAAGAAAGTGAATAAAAGCCTAACTGAAAGGATTCAGACCCTTTGACTTTTTCCACATTTTGTTACATTACAGCCTTATTCTAAAATGGATTACATTTTTAAAATCCTCAACAATCAACACACAATATCCATAATGACAAAGCAAAAACAGGTTTTTAGAAAAACAGAAATACATTATTTATGTAAGTATTCAGACCCTTTGCTATGAGACTCTGAATTGAGCTCAGGTGCATCCTGTTTCCTTTGATCATCCTTGAGCTGTTTCTACAACTTGACTGGAGTCCACCTGTGGTAAATTAAATTGATTGGACATGATTTGGAAAGGCACACACCTGTTTATATAAAGTCCCACAGTTGAGAGTGGATATCAGAGCAAAAACCATGCATGAAGACTAAGGAATTGTCCGTAGAGCTTCCGAGACACGATTGGGGAATGGTACCAAAAAATGTTGCAGCATTGAAGATACCCAAGAACACAGTGGTCTCCATCATTCTTAAATGGAACAACCAAGACTCTTCCTAGAGCTGGCCGCCCGGCCAAACTGAGCAATCGGGGGAGAAGGGCCTTGTTCAGGGAGGTGACCAAGAACCCGATGGTCACTCTGACAGAGCTCCAGAGTTCCTCTGTGGAGATGGGAGAACCTTCCAGAAGGACAACGATCTCTGCAGCACTCCAGCAATCAGGCTGTTATGGTAGAGTGGCCAGACGGAAGCCACTCCTCAGTAAAAGGCATATGACAGCCCGCTTGGAGTTTGCCAAAATGCACCTAAAGAATATCAGACCATGAGAAACAAGATTCTCTGGTCTGATGGAACCAAGATTGAACTTTTTGGCCTGAATGCCAAGCGTCACGTCAGGAGGAAACCTGGCAATATCCTGGTTGTGGTGCATGGTGGTGGCAGAATCATGCTGAGTTTTTTTTTTCAGCGGCAGGGACTGGGAGACTAGTCAGGATCAAGGCAAAGATGAACAGAGAAAAGTACAGAGAGATCCTTGACGAAAACGTGCTCCAGAGCACTCAGTACCTCAGACTGGGTGAAGGTTCACCTTCCAAACAGTACAACGACCCTAAGCATACAGCCAAGACAACACAGGAGTGGCTTTGGGACAAGTCTCTGAATGTCCTTGAGTGGCCCAGCCAGAGCCTGGACTTGAAACCGTTCGAACATATCTGGAGAGACCTGAAATAGTTATGCAGCAATGCTCCCCATCCAACCTGACAGAGCTTGAGAGGATCTGCAGAGAAGTATTTTAGAAACTCCCCAAATACAGGTGTGCCAAGCTTGTAGAGTCATACCCAAGAAGACTCGAGGCTGTAATTGCTGCCAAAGGTGCTTCAACAAACTACTGAGTAAAGGGTCTGAATACTTATGCAAATTTATATTTCTGTTTTTCCATTTCCAAAAACCTGTTTTTGCTTTGTCATTATGGGGTATTGTGTAGATTGATGAGGGCAAAAATCAATTTAATACATTTTAGAAAAAGGCTGTAACCTAAAAAAATGTGGAAAACGTCAAGGGGTCTGGAATACTCTCCGAAGGCACTCTAGTAAAATGAACCCATGTTTGGGTAATGGAGTTCTTTTCAGGACGGATGGCCTATTGGGGGTGTGGCTTTCGGCTAGTTATTTTGGGCCACATGTGAGAGTAAATTACATTCCTGGTCATATAAAGTTTGTACTCTTTAAAGTAAATACATATTTCAATATTTTAGCATTATATTTTCATATGAATATAATACAATTATTATAGGACGGTCAAAATAATGTTTTCAGGAAATGTGATGATATTTGTATGAAACCAGATCAAAGCAAGTTGACGAAGTATGAACAATTACTGTTGCTTCTACATTGATGAATTTTAGACAAAGTTACTGGTCCCCTCCATGTCAAACACTTTGATTAGTTATTAACTGCAGAAGACATCACCTTAACTTTAATTTTAATACACCAATGGTAACATGATAATCTCTTACCTAATTTAAATAAGTACTGCCTTGTAACCAACATCGGAGAAGGCGTGTTTACAGAGGAGTATACTTTACATAGCTAAATATCTACTCTACTGGTGCCAAGATTTGACTGTTAAAAGTTTACCCTATTCATCTATGGCAAAGATACTTTCCCCCCTTTCATCTGTGTTTGGTGTTAGCTAGTTACTGGCTAGCTAGGTCTTCAGCCAGCACTCGAGTCAACACATCCGCCAGTGCTGCTGTGAACCACATCATGAGATACATGCCAAATGGGAGATGTACACTACCCTTCAAAAGTTTGGGGTCACTTCTTGTTTTTGAAAGAAAAGCACATTTTTTGTCCATTCAAATAACATAAAATTGATCAGAAATACAATGTAGACATTGTTAATGTTGTAAATGACTATTGTAGCTGGAAACGGCAGATTTTTTATGGAATATCTACGTAGGCGTACAGAGGCCCATTATCAGCAACCATCACTCCTGTGTTCCAATGGCATGTTGTGTTAGCTAATCCAAGTTCATCATTAGAAAACCCTTTTGCAATTATATTAGCACAGCTGAAAACTGTTGTTCTGATTAAATAAGCAATAAAACTGGCCTTCTTTAGACTAGTTGAGTATCTGGAGCATCAGTATTTGTGGGTTCGATTACAGGCTCAAAATGGCCAGAAACAAAGACTTTCTTCTGCAACTCATCAGTCTATTCTTGTTCTGAGAAATGAAGGCTATGCCATGCGAGAAATTGCCAAGAATCTGAAGATCTCTACTCCATTCACAGAACAGAAGCAAACTAGCTCTAACCAGAATAGTAAGAGGAGTGGGAGGCCCTGGTGCACGACTGAGCAAGAGGACAAGTACATTAGAGTGTCTAGTTTGAGAAACAGACGCCTCACAAGTCCTCAACTGGCAGCTTCATTAAATAGTACCCACAAGACACCAGTATCAACGTCAACAGTGAAGAGGCGACTCCGGGATGCTGGCCTTCTAGGCAGAGTTGCAAAGAAAAAGCCTTATCTCAGACTGACCAATAAAAATTAAATATTAAGATGGGCAAAAGAACACAGACACGGGACAGAGGAACTCTGCCTAGAAGGCCAGCATCCCAGAGTCGCCTCTTGACTGTTGACGTTGAGACTCAATATATATTGGTTGAGATGATTTTACTGCAACACTGCTCACTGCATCCAAGTTGCTTGACGTATGCGTTTCAAAGAGCTGTCAGTCAAGGCGAGCTCATGAATATAAGATGAAAATCATAATCTTTCCAAAAACCGGCAGTGTCGAATAAAAATGAAGCGGTTGAAGTGTTTCCATGATCCATTTAGGCAAATGAATAATAAATTGGCGATAGCCTGTATGCCCTCCAACTGTCTCATGCCATGGTTGAACTTGTACTCCTGTAGATCTAACATAATTGGATGGTGAAACTTGCATCCAACCAACCAGAAAAGCAAGGTGAAGCAATTCCGGCATTCTTGAAAGTCAGGACAATCCTTGTCCTGCAAACAATGATTATTTTGAACTTCCTTGTAGTTAGCCATGAGTACTTTTCAGAATGACTGTTCAGGACCTCTCCCACATTGGGATATGCATAGGCACGTGTGTAAGCCTCATAAAAGCTACAAAATTGTCAGTGCTCAACCTTAAAGAAACAGGAGTGGAGGATCTATTTTTTGCAAGAAGTAGGCATTTACAATTATATGTGGAGTGGAGCTATATAGTTAAGTGATAACATCACATGTCCAGTATACATTAAAAATTATTTGGCAATCATTTATTTAAAAAAACAAACACAGTTTACATTATAACTTGTCACAATAAAGTTAGACAAAAGAAAAATCCACCCCCTGAATGTATAAAAATGTAGTTGATCTTCAGAACATTGCTCCTATATCTGCATTTTCCATTACACGTGGCAATGATTTTTTCTTTGCTACATTGTTTTTGTTGAATTAACCTGGGTCAATAGAAACCTGCCTAGTGTTACACAGGTCGGAGAGGCAGGCTGCAAGGTTTAGACAAACCCCAACTGGTGCAACCCAAATACTAGCCTAATAGAATGCCGAAATAATGTCTAGACACTTTTGTCCAGGGTGGGTGAAGTTTATATATTGCCTGGCTGGGCTGTGGGACAGTGGATGCACATTGATAATTCAAATGGTACTGTTAACCAGAGGTTTGCGGTGAATTACTCCCTGCTATCAACCAATCAGCATCCAGGATCCAAACAACCTGTTTTATACCTCTAGCTACCCTGCAACTCAAAATAAACCTGGTGGGTTTTAGACTTTGATAGAAATGTGGAACGGGGAGTCTGAGCCTCGATCCTCAATCCAATGACAATGATTTGCAATGCTGATGAATGCAATTAGTGGAGAAGTGCTAACAGCGTAGCAGTAATTCGGTCTACACTGAGAGCCTTGCCCTTACCCGGCGATTAGAACCCATTTTAAGTTTAGTCAATTGTCTTGTTGTTAACTGGGAATGCTTGGTTGAGGCTGAGCACCAAGGGTATCACCTTCCAAATTGGCCATTGTCCCATTCTCTTGCACTCCTCAAGGGATTTTAACATTCTGTTTGAATTTCTAATGCCTTGAATAATTTAGAGCAATAAATATGCCAATGATGGCCATTATATACTATAAAGATTATGTGGTCGTAACGTGCCAAAGTGAGGATTATGGCTCAGAACAGGTTCCTCTTGGTTATGTGTTATTAGCTCAGGATGGGAGTGAACTGAAATATTCAGCCCAGGTAATGTATGTAGGCCTATGTATGTACTAGTTACAAGGAGCATGGTAAGTGCATGTGGAAAGATAATGAGCTATGTGAGTCCAATGTATTTGTCTAATTCTCAATTGGTGATTGAAAACATTTCTACAAGTGCTCATTAAGAGTATGAGTTCATAAAGAGTGAGAGTAACATTTGGGAGAGTTCTGGTGGAAGTATGAACATTTCAGCAAATGTGGTGAGTGATGATTGGCTCAAATCACTTTGTTGTGAGTTATGATAGGCTCATACCACTTTCTGGAAAACTGTATTTCTAAGTCCTATTCAGCCTAAAATAGCATCTAATGGGTATCCAAATAAACGCCCCATCGTACAACATATTTCTTCCATTCCCTCTGGGATATCCGAGATGTTTATGTTATTGTTTATTATTGTGATTATGCTTTATTTCTCCCCCACAGCTGAGGCATAGTGCTCACCAAGTTTAGCATCTGACTGAGTGTTTCAAATAGTCTAGCATCTGAGTGTTTTGGCACAATGCTATCCCAACATGGCTAAGAATATGTCAGTCAGGTTTAATGTCCTCCTCTAAAAGCTATTTCCCATACTGTTATTACTGTTGAGGATTGACGGCCCCCGATCTTAAATGAAAGACATTTGCTTTAATAACTATCCTTTGAAACCTCTTTCCCATGAAAGAATAGCTAGATAATATAAATCCTTTCAGACATTTACGAGTGTTCATTCCCAGCCAAGCAACATTGAACAGGGTTTTTTCAACAGCAGCAACCACAGAGCCCTACTCTCTTCTTCCGCTCCTTTCTTTACAGCGATGCTTCGATATGCCCCAGTAGCTGTTCAGCAGGGGCTGAGTCGTGGCTGAATAAAGTGAAATATAAGCTTCAGAAATGCAGTCCATCAATCGCCTCTCCATCTTTCAGCCATGATCCATGACTCTTTTACCTCCCGGCTTGCATCTCTCTGCAGGAATGAAGTGCAGTACAGCGCATCACAGCGTCCACACTGAAACTATAAAAAAACACAAACAAGGCTGAGCAGCAAGTTTATGTGAATGAAGCATAACATTTAATGGGTGGGACTGCTGGATCGTTTCCTGAAATTGCTTTTTTTTTAAAGTCTGTCAAAATGTTTCTGCAGGATTACCTAACGTTAACTACAGTGCCTTGCGAAAGTATTCGGCCCCCTTGAACTTTGCGACCTTTTGCCACATTTCAGGCTTCAAACATAAAGATATAAAACTGTATTTTTTGTGAAGAATCAACAACAAGTGGGACACAATCATGAAGTGGAACGACATTTATTGGATATTTCAAACTTTTTTAACAAATCAAAAACTGAAAAATTGGGCGTGCAAAATTATTCAGCCCCCTTAAGTTAATACTTTGTAGCGCCACCTTTTGCTGCGATTACAGCTGTAAGTCGCTTGGGGTATGTCTCTATCAGTTTTGCACATCGAGAGACTGAAATTTTTTCCCATTCCTCCTTGCAAAACAGCTCGAGCTCAGTGAGGTTGGATGGAGAGCATTTGTGAACAGCAGTTTTCAGTTCTTTCCACAGATTCTCGATTGGATTCAGGTCTGGACTTTGACTTGGCCATTCTAACACCTGGATATGTTTATTTTTGAACCATTCCATTGTAGATTTTGCTTTATGTTTTGGATCATTGTCTTGTTGGAAGACAAATCTCCGTCCCAGTCTCAGGTCTTTTGCAGACTCATCAGGTTTTCTTCCAGAATGGTCCTGTATTTGGCTCCATCCATCTTCCCATCAATTTTAACCATCTTCCCTGTCCCTGCTGAAGAAAAGCAGGCCCAAACCATGATGCTGCCACCACCATGTTTGACAGTGGGGATGGTGTGTTCAGCTGTGTTGCTTTTACGCCAAACATAACGTTTTGCATTGTTGCCAAAAAGTTCAATTTTGGTTTCATCTGACCAGAGCACCTTCTTCCACGTTTGGTGTGTCTCCCAGGTGGCTTGTGGCAAACTTTAAACTACACTTTTTATGGATATCTTTAAGAAATAGCTTTCTTCTTGCCACTCTTCCATAAAGGCCAGATTTGTGCAATATACGACTGATTGTTGTCCTATGGACAGAGTCTCCCACCTCAGCTGTAGATCTCTGCAGTTCATCCAGAGTGATCATGGGCCTCTTGGCTGCATCTCTGATCAGTCTTCTCCTTGTATGAGCTGAAAGTTTAGAGGGACGGCCAGGTCTTGGTAGATTTGCAGTGGTCTGATACTCCTTCCATTTCAATATTATCGCTTGCACAGTGCTCCTTGGGATGTTTAAAGCTTGGGAAATCTTTTTGTATCCAAATCCGGCTTTAAACTTCTTCACAACAGTATCTCGGACCTGTCTGGTGTGTTCCTTGTTCTTCATGATGCTCTCTGCGCTTTTAACAGACCTCTGAGACTATCACAGTGCAGGTGCATTTATACAGAGACTTGATTACACACAGGTGGATTGTATTTATCATCATTAGTCATTTAGGTCAACATTGGATCATTCAGAGATCCTCACTGAACTTCTGGAGAGAGTTTGCTGCACTGAAAGTAAAGGGGCTGAATAATTTTGCACGCCCAATTTTTCAGTTTTTGATTTGTTAAAAAAGTTTGAAATATCCAATAAATGTCGTTCCACTTCATGATTGTGTCCCACTTGTTGTTGATTCTTCACAAAAAAATACAGTTTTATATCTTTATGTTTGAAGCCTGAAATGTGGCAAAAGGTCGCAAAGTTCAAGGGGGCCGAATATTTTCGCAAGGCACTGTAACTCACTTTTGTACATCGTGCTGGTCCATACAATTGACCTTATTTTAGCGCCCAAAAAAACGTAATACTTCCAGATCAACTGTAATACCAATGCCACTGTGAAGCACAATTTCTCCCCTTTCGAACAAAATCAATGACGAGACCTTCATGATGAGCAATGAGCTCTGTCGGGTCTTTTTAAAAATGGCGGGTGGGGATGTGAAACCTATTGCGTGATAGTGAAAAGGAGAGATATGTCACATCTTTTTTCAACCGATCTGTCCAACTTATCCCCTTTAAAATGTAAATAAAACACTATAGAGAGTTATTTAATGTGTCATTACATACCTATTTGAATGGTTTGTGTCGAATTTGAATCGGGTTTTTTGGGCGCTGCTAAAGTTATCTTCAAAAGTAAACAGAGGCTTTTGAGAGTCATGATGGCTTGCGGTGATGACGCAAAAAAATGACTAGGTGTCCCCCCCTTACCCTGTCCCTTTCCCTTTCTTGTTTTTAAACGGTGAGAGAAGCTCTACACCTGGTGGAGAGAGGCTATAAGACAGAATTAATGCTTTATGCGTGCTGTACATTACGTCATGACACGTCACAATTTAACGTACAGCGTCAGAGGGGTCAGTTTTTTCAACTTTTCTCCAATACTATTGATCCATTACCATGTCAATCAATGCTTGACTAGAAACGTAGTTCACACCCCAGATTTTGATGTCAATACAGTCGCTACAGTCCCATTAGTTTTCATTGCAGCCTCGTTTGAATGTCGCAGTTGCTCAAATTTGTACGGAATAGGGTAGTCACCATTATTAGGGGAAGGCACATTCATTGTGAGTTAGAAAATTGTCAGGTCATATTCACCTTGATCTGGTGGTATATTTACCAACTCGTCCTACAGGTTGGTTGGTGAAGACCACAATCCATTGTTCTCTAAGGCAATCCACTATTTAGTATGATAATGGAAATTACTGCACATAATATACTGTAGGTTATTTTCCACCTTTGGTCATAAGTGAATTTTTAAACTGATATATGTGAGGCGGCCTACGATAACCATTCGTATTTAAATCATGATTTCCTCATTGTTGCCGACTGGAGATAGAACTGTAACTGTGTGCCACTCTCACGCAGCGAACAAGGACCATATCCCCTTTGTTGCTCCACAGCTCTGGGTGTCTCATCTGTTTAGGATGAAAAAACACGGCTTACACTTTGCGAGAGGAGACGGCAACCCGTTTAGAGGTGACATGGCGGTTCTCTGACGGATATCAAGTACGTGTGGCATGTGAGATGAGAGAATATAGAAATGAACAGGATTCTCATGCTGCTGCGCTATAGGCTATGATCTCTCAAATGCTTTTTGTCGGGCCTGTTGGAGGGTTGCCACCACTGTGCAGATGACAAGGATGAGAAGGAGAGCGGACGCCATTGCTGTCTGGGGTAGTTTGAGAGACAGAGTCTCTGTTTTATATGGTAGTTGTAATGTTCCAAAGAAGGATTTCTAAATGGTTAATAGCCTTTTTACAGGTAATATGCTTTGATGAATGGAACTAGAATGCCAACAAGAGTAGCTACTAGCAAGTGTCTGCGCAATGCTGCAATACAGACTCAAAGCCAACACGGGTAGAATGTGCATGTACTACAAAATAGCTCTTGACGTTAAAACAATAACGCACAGCAGTGTATGTCTGGAGTGCCCAAGTTTACACAGTAGTTATTGATTCTACCAATAAAAAGGAGCTTGGCAATCAGAAACACCTCTACTCACCAACACAGTTTATTGCGAGGCATACAATGCTCTCAAAGCCAAAGTTTAATAATGTTGTGCTCCTCCACTCCTGCATTTACAATGACTGTCAAGAGAATGGAAAGCCATTCTTAGACACCATTTATTTTGAGTAGGCTTCGGATACTGTGTGTGCCCCTGGATTTAATATCTTTGGAAGCCATTCACTTCTATGTGTGCATGATTCCTCGAGGGAGCTGGATTGATCAATCAGTGGTTGGGCCCTAACATTGTGGCAGAGAGATGAATGTTGCTGACAAGGACTTCATCTACACTGCTTGGCCATACATTCACCAAGTGTCCGCACCCAGTCATCCATTTCTTTGCTCTTACAAATGGAGAGAATGCAAATATTTTTATCTGACTTTGAGTCTGACTTGTGACTGAAGGTATCATGATCCACGTTAATGTTGTAGTAATGGTCAAGTAAGGCACACTCATCTGTTTATAGTATTGTACACTATATGTCCTCTATATTGCTCCTTTTTTCTTGAAGAGCATCTTATGGAGTAGGGGTATTCAACTCTACCCTACGAGGTCCGGAGCTTGCTGCTTTTCTATTCTAGAGGATAATTAATTGTACCCACCTGGTGTCCCAGGTCTATATCAATCCCTGATTAGAGGGCAATAATGAAAAAATATAGTGGAACTGGCTTCGAGGTCCAAACTTGAGTTTGAGAGTTAAAGAGCATCTTATGCCACTGTTCAGTAGTTTAGCACTATACCTGTGCAACAAAACAAAATCATTGAAAAACTATAGAAGACTGTAAAGTCAACCAAACCTGTCCAAGATAACATTTGGTATCTTGGTCGGGTTTCGTTGACTTCATACAGTGTCGTGACTTTACTTTCATTAATCTGATGACTGTTATTTATCTAATTAACTATGTTTATTTGTTACCCAATTAAATTAATAATGTAACAATTAACTCATTAGGATTTGGGGCACCATGAGAGCGGTTGTTGAAATAGTTACCATCTCCCGAATTAAACTCTAACGTTCTTTACCTATCACATCCTAACAGTCAATGTATTAATCATGACCTTGTGTCATATCATCATTCTGAGGCGCCGTAACCTCCTGCATCTGCCGTACTTATGATTCAGCACTATACAAAATTGGTTTAATTATTTATTTACTAGCTAACGAAATGATAACACAGGATAAACATACACACTTATGAGAAAAGGTCCCTAGCGGACTGACACAACCTATTGTGGCTTGTTACAAAGGAGATGGACAGGGAGGGAGAGAGAGAGAGAGAGAGAGAGAGAGAGAGAAAGAGACACTTATCGTTGATACATTTTAGTAATCAGACACTGCACACGAACTGCCGCCTGTTTGGAGTAAGAAATCATTAATGTATTTACGTTTAAATGCCTTCGCTCGCCGTGGATCTCTGTCGGAAATAGCCGTCCTTAGGAAGGGTGTTGGGCCTTTCAGCGGCACGCTTGTAAGGCTCTGATTGTCCAAAAAGGTTTCTCTGTTGTTCTCCTCTCATTCGCTCCTGAAGCTTCATTGAAAACAGGCTAGCCAGCCGTGTCAATGGTTCCAGTAGTAGAATAGTAGAATGGTCTCACTAACTTTTTCACTAACTCTCACTAACTTTTGAAGAGATTTTACTTAGGACAGCTAATCAGCCGTACCAGTGATGGTCTGGGAGGTGACGTTATTGTCTCAAACCACTTTAGATGTGGGCTGCAGCTCTACGCCTCTCTGGTAGAAATTATCTTTTTTTTTACCAATCCTTTCATGCACTCTGGTAGAAAGGGACAGTTCCATCAGGCTGACGGGCTCTCTGACCTCACTCGGGGCGTGACTACTTACTGTGCAAAGTATATAGGAGACAATGATCTCTTGTGACTGCTAAAATCCCATTCCTATCTTCACAAAAACACACTCACAATTGTTCATATTTCATGCACAACTTAAAGGATTGAGACTTTGTACATGTAGTGTATATACTTTTCAAGTTACAGTATTTCCTTTATAACACTTTTAACGACATCACAAAATGGCAACCAATATGACATTATTATTCTTTAGCTCGCCTCTGACCATTCCCCACGTTCTCTGTTAGGAATATTTTTACAGTATTCACTTTAGAACCTGTTATTTTCAGCTGGAAACGTCTTTGGCGACAAAGGAACATTCCTGTGTTCATTTGGAGAGGGTTGTGATTTTGGATCTCCTCTCCTTTAATTTACGACAGGGTGTGAGCTATAAACGCCCCTCCAGCTCCCTCCTCCTCCACCCTGTGGATGACAGAGGGTCTGGTGATCTGACCCAATCCGGATCCTCACCGGACAGTCATGACAACAGTCTTCTATTGTTTTGTTTTGTTGCACAGGTAAAACTATTGAACAGTGGCAGTAGACCTACTGTGCAAGTATGCTCAGAGAGACTTGTCTTTTAAGTCTGTGGAGTTTTCTCTAGCCTGTCTCTGTGATGTGGACTTATTTACAGGGTACAACCAAGTGTGATTTTCAAACTCAGCAGGTTTACAGCTGGAGAGATATGAGTCAATGTCTTCAGAATACCATAAACCAATTAAGCACAGGTCTTCTGAGACTTAGAAAGCTTGCGGGATAAATATCTCAGATAACCAATATTTCTATGCCTGCTTTATATGCTTTAACAAGATAGAGGTGGAAAAAAACTATCTCCACTATCTCTTTTTCATATACCTCTTTCACCTAGTCCAAACATCTCTCCCCTTCTCTCTGTCCTCCCTTTGTTTTTCCATTTGGAAATGTTTACCTTGCGTTATGAGGACTTTAGGCTTGATCCCAGGTATTATATTACTGCTTGGACTATTGACAATACAATGGACAGAAAATAAAATACAATTGCATTGTTCTCATACACATATTTAGCAGATGCGGGTGTAGCGAAATGCTTGTGTTCCTAGCTCCAACAGTGCAGTAATATCAAACAGTAAACAACATTACAAACAACTCTAAAATGTAAAAGAAAGGAATTAAGAAATATAGAAATATTAGGAGGAGCAATGTCGGAGTCTGGAGTATAATAGGATGAAAGAAGCTCCACAAATGAACTTTTAACAAGGCACACCTGTTAATTTTAATGCATTCCAGGTGACTACCTCATGAAGCTGGTTGAGAGAATGCCAAGAGTGTGCAAAGCTGTCATCAAGGCAAGGGTGGCAACTTTGAAGAATATATTTTGATTTGTTTAAAAACATTTTGGTGACTACATGATTCCATATGTGTTATTTCAAAGTTTTGATGTCTTCACTATTATTCTACAATGTAGAAAATAGTACAAATTAAGAAAAACCCTGGAGTGAGTAGGTGTGTCCAAACTGTTGACTGGTACTGTATGTTGGGATGACATTATGGACAGTATATGGATAGAATATTTATTTTATCTGATGAATACATATGATAGAGTAGTTTAAGTACAGAAATAGCTAAATAGGATAGGCCTGGACTAGAATAAATTATGTACATATGAAGTGAGTAAAACAGTATGTAAACATTATGAAAGTGACCAGTGTTCCATGACTATTTACACAGGCACCAGCATTCTAAGGTGTGGGGTTGAGTAACTGGATGGTAGCCGGCTAGTGACAGAGACTAAAGTTCAGGGCAGGGTACTGGGCAGAGGCCGCTAGTGGTGACTACTTAACAGTCTGATGGCCTTGAGATAGAAGCTGTTTTTCAGTCTGTCTGTCCCATCTATGATGCACTTGTACTGACCTTGCCTTCTGGATGGTAGTGGGGTGCACAGGCCATAGCTCGGGTGTCCTTGATTATCTTATTGGCCTTCCTGTGACACTGGGGTGCTGTAGCTGTCCTGGAGGGCAGGCAGTGTGCACTGATGAGTTGGGCACCACCCTCTGGAAAGCCCTGCAGTTGCGGATGTTGCAGTTGCCGTACTAGGCGGTGATACAGCCCGACAGGATGCTCTCAATGGTGCATCTGTAAAAGTTTGTGAGGATCTTAGGGGCCAAGACAAATTTCTTCAGCCTCCGGAGGTTGAAGAGGCAGTGCTGTGCCTTGACCATTTCAGATTGTCAGTGATGTGTATGCCGAGGAACTTGAAACTTTCTCCACTGCAGCCCCAACGATGTAGATGGGGGTGTGCTCCCTCTGCTTTCTCCTGAAGTCCACAATCAGCTCCTTCATTTTGTTGATGTTGAGGGAGAGATAATTTTCCTGGCACCACTCCGCCAGGGCCCTCATCTCCTCCCTGTAGGCTGTCTCATCTTTGTTGGTAATCAGGCCTACCAATGTTGTGTCGTCTGCAAACTTGATGATTGAGTTGGAGACGTGCGTGGCCACGCAGTCATGGGTGAACAGAAAGTACAGGAGGGAGCTGAGCACACAAACTTGAGGGGCCCCTGTGTGAGGATCAGCATAGTGGAGGTGTTGTTGTCTAGGGCAGTGTGTAGTGTGATGGTGATTGGGCCGGCAGCCTTGCAAGTGTTAACACGCTTAAATGTCTTACTCATGTCGGCCATGGAGAATGAGAGCATACCGTCCTTGGGAACAGCGGTGGCCCGCGTCAGCAGCACTGTGTTTTCCTAAAAGCGGGCGAAGAAGGTGTTTAGCTTGTCTGGTAGCAAGAAGTTGGGGTGTCCGCAACGTGGCTGGTTTTCCCTTTTAAATCCGTGATTGTCTGGAGTCCCTGCCACATGCCGTGGTTAAATGCTGTGGTTTGCGCTTTCAGTTTTAGATGGCACGAATGCTGCAATCTATCCACGGTTTTTGGTTTGGATAGGTTTTAATCGTTGTGGTGGGAACAACATCCCCTCTTCACTTCCTGATGAACAGTATACATTACAGTCCACATGATCAAAACACTCTTGAAGCAAGCATTCCAATTGGTCAGACCAGAGTTGGAGAGCAGACAGGCAGTCGTATATTCAGCATTTACTGGCTGTACTGTATTGTACGAGCTCTCCTTAGTCTTAAATGGTTCATGAGCAGCTTGAGCGTACAATTTAGTCATCATTTATTCATGCTGTGCTTCTATTGTCTACATGTTTTGATGGATGCTGTGGTCTGGGCCCACGCCCGGTGACTCTGTTCAGTGTTGTGATTTAGCCTCCCTATTCCGTGGGTTGAAAAGAGAGATCAGCTCAAACAGGAAATAAGGTTAAGCACATTTAGATTTCTGGTTTCACATCTTACTTTTCTGGTTCAAAAAAGAAGTCAGTGAAGCTAAACCAGAGGATTCGTGCCTCAGTGGGCAGATAAGTTTGTTTCCTGTCTGTCAGAAATACAGACACAGACTATTCCTGTCAACAAGACGGTCAGGGAATTACATTACATTTGTGATGTTAATTCAACTTGAACATTTAGGATAGGCCTACTAGCTCAGCATCCCTGATAGTGATGTCCAGCCTGGGTCCTGTGTGGAGTGAGTTTGTTTGATCTCTGCTCCCCCGCAGCCCAAATGGCCAGGTTGGTTCTGCCATTAGTTCATAAGTGACTGGCTGTAAATTGCTGTGGCGATTACAGGTAATTGGGCTGCCTCTCTCTCTCTTTCTGTACTTCTCCAAAAAGCTTTTTCTGCCTTCAGCAGTGTCTGTGAGTGAGTAATGAGTGTGAGGACGTGCTGGGGCTAGTGCAACTGATCATCACTTTACAGGATTAGATGAGTTAGAATACACTTTACTGTGTGTGATGTGAAGCGGCAGAATCTTTCAAAGAGAAATTATATTTATACAGTATAATCCTGTGGCTTGCCATTGGATTTGAATTGTTCACATACTGGTGCTTTAGTGCGCATGTACACTCTTAGAAAAAAAAACGTAAAGTAGAACCATATAGGGTTCTTCGGTTTGTCCCCATAAGGGAGCCCTTATGCTGTTTAAAGCTGTTTAAAGGCACAGTCAACTTAGTGTATGTAAACTTCTTACGCACTGGAATTGTGATACAGTGAATTATAAGTGAAATAATCTGCCAAAATTATAGTTTGTTAACATGAAATGTGGTTGAAAAACAAGTTTTAATGACTCCAACCTAAGTGTTTGTTAACTTCTGACTTCAACTGTAGTATTCCTATCTGAATGGGTCTTGTTTGAGATCCTACTGTATCTTAAATAGTGCTCTAAACACCTTTAACCTCATTACAGTTAAGCTTTTGTAACTACAGAATCTATCGATGTAAATATCATACATTTCTAACAAGTATGAACTCAGAGGTTTGTCATGCAGCTGACCAAATTATGCAACATTTTACATATGAGTTAACAGAGATTAATGACCAACTAAGAGCAGCCTTGGATAGTTTCATTAAATGTAACTTGAGATGGATTTTCCATGATGACTATTATTTTATGATGCATGTGCATCAATTGTCTGCGCTATTATCACTAAGTATGACTGACAAGTTAATAGATACATTTATTTTTATCTATGATGATGTATGAACTGAAATTCAATTTTTCTGAGTGATACTGTTTTCATGGTTCTTAGGTTCAATGCTGAATTTCCTTTATTTCTGTTGTGGCTTGACTTTCTCAACCTCAACCTCGGTCAGTGTTTTGTACACTGCGGAAAACAAATGCAGAGTCAATTTGGGGAACACAAGGTCTATAATTTCTGTGCTGAAAGACAAGTGACTGCCACACTGCAAGGCTAATTTCCCCATGAACAAATATCATGAATAAACTCACAGGAGATGTGGTTATTTTTTCCATTCGTTTTTTTGTTTGTTATTTGTCATCATGTTGGGTTGGCAAGTAGCCTAGTGGGTAGAGTGTTGGGCCAGTAACCAAAAGGTTGCAGGATCAAATCCCCGAGCTGACAAGGTAAAAACCTATCATTCTGAACAAGGCAATTAACCCACTGTTCCCCGGTAAGCCGTCATTGTAAATAAAAATGTGTTCTTAACTGACTTGCCTCATTACTTTTTGAGGAAAACTATTGATGAAAATTGAGCAGGGAAATTGAAAGGAGAGCGTAATTTACATTTGATTCATTCAATAACACAAGCATACAGTATGCACTTATTTATAACATTAAATGTGTATGGCATTAAAGAGCATTTTCAAACTGCAGGTCCAATGTGTAGATTATTTTAAATGTTAAATCATTTTGCGTGTTCGCAAATACTTGTCAGTTTAGTTCAATGATAAAATACCCCCAATAGACGCTACTTGCCTCCCTTAGATTTATCAGGGTTTCTCTCTTCTGTGAATCATAGCTCCACATAACTTCTGGATACATGTTGGCACTTATCAATCAGGGATCAATGAATTTGATTGCAGAGAGGAGCACTGTGCTAAAAGTGCTATCAATTGCCTGGAGGTCCGGACCTCTTGCCAGTCCTCGTTAGTGTTGCCTGCAACCCTGCTCCTCAACCCTTCCTGCTAATGTGGGTGCTGGGTGATATTAACTGATGACAATCCTAAGTGCTTTAAGTTAAACGTATTGATCAAAAGTGTGGGGAGCCATTTGCCCAGTTGTCTGGATGAGCACAGCAGGACAACATTTCAGGAGAAGTAGAGGCAGCTTCTATCTAGCTGGCACATTGAGCATTATCCCATACTATTAGTATTGTTGCACTATGCATCCTCTCCATTGATCTCAAAGAGATCCTAAAGAGCCTGATGGTATATAATGGGCATCCAGCCCATCATATTTCCCATATTTCCCACCCTTTGCTTTCACCTTCTCCCAAGGGCCATCGGCTGAGGGTATTCGATCAGTATCAGCAGTCAACCTGCTTATGGCCTGTGCATTGTTGTGCATAGTTACCAGCCAAGGCTTGCCTCACCCCTCACCTAACCCCTGTAATACATCCCATAACCACCCTCACCTCCCCCCTCCCTGCTGCCCACATGGCCTGGTGTGAGGTTTGACTCCCGAATCAGTGACCTTGGCCAGAGAAGGCTGGAGAGGCCGAACGACTCGGCTAGCGGACATGGCTGCTCAGTTGGAGGTTTGAGGGGTGAAGCGGAGTCGTTTCTCTGAGGTAAAATGCTGACTGCACTTTCTAGTGAACAAGTTGATCAAATGAATACATGCAGCTATTATTATTATGTTATTTCACAGTTTGAATCTCTTGGGTGTTCTCAAATTCTCCTCTTGATCACATACCAGATCATTTCCTTCAACTCAGATATTCAGTTGTTCTGTTTATCTTCCAATAATGAGTGTCACCGAGCTCTACTAGACCGTTATTGATTGCCTATCAGTCACATGCAGCTAACTCTCCCTCTTCAAGAAACTTTGAGTATTCAATTTGAGCAATTGATACTTTGGAAATTAACTTTGACCCAGGGGTGTGCCTATGGCTTAAACATAATCACATCACAGGCGAAGATCCTCACCTGTGTTTGCATCAGTAGTTAGTGTTGGCTGGAAAGCACTCAATCGCCAATTGTTGACTGGACTTTTGTTGGAATGTGAATGACCCCTTATTGATTGGAAACAAAATGTTTTTAATGTTGTAGATGAGATTTTTGGATCGCTCACTAATGTCAAGATGGAGGCCCGTTTTCAATCTATTTTCAACTCAGGTCCTAAATTGAAAATCTTTACGGACATAATTAAGGCTGATCTGAAAAGAACAATGAAACTTTTCATCATTTACTCCCTCTCTAGCCCTGACAATGATGTTCAAATAACTAAAGACTTTCACATAAGACTACTAAGAAGAAAGGTAATGCATATTAAATAGACACAAATAGATTTTGTATTTAATCTAAAAAGACAAATGTGTACATAAATTCTATATTCACCTGTGGTAAATGTGTACATACATTAAAGGGTGTATTCACCTGTGGTAAATGATTATTCTAAATATATAAAAAGGCTAATTCGGTAAATAGCATAATATGTGCCATACACATGTCTTTAAATCTGGAGTCAAACATCATTTTGTTGTCTTTCTTATGGCCTGTGCCATAAGGAAGTATTTAAGAAAATTCTCACTGGAGAATAAACTGGATGAGCTCCGTTCGAGACTATTCTATCAACGGGACATTAAAAACTGCATTATAAACCAGGTAGTTTGGATACAGGATGCTGATTGGCTAAAACAGCATTTAGCCTTGTGTATGTTAGACCGTATACCATGACTATGATGTTTAGCCTTTTCACCTTGATATCTTTGTGCCTTTTTACCTCGATAAAATGGCTACATCAACAATAGTTTGCCATGCCGATGTAGGAAAGAAGCGTTTAGATTAACTTGAGAGAAAGCGAAACGAAAAGAACATTGTGAAATAAACAAAGTGGGCACCGACCTGCTTCACTGACTTGTGTGAAAAAAATAGGGATACATTGTGAGTTTGGGAATACTACAAAAACAGAGCTGAAAGACTTTCTACGGGACTTTTATGGTTCAGTGAGAAACATGAATGGTGAAGAATATAGGATTTAGCAGCTACGCTGGACTCAGAGCTAGTTGGAACCGACATATCAACGACCCCTATCTCAGTTTGGCATGGAGTATACAGAAAGATACTGAATTCACAAAGAGTAATGTGTTTGTCAGCGTAATTAAAAAGTTGATTAAAGTGGGGCCCAACAAAGCTGCCCACCAGTGAACAGATATATATGGTATATAACTGTTAAGTAGGTAGCTAAATCATTCTAATGTACCCTAACAATTTAACCAGTAGCTATGTTGGCCTAACTATTAGCTAATGTTATTTTGTCTAATATGTTTCAAGTACACAAAAAAGCAGATTGTCATGAACATGCTAGCAAAAATTTTGACAAAGATCTGCGAAATAGCTGGCATGTCGCAGATTTACACTTATCACTGTCTCTGAACCACCATGATCCAGAAACTCTCAGATGCCGGACTAGAGGCACAATAAATAATATCTGTCTGTGGACACAGATTAGAAACGTCTCTTCAAAGTTACTGCAGGCCAAATCTGGAAGCGAGGAAGCGGTGCAGCAATATTCTCTCTGACAACACGGCAGCAGCTCTCCCAGCAAAAAGAATGAACACCTCCCTCTGCAAGAATATTCTGGATTTGCTGATGGGCTGCAAAATTTGACATGGGACCTCAAATCCTCCACAAGTTATACAGCTGCACCATCGAAAGCATCCTGACTGGTTGCATTACCACTTGGTATGGCAACTGCAAGGCACTACATTGTGTAGTGCGTACAGCCAAGTGCATCACTGGGGCCGAGCTTCCAGGACCTCTATACCAGGCGGTGTCAGAGGAAGGCCCTAAAAATTGTCAATGACTCCAGCCTCCCAAGTTATAGACTGTTCTCTCTGCTACCACATGGCAAGCTGTACCAGAGTGCCAAATCTGGGACCAAAATACTCCTTAACAGATTCTACCCCAAGCCAAAAGACTGCTGAACAGTTAATCAAATGGCTGCCAGGACTATTTCCTTTTAATTGTTTTATTATAATTTTTTGCCCTGACTCTCTTGCACAGTCTTGATTAACTCTACACTGACACTCCATCACACACAAAACACACATGCATATTGATACCACACAAACGCACGCACGCACGCACACACGCACACACGCACACACACACACGCACACACACACACTTCTGCTACTCTCTGTTTATTATCTATGCCCAGTCATTTTACCGTTACGTGAGCAAGTCGTTTAAACAGAAGGGGGAACTAACAAAGAGTCACAGACAACAACCAAAATAAAACGGGTGGGGTTTTAGGTGGGGTTCTGAAAAGACACTCATGGGGGTGTCCACTGAAAGTTGACTAGCAACAACTACTGGAACCTCAAAAACACCCACCATGAGTGCCCACGAAATTTGCCCAAGAATAGGCAAACAAAAGATAAACCCACACCAAACTTAAAGACGGGAAGCCAACCAAAAAGGTGGAGCAAAACGAAATCAGGGAACTCAGATAAAGGCTTGTTTGTCAAGAAAACAAAATCAGGAGCACCAACTAAAAGTGTTGACCTTCCGCATCTATCAAGACAACTGGAGCACCTGGGCCAGCACAGATGACACAGCTTCCCACAAATGAAATGGTAACCAGCACAGGTGTAACACAAGTGAACTAACGAGGAGACACCAATCGGTGCACCCTACGTACTAACGAGCTATACGTGCTAAAGTCCAACCTCAAACCATAAATGGAAAAACCAAAGCCTTTAACAACCCCTACCTACATGTAAATATTACCTTACTTACCTCGACTAACCCTTACCCCTGCACATCGAATCGGTACCGGTACCCCTTTTATATAGCCTCGTTATTGTTATTTTACAGTGTTACTACTTTTCCTTTAGTTTATTTAGCACATTTTTCGTAGTTTCGCTTTTCAAAGGTTATTGGTTAAAGACTCGTAAGTAAGCATAAGTAAGTAAGATCTACCCTTGTTGTATTTGGCGTATGTGACAAATAAAATGTTATTAGATGTTCACTCCACGATTCCTTTCATCAAAGGACCCATTTGAAAACACACCATCGACAACGTATTTCTGCTGACGATGCTGTGTCATTGTTGCATTCCTAGTTCACTCATCTCCACGGTCTCCATTTTATACTTGGAATTAATAATTCAGCGTCAATCTATATGGGTTACTTTAATATGAGGTTATCTCTTACTTCATGAAGCAATTACTATATTGTCCGTGTTCTCACCATGGAAGATGTGGCCCTCTCAGCTCGTAAAGAAGAATTTTTCTTATGCATAATACATCAGGTGCAAGAAAGAAAAGGCCCCCTACACGGAGCACAATTTAACCATGACTGTACGTCAGAGATGTATCTGTGCATGAGCTGCAGGTCAGCTCTATAGATGTCCCTGCTTGGTAGGTTCAAATACACTTCCTCCTCCCCACTCTTCTCTGGCTTCCCCAAAGGCCTTTTAAGGTCAGGAAAAGTATTCCCAATCAAGCTACCAATTTGTATAAGATTAGGCTCTGTAGGGTACAGACAGTGCCTTCAGAAAGTATTCATACCCTTTGACTTATTCCACATTTTGTTGTGTTACAGCCTGAATTCAAATTTGATTACATTTTTTTTACACACAATAACCCATAATGACAAAGTGTAAACATGTTTTTAGATAATTTTTTTAAATTTATTGAAAATGAAATACAAAATTATTCAATCTACATACAGTACCAGTCAAAAGTTTGGACATACCTACTCATTCCATTTAATTATTTTTTATTATTTTCTACATTGTAGAATAATAGTGAAGATATCAAAACTATGAAATAACACATATGGAATCATGTAGTAACCAAAAAAGTGTTAAACAAATCAACAGATTTTCCAACATTCTTGACGGAGTTCCCACATATGCTGAGCACTTGTTGGCTGCTTTTCCTTCACTCTGCGGTTCAACTCATCCCAAACCATCTCAATTGGGTTAAGTTCGGGTGATTGTGGAGGCCAGGTCATCTGATGCAGCACTCCATCATTCTCCTTCTTGGTCAAATAACCCTTACACAGCTTGGTGTTGTGTTGGGCCATTGTCCAGTTGAAAAACAAATGATAGTCCCACTAAGCGCAAACCATGGCGTATCGCTGCAGAATTCTGTGGTAGCCATGCTGGTTAAGTGTGCCTTGAATTCTGAATAAATCACTGACAGCGTCACCAGCAAACCACCGCTACACTTTCACACCTCCTCCTCCATGCTACACGTTGGGAGGCACACATGCAGAGATCATCCGTTCACCTACTCTGCTTCTCACAAAGTCACGGTAGTTGGAACCAAAAATCTCACAGATGGACTCATCAGACCAAAGGACAGATTTGGAACCCTGACCTGTTCACCGGACGTGCTACCTGTCCCAGACCCGCTGTTTTCAACTCTCTAGGGACAGCAGGTGGTAGAGATACTCTCAATGATCGGCTATGAAAAGCCAACTGACATTTACTCCTGTTGCAGCCTCGACAACTACTGGGATTATTATTATTTGACCATGTTGGTCATTTATGAACATTTGACCATCTTGGCCATGTTCTGTTATAATCTCCACCCGGCACAGCCAGAAGAGGACTGGCCACCCCTCATAGCCTGGTTCCTCTCTAGGTTTCTTCCTAGGTTTTGGCCTTTCTAGGGAGTTTTTCCTAGCCACCGTGATTCTACACCTGCATTGCTTGCTGTTTGGGGTTTTAGGCTGGGTAACTCAATTTGATTTGATTTGATGATTTCCACCGGTCTAATGTCCATTGCTCGTGTTTCTTGGCCCAAGCAAGTGTCTCTTTCTTGAACTCTGTGAAGCTTTTATTTGGGCTGCAATTTCTGAGGCTGGTAACTCTAATAAACCTATCCTTGCCAGCAGAGGTAACTCTGTGTCTTCCTTTCCTCTGGCAGTCGTCATGAGACATGAGCCAGTTTCATCATTGCGGTTGATGGTTTTGCGACTGCACTTGAAGAAACTTTCAAAGTTGAAATTATCCGGATTGACTGACCTTCATGTTTTAAAATATTGATTGACTGTCGTTTCTCTTTGCTTATTTGAGCTGTTCTTGCCATAATATGGACTTGGTATTTACCAAATAGGGCTATCTTCTGTATACCATCCATATCTTGTCACAATACAACTGATTAGCTCAACCTTGGTTAGTGCAGTGCGTGCTAACCAAGGTTGCCAGGGGCACGGTGTTTCCTCCGACACATTGGTGCGGCTGGCATCCGGGTTGGATGGCGCTGTGTTAAGAAGTAGTGCGGCTTGGTTGGGTTGTGTATCGGAGGACGCATGACTTTCAACCTTCAATCTCTCCCGAGCCCGTACGGGAGTTGTAGCGATGAGACAAGATAGTAGCTACTGAAACAATTGGATACCACAAAATTGGGGAGAAAAAGGGGTAAACCAATTAACTTTTAACAAAGCACACCTATTAATTGAAATGCATTCCAGGTGACTACCTCATGAAGCTGGTTTAGAGAATGCAAAGGGTGGCTACAAGGCAAAGGGTGGCTGCTTTGAAGAATCTCTTTGAATAATTTTTCATTTCTTTAACACTTGATGTCTTAACTGTTATTCTACAATGTAGTTCTACAAAATAGTAAAAATAAAGAACAACCCTTGAATGAGTAGGTGTGTTCCACCATTTCAACGGGTACTGTAAGTATTCACACCCCTAAGTCAATACTTTGCAGAAGCACCATTGGCAGAGATTACAGCTGTGAGTCTTTCTGAGTAAGACTCTAAGAGCTTTCCATACCTGGATTGTACAATGTTTGCCCATTATTCTTTTCAAAATTCTTTAAGCTCTGTCAAATTAGTTGTTGATCAATGCTAGACAACCATTTTCAGGTCTTGCCATAGATTTTCAAGTAGATTTAAGTCAAAGTGGCCACTCTTGAACATTCACTGTCTTCTTGGTAAGAAAATCCAGTGTAGATTTGGCCTTGTGTTTTAGGTTATTGTCCTGCTGGAAGGTGAATTCATCTCCCAGTGACTGGTGAAAAGTAGGTTGAATCAGGTTTTCCTTTAGGATTTTGTCTCTGCTTAGCTCCATTTAATATATTTTTATATCCTGAAGAACTGCCCAGTCCTTAACGATTACATGCATACCCATATCATGATGCAGCCACCACCATGCTTGAAAATATGGAGAGTGGTACTCAGTAATATGTTGTGTTGGATTTGCCCCAAACATAACACTTTGTATTCAGGACCAAAATGAATTGCTTTGACATATTTTTTTCTAGCATTACTTTAGTGCCTTGTTGCAAACAGGATGCATGTTTTGAGAATTGTTTTATTCTGTACAGGCTTCCTTCTTTTCACTCTATCAATTAGGGTAATATTGTGAAGTAATTACAATGTCGTTCATCCATCCTCAGTTTTCTCCTATCACAGCCATTAAACTATTTTGTAGTCCCCATTTGCGTCATGGAAAAATCCCTGAGCGGTTTCTTTCCTTTCCGGCAACTGAGTTAGGAAGGACGCCTGTATCTTTGTAATGACTGTGTGTAATCAAATAAATCAAATCAAATGTTATTGTCACATACAAATGGTTAGCAGATGTTAATGTGTGTAGCGAAATGCTTGTGCTTCTAGTTCCGACCATGCACTAATATCTAACAAGTAATCTAACAATTTCACAATAACTACCTTATACACACAAGTGGAAAGGAATGAATAAGAATGTGTACATATAAATATATGGATGAGCGATGGCCGTGTGACATAGGCAAGATGCAGTAGATGGCATAGACAACAGTATATACATATGAGATGAGTAATGTAGGGTAGGTAAACATTATATAAAGTGGCATTGTTTAAAGTGACTAGTGATACAATTATTACATCCAATTTTTTATTATTAATGTGGCTAGAGATTTGAGTCAGTATGTTGGCAGCAGCCACTCTATGGTTGTTTAACAGTCTGATGGCCTTGAGATAGAAGCTGTTTTTCAGTCTCTCGGTCCCAGCTTTGATGCACTTGTACTGACCTCGCCTTCTGGATGATAGTGGGGTGAACAGGCAGTGGCTCGGGTGGTTGTTGTCCTTGATGATCTTTTTGGCCTTCCTGTGACATCGGGTGGTGTCGGTGTCCTGGAGAGCAGGTAGCTTGCCACTGGTGATGTGTTGTGCAGACCTCACTACCCTCTGGAGAGTCGTATGGTTGTGGGCAGAGCAGTTGCCGTACCAGGTGGTGATATAGCCTGACAGAATGCTCTCGATTGTGCATCTGTAAAAGTTCCTGAAGAGTCACTGTTACGCCTTCTTCACCACACTGTCTGTATGGGTGGACCATTTCAGTTTGTCTGTGAAGTGTACGTCGAGGAACTTAAAACTTTCCACTTTCTCTACTACTGTCCTGTCAATGTGGATAGGGGGGTGCTCCCTCTGCTGTTTCCTGAAATCCACGATCATCTGTTTTGTTGACGTTGAGTGTGAGGTTATGTTCCTGACACCACACTCCGAGGGCCCTCACCTCCTACCTGTAGGCCATCTTGTCGTTGTTGGTAATAAAGCCTACCGCTTGTAGTGTCATCTGCAAACTTGATGATTGAGTTGTACTCACATTGGCAGCGGTGAAGGAGAGCCCACAGGTTTGGTAGCGGGCCATGTCAGTGGTACAGTATTGTCCTCAAAGCAAGCAAAGAAGTTGTTTAATTTGTCTGGGAGCAAGACGTCTGTGTCCCCGACGGTGGTGGTTTTCTTTTTGTAATTCGTGATTGACTGTAGACCCTGCCACATACGTCTCATGTCTGAGCCATTGTATTGTGACTCAACTTTGTCTCTATACTGACGCTTAGCTTTTTTTGATTGCCTTGTGGAGGGAATAGCTCCACAGTTTGTCTTCAGTCATGTTTCCGGTTGCCTTGCCATGATTAAAAGCAGTGGTTCTTGCTTTCAGTTTTGCGCGAATGCTGCCATCAATCCACGGTTTCTGGTTGGGGAAGGTTTTAATAGTCACTGTGGGTACAACATCATCGATGCACTTGCTAATTAACTCGCTCACCGAATCAGCGCATTCATCAATGTTGTTGTCTGAGGCTATCCAGAACATATCCCAGTCCACGTGATCGAAGCAATCTTGAAGCGTGGAATCTGATTGGTCAGACCAACGTTGAACAGACCCGAGCACGGGCGTTTCCTGTTTTAGTTTCTGTCTTGTGGCTGGGAGCAACAAAATGGAGATGTGGTCAGATTTGCCGAAAGAAGGGCGAGGGAGGGCTTTGTATGCTACGCGGATGTTAGAGTAGCAATGATCTAGAATGTTGCCAGCCCGGTTAGCGCATTCGATATGCTGATAAAATTGACATAGTTTACATAGAGTCCAATGAAGTTCTTTCAGGGTGGTCAAGGTGTCTGCTTGGGGGGGGATTTACACTGCTGTGATTATAATCGAATTAAGATTTCCTGGGGTAACAATGTGATAAATTGTACTTAAATAAACAAAATACTGCATAGTTCCTAAGAACGCGAGGCGACCATCTCTGTCGGCGCAATAGTATTATTTGGATGGTGTAATGATACACCATCCAAATTATAACTAATAACTTCACCATGCATAAAGGGATATATCCACTGTCTGCTTTTTTTTTTACCCATCGACAAATAGGTGCCCTTCTTTGTGAGGCATTGGAAATCCTTCCTGGTTGATGTTGAATCTATTTTTGAAATTCACTGTTCGACTGAAGGAACTTACATATATATCATTGTATGTGTGGAGTACAGAGATGGGGTAGTCATTCAAAAATCATGTCAAACACTATTATTGCACACAGAGTTATTCCATACAACTTATTATCTGACTTGTTAAGCACATTTTTACTCCTGAACCTATTTAGGCTTGCCACAACAAAGGGGTTGAATACTTATTGACTCAAGACATTTCAGCTTTTCATTTTTTATTAATTTGTAAAAATGTAAAAAAACACAATTCCACTTTGACTTTATGGGGTACTGTGTGTTATAAAAATCTGTTATAAAAATCGAAATGTTATGAATGTTAAATTCAGGCTATAACACAACAAAATGTGGAAAAAGTGTGAATACCTTTTGAAGGCACTGTACATATAAAGATTGTATATTTTATGTTTTGTTTACACAGCCACCATAAGAACCTAAATCGGATTTTCTTTCTACGGTATATCCAGTTTTACAAGTGACCCATCAGATTTGCGCATTCACACTGATGTAGCCTCTGAAGAAGCACACAGATGGAATGCTTATTTCCTGTCACTATTCCTTTAAAATAATGGGGTGGATTTCATGGCAACGGCAGGTCATGTTCTACAAGAAAAACTGATATGTACATCTAAACAGAGGTTGCATAAAGAGGATCAAGTTTGTATCAGTATTCAGATCCACTTTGGCTGCGCTTCACCAGGCAGTCAAATTCATATGTTTATTTCACCAATTGGTATTTTGACCAATCAGATCTTGCCAAAAGAGCAATTAATGGAACAAAAATATCAGAATTGGGCTGCCTGTGTAAACGCAGCCATTTGGAGGCAGTGTAAATCTAAAGTCAAAAGATCAGATTCCATGTGTTTCTTTGCTGTTTACACATTAGTGAAAAGATCAGATAGGTATCAGAAATGCTAATAATTGGCAAAATATCTGAAATGGGCTGCCTCTGTAAACGCAGCCATACACTCTGTGTAGTGTTCAAATATGGACTTCAAAGCCAGTTCCACTGCTTAAAAAAAAAAAATCCCCTCTTATCAGAGACTGATTTAGAATTGGATACCAGGTGGGTGCAATTAATTATCAAGTAGAACAGAAAACCAGCAGTTTCTGGACCTCGTATGATTTGAATACCCCTGCTCTATATAGTGCTCTATAGTGCCCTATTCTGACCAGAGCCCTATGTGACAGCCCTATGTAACTCTTGTCAAACATGGATCAAACATGCATAGTGCATTAAGGAGAATAGGGTAATTTGAGATATGTCCTTACAGACACAGCTTTAGCCTATGTGGTCTGCTGTCTGCAAGAGCTGGGTTGATGTACATATGGAGCCATGAACATGGAGCCATCTCTGTTTGTGTTTGCAGTGCATGTCAAAGCAGGGACCTGTGAAGTGATCGCCGCCCACCGCTGCTGCAACAAGAACAAGATTGAGGAGAGATCCCAGACGGTCAAATGTTCCTGCTTCCCCGGACAGGTTGCCGGGACAACAAGAGCGGCTCCATCTTGTGTGGACGGTACGGTCATTCTTTATTTATATATATACAGTTGAAGTCGGAAGTTTACATACACCTTAGCCAAATACATTTAAACTCAGTTTTTCACAATTCCTGACAATTAATTTAAAAAAAATCCCTGTCTTAGGTCAGTTAGGATCGCAACTTTATTTTATGAATGTGAAATGTCAGAATAATTGTAGAGAGAATGATTTATTTCAGCTTTTATTACTTCCGTCACATTCACAGTGGGTCAGAAGTTTACATACACTCAATTAGTATTTGGTAGCATTGCCATTAAATTGTTTAACTTGCGTCAAATGTTTCAGGTAGCCTTCCACAAGATTCCCACAATAAGTTGGGTGAATTTTGGCCCATTCCTCCTGACATAACTGGTGTAACTGAGTCAGGTTTGTAGGCTTCCATGCTCACACACACCTTCTCAGTTCTGCCCATGCATTTTCTATGGGATTGAGGTCAGGGCTTTGTGATGGCCACTCCAATACCTTGACTTTGTGTCCTTAAGCCATTTTGCCATAACTTTGTAAGTATGCTTGGGGTCATTGTCCATTTGGAAAACCCATTTGCGACCAAGCTTTAACTTCCTGACTGATGTCTTGAGATGTTGCTTCAATAAATCCACATAATTTTCCGTCCTCATGATGCCATCTATTTTATGAAGTGCACCAGTCCCTCCAGCAGCAAAGCAACCCCACAACATGATGCTGCCATGAAGCACCTCCATGCTTCACGTTTGGGATGGTGTTCTTCGGCTTGCAAGCATTTTCCTCCAAACATAACGATGGTCATTATGGCCAAACAGTTATATTTTTGTTTCATCAGACCAGAGGACACTTCTCCAAAAAGTACGATCTTTATCCCCATCTGGAGTTGCAATCCGTAGCCTGACTTTTTAATGGCGTTTTTGGAGCAGTGGCTTCCTCCTTGCTGAGCGGCCTTTCAGGTTATGTCAATACAGGACTAGTTTTACTGTGGATATATACTTTTGTACCTGTTTCCTCCAGCATCTTCACAAGGTCCTTTGCTGTTGTACTGCGATTGATTTGCACTCTCTAGGAGACATAACGCGTCTCCTTCCTGAGCAGTATGACGGTTGCATGGTCCCATGGTGTTTATACTTGCATACTATTGTTTATACAGATGAATGTTGTACCTTCAGGCATTTGGAAATTGCTCCCAAGTATGAACCAGACTTGTGGAGGTCTACAATTTTTTTTCTGGGGTCTTGGCTGATTTCTTTTGATTTTCCCATTATGTCAAGCTAAGAGGCACTGAGTTTGAAGGTATGCCTTGAAATACATCCACAGGTACACCTCCAATTGACTCAAATGATGTCAATTAGCCTATCAGCTTCTAAAGCCATGACATCATTTTCTGGAATTTTCAAAGCTCTTTAAAGGCACAGTCAACTTAGTGTATGTAAACTTCTGACCCACTGGAATTGTGATACAGTGAATTATAAGTGAAATAATCTGTCAGTAAACATTTGTTGGAAAATGTACTTGTGTCATGCACAAAGTAGATGTCCTAACCGACTTGTCAAAACTATAGTTTGTTAACTAGAAATTTGTGGAGGGGTTGAAAAGAAAGTTTGAATGACTCCAACCTAAGTGTATGTAAACTTCCGACTTCAACTGTATATATTTTTATTGACAGGACAGTATTAGCAACACAGTAATTGGCAGTACACTGTTCCAAAATCGGTCTTGTATCACACATGTTTTACTCAGAATTAGTGCGGTTTCAAATGTTTATCAATCATCAACAATTCAAAATTTGACTTGGGTAAGATATTTTCTTCTACTATTACGTTTAGTCACTAATACATTTTCCTGCATCTACCGATCAATCTAAACAAAATGCTGGAAAATCTAAACAAAATGCTTAAAAACATCCCAATTTAGGTAAATATTGGACAGGGTTATTTTTACGTAGCGTATGCATATCCCAAAGTTGGTAAATTTAGCAATTTGTTATAATATTTACAGAATTGTGTTATATAATGTTATATTAAAATATTAAAGGGAAATTGATATTTGCAGTGTAAAAACTTAACAGGATGAACATTAATAAAATGTACTCTCACGGGTGCAAAAAGAACTCTGGAAGCATCACCCCAAATATGTCAGGCTTTGGATTACCCAAACATGGGTTATTTTAATCATCAGTTGGATTTGTATTCACTTTCATTCTGGGTTGATCCAGCAGATGGGTATCTTGTTTATAATAGGTTATTTTCAGGAGGCTTGGCCTATTGGAGTCGTGGCTTTCAGGTAGGTATTTTTGGCAACCAGTGAGAGTAAATGTTCATCATGTTACATTTGTACACTGAAAACTTAGGTTTCAGGCTGTCTGCTGTCTGTCTATCACTGGAAACAATAAAGCCTGGCGTGCTGATGCGCTTGGTCATTGAAGTATAGTGGGCCAGGTCATTTAATATCATGTCAACAGAGACCCCTGCGACAGGTGAATCGATCCCTATCCTCTGTACTGTAATGGCTCTGACAGTAGCTTCCTCCCACCTTGACACCACTGACTGAAGCTTTAGAAATGTCAAGGGAAACCCTAGCCTCTGCCAGCCTCCTCAGAGGCAGCTGTAGACCTTGGAGGCCTGTTCTGCTCCCACTGTGCCAGTCTGTGTTTTGCCCTCCTGCCACTTTGTTCATCAGCTTAACATTGACCCACACCCTGTAATTCACTCCTGGAAACACACAGCTCAGCCAGTCAGTCAGTCAGGCAGCCAGGCAGTCAGCTCGCAGTCATGGAGGATCTCTCTCTACACTACTGTCAGTCATGGATCAAAAGGCTTCACTCTCACTGACATATTTGTAGAAACAGATGTCTTGTTGTGGGTTCAGTTGTTACAGTAGTCTAGTAGAAGAAGTGTATTTTCACTGCCTTGTGATGTACACATATTAACTGGTTGCATTCCTCTCTCTTTGCCTCTTGCAGCATCCATAGTTGCACAGAAGTGGTGGTGCCAGATGCATCCATGTATGGATGGGGAGGAGTGTAAAGTGTTGCCTGACCTGAAAGGCTGGAGCTGCAGTACAGGAAACAAAGTAAAGACGACGAAGGTGGGTGCATAATGTAAGAAAATGCATCACATGCGCCGTTATAACACATACATTCTTTTTATTTTATACATTTGCAAAAATGTCTAAAAACCTCTTTTCGATTTGTCATTATGGGGTGTTGTGTGTAGATTGAGGGATTAAATTTTTATTTTTATTTTCATAATAAGGCTGTAACATAACAAAATGTGGAAAAAGTCAAGGGGTCTGAATACTTTCCGAAGGCACTGTATGTACTCATAAGTGTACACGTGTACACATGTGCACTTACACACACACACACGCACACAGGGCACATGTGCTCACAAACACACACACATAAACACACTAGGGATGTGACACACTTTTTTTTTGTTAACGTTTAAACTGCCCCAAAAAAATGTTTTTCAGTTGAAATGATATGAAAAATTCCAAAAATTCCATTTGAATTCACAATGCAGAATATGGTCCTGTTGCGAATGACCGCTAGGGGGCAATGCAGTTCTATCTACCGTAGTCATATAATGAACAAGAATATAAACGCAACATGCAAATATTTCACTAAGTTACAGTTTATATTGGGAAATCAGTCAATTGAAATAAATGAAGACGCCCCTAATCTATGGATTTCACATGACTAGGCAAGGGGAGGGGAGGCCTTCGAGGGCATAGATTAGGGGCTAATTCCCACCCACTGGGGAGCCAGGCCCAGGGTTTTAGCTGATAAGCCCTGGGCCTATGGGACAAGGCACACATGCGTATGTCTATCTGTGGTACCGGTCAGGAATTTGGACACACCTACTAATTGAGGGGTTTTCTTTGTTTTGACTATTTTCTGCATTGTGGAGTGGTGGTGAGGACATCAGAACTGTGGAATGGCACGTGGAGTCATGTAGTAAACGAGGGAGTGTAGAACAGATTACTCGCTAGCTAACATTACGTGTAGGATCTGTGTAGTAATATTATTCGTATCTCAGAGCCATTTACATTGCTAGTTACAGCCTAATGAATACTAGCTAGCTAACATCGAACCTAGTTGGTTATCTTTGGCTACCTGCAGATTCATGCAGGGTAGTAACATTATGAGTTGAGAGTATGGTTCATTGCTTAGCTAGCTAGCTAGCTAGCTACATGTCTAAACAGAAGATACCACTATGCAAGTAACCATTTTACTGTAGGGTTTACACCTTCTGTATCCTGTGCATGTTACAAATAAAGGTTGATTTTATTTGATATAGTGTGGGTTTATCAGAGATGGTAATTTGAAGAACAACATGGACCAAAGTAAAATTAGGATATAACGTTAGGCCAATGAAAGTGTCCAAGTTAAAAATATTCTCTTGAAGAATGCCCTGCTTTTATTTCGTCACACTCATAGCCATTAGCTATGTTCTCTTATTAGCTCGCCCTTAACTTGTAGTTAATGTTAGCTAGCTAGCTAACAACCTATAAACGAACCTAAACATTACTTAGAAAGTTGATTTTATTTGCCTGGTTTGCTAGATTGACCTATATGAACTTTATTTTTAAACAGATGGGTTTATGGTGTTAAAATACACCAGTTTTCTTTTTTGGACCACCAGTCTGTGTTACTCAACTGTAGTGTATGATGTACCATTTTCTAGCTCTAAGTCTCTCATTTTATCCAATGTAAAAAACACAATTTCAAATTTTGCTACATAATACCGAATCAAGCCAGTCGGTCACATTTTAGAGTGGCCTTTTATTGTCCCCAGCACAAGGTGCACCTGTGTAATGTACATGCTGTTTAATCAGCTTCTTGATATCCCACACCTGTCAGGAGAAGTGCTCAGTAAGAGGGGTGTAAACAAATTTGTACACCACATTTTAGAGAAATACGCTTTTTGAGTATATGGAAACGGTCTGGGATTTTTTATTTCAGCACATGAAACATGCGACCAACACTATACATGTTGCGTTTACATTTTTTGTTCAGTGTAGATATTTCATTGGGGAACTGAAGCTGATATCCTCAACCATTGACAATGGCGGCATATCACCTGCAATCATTTCTGTAATCAGCACTGTGATTTCTTTCACTCCGTCCTTTATCGCACTTCTTGCGTATGAAGCTGTCTAATGCGCTTCTGCCAGAAACTGTTTGAGTCTCACGGTGCATCCCTTGTAGATGGTTAAGCGTTGCACCTGCATTACCATTACTGTACCTAAATTCCACCTGGCAGAGTTTATATTTCATCTCTTTCTCATTTAACTTTTCAAAGTATTGCCAAAAAGGACTTCAAATCAAATCAAAGTGTATTTGTCACATGCGCCGAATACAACAGGTGTAGTAGACCTTACCTACAGGCCCTAACCAATAGTGCAAAAAAGGTGTTAGGTGAACAATAGGTAAGTAAATAAATAAAACAACAGTAAAAAGACAGGCTATATACAGTAGCGAGGCTACATACAGACACCGTTTAGTCAGGCTGATTGAGGTAGTATGTACAGTGCCTTGCGAAAGTATTCGGCCCCCTTGAACTTTGCAACCTTTCGCCACATTTCAGGCTTCAAACATAAAGATATAAAACATATTTTTTGTGAAGAATCAACAACAAGTGGGACACAAATCATGAAGTGGAACGACATTCATCGCTCCAGAGAACGCGTTTCCACTGCTCCAGAGTCCAATCGTGGCGAGCTTTAAACCACTCCAGCCGACGGTTGGCATTGCGCATGGTGATCTTAGGCTTGTGTGTGGCTGCTCGGCCGTGGAAACCCATATCATGAAGCTCCCGATGAAGTTCTTGTGCTGACGTTGGAACTTAGTTTGGAACTTGGTAGTGAGTGTTACAACCAAGGACTATTTTTCTGCGTTGTGCGCTTCAGCACTCACCGGTCCCATTCTGTAAACTTGTGTGGCCTACCACTTCGTGGCTGAGCCGTTGTTGCTCCTAGACATTTCCTCTTCACAATAACAGCACTTACAGTTGACCAGTGCAGCTCTAACTGACTTGTTGGAAAGGTGGTATCCTATGACGGTACCACGTTGAAAGTCACTGAGCTCTTCAGTAGCTCTTCAGTAAGGCCATTCTACTGCCAATGTTTGTCTATGAAGATTGCATGACTGTGTGCTTGATTGTATACACCTGTCAGCAACGGGTGTGGCTGGAATAGATGAATCCACTAATTTAAAGGAGTGTCCACATACTTTTGTATATATAGTGTACATATGACAGCTTGACAGTAGTCTCTAGTGATGAAG
The DNA here is from genome assembly GCF_057628025.1 of Oncorhynchus mykiss. NCBI lineage: Eukaryota > Metazoa > Chordata > Actinopteri > Salmoniformes > Salmonidae > Oncorhynchus > Oncorhynchus mykiss. The sequence goes on along the minus strand of NC_143028.1, from coordinate 35,542,301 downwards.
ATGAACAATAAGCCTCCTGAAATAGAAAATACACGTCTAAGGCTGAGACTACTGTATTTCCCAGCTCCGACAGGGGCTGAAAACATGCCCACCTAGGAGCGCCAACACTAAACATCTCTTCCTGCCTGCCTACGGGAGTACAGAAAACTCTTGTGTTTCCTTCTGACCCACTTGCATTTGGCACTTGGATAAGAGAACAGGATTGGGTCGGGGCCTACCCTTGAAAACATTTGAGTAGTCTTGGATGTAACTTCGAGAGAGTCAGCGAGGAAGCAAAACATTGGCAAAAAAGAGAAGATAAACCTCAACAATAAACAAGCTGAGCCATGCAGGTGGATGTTCAGAGCAGGATAGGGTGACTTCCAGAGATTAATAGAGGCTATGTGTGTCTGTGCTTTAGGGTGAGCGTGGGGTGGGTTAGGAGGGGGTTGTTTGTGACACAGTGGGCCCAGAGCCATCCATCACGACCCAGTGTTTGACTCACCAAACACCTGTACTTGAGCTGCCTTCTCCATTATTCATTGTGCTGAGGGCTTGGATGAGGCAGACCTTTTTATTTTAGCCAAGTTAATAATGTATACCCCTTCTCTCTCAAAGAGGGAGACAGAGAGGCAGGCAGGCATAGAGGCATGTGGCCTGGGGTGCAGGTGGCTGCTACAGTACTAGGGTTGGGAGGTATCCAGATTTTCATATCGTCCAGATTTTCCACATCGTCATACCGTCCTTTTCTCATCCCCAGATTTAAGGTATTACCGTTTTAGTACACAACCAGTCGCTTAAAAACGCAAAAAAAGCCCATTGGGTGTCGATTACTATATAGAATGCTAACAAAATTAGCACAACTACAAGTGCATTTCCATAGAGCTTGCTAGTCATATATGCTAACGAGCACAAACGAAAATCAACTAATTGCAAAGACAGGCAATCTAGCTCATGAAGTTATACGAGTATAGGTAGTATCTACCGAATGTCATTTTTGGCGAGTTTGCAAATGTAAGCAAGTGTGAATGAGAGACATTGATTGTGCAAATGAACAACATTTTGAGGGATAGAGCTTTTGTAAAAATGTACTTTTCATAGCAGGTTTACGTGAACTTACCCAGCAGATTATGGTAATTCATTTAGCAGGTTAGGAGAATTATGATAAGATAAGGAAAATTGTTATGGTTAGCTAAAATGCAAAAAAAAACAAAAAAAAACATTTGACATCAATTTGACAAAAGCTGTATCTCATCTAGACATGAAATCACACTATTACCGTTAGGGCCAAGAACGGAGAGGAGAAAAAACGAAAGGAAATTAAGATACCAGTGGCAGCTGTACAGATAACTCATCCAAAGCACTTTGACTTCTCAAACATGGCAGAAAGCTAACACTATATGATGCCATATCCCCTTATTACTTTAGTTACTGTAACTAGCAAATTAAATCAAATACATAGCTGGACTTACCAGCTTCCACTTTCTCCCGTTGTGCTATTTACAAAGAAACACGTGACTGGCTCCACTGTTCAGGAGAACTATGGTAAGCTTCATAATGTAAAATAATGTGACAGGTGAAATGAAGAAAACGCAAACTGCTTTATATCCTAACGAATTGCACAAGTTGACTGCAGGTATTTACTTAAAAAGTAGTTCCATTTATTGAAAAATGTCCACTAATAGTTTTGAGGGTATTGACAACATTGAAAAACCATCCCCTGGCTATTTCCAAATCGCCCGGTATACGGTATAAACGGTATACCGCCCAAGCCTACACTAAAGTAGGGCTAAGACAGAACCTAATTTGGTTTGATTTGGGGACCCTGTGGGCTCCAGGTTCCCCATCACCACCGCCCACAGAGAGACAGCGGGAGTGGGGCACTATACACCCAAACACTAGACTCCAGGGCTCAGTGACATTTTTTCACCAAGGACTTTAGCTACATGGTTCTGTAAAAAGGGTGACATCCGTGAACATTGATTATGGGCTCTACTCAATGGAATGTGCATTGTGTTATTTAAGCAGTGGGTTTTTGTTCAGTGGTCTTATAAAATCCCAGAATGGTTTTGGGTTCTGAATATATAATATATATATATATTTTTTTTTTTTGGTCTGTCATAGTTGGTGTACCTATGATGAAAATTACAGGCCTCTCTCATATTTTTAAGTGGGAGAACTTGCGCAACTTATTTTCCACCATAATTTGCAAATAAATTCATTAAAAATCCTACAATGTGATTTTCTGGATTTTTTTTCTCATTTTGTCTGTCATAGTTGAAGTGTACCTTCAATGGCATCATGAGGATGGAAAATTACGTGGATTTATTGAAGCAACATCTCAAGACATCAGTCAGGAAGTTAAAGCTTGGTCGCAAATGGGTCTTCCAAATGGACAATGACCCCAAGCATACTTACAAAGTTGTGGCAAAACGGCTTAAGGACAACAAAGTCAAGGTATTGGAGTGGCCATCACAAAACCCTGACCTCAATCCCATAGAAAAGTTGTGGGCAGAACTGAAAAGGTGTGTGTGAGCAAAGGAGGCCTACAAACCTGACTCAGTTACACCAGCTCTGTCAGGAGGAATGGGCCAAAATTCACCACTTATTGTGGGAGCTTGTGGAAGGCTACACGAAACATTTGACCCAAGTTAAACAATTTAAAGGCAATGCTACCAAATACTAATTGAGTGTATGTAAACTTCTGACCAACTGTGAATGTGATGAAAGAAATAATAGCTGAAATAAATCATTCTCTCTACTATTTTTCTGACATTTCACATTCTTAAAATAAAGTGGTGATCCTAGCTGACCTAAGATAGGGAATTTGTACTAGGATTAAATGTCAGGAATTGTGAAAAACTGAGGCGATCCCTGCACAGGAACACCTCAGCGGAAATTTCAGAGCGCCACCTATAGTACTATAGTATAGTACTCGATAAATCTCAAACTTTCATTAAAACACACATGAAAGGTACTGAATTAAAGCTACACTCGTTGTGAATCTAGCCACCAAGTCAGATTTGTAAAATGCTTTTCGGCGAAAGCATGAGAAGCTATTATCTGATAGCTTGCACCCCCCCAAAATACCAGAACGTCACCTAAACAACAGATTTTGCGGTAGCCGGCGCTACACAAAACGCAGAAATAAAATATAAAACATTCATTACCTTTGACGAGCTTCTTTGTTGGCTCTCCTATATGTCCCATAAACATCACAATTGGGTCTTTTTCCCGATTTAAATCCGTCATTGTATACCCAAAATGTCATTTGCTGAAGGCCAGTCATTTCCTGGAAAATGCCCCTTTACAAGACGCAACGTCACTTTTTAAAATTACAAAAGTTGCCTATAAACCTTTACAAATCACTTGAAACTACTTTTCTAAACCAACTTTAGTTATTAATAAACGTTAATAATCTCTAAACTTGATCACGGGGCGATCTGTATTCGATAGCAGCAAGTCTGGAAATCATCGGCCATGTTTTCATTTTCACAACATCCTGTGGTGCGCCTCAAGTCAGGAAGGGCCTATTCGTGACGTAACCAAGGATAAATGAGGCAGAAATTGACAGCAATGTCAATGTCAATGCGACATCGTGTGGAAGCTGTAGGCGTTTACAGGGGATTCGCATATATTTTCTGTCGCCTTAAACAATTAATTGAATGGCGGATTAATATTATTTTTGTGTTTTTGGTAAACAGTTTTACCAGGGATTTTTACTCCTAAACACGTTCTGTTATAGCCACAGACTCGATTTAACCAGTTTTAGAGACTTCAGAGTGTTTTCTATACACACATACTTATCATATGCATATACTATATTCCTGGCATGAGTAGCAGGACTTTGAAATGTTGCGCAATTTTTAACAAAAAGCTGCGAAAATTCGCAGCATCCTAAAGAGGTAAATGTATTTGGCTAAGGTGTATGTAAACTTCCGACTTCAACTGTACATTGATTGGTTGATGAATGTTTATGCTACACAAAGATAAATAAAACTAAACCAATCTGTTAGTAGTCAGACTTATTGCACCGGTTACTGGGATGGTTGTTCCAATTTAGATCGTTGAGGTTCTTTCATTATTCAATACTCCCTATTCTGGCAGTGATTCTGAATTCATGTTGCGGGTGATTCCTCTTGTTGAATATCATAACTCTGGCTGGATTCCAATAGGAATTACACATAACTTTGCAAGTCAGTACAATGGGTCTCGCATGCCTGATGTGACCTGTAAACCAGGGGTTTCCTTACACAACTGTGTTAGCGTTTAACCAGTGCTTATTTTGTAATCGGGAAGTGCTGGAACAAAAAGTGAGAGCAAGAGTGGGGTGACCTTGGGAGCTCCGAGGTGCCGGAACGCATGAGAAAAATATTACCTCTATAATAAAGCTTTGAATGCATAGCATCGCATTTGCTTTGTGGCCAAGACGAGTAGAGGCACTTACAGAAGTTGCACACATGGGAAACATTTTTATGTGGACTAGAGTCTGGTAAATTTTGGGTCTTTTATAAACGCAATTCATGTTTTTTTACATGACTTGGCATAATCTGTTTTAATGCCGCATTCAACTAGGAACTCTGAGCTGACAAATCTCTGACTTTTGACTTCAGTGTGATCAAGACAACTGGGAAATCGTGAAAAAACGAGCTCCGACTGGGATTATTTTTTTTGGAACGGTCATCCAATTCGGAATTCCAAGTGAGGAACTCTGGTCTCTTTCTAGAGCTCAGACTTTCCAACCTGAAGATCACTGACGTCATAATTCCTTTTTTCCCCTCCACATTTCCCAGTTGTCTTGAAAGCACCATAATACTGCACAAATCATCGAAATGACACACTACTTTGACGCTGACTGAGAATCTGAGATCAATGAAAATGACCTTGTCTTGAATCCATCATTAGCCTAGGCTTGGTGTGTGGAGACACATATTGTATGCTACAATATGAAGAGGAAATTATAGTCCTACATTTTTTTTCCAGTTTCACTGACTCTCCCAATGATGCGCAGCTCACTTGCTGGTGATGACCTATGCTCTCATTCGAAAAGCCTCTCTCTTGTTTTACTTTGTAAAACATTATTTGTAAGGTGATCAAATATTTTGGTAGCCTACAGCTGACATATTAGAGTCTTCTCTTTTCAGCAGGAGCCATTTGCTTTCTAAATACTGCGAATAGCCAGTTTTGTCTGCATGCTGTTTGTTCACTGACAGATTGCCAAGTGTTCCCGACTATAGGCTATGCCTTGTTATCGGACTACACTCCACAGCTAGGCTATTTGTAAAATAAGCTATCGATCCTCTGTGGTAGTTTTTTTTTGCCACTGTGCTTTCAGAACAGACAGCAGTACTGTCGCTCAATAACTTTGGCAGCTCCTCCAGAACCCTTTGCGAAACTATGATTCTATTAGGAAATAAATTATGAAGTGCAATGCTGAAGAGATTAAAGTTGCAGGCTCATGTCTATCAGAGCAGAAGGGGATAGATCATATAAAGTGAATTTCAATCTAGTTATGTGATTTTTACATTGCACGAGAGGTACCGATTCCTGACAAATAGGTTCTGGAACAAAACAGTCCAAAACCTTCAAGGTGCCGGATCCTGTTCCAGCAGGATCTGGCTCAAATTAAGCCCTGGGTATAACTAGGCCCTCAACGAAAGGACTTATGATATACAGAAAAGGTCAAAGTTTGAACACACCTACTCATTCAAGTGTTTTTCTTTATTTTACTATTTTGTACATTGTAAAATAGTAGTGAAGACATCAAAACCAAAAGTGTTAACCAAATCCATATATATGTTATATTTGAGATTCTTCAAAGTAGCCACCCTTTGCGTTGATGACAGCTTTACACACGCTTGGCATTCTCTCAACCAGCTTCATGAGGAATGGTTTTTCCAACAGTCTTTAAGGAGTTCCCACATATATTGAACACTTGTTGGCTGCTTTTCCTTCACTCTGCGGTCCAACTCATCCCGAAACATCTCAATTAGATTGAGGTTGGGTGATTGTGGAGGCCAGTTCATCTGATGCAGCACTCCATCACTCTCCTTCTTGGTGAAATAGCCCTTACACAGCCTGGAGGTGTGTTTTGGGTCATTATCATGTTGAAAAACAAATTATAGTCCCACTAAGCGCAAACTAGATGGCGTATCGCTGCAGAATGCTGTGGTAGCCATTCTGGTTAAGTGTGCCTTGAATTCAACATAAATCACCAACAGTGTCACCAGTAAAGCACCTTCACAACATCACACCTCCTCCTCCATACTTCACAGTGGTAACCACACATGCTGAAATCATCCGTTCACTTACTCTGCATCTCACAAAGACACGGCGGTTGGAACCAAAAATCTCACTTTTGGACTCATCAGACCAAAGGACATATTTCCACCGGTCTAATGTCCATTGCTCGTGTTTCTTGGCCCAAGCAAGTATCTTCTTCTTATTGGTGTCCTTTAGTGATGGTTTCTTTGCAGCAATTCAACCATGGCCTGATTCACGCTGTCTCCTCTGAACAGTTGATGTTGGGATGCGTCTGTTACTTGAACTCTGTGAAGCATTTATTTGTGCTGCAGTTTTTGAGGCTAGTAACTATAGGTGCAGTTAATGCAAATGAACACTTTCTGTCTCCTGGAGATGAACGTACTTTGGTGCGAAAAGTGCAAATCAATCCCCCAGAACAACAGCACAAGACCTTGTGAAGAAGCTGGAGGAAACAGGTACTTTTTGGGTTACCACATGAATCCATGTGTTATTTCATAGTTTTGATGTCTTCCCTTTTATTGTACAATGTAGAATGTACAAATAAAGAAAAACCCTTGAATGAGTAGGTGTGTCCAAACTTTTGACTAGTACTGTATATAATATATGCCATAAATCATTTAATTGTAAAGGCTAATAATGCTGGTGTAACTGTTCATAGAGGGTTCTAGGAAGAACCGTTAGAATGATAAAATTGTTTTTGTTAGAACCCTTCACAGAGGGTTCTAGGTAGAACCATATACAGGGGGTTCTACGAAGAACCCTACATATACGGTTTTTAGGTAGAACTGTCTGCAAAGAGTTCTACCTAGCACCAAAACGGGCTCCCCCATGAGGACAAACCAAAGAACCCTGTATGGTTCCACATACCACCTTTTTCTAAGAGTGCAGGGGTTAGAAGCCTGTCAGTAAGGTCATGAGTCATACCCTCACCCCCACTTTCACATCATATCAATCAACACACATCACACCTAACAAGCGGTGCACAGAGCCAATTCTCAAGAAGGTACAAATGATGTTACTTTTAGAAATAATTACCTGGATGTTGGTGATGAGAAGATGTAAGGTTGTATAAGACCTATACAAAGGGCTTACTGTGTTTGGACTAAGAGCTGAGTGGAATAGCTTGAATGAATCCGGGACCTTAGGACCCATGGCCGTTGTTTGTATACAGTAGGTCCACTGTCGTGTAAGAGTTTATTTTTTATTCATTGTAAGCCTTGCCACACGTGATGTTACGTGGATGAGAACTCAATGCTAGTGCAGATATGTCAATCCCACTGTGTCAATCAAATCCTATTGTAGTTTGATAAAAATCATTTGACAGGTTTGAGAGGGTTAAAGGAAAACCCAAAATTATATTTTTGTATTTATTTCATTAGTCCATTGTTGATATAGTTCCAAAATGTTTTCTGTGTCAGCAATCAAGTTTTCAGTATATTTAACTTTTGAAATATAGAAATACAGCTGGTATGATGCATTTCACATCATATTTTTTTCTCTTTAAGCGCTGGGGGTTCGAGTGTAAAGTTTGCTAACAGTTTCATGTATCCCATTCCATGATATCATGGCAATGGATGAGGCCTTTATGTAAATGTGGGCCCACAGTAATGTGTATGATTCAATATGTAAAGCTGTGTGAAATCATATCCTCCTTTCAAAACAATTTCATAACAAACATTTACACAAATTAGCTTTTACATTTCATTTTTACCACAGACAATGTGCCTCTAACAGCAATTGAATTAAAACTTCTTCAGGATTGGAGGGTAACCTGCTAGACGGTTGAGCTAACGTAGGCTAATGCGATTACCATGAGGTTGTAAGTAACAAGAACATTTCCCGGGACATAGACAAAGCATCCTTCACTCATGCTGCCAAACATACCCAAGTAAAACTGACCATTCTACCGATCCTCGACTTCGGTGATGTCATCTATAAAATAGCCTCCAACACTCTACTCAACAAACTGGATGCAGTCTATCACAGTGCTATCCGTTTTGTCACCAAAGCCCCATACACTACCCACCATTGCGACCTGTACGCTCTCGTTGGTTGGCCCTCGCTTCATACTCGTCGCCAAACCCACTGGCTACAGGTTATCTACAAGTCTCTGCTAGGTAAAGCCCCGCCTTATCTCAGCTCACTGGTCACCATACCAGCACCCACTCGTAGCACGCGCTCCAGCAGGCATATCTCACTGGTCACCCCCAAAGCCAATTCCTCCTTTGGTCGTCTTTCCTTCCAGTTCTCTGTTGCCCATGACTGGAACGAATTGCAAAAATCTCTGAAGCTGGAGACTCATATCTCCCTCACTAGCTTTAAGCACCAGCTGTCAGAGCAGTTTACAGATCACTGCACCTGTAGTTAGCCTATCTGTAAACAGCCCATCTATCTACCTACCTCATCCCTATACTGGCATTTATTTATTTATTTTGCACCCCAGCACATTAATCTTCTGCCGATCTACCATTCCAGTGTTTAACTGCTATATTGTAATTACCTCGCCACCATGGCCTATTTATTTCCTTAACTTACCTCATTTGCACTCACTGTATATAGACTTTTTGTTTTCTTTTGTTCTACTGTATTATTGACTCTATGTGTAACTCTGTGTTGTTGTATGTGTCGAATTGCTATGCAGTAGCAAATGAGAACTTGTTCACAACTAGCCTACCTGGTTAAATAAAGGTGAAATAAAAAAAATAAAAATAAAAATATCTGATATTGGCAGACAGCTTAAATTCTTGTTAATCTGACTGCACTGTCCAATTTACAGTAGCTATTACAGTGGAAGAATACCATGCTATTGTTTGAGGAGAGTGCACAGTTTTGAAAAGTTATTAATAAACTATTTTAGGCACATTTGGGCAGTCTTGATACAACATTTTGAACAGAAATGCAATGGTTCATTGGATCAGTCGTAAAACGTGCACATACACTGATTCCATCCAGTGGCCAACATATAAATTGCACCTGGGCTGGAATAATACATTATGGCCTTTCTCCTGCAATTCAAATATGGTACAAAAAAAGGGGGGGAGGGTTTCTTTGTGTTATCTTTTACCAGATCTAATGTGTTATATTCTCCTAGATTCCTTTCACATTTCCTCAAACTTCAAAGTGTTTCCTTTCAAATGGTACCAATAATATGCATATCCTTGCTTCAGGCAGTTAGATTTGGGTATGTCATTTTAGGCGAAAATTGAAAAAAAGGGGCCGATCCTTAAGAGGTTTTAAGCTGTTTGTGTTAGTGAAACATTTTTTTGACACATTGTCAGTACATAACAATACACTGCTGTAAATGGACCCCCACCCATACACCATGTAGAAACACTGTTAACCTATAGACTCTATATAATATACAGTGGGGATACTACTATTTCAGAAGGTCTGGTCACACAAATTGGCAAAGGTCCGGGTGGATATTGTAATTTATTGGCGTAGTAACAAACCTCCGAATCACGACCCATGGAACCCAAACTTTTCAAATAATTTCACACCCCTCGTTGGTCTAGAGAACATTTAGCAGTTGTAAAGCTTATTTCCTGCAATTCTACAGAATTTGCCATGGGACGGAGTTAAAATTCTGCAGTTTAAAGCTAATTTCCTGCAATTCTACACATTTTGCCATATCTTATGTGTGTTCATATGATACCTGAGTGACTCAACAAAATCAATGGGGACTCCCTGGGGTTCAATGCCCCTGGGCACGTGATCTGGCCATGATAAATACAAGATGTAGATAGCTGGTTAGCTGAACTAACCTGCTAGCTAACATGGGCTAGCTGATCAACTGGACATTTCTGACAGGTTATAAATAGCTTTCTAATGTCTGTCAGTGAATGACATTCCAAGAGGATGACTGCCCATTCACTACCACATTTCAAAAGCCTGACTGAGTCCCCCCCCCCCCCAAAAAAAAAATAATTAGCCATCTGCCTTTTGAGTATGGCTGATATACATCCTTTTAATAGTTTGGGAGATAAAAGATACCATCTGGTAATTCCATCAATACCGAAGTAGTCGATATATGGCCTGAAAGATGCCCTAAATCATTGTATCGATCATTGATCTGTTTCTTAAGGCCCATGAGGCTCTGTCTGAAATCTGAGATTGACTCTGCAGTTTGGGCTTTTAGGGCACCAGTAAAGACAGTGGAATGAGACCCTCCACCTCCACCACTTTCACAGATAGACAAGACACTTTCTGTAGGCAAGCCAATAATTGACTATATTTCACTGCATAGAGCCCCTAAAAGATTATGAAATCCGTACAGTCGATAAGTAGAGAACAAAATCAAAATAACAAAGATTGTGCTTCTTTATCAGTGGTAAGCATTTGTTCGTTTGTCCGTGAAGCTTTGAATCGGGTTAGTTTGAGCCTGACTAGTCAAGTGTGGTCTTTTATCCCTTTATAGGCCTACCTACACAGCTTAAGCATCAAAACCTCCTTTGTTCTTCTTTCCATTCGTGTGGTTCGCCCACTGGTTACCTCGGTCTCCTCCACAAAACCCTCACATCAGCACCCAAAACTGCTCTCACATAACTAGCATGCAAATTGTTTTTCATTATATGATTCTCTAGGTGTTTAAATCTGATCACATATTGCGTGGATATAACTAGAATTCCAATATGCAGCAGCACAGCAATATAATAAGAATATGTAACACCTTTTGTTGTCATATGGGTCTGGTTACTCGTTATGGGATATAAGTCAGGACTTATCCACTTTTTTGGCATTAAATTCTTCTAGTAGCTTCGTACTGTAGGATACATGCTTTGCCAATCTGTGGTGTAGCTAATGGTGAGACTGGAGAACCTGCTGGCTTGTACGCATTGAGCCTCTTCTGTTTGAAGACTTCACGCAGTGCCCTGGAATGGAACCAAACCACACAGTCACTCCTCTCCACACGCACATACACACACAACCAGCATCCTGACGAGTGTCACTGCCATGTGAAGATTAAACTGTGCCTCCTGAAACAGCGAGGGGTGAGTCTTATGTTCCCTGTTTCAGTGCCCGTGAACAAAATTACAGGCCAATGTATTTTTAGTTATTAGATGTTTGTGTGTGTGAAATCTGTTAGAGAGTGAGACCCTCCATGGCCCGACTGGGATGAGGCATACCTTGGAACAGTGTGCTGTGGGGCACTGACACCTCATGTCACCTGACACTACCGCTTTCCAGGCCAAGACCGTGGAGCCCCTGCCACTCGGTAATTGAATGACACTAATAGGTGCCCAGACACAAATAGGAACACCCATGCATGCGTGTGCCACTCTCTGAAAACAAGCCCCACTTATAATTATGTATACTAGGGGCTCTAGTTTCAGCTGCTGTTAAGGCGGCGCTAGTGTCAAACACTAGTTTGCAATTTTGTCATGTAAACACTGGCACACTGGCATTTTCGAGCTCTAACACCAGGGTTGGTAAGTTGTATTAGCTTGCTTGCGCTGAGGTGGGAGGGTGGAAATATTTAAAGCGTGTCATTAAAAACATGCACCAATGTGTCAATTTCAAGCAGCCCTACTGGTGATATTTAAGACTTACCAAAAGCGGGTTTTAGCGGAAATGTTTAGGAACATCAAGTTATTGCGATAGACTGCTTATCGTTTTTCCTTGGTGTTGAATCCGCTTGTAGTCTAGGCTATATTTCCCTGTTCATTTGTTTGTCTTTCATGTGGCAAAGTCACAAACAGATCATATCAATGGCGATGGTAAACTAATCTTATTATAACGTTTGGGCAAAGTCCAATTGTCAATGGCGCAAACACACAGTGAATTTTCGAAATGTGAATGCAATGTGTGCAGATTATTATTTCCATGTTGAAGCCAATGTTTGTTGTAACTAGGCCTATTGTAGGGTTACTGTATACTCTTCAATAAACCTTCAATGGATAGGACAAACATCCATGCCTACTGCCGAAGATGTGATTTATAATATCATGCTTCTGACCCCATCCTTTTTAGAAATATTGTTGTTTTTAAAAAACAGATGGATTGTTTGTTTAATTTGATTAAAAAACACATTTTATTAGAAAGATTCACCATCCATTGGTTTATGTTCAGAATGTACAGTTCCTTCCGAAAGTATTCATACACCTTCACTTTTTCCACATTTTGTTACATTACAGCTGTATTCAAAAATGTATTACATTATTGGTTTTTCTCATCAATCCACACGCAATACCCCTTAATTGTCACGCCCTGACCTCAGAGAACCTTTTATTTCTCTATTTTGGTTAGGCCAGGGTGTGTGGGTAGTCTAGTTTTTTATTTTCTGTGTTGGCCTGGTATGGTTCCCAATCAGAGGCAGCTGTCTATCATTGTCTCTGATTGGGGCTCATATTTAGGGAGTCTTTTCCCACCTGCTGTTTGTGCGATCTTGATTTTGTATTGTTGCTTTTTAGCCCTACAAAACTGTGCGTTTCATTTGTTACTCTTTCTTGTTTTGTGCCGGTCGTCATAAATAAAAAATGATCTTGGTCCGACCATCCTTCTAACAAAGAATTTTACAATAATGACAATAATAAGTGAAAACAGTTTAGAAATGTTTGCAAATTTATTAACAACAAAAACAGAAATACCTTATTTACTTTACATAAGTATTCAGACCTTTTGCTATGAGACTCGAAATTAAGCTCAGGTGCGTGCATCCTGTTTAAAATTGAGCATCCTTGAGATGTTTCTACAACTTGATTGAAGTCCACCTGTGGTAAATTCAATTGATTGATTGATATTTGCAGCATTGAAGGTCCCCAAAAACACAGTAGCCTCCATCATTCTTAAATGGAAGAAGTTTGGAACCACCAATACTTTTCCTAGAGCTGGCCGCCCAGTCAAACTGAACAATCCGGGGAGAAGGGCCTTGGTCAGCGAGGTGACCAAGAACCCGATGGTCACTCTGATAGAGCTCCAGAGGTCCTCTGTGGAGATGGGAGAACCTTCCAGAAGGACAACCATCTTTCTAGCACTCCACCAATTAGGCGTTTGTGATAGAGTGGCCAGATAGAAGCCACTCGTCAGTAAAAGGACAAATGAATGCCTGCTTAAAGTTTGCCAAAAGGCACCTAAAGACTCTCAGACCCTGAGAAACAAGATTCTCTGGTCTGATGAAACCAAGATTGAACTCTTTGGCCTGAATGCCAAGCGTCACGCCTGGAGGAAACTTGACACAATCCCTATGGTCAAGCATGGTGGTGGCAGCATCATGCTGTGGGGATGATGTTCAGCGGCAGGTACAGGGAGACTAGTCAGGATCGAGGCAAAGATTAACGGAGCAAACTACAGAGAGATCCTTCAAGAAAACCTGCTCCAGAGCACTCAGGACCTTAGACTGGCTGTTGGAAGGTTCACCACATCAGAAAAGAGATTACTCACCGTGGACTCGAGGAAACCTTTTCCTCTAATGAGTCTGACGAGAAGGATATCCTGCTTTCAATGGAACAGGCCCAGATCCACGCCATTTTGCGTGAAGACACCGAAAAAGGGTACGCAGATCAGGGATCCTTCTGAGAAAAAAAATAATAGACCACCTTTACTCCACACACAGAGATGCATACAAAGCTCTCCCCCGCCTTCCATTTGGCAAATCTGACCACAATTCTATCCTCCTGATTCCTGCTTACAAGCAAAAACTAAAGCAGGAAGTACCAGTGACTCGCTCAATACGGAAGTGGTCAAATGACGCAGATGCTACACTACAGGACTGTTTTGCTAGCACAGATTGGAATATGTTCCGGGATTCATCCAATGGCATTGAGGAATACACCACCTCAGTCATCGGCTTCATCAACAAGTGCATCGGTAACGTCGTCCCCACAGTGACTGTACGTACATATCCCAACCAGAAGCCATGGATTACAAGCAACATCCGCATCGAGCTAAAGGCTAGAGCTGCCACTTTCCTTTCATGGAGCGGAAGACTAATCCGGACGCTTAAAAGAAATCTCGCTATGCCCTCAGACAAATCATCAAACAAGCAAAGCGTCATTACAGGATTATGATTGAATCCTACTACACTGGCTCTGACGCTCGTAGGATGTGGAATGGTTTGAAAACTATTACGGACTACAAAGGGAAACCCAGACGTTAGCTGCCCAGTGACATGAGCCTACCAGACGAGCTGAATGCATTTTATGCTCATTTCGAAGCAAGAAAAACTGAATCATGCATGAGAGCACCAGCTGTTCTGGGTGACTGCGTGATAACGCTCTCGGTTAAACCTTAAAACAGGTCAATATTTACAAAGCCGATGGGACAGACGGATTACCAGGACGTGTACTCAAAGCATGCAGGGACCAACTGTCAAGTGACTTCACTGACATTTTCAACCTCTCCCTGCCTGACTGAGTCTGTAATACCTACATGTTTCAAGCAGACCACCATAGTCCCTGTGCCCAAGGAAGCGAAGGTAACCTTCCTAAATGATTACCACCTGTAGCCATGAAGTAATTTGAAAGGCTGGTCATGGCTCATATCAACAGCATCCTCCCGGACACCTTAGACCCACTTCAATCTGACCGTAAGGCCCTACAGAGGGTAGTGCGAATGGCCCAGTACATCACTGGGGCCAATATTCCTGCCATCCAGACCCCCCCCCCCCCTCTTGTACACTCCTGCTACTCCCTGTTTGTTACCTATGCATAGTCACTTTGCTCCCCACCTACATGTACAGATTACCTCAACTAGTCTGTACTCCTGCACACGGACTCGGTACCGGTTCCCCCTCTATATAGCCTCGTTATTGTTATTCTTATTGTGTTTTTTATTTTAGCCTTCTTGGTAAATATTTTCTTCTTGAACTGCACTGTTGGTGAAGGGCTTGTAAGTAAGCATTTTGCGGTAAAGTCTACACTTGATATTCGGCGCATGTGGCAAATAAAATTTGATTTGGATACTTATGTAAATTATTTTTTCAGGTTTGTATTGTTTGTTTAAAAAAACGTTTTTGCTTTGTCTTTATGGGGTATTGTGTATAGATTGATGAGGGGAAAAAAACGATTTCATCTATTTAGAATAAGGCTGTAACGTAACAAAATGTGGAAAAAGTCAAGGGTCAAGGCACTATATATGGCTCGAATGCAATGCAATTTCATCTGCTATTTCCAGAGAAGTGCAAATATGATCTGTAAAATGGTTCCATGATGTTTATAAGACATTACATTTGGGAGCAGTCTAACTGTGAGTGGACATTCACCCTCTCTCTTTATTTTGGATCTTTGTCGAGCTCCTGTGAACATTTTTGATGTGCGTAAAACCCTCCATAGTCTAAGTTGCCCTGTCTGTATTATACGCCCATGGGGAGCAATTATGGTGCCTGGAACTGTATTTAGACAGCCTATTTAAAATAAGTTGTTTCATTTTCATTAGAATTGTATTAGTTATACAATGTCTTTTTAGGCCTTTAGCCTAGTGAATTTAATCTTGCTTATTGACTATGTTTGTCATGTATATGTCCCAATTGCAATTTACAGTAGTCCTAGACCCTTTATCAGTGTGAATGCTGTAGCCTATGTTTAACAATGTATTCCATATTGAAGCAATACAATTCAAACAATGTGTACTTCAACATACAATTTAGCAAGTATGAGGCAGGCTATTTAACAAACTAAGCTATAACGGAATAACATTCGAATTGGAGTTGATGACAATGCAATACATAGAAGATCATAAACACACAACTTGAAGCAACCACATATTTAGCCATGGAGCACGTTCTGATTGGCCAGTGAGGGGCCAAGCCTTGACACACCCACAACTTGTTTATTCATCAAAACCCAGCCCTTTCGCACCACCGCCAGCTACTGCACCTATATTCCGATTGTGAAAATAGCTCAAATATTTTATGACATACCCCTGAACCTATAATTCTATTTTTGAATTAAACTAGGGCTCTAAATGTGTATTCTACTTAAAGGGCAAAACACCAAAGAGAGGACAACTAACATCATTCCTTTTATGACCATGAAAACCGCAAAGATGGCACATGCCATCGTGACTGTACTTTGTGAGGGCCCTTTGGATTAATATTCAGTGAAATACTTATGCTCGCAGGGTGTCAAAATGGATCATGTGCGTCATGTTTTGAAATCAATCTACACCATTACCGTGTGTACAGTACATCTCATTACATAAAACCTACCAGACCTACCGTACCATTTCTGACATACACTACACTACACTATTTGACTCGGACACACTAGGACAGGTGGGTGATGGTCGTGACAGCTGGGGATTCAAACACAGCCTGGTGTATGCAGCACGTTTGACAGATTGATCTACACAATAAGACAGATATAGATGTACACAGTAATAGACAGTGTGGTGTGGTGCTTAGTACTTAGAGATGGACCTTTTGGAATAAACAACGCTCCATCCATGTTGTGTAATTAATCACTCAATCTTCTTATCGTGGGTTTGTAGTCCAGCAGCGGGGTCAGATTGACTGAGGTTTTTACACACTGCCATGTGTCATAAATAGCACCAAATCCTAGTTTAAATCTGTAGCGTTGCCCATTAGTATTAACTAACATCCTGCTATCTCCCCTTTTTACAGGTCACACGATAGTGCGGCCTGTCCTGGATCTGAAGACTTGGCATCAGTCATCTCTTCCTTGACAGAAACCACAGGGACTTCTTGGATGTGAAGACTATGTATTGAAGGATTGTGGGATGGAACCAGGGACCAATAAGGGAAAAAAAAGGAAACACTGAAATTCCACTGTATGGATGCAGAGCAGAGACTTGACTTGGAGATCCCATAGAACCACCTATCCAGACTACTGATTAGATCCCATAGAACCACCTATCCAGACTAATGGACTACTGATTAGATCTCATAGAACCACCTATCCAGACACTGGACTACTGATTAGAACCACCTATCCAGACTACTGGACTACTGATTAGATCCCATAGAACCACCTATCCAGACTACTGGACTGCTGATTAGATCCCATAGAACCACCTATCCAGACTACTGGACTACTGATCAGATCCCATAGAACCACCTATCCAGACAACTGGACTGCTGATTAGATCCCATAGAACCACCTTATCCAGACTACTGGACTACTGATTAGATCCAATTCCTAGCCATTATTGTTTATGTTTTTTCCTCCAATGAACTGCTACAGTAGGAGATCCAAACCTGCAAGGTATTTATTCAGTAAAAACAAAAACTGTGGATTATGCAAGCAAGATAAACCTTAATGCGAAACATGTGACGTGACATTTTCAAATATTTTTCCTCTTTTTGCCACAGAGAAGCTCAATGACTCCAAAACCAAGTGTTTGTGTTCGAGATTTAGATCATAAGCATATCCATTTATTTTTAACCGTATGAAGCAGACATCTCTTCTTTTTAAGGTTTTTGATTTTTTTTAAAGCATTAAGTGTTTGGTTTTAGTAATTCTGTTGGACTGTCAGGTCTGCTTTTGAAGACTTGAGACATCAAAGAAGATGCCAGAGTGAAAAATAGTACTAACTACTATGTTGCAGTGCTTGAATTAAAGGCACCATGGTTTCAACAAACCAATTAAAATGACATTAAGCTGAACTCCAACTGTTTTAATATCTGTTTTTAATAGCCTGGTGACCAACATTGAGTAAAAGTGTCAGTATTATCTCAATAAACCTATGTCAAAAGGATGTCACTGAATCGAGAAAGGGTTTGGTTTTGTATCATAGTTTCAAATGTCTCTACAACTAAATACATTTTACGAAATCGCCAACGTCACCATTACAAGACAACCAAATAACGTACAGACAAAATAACAACCAAAATGAATTCAACACCGAATTGTGGCATGCAACTGCCACATTACAGGCACTTGTTTGAGCTATATCAGCACGGTACTGTATGTCAAACTTAATGTGAGGCGGGATAACAACAACACTAAATGAGGTTTGATGATGCATTTTGAAAACAAAGGTCAGAATGGAAAACCATGAACTGCTTGGAAAGGAAAGACATCAGTGAAACTCAATCTTACTGCACTGACGTCATAGCACCTCTCCCACTGCTGAAGCTCAAATCCTTTCATTCTTTGGGAAACCATGAACTGCCACAGAGGTCAGCATTATGCATTCATTCCCTTAGATTACATGATTTATATTCAGACGGTGTAACCAAAAAAAATCCTGTTTACATCGGTGTCACAGTCCCTCACAGCCTCTGTGGGACATGTCTTGTGTAAGGCAAGGGTAATGCTATTAGCATAATAGAATTTTCCAAGGATCCACACTGGAACTAATTTACAATTAGTCAGTCCTGCAAATAGTGGAATAATTGAAGGGGAAAAGCACTCAGAATTAATTTAGAGTTGTGTTCATCAAAGAGCTCCAATCTCAACAATGCCAAATCCAGAGATGGATCCAAATCATAATTTTCTGTTGATATGCTGTACCATCAACCCAGTATTTTTGATTTCTATACCCAACAAGTAATTAATGGACAGGATTAGACTATAAATGGCACTCTGCCCCACCCCCTCCCCTTTTTATGATGAAATGTGCATGGCAATTCAAAGTAATAATTAAACATATTTTTGTTGTTGTTGTGGTTGATATTTTGCTGTAAAATAGTGAACAAAAAACCTGGTCCTGCTGCTTGAGCGACCCACAATGCAGTAGTACTAGTACACCTTTATTGTCATAAAGGGCAACCAACTAAAATGGTCATTTTTAGTCCCCATTACCCTGCCTTCTTCCAAAGTTGATAAACAAAAGCCCGTTTGCACACAGCTGCTTTAGCATTCTGAGCGATTTCCTGTTGGGATTTCTCACAGGCGTCTTCCTAAAATTCGTAGTGCATATCATTAAAAACTTTAAGAAAATAAACCGGCTATGCAATTCAGGACGCACAGTCTTGAGCAGGGGTAAGAACCAAGTGGGGCAGGATTTGGCATCCTCAGCCTCCGTCCTGCCTGCTGTACCATCTGACTGTTTTGTGTTACAGCCATACGCTGTGGGGGGCAAGGGTGAATAGCACATTAGTCCATTTCCACACCGATATATACTGCCATTATCATTTCTGATATCCTTATCAACATGCAGCTCCATTCCCCTCCCTGTGTAAACCAAACACAGGTTAGAGACAAGCAGGCATCTCACAGGAAGAACAGATATATACGGAGGACACGAGTGGAGCTGTGCTGATTATTCTCCTATGGTCTACCTAACGCCAGAAAACCCTGTAATGTCAGGATATGTAACCTTATAATTTGGGGTTCTGCTTCTGCTGTAATGGTAAGGATAATTGAGACATGAATATCATATACAGTATCTGTTATTCACAGATGGTTCCCGGGCATGCATTGGTGCCCGTATTTATGGAAATGAATATATGTATGTGTTTATCAACGTCATTAGAGATGCCGTGTTGTCGGATACATCAGGGACATATTTGATGAAGTGTAAATTGACTTGTGTAACATCTTGTAGGTGTGGGAGTGGTGGGGTGGTGCATTTAGAGATTACTACTCAGTAAAGGTTCAGTGGTGAGGAATACCATCCTTAGAGAGAATAAACTTTTAAAATAGCTACACTTTAGAGTGGAAGGTAGATATCTTTTTATACTACAAAAATATAGGGCAAAACACACATCACGACAAGAGAGACACCACAACACTACACAAAGAGAGACCTAAGACAACAACATAGCATGGCAGCAACACATGAAAACACAGCATGGTAGAAACACATGACAACAACATGGTAGCGAGACAACATGACAGCAGCACAACATGGTAGCAGCACAATACATGGTAGAAACATTATTGGGCACAGACAACAGCACAAAGGGCAAGAAGGGCAATACATCACACGAAGCAGCCACAATTGTTAGTAAGAGTGTCCATGATTGAGTCTTTGAACGAAGAGATTGAGATGTTTTTTTGCAGCTCGTTCCAGTCGCTAGCTGCAGCGAGCTGAAAAGAGGAGCGACCCAAGGATGTGTGTGCTTTGGGGACCATTAACAGAATGTGACTGGCAGAACGGGTGTTGTATGAGGAGGATGAGGGCTGCAGTAGGTATCTCAGATAGGGGGGAATGAGGCCTCTACCATCGTCACGGCCAGACAAATGTCTGTTGCAGGCTGACACTCATTTAATCTGAATAATCCTAATTATTCACCTACATAAAAATGGCACTGGAAGTTAAATAGGTTCCTTGAGACATTTTGCAATTCACTGTTTCAGTGATTGCTTTAAATGAACAGGAATGAGTTATGTGAGCTGTTGCTTAAAGTAGCTCAAGAAAAGTAATTTAGTCCATGTGACGAGAAACATACAGTGTATTTTACCTTACTTCACGTTACCTTTTATAGTAAACCTACTGTTATTTAAGTAAACCAAAAAGCCCTTCATCACAATGCAACACAATGACAGTGGTTTCCAGAGACTCTCATCAGGCCGGTGCTTTACTCAGGGCATTTAATATTTTGTCTGTCAATTCTCTGCTGTAATTAAAATAGTATATTCAACTCAGGATGCTCCTGATAATGAACGCAATTAATTAAGTATACATTTTAGGAGAGACATGCCCCCAAATACCAGACTGCGGGGAATAGAGTGATACGGGGTGATGCGGTTAGCGATCCAGGTTGCCTCTTGTTTGGTTTAGAAATCATTAAATTACAGTAATGACTAATTTCTCATTCCAGCATGCAATACGCCAGAGACCAACAAGGATTTAATAAAGAGCTCGCAATGAATAACAAACACTGAACGCCTCAGAGAAGGGCTACGTGATTATACAGAGTAAAAAAGTGCATTAATAAAACAATACAAAAACATTCCTAAATCATTTGAGATAAAGGCGATTTGCATAATTCATTAAGATTAATCAGACGACAATCCACTGTGGCGCTCGATAGAAGAGAAGAGAACACATGAAACCGATCCCAGAGAAAGGCCCTTTTCAATCTACAAACCATGATGTGAATCTACCCATGGATAGGAGAATTAACCTTTGTGTAGTATGATGCCCCGGACGAATTAAAACAAAATCCTTCAGTGATTCACCTTTATGAGCTCTAATATTCTATTAACATATGAAAGGCTTCTTCAGACATGAATCCTCCGGGTTTTTGCATATCTGGGCAGAAAATGCTTTCAACAAAGTTTGAGAGCAAGAAATCATTTCAGGGTGTTTTGAAACCACAGCATGAATCGAAGAATGTTCTTGACATTTCGAAGAGATGCTCCAAGTTCTCAAGTAGCAAACCTTAGGACAGAAACGTGTGCCACAGAAGAAAAATTACCACACATTTGATGACAGTCTCAGATCACAATGATGCAAAAACTTCTGACGAGGGGAGTGAAGCTTTTATTCATGCCATATTCTCTATTGCGGAAGTATTTAGTGAGCTTTTACCATGAATGGATTTTCTTTAAGGGTATTTTATAAGGATGTCCAAATGGTAAAATGTGTAATATACAGGGGTTGTGGTGTGGTTCTCACTGCTTTGGGTGTTGGAACCGGTTCGCCCTCCATTTGGAAAATCTGACCATAATTCTATCCTCCTGATTCCTGCTTACAAGCAAAAATTAAAGCAGGAAGCACCAGTGACTCGATCAATAAAAAAGTGGTCAGATGTGGCAGGTACTAAGCTACAGGACTGTTTTGCTAGCACAGATATGTTCCGGGATTCCTCTGATGGCATTGAGGAGTACACCACATCAGTCATTGGCTTCATCAACAAGTGCATCGATGATGTCATCCCAACAGTTACCGTAAGTACATACCCCAACCACAAGCCATGGATTACAGACAACATCCGCACTGAGCTTAAGGCTAGAGCTGCCACTTTCAAGTAGCGAGACTCTAACCCTGGAAATCCCGCTATGCCCTCCAACAAACCATCAAACAGGCAAATTGTCAATACAGGACTAAGATCTAATCATACTACACTTTCTCTGACACTCGTCGGATGTGGCAAGGCTCGCAAACCATTAAGGACTACAAAGAGAAGCAAAGCCGAGAGCTGCCCAGTGACACAAGCCTACCAGATGAGCTAAACTACGTCTATGCTCGCTTCGAGGCAAATAACACTGAAACATGCATGAGAGCATCAGCTGTTCCAGAAGACTGTGAGATCACGCTTTCCGCAGCCGATGTGGGTAAGACCTTTAACCCTCCTGGAGTGTTCCAGTTGAATTGGACCGTTGTGAGTTTTCTCTCTGAAAAATTTAGTTTAATCTGATCATCATAAGGTTCCATGACTTTGTCCACACAGGGCATCTGAACACACAAAATACATTTTGATGATTGTCATTACATTTTTGTGTTTTATTTAATTAACATTTGTACACCTGTGGTGTTCCTAGTCAAAAATGACCGGTCATTAGAAATTAATGGGTGAGACTACAATTATTGTATAAAATTGAGTTCAGGCACATGCCCATTCATCAGATGGACACACTTCCTCTCCCAGACCACCACATGCATGTGTGTTTGAGCACACACACCACACCTCACTCCCCTTCTTGGCTTCCATGGCGACCTTTCCCCAATATATCTTCCCCCCCACGGGAACCACACCTGTTGGCATTCTCACAAACAATTGCATCATTGTTTCAATAATATGTAGAACTTTTCTCGCAGCTCTGGTATATAAAGCTTTCTTGGGGCCTTGCTCACAATTCATTCTGTGGCAGCACAATGACCAAACAATGTACTCTATGTGAGGCTCTTGATCATATCTTTGATCATAACACTGGTGAGGAGGAGAGAGTCCTTGTTAAACTTTGACACAAAGTAGTCTGTGATAAATAACACTATGTTTCATCTGAGTATTTGTTATAGTCAAAATAATCCATACAATATGCTTTTTTTTAAACTAAAAAACAAGTTGTATGAGCTCAGATCAATGAGACCTGCAGGCCATAAATAGCAAATAGAAATTCAAAACTTGTAATGTTCACAAGAACTTAAGTTGACAAAAATATCGAACACAATATTTGGTGATAATATATGTATTATTATGGATTTATAATCAGCTATATTGGGGTGGTAATTTTGGACCAGGAACAGATAATTAATTAACATGAAACGAATACAACAGGTCAACATTCACAAGGCCCCAGGGCCAGACGGATTACCAAGACGTGTACTGCGATCGTATATACGCTGACCAACTGGCAAGTGTCTTCACTGAAATGTTCAACCTCTCCCTGTCAGTCTGTAATACCAAGATGTTTTAAGCCTAACACCATAGTCCCTGTGCCCAAGAACACTAAGGTAACCTGCCTAAATAACTACTGACCCGTAGCACTCACGTCTGTAGCCATGAAGTGCTTTGAAAGGCTGGTCATGGCTCACATCAACACCATTATGACAGAAACCCTAGACCCACTCCAATTTGCATACCGCCCCAACAGATCCATAGATGATGCAATCTCTATTGCACTCCACACTGACCTTCCCACTTGGAAAAAAGGAACACCTATGTGAGAATGCTGTTCATTGACTACAGCTCAGCGTTCAACACCGTCAAAGCTCATCAATAAGCTAAGGACCCATACACCTCCCTCTGCAACTGGATCCTGGACTTCCTGATGGGCTACCCGCAGGTGGTAAGGGTAGGTAACAACACATCAACCACACTTATCCTCAACACAGGGGCCCCTCAGAGGTGGGTGCTCAGTCCCCTCCTGTACTTCCTGTTCACTCATGACTGCACAGCCAGGCACGAGTCCAACACCATCATTAAGTTTGCCGATGACACAGCAGTGGTAATAAGCAGCCTGATCACCGAAAACGACGTGGATCATAGGAAAAAGAGGACCGAGCACGCCCCCATTCTCATCGACGGGGCTGTAATGGAGCAGGTTGAGAGCTTCAAGTTCCTTGGTGTCCACATCACCAACAAACTAACATGGTCCAAGCTCAACAAGAAGGTTGTGAAGAGGGCATGACAAACCCTATTCCCCCTCAGGAGACTGAAAAGATTTGGCAAGGGTCCTCAGATTCTCAAAAGGTTCTACAGCTGTACAATCGAGAGCATCACTGCCTGATATGGCAACTGCTCGGCCTCCGACTGCCAGGCACTACAGAGGGTAGTGCGTACTGCCCAGTACATCACTGGGGCCAAGCTTCGTACCATCCAGAACCTCTACACCAGGCAGTGTCAGAGGAAGGCCCTACAAGTTGTCAAAGACTCCTGCCACCCTAGTCATAAACTGCTCTCTCTGCTACCACAAGTCAGTAAGAACAAATTCTTATTTTACAAAGACGGACTACCCCAGCCAAACCCTCCCCTAACCCGGACAACACTGGGCCAATTGTACGCTAACCTATGTGACTCCCAGTCACAGCCCGTTGTGATACAGCTCGGGATCAAACCATGGTCTGTGTTGACACCTCTAGCACTGAGGTGCAGTGCTTTAGACCACTGCGCCACTCGGGAGCCCATTAATTAATGATATATTCCCATTGATTCTTGAAGAATATAAATTATAAATGCTTAGTTCAACTGTCAAACCCCATCAGAACCCAAGAAATAAACTTGTAATACTACAATGTTTTTAAACATCGTAAAAGTACACACTGTATAGCTGTATAACATGTTTAAAGCTATACTTTTGGAATGGTCAGGCCTTGCATCCATCCCTCAGCTTTTCTCTAGGCCCATTCCCCCTGGTAGCTAAGTACAGCACTTGCACTTTAAGAGACGCATGAACAAGAAACAAAATCTACAGCTCACATAAACACCATCTGGTGAGTTTGTTGAGGCTGCACCTTGACAGGATGAATTTGTCTGAAAAACAGTCAGATACATAGAACACAATTTTATTTCCCCACCTCGTAATGAATGCAGACAATGTGTAATGAAAAACCATTGGATCTTGAAAACATTTGAGATCAACTGTAAAGGTTTGCCTGTGAAAAAAATGTTCACTTCATGTTGATCTAATTGTTTGGTCTCTCTCTCCGTTCTCAATATCTCATGATATCTTTCCTATATCATCCAAATTGGACGTTTTCCCTAATTCACTTACTTTAGGTGGCAGGCTGATGTTATTCTGACAGGTTGTTTTTTGTTCTCGTCAGCCATAAGCAGTTTAGTTTGAAGTGAGGCAGCTTCTCTTCTCTATCTGCTGTGACCTGCGGCACAATGGGATTATCATGCTTGGGGCCAAGCCATAGTGGCTGTAATTTTAATACCAAAGTACAATATTCCTGTATGCCTATACCTGATACCTCCTCCTCTTCATGTTCCTCATGCTTGACTGGACTGAGGCTATTCATCATGTGTATCACACAACACGGCCCTCAAGCTGCTACAACCAGTCAGTCAGTCAGTCACTCACACTGTACACTAACTACAGTATATGTTCCCCCTTCCAAAGGATTCTCTCTACCTGCCCTGGCGAACTCTTCTCCTTGCATACACTATTGGTGGATTCAGGAGAAAGTAAGTGACAGCTGATTATGCAGGGCCTCACTTTCTTATGTTTCCCTCTCCATGACACATAATGAATGTCTGGATCTGTCCAACTAGCTTAGATGGAACCCTTCCCTCCCAGTGTGTTACTGTAGAGCAGAGGTCTCTAACTAAATGTTTTTATTAAAAAAATATTGGTGGGCCAATTACAATCACCGCTGAAGTTTTCCAAGAGATGTTTTATATATTTATTTTTATATAGAATTGTCATTGAAGACCCCTGTAAAATCAATATATATCAGCTCAAATTTTTGTTTGGGAATCTGTTTGAAGTATTCCCAGGCATAAATACAGAGACGTGATTGTATCCCAAAGTAATCAAGGTTCGAAATTATTATGTTTTTGCCAAATACTATATCTGTTTGGGCTTATTGTGGTCAATTTGCATGGTACAAATGATTTATGATTATGTTGGCTCCCGAGGGGCGCAGTGGTCTAAGGCACTGCATCTCAGTGCAGGAGGTGTCACTACAGACCCTGGTTCAATCCCAGACTGTATCACAAATGGCTGTGATTGGGAGTCCCTTGGCGCGGTGCACAATTGGCCCAGTGTTGTCTGGGTTAGGGGAGGGTTTGGCTGGGGTAGACCGTCATTGTAAAATAAAAAGTTGTTCTTAACTGACATGCCTAGTTAAATAAAGGTTGTACAAAAAATGATATGTCCCCCAAACCAACCGCTAAAGAAAACAACCCCTGCTGCAGAGGATCCTCTCCTTGAGTACAAACATAAGTGCCGGCCAGAGCGTCTGTTCTGTTTGGAACCCTCAGAGGCATTCTCCACTCCCACACTGCATTATCACAATGCTCTGGGGTCAGCTGAACGGGCCTGCTGTAATTTCAAAAATAAATTATATTGTGTGATACTTACTGAGAGAGATGGAAGGTGGGAGAGAAGGAAAGAGAGGACAGGAGGACATATATATAAAAAAGAAAGTAACTTCCTCTCCTCGCAACCTTCGAACAGGTTAATGGGAGTGAGACTTGCAATGAGCTGATGATGACTATCAGGATGGAGTGAGAGAGAGAGAGAGACACACTGGAAATGTAATTCTGATCTAACAGACTTTTTTTCCTCCTTGGCCCCATTTCTTGATGTGTGTGCATTCATTTTTTTTATGGCCTGTAAATAGCTCCTTGAGGAGGGAGAGTAGATGTTTGCCTAATGGGCAAGTTACAGTACAGTAGCACAAGGTGGGTTGGGTCAGATAAAGGAGTTGATGAGTTACAAGACGAGTTGAGGATTCTGGCGAAATTAATGATTTATTTCCAAAGTTCTCCTTCGCTGAGGTCATTTGGAAGATGGTGGAAGACTTGTGACGATGGAACCAACTGAAATGTATCTTATCAAATGTTCTCTCAACAATTTTAGTCATAGACGGGTTGTTTATGTTTCCTGACATCACTGACATGTTCAGCCATGATGATGTGTACTAAATGGAGACTGAAATCACAGGGAAGTAATGAAACTTGAAGCAATAGCTCCCTGCTGGTTACACCTGACTGAACACTGCAGTATGCACAACATCTTCCCTCCAATGCAGACGGCCAGGCTCTCGTTACATAAGCAAGGCAGGAATCTGAGAAAATATCTGTTCTTGCTTTTGATGTAATTTGCAGAGATAGCATGTGTCCACATTTCAAACAACTCTGGTAGAAGATTATATCACCTCTCCACAGTTCATTTTCAAAAGGCTGTTTTATTAGAGGGTGAGACGACAGATACAACTTTAAAGGGAAGATACGGTCTGGAGGAAAGTTGGGGCTTGTAGGATGTTTAATTTGTTTTTATCTTATTTTATTATTTGTCCGATACATTTTTTTATGTAATTGTACTTATAAGGCAAGCAAAGAGCATGCAAAAGCTTACATAACATTAGGCAATTACCACTTAATAATAATTCATTTCTCATGCTTGCCAATGCATTGATATTTAACTTATTACATTCTAAAATATGTGAGAATAATGTGGACTTGCCTGACTAACTGATTTGGATGTACGCATGCTGATTTTCTGTAGACTATGTGGCCGACGCAAGCGCACATAATAAAACCATGAATAGTGGTAGCATTAATCTCACCATTTGAATCTCACCATAGCAGTTTTTGTAATGAGAAAGTGACCAAAAAACATGTTCCCTTATGTAATGGAAGGATTTGTATCGAAAGCCACATTGAAGCCAGCATTAGATGTTGTCGTCCTCATAATAAGGGAACGGGGATTTACCGCAACAGAGTAGCGCAACACCCTTCCATTTAAGCCGCTGGAAACAATTGAGTGGCCACATCTCTCACAAAAACAGATACAAAATTAAATCACTGATACTTATAAAGGGCACATGAGAACCTATAAATTGGCTACAATAATTACAAGGACTTTTCAAGCACCAAATTATTTTCAAGGTAGGCTTATTCCAGTGCTTGAATTTCTGAGCTCCAAATTAAAGTAGGCTCCTTCTAGTTTCTTGTAAGGTTTATAATTGGAGGTGTAACATGGAAACCAAAATTAATGTGTCATGTTATTTCATTTCAGGATCATATTGAGAGAATTCCCACTACTAGGCTATATAATTTGTTGTCATTATATCCAGAATAATGAATAAGAATAGCGTTGGGTGTTGAGCAAGGAGTCTATCCTACACAATTGCGCACAGTAGCTCCGTGTCCAATCCGAAGCACAAAAACACATGAAAACATTAACCCATTGCCTTTATGCTTTTTCTGTTAAATCGAACAACATCATGTTGTAAATCAAGCAGACAATAGATGATCAACATCAATTCGCTAGAGATCCAACGTGGATCTTAGCACAACTGTCTTCACAGGAGTAACGAATGAGACACCAACACACATTTTCCAGCACTTGGGCTGTTGTTGCATCGCATGTGCTATCACAACAGCTGTTGTTCACTTGACTGTCATTCAGAAAATTCCTTCCTGGATCAGATGATGATGTGTGAAAATATCACGCCGTAATTAAACAGCTCGACACCAAATGCGCATCCAACAAAGTATTATGAATAATTATTGAAGAACCACATTATCCATTTTGGTTTTAAGTATCAAGGTAAGGTGACTCTTTCGGTTATAAGCATTCGAGTGTGCCCATGGAAATTGTTTTCACTCTGTAATATAAGGAGAATCGAAATGTTATGTCTGAGATCTCTATACAAATAAACTGTCCGACAGCTAGATCCAGGATTCTTGCAGGGTTCAAGTTCAATGTCTATTTTAACTGATTAATGCATCATATATGATATAACAACAACTTACAATGCCATAACAGCAAGGACAGAAAGGTCATGTTTTATGTCACACGATTTTGGACAAATCCGTCAAGACACCAACCACGAGAAAGGGTTAAACCTAGGTTTTAAATCAATTCATGGACTGTATTAAGTATAGCTATGTTCTCCCCGTATATCATAATGACATGAAGAAAATTGGCAGACTATTATCAATGACTTATCATCAACTGTAACAAGTTGTCCAGTGTAGGACATCCTCATTGGTGCCCTAGTTATAGAAAGACCCATATACAAGTGGGCCTTGATGATGAACACAAACGATTTATTAAAGTGAATAAAACCAGCTCACCATGGTTTCCACAGTGATTTAAGATGCTTTGCCCACTGAGGTATTTGGAAACCTCATCCAGCAGATGTTCCAAAATAATTATCTATTGTTGCACAGTTCTCAAATATCCCAGAATCCCTGTGTTGCCATCCTGTGGGAGGCTGGTCATCCGTGTTTCATATCCTTGGCTCTGTCTCTGGTTCTCCGGTTACCTGGGGCACTCCACTCCATCTGCACAAAGGACCCAGGAGCACAGAGGCAAGCCCACCAGCAACACACTACAGTCTGTTCTGCAAGCCTACTGGATTCCTCTCATGCTCCACATGGCTTAGAAGTCAGTGCATATTTAGTGTTATTCAACCATACAAAAACTCAAGGTTTAGTTGAAACATTTCACAATCCAAATAGCCATACATTATTTGTGGCTTAAAATACCCCTTATTAAAAAAAATACATGATTTCACATGACATTTCCACGTTTTGCACATGTGAAATCATGTGTTTTTGGAACACTTCACGTGATGATATACTACAGTATATATACAAAAGTATGTGGACACCCCTTAAAATGTGTGGATTCTGCTATTTAAGCCGCACCCGTTGCTGACAGTTGTATCAAATTGAGCGTACAGCCATAAAATCTCCATTGACAAACATTGGCAGTAAAATGGCCTTACTGAAGAGCTCAGTGACTTTCAAAGTGGCACCGTCATAGGATGCTACCTTTCCAACAAGTCAGTTCATCAAATTTCTGCCCTGCTAGAGCTTCCCCGGTTAACTGTAAGTGCTGTTATTGTGAAGTGGAAACGTCTAGGAGCAACAACGTCTCAACCACAAAGTGGTAGTCCACACAAGCTCATAGAACGGGACTGCCAAGTGCTGAAGCTTAAAAATCATCTGTTCATGGTTGCAACACTAACTACAGAGTTCCAAACTCCCTCTGGAAGCAACATCAGCACAATAACAGTTCGTCGGGAGCTTCATGAAATGGGTTTCCATGGCCGAGCAGCTGCACACAAGCCTCAGATCACCTTGCACTATACCAAGCTTCGGCTGGAGCTTTACACCACCATTGGACTCTGGAGCACTGGAAACAGATTCTCTGGAGAGATTAATCACGCTTTACCATCTGGCAGTCCGACGAAGAAATCCTGGTTTTCCCCAGTTGCCAGGAGAACGCTATCTGACTGAATGCATAGTGCCAACTGTAAAGTTTGGTGGATGAATGGACTGGGGCTGCTTTTCATGGTATGGGCTAGGTCCCTTAGTTCCATTAAAAGGAAAGCTTAATGTACAACATACATTCTAGACTATTCTGTGCTTACAACTGTGGGGCAACAGTTTGGGGAAGGCCCTATCCTGTTTCAGCATAACAACGCCCCAGTGCACAAAGCGAGGTGTATACAGAAATGGTTTGTCGAAATTGATGTGGTAGAATTTGACTGGCCTGCACAGAGCCCAGACCTCAACCCCATTGAACCCCTTATGGATGAATTGGAATGCCGGCTGCGAGCAAGGCCTAATCGTCCAACATCAGTGCCCCTACCACACTAATGCTCATGGCTGAATGGAAGCAAGTTCCCGCAGCAATGTTCCAACATCTAGTGGAAAGCCTTCCCAGAAAGGTTGAGGCTTTTATAGCAGCAAAGGGAGGACCAACTCCATATTAATGCCCATGATTTTGGAATGAGATATTCTTTGAGCACGCGTCCACATACTTTTGGTCATGTAGTATATTTCACATAGATTTTCATGTTATTACATAACCTTTCAGATGTGGAGTCACATTTTCACGAGATTTCACAGCTGATGACCTGCAAACAAAACTGAGTCTTCATGAAACACACACACACACAATGCTTTTAACTTTCATATTATACCTTGGATTTGAACTCAAACTCTTGGTTCACTACATTCCAATATCTCTGCTTCAACAGTATTCCTACATTTTGGAATTTAAAGTAATTCTCAGATTTTTAATAATATACTCAAGAAAAACAATTATGATAGTTAATTCCACCTCAGATTGCAGCCCAAATAAATGCTTCACAGAGTTCAAGTAACAGACCCATCTCAACATCAACTTTTCAGAGGAGACTACGTGAATCAGGTCTTCATGATCGAATTGCTGCAAAGAAACCACTACTAAAGGACACCAATAATAAGAAGAGACTTGCTTGGGCCAAGAAACACGAGCAATGGACATTAGACCGGTGGAAATCTGTCCTTTGGAGTGATGAGCCCAAATTTGAGATTTTTGGTCCCAACAGCCGTGTCTTTGTGAGACGCGGAGTAAATTAATGGATGATCTCTGCATGTGTGGTTCCCACCGTGAAGCATGGAGGAGGAGGTGTGATGGTGTGGGGGTGCTTTTCTGGTGACACTGTCAGTGATTTATTCAGAATTCAAGGCACACTTAACCAGCATGGCTACCATAGCATTTTGCAGTGATACGCCATCCCATCTGGTTTGCACTTAGTGGGACTACGATTTGTTTTTCAACATGGCAATGACCCAAAACACACCACCAGGCTGTGTAAGGGCTATTTGACCGAGGCGAGTGATGGAGTGCTGCATCAGATGACTTGGCCTCCAAAATCACCCAATCTCAACCCAACTGAGATGGTTTGGGATGAGTTGGACTGCAGAGTGAAGGAAAAGCAGCCAACAAGTGCTCAGCATACGTGGGATCTCCTTCAAGACTGTTGGAAAATCATTACAGGTGAAGCGGGTTGAGAGAATGCCAAGAGTGTACAAATCTGTCATCAAGGCAAAGAATGGCTACTTTGAATAATCTTAAATATAAATATATATTTTGATTTGTTTAACACCTTTTTGGTTACTACATGATTCCATATGTGTTATTTCATAGTGTTGATGTCTTCACTATTATTCAACAATGTAGAAAATAGTACAACTAAAGAAAAACCCTTGAATGAGTAGGTGTTTCATAAGGTTAGAGTATATGGCAAATGGTTCTTTGGTATCTCATGCACTTATGTCAGCCTTTATAAAGGCTGCAAAACTCAAACAGCATGCAAGCTTAATGTTTAAGAACAGAATACACCACAGAGCATATTAACTGGGATGACATTCCCTCTCATATGGGAGACCAAAAAGAGCTTACTGAAAGCCACGCCTCGAGTAAGCCACTCCTGCAATCTTCTGATAGGCTGTCGCTGATACAGTATTCTGCCAATGAAGAAGTGATGTGCATGTTATCAACAGAACCGTCATCGAAGGCAAAGTAAGTGTGACTGGCAAGGATTGTTAGTGGCAGCAAGTGTCCTGTAGGTTCTGGCAACGTTTTACCTGTAAGTTATTGTAACTTTTACAATAACTTACTGACAAGTAGTTTCCAGTTAAGAAATTACACATTCACAGCAACTTCTGGCAACAAGTTGCACAATAACCTCTTTACAGTGCATAATTTACAGCGCATAATTGACACATTCTCTTGCAATGTTTGCAGAACAGAGTCAAAGGAGTTGCTGAACTTACATCGGTATAACCATCAAACACTTAAACTCCTCCAACACTTCCACAAATAAACATGTATTTAAACACGCCGCTAAATATGCTAATGTTAGGTTTGAACCTTACATTCAAAATATTGGGTTGAAGAATCTCCCGTACCTATAAGGTACCTAAATGTTAATATGTGTTGATGTGAAGTGTACCTTTTATGTGGTTTTTTTTTTACCCCAGGGACCAACGCTCTACACTAACCATACTATTTTTTTTGTGTTAATATATGTTCCAAGAAATTAGTATGAACCTGGTGGCACTGCAGATATGTCGATGCACTCCCACCAAGAGATTGCAAGATCAAATCCCCAAAGAAGGGTTGTATAATTCTGCACTGCTAGTTTTATGTTACGGTAGCTAGGTTTACATCCAATTGGCGATAGATTTTCAGGTGAATATTCTAAATTTGACTTGTTGTGGATAAAAGGCTGTGTGTGATGACGTAGTGCACATAAACATACTTTCTGCGGTTATATTCCCTTCTAACCAAATAAAAAATACAAGTTAAAATGGGTTTCAATCACATTTTTTATTCTACTGATGGTTTTCTCACAAAAATACGTGTGTTAAATAGAGAGTACACTCTGTTATTGACAAATGCTCTCTGGCCAAAAGTTTGCAGATACAGTGCGGGTAAAGCAGACATGATGTGATTATTATGGACAAAAGAGTGAGATTATTTTTATTTGTCAAAAGGCAGCCAAGCATCGATGATCATGTCACCAGAATAAGACCCTAGAAATGTATTGGAAAGGAGCATCAAGCTCATCCCCTTGCACTTTAACCATTCTCCAAAGTTTATCTTGACTTATTTAATCTGTAGCCTAATCATTTGCATGCTTTCCTGACGTGTTGTAGTAGCAAGACCACACAACATGTCATCGTGTGACTCCAAGTTTACTTTGATTTGATGGTTATTATATAAATATTTGCGAATTAAAGCCGGTCCACCGACATTTCTGCGTTATTAAAGTTACCGACACGAAAACCTCTGGCCTTGTCTAGCATATTTTGTTTTGTTGACATTTGGAAAGTTCACAGACAAATCTTCCGTTGCCATCATTCTTTATCTGACATGTATTTTACTTTAATACAAAGGTTGGCTGGAAACCAGGCTACTGATTGTGATAATTGTACAATTATTTATTTGATTCTGGACAGCTTTTCGAAAAGTGCAGAAATGCATTCTTGCTAATAAGTCTGTGGCCATATCTCTTTTACGCTCACAGCTCTGGTGGTTTAGCTGCACTGTAACAGCACATTACACGTTAGTAGCGAGTAAGGGCTTTGTAGTTCATATCCCAGTTTTGTTCACAGTACATTTTACTGGGAAC
This sequence comes from Oncorhynchus mykiss, assembly GCF_057628025.1. Classification (NCBI taxonomy): domain Eukaryota; kingdom Metazoa; phylum Chordata; class Actinopteri; order Salmoniformes; family Salmonidae; genus Oncorhynchus; species Oncorhynchus mykiss. The sequence goes on along the minus strand of NC_143028.1, from coordinate 35,508,173 downwards.
AGCGATTGTTTCAACTATAACTCAGTGTGAGCTCTTAATGCTGTGTGAATACTTTTCAAAAGGAATTTAGGATCTGAGAACTAGTTTTCTGCTCTTAACACATTTACCTACATGAATAATTTAATAAAGAAGCATTTCAAGAGGAGCAAATTGAAACAGCACGCAAATCTTTCAAAAACAGCGTCTGCATTTTTCAGAAGGTGGTCAGTGGAAATAAGAGGGTTTTTTAGCTTCGTAAGACAGAAACACATAACATTTCTAGCACATTGCGTGTTTTTACTCAGTCTAATCGACCAGAAGGCTGAATGATAGAACATGATAAAAACCTCCCTAGAGGGAGTTTCAACAAAAAATAATAATTAAACAAAAATAATCCACCCAGCCAGACTATGTGATGAGCGCTCGAATGGATTAGGATATGGTTGACTGCCTTCGCAGTCCTTTCGATGTTAGTGTTGAGGTGGCTGTCTTTTCTCTACAGATCAGTAAAAATACTGTCATGACATGGATGTAGAGTGACTTCTGCAACCCCAGGGCCTGTGTTTTAGATAATGCTGTGTTGTTGGTGAAGAGAGGAGGTGAGGATAAGGGAGGTGTAAAGAGGGTTACTGGATGTGCTGGCTGGATGGTCAAAGACAGAAGAGTATAAAGATAAGCTAAAACTGCTTTTCCAATAAAAATCGTTGATCACACTTGTATGCAATGTCATGAGCAGAAATACGTAATTGGGTCTGACAGTCGTCTTGCGGCGAATAGCGCATTTCCAGGCCATCAAATCAAAAGGCACTCCTTCAATATAAACTGCTTTGCGATGAAAACCTGGAATTTCGTCACTTTCAGGAGGTTGGAGCAATAACATGTCAAACTACTTAAGACATTGCCTTGAATCTAGGTTGTGCCTTTAGATTTTCGAGAAAATAAACAACTAACAAATAATTTTGACTTCTCATACCCCAAACCCCAGCCTGGTCTTCTTAGCCTGCTTAGCAAGCGTTCCCGGAAGTCTCACGATGTTGAGTCTCTGGGTTTACAAACTCTGTGAGATTGTGTTGCTACCTCACATTTGTGATTGTCTGGCTACAGATGTAGGATCTTAATTTGAGCCAGTTTTCTACAGCAGGAAAATAATCCAGCAGCTACAGGAAATATAAATTATTATGTGGATTTTAATTCATGGACATTTTTGTAGGGGTTGATACATTTTTTGTAAGGAAAAATCTATTCTGAAATAACACATTTCAGAAGCCTTTTAAAACCTAAAATACACTACAAGTTTTAAATGTTCTGCATTGCTGGAAGGTTCGCCTGCCACAGGGGATCAATATCCTACGTCTGTACACTGAATCACACAGGATGCAAATGTGACATGTTAGATGTTCCCAAACACAGCTACTAGAACATAACAGTGCCCACTCCCATTCCTTCTGAGTCTCAACCCTCCTCTCCTGACTCCCATCCCTCTTTGACTAGAGTAATATTATTAATATTCAGTAGAATTTTATTTTAAAAAGTATAATAACTGAATAATTGGAGAATAATTGGTAGTGATTCAGAATAATTTGTTATAAGCATAGATAAATGTATTCCCTTAATACGTGTTTACAGTAAAACACAGATGCCGTCTAACATGTCAAACTTAAGTCGCACATGGTTCATTTGGAACCCGAAGGCAAAATCACTCCATCTCAGAAGAATCCTTAACATTCAGATATGTCAAGAACATTACATTGTATCAATCATAGTAGTGTTGAATAATATGCAGAGCTGAGCATTATTTACGAACCCATGGTTTCCTGAATGATCTGAGTCTATGACAATCACTATCATGCCTGAGTATCTCTTGGCAACCCGTGTGAAGTGTGCTGTGAAGAACAAACATGCAAATTAAGGATTTCAAGAGTTACAGTACATACAATTTTTCCACAACAATTTTTCTTCCTATTAACAAAATTTGAAATGTATATTTTGTTAGACCAAAGTATGAGCTATCACAACATTCAAGTTCATTTAAACATTTTTTCATAAAATGCAGCTCCGTCAGAAAAAGGCATTTTGATTCGTTCTTATGTTGCCACATTTGAAATTGTGTTTTTTACACTGGATAAAAGTAGAGACTCCGAGCTAGAAAAGTGAATAGCTTACACTACAGTCGAGGAACAATGGGAAGTAATTCTGCTTTGAAAGTTGATAAACTTGAAACCCCACTTTCGAGAAAATGGCCCTTGAATGTTTTGGTGCGCCTACTGGAGAGCTCTTCTTTGTCTACACCCATTCAGCGTCGTTCACGCCCTCTTAAGCCTTAGCCCCACCCATCTCTTTAAGGGTTGACATGTGAGACCATGTGCTAAACAGATTGAGTAAGGTACTGATTTCAAGGCTAAAGGCTGGTTTATCGTATGTTTAGTGACATGTCTGTAGACAGTTGTCGCAGTCACATCATTAACATTTTGTTGTTGTCTGAAATCAAACTTGTCATTGTCGTTATGAAAAAGTATGAACACAAAAATGACAGGCTGCATGACATTAGCAGCCTGGTGGAACAAAACAGCATAACTTGTGTATTTGAACACCAATAAACCCATCCTTTAAAAAATGAATTTAGTATATATCAATCTAACAAACAAGGCAACTAAAAGCAGCTTTCTAAACTATGTTTTGGCTTGTTACTAGCTTGTTAGCTGTTTAGCCAGTTCAAATACTGACCATATCATAGAGTTGACGTCTTAACCTCTTAACTTTAGCTATTTTGCATTCATTATTACAGGAAAATAAACTCACAACAAGATCCTTATTTCCAAGTTAATGGCGAGCTAATTACAGAAAATAGCTTACGTTGTGAGTGTGACAAAATAAAAGCAGGGCATTCTACCAGAGAATTTTTGAACTTGGACACTGTCTCGTTGGTCTAACGTTATATTCTAATTTCTCTTTGGTGCAGGTCATGTTGTTCTTCACATACTATCTCTGGTAAACACACACTATATCAAATACAATCTAAGTTTATTTGTCGCATGCACAGGATACAGCAGGTGTATACAGTACAGTGAAATGGTTACTTGCATAGTGGAGTCTTTTTTTTTTTTACATGTAGCTAGTTTAACAATGAACCATAATCCCAACTCATACCATTAGTACCCTGCATGAATCTGCAGGTAGCTAACCAACGGGGTTTAATGTTAGCTGGCTAACTAACAATGCAAACTAACAATGCAGATACAAATAATATTACCACACAGATCTTACATGTAATGTTAGCCAGCAAGCCAGCCAGCTAATGCTAGCTAGCTCACGATATGCTTTAACTTGCAATTAAAATGACTTTCTGACAAAATAAGAAACATATAATATCAGAAAATGTAGCTAGCTAAACGCTCTTACCCATATACTCTACCAGTCAAATTGTGAATAATAGTGAAGACATCAGAACTATGAAATAACACATGTGAAAATAATGTACTAACCAAAAAAAAGTGTTAAACAAATCAAAATATGATTTATATATGAGATTATTCTAAGTAGCCACCCTTTGCCTTGATGACAGCTTTAAGGACACGAAGAAGGGCTCCTTATGGTATAGCTGACCCTGATCATTCCTGATTAATTTAAGATTTTAGACAAATCTGACGAACTGACCAAATCTCCGGACACATCTGTAAGGAATCACAGTTTTGAGAGAAATATCAAATATTTCCAGGGGATATTGCAAGAAATTACCGAGGATCCTTGTTCAGTTAATATCCATTGTTTCTAGAAATGGTGAACACATTTTGAAGAGTTTAAATTCGGATTCTTTGCTCCGGATAAGGGAATTTCCAGGCATAAAGCTGACATAAAAATTAATAATACTGAAAGTAAATATATATATTTTCCCTCATTACATTCCCTTAAATACTGGACAAGGAGTGTCACAGCTTTCAATAATCCCTGAAATATATTTGGGATCCCAATTCCTTTGCGGGCAACTGATTCTGGATTTGATGATATCCTCTGGGACAGCAGAAGAGAAAAAGGAGGACTGTGTGGGTGACCAAAGATGGACCATGTCGGAAGATGCATAGAAACAGTCTATCCAATAGAAATCCCTGATCCCACTCGGAAACTATGGAGTGGCAATGGTGGCAAGCTGACCCCAGGACATGTGATCATGTTATATTGCCAAAACTGGCCATGAGCAGTACAAAACTCCCTCAACAAAGTGAACGGTTGTTTTGACATATTTGAAAGAATCTTACAAGGTGAAATCACTAACAAACAGTCAAACTCTGCCTCTTTCCAATTTACACAAATTCAACCAAATTCCGTCCTATTCGGCTTAACATTGTTTTGATACATTTTTACTTGCATACAGTACAAATGTACGCACTCTTTTGAGCTTCAGTTTTTAACCATGTCTGGGTTGACGGTGCTTAATTAGTATGTACACTGGCAGTACTGTGTCCAGTGTCCAGAAAGACAATGGCAGCACTCTCCACTTGCTTGTTATGAGTCAGGGTTGTTAGCCATTTTTTAATTTCCCATTAGACACACAAAATATAAATGTATGTTCTCTCCCAGGTAACTCATTAATTAGCTTTGATGCATGTGAAGCTCGAGTGAAGGCTTTTTGCCAAGAATTGGTTAGCAGTTTATGCATAAAATAAATTACAGATGAACAGATGGTTACATTAGGGACTAATGATATTGACACATTATGTGTGTGTGTGTGTGTGTGTGTGTGCGTATGTGTGTGCCTGTAAGTGTGCATGCGTGCATGTGTTCGCATATGTCTGTGCATGTGTTCTTGCATGTTTGTGTGTATGTGGGAATGTAAAAACACAGAAGGCAAGACTACCACCTACTGTATCTGTGTTCATAGTTGTCAAAATAAACATGTAATAAAAAGAGCTATTGCCAATTTTTATTTAACCTTTATTTATTTAACTAGGCAAGTCAGTTAAGAACAAATTCTTATTTACAATGATGCCCAGGAACAGTGTTCACGGGCAGAATGACAGATGTTTTACCTTGTCAGCTCGCTGGCCCAATGCTCTAACCACTAGGCTACATGCCACCCCCAAAAAATGAAACAATACAATTCACATTTGAGTGAGAGATAGTGTGAGGAAAAACAAGTATGATGCAATTCTATCCAATTCTACCCTAGAGTTTCAGAATGCATCCCGACAGATGTTCTCTTTCATTGTAAAACTGGTTCTTTGGATCCTGGATACAGATTGGATATTCATCCCTATACCTGCTAATAGTATCAAATGCTATCTATGCGCAAAATTTCTGTAACCACGTCTCCATTCACAGTTTTAATGCGAGTAAAGTCATATAGTATAAAAAGCTGTGATGGAAACAGGACGTTTTGGTGTAATTTTACAAATACTCACAGATCATTTGTTACTTTGATCTTTTGTGTCTGTACAATTAATTATGAGGGAAATAGCAGTCGAAATGCCTTTATGCTCAAATATCGATTTAATAACCATCACATCAAATTACATTTGGAGTCACGCAATGATATGGTCTGTGGTCCTCCAACTACGACTCGGGAAACCATGCAGTTTATTAGGCAACAGATTAAATAAGTTATGGTGAACTTCACAGGGTGGTGAAAGTGCACAGTGATGAGCTTGATTTTGCTTTCCAATAAATACTGAGGATCTAATTCTGGTGACATGATGATCGATGGTTGAGTGCCGTTTCACAAATAAAACTATTTTTATGGATGACAATATCATTATGTAGACTAGACAACCTGCACAGCCTAACCACACTGTATCTGCGAGCTGTTGGCAAGAACGCAGGTGCTAAGATCAGAGTAGGCACACTTGATATTTAACGCAACAGTTTTTGCGACAAAACTATCGGTAGAGGTAAAAATGCGAAGGAAACACATTGAACTTTAGATTATTATTTGGTATATGGAAACTTAAGTGAGAAAGTCAATTTTGTGTGCATTACTTCGTCACACACTGATTTTTATCTGAAATAAGTCAATATGGTGGAAACATACCACCGGTGGGAAAAAGTACATACTTTATGCAGATCCTTTAATATTTGCATTCAAATCTGTTGCCAATTGGATGGAAACATAGCTAATGTAATGTTAGCTGCAAAGTTCCGTTACGTTTAGCCAAATAAAGATTAAACTGTAACACTGTTGCTAGGTAGCCAAAAAAAACAAAAATATTTGGAGGGCATTGTATGATCAAAGAAGGTAAAGAAGAAGAAGAAAAAAAGAGTAAAATGACATTCTCCAGTTGTTTTAACGAATATGCGATGTTCCATAATGAGGAAAATACCATTCAGCAGAACAAGTGGGCCATGAACTGCTTCAATGACTGGTGTTGGGAGAAATGCAGTGAAGTAGATTAAGGAAGAATTGCAAAACAACAGCTGAATGTCATTCTACAAGATTTTTATGGCACTGTGCTTAACTCCAATGGTGTTGCGCACAGTAGTTATAGGTATATTAAGGATTCACCACGCAGTCTGTCCTGGTGCTTGATGAATGATTCCGAATTCACATTCATCAAATAATGTTTTATTGGTGTGCTCTAAAGACGGAGAAGAGAGGGGGGAGTCAAAACCGAGCACTACAGTGCTCTATCAGAGGAAGATTTCCATACCAGTGAGTCACCTGACCCACTCCTCAGAAAACTGTCCCTGCAGCGTACGCTCAAACCCGTTTGATTAGAACGCTTATTTAGAACGTCCAGCTTTGATTGACAGAACAGTCAGAATTTGAGCTGGCCACATTTTTTTCACAGAAACATTTTGCACACACAGTCCTTACAAATTTATGTTGTGAATGTGACCAGTTTATTTTTGGATGCAGTGTTCAGACATTCAGATAATAGCTACAGCATAACACAATCATCCAAACCGAAAAATGTAGGCTACATTTGTCCTAGCGCAAAGTTTGACGTAACACAAGCAGTCATATTTAGAAAACTCTCAGCTGACAGAAACCACAATATGAATTAGCTAATAACAATTACAATTTATAATTCATCACACCACGGGTGAGCTCACCATTGATCTAAACATTTGAGTAAAACACTTTCTGGAAATCGAAAGTAATACGAAGATAGGTTGTTTGAGCGCGCCGCCATGTTTTTGTTGTTGTTGCGCCAACCAAAGATAATAAGAGGAGATGAGATGAGTTTGGTCTGTTTGCAGTATACATGTTGAAGGGGGTGTGTCGTCTACCATCATTCACATCCCGTCATTCACTTCCGGAAGTTTACTCGAAAAATTTGTGAACCTTCCCTCATGTCATTTTGTTATAACATTTTTGTAGGCTTGCATACAAAAGCTGTCCTCAATCTTCAGTTCAAAAGATGCAAGGTTCCAGTTACGATATTAGCAAATAATGTTCAATACTGTTTGTCTGTGTGGTTTCTGAAAATACTTCTCTGACACAATTAGCATGTAAGAGCACATAAGCACAACTGATTATAACACCATAAAGGTTATGAAATTAGTAACGTTACCTCACAGTTATAAGGAATACACACAAATATACGATGCTCCACACTTTAAAAAAACGTTATTTAACTAGGAAAGTCAGTTAACAACAAATTATTATTTACAATGATAGCCTACCAGGGAACAGTGGGTTAACTGCCTTGTTCAGTGGCAGAACAACATATTTTTTACCTGTCAGCTCGGGGATTCAATCCAGCAACCTTTCGGTTACTGGCCCAATGCTCTAACCACTAAGCTACCTGCATAAAGTGAGTTACAGTAGAAACAACATCACACTACATACAGAAACTGTTATAATGTAAAAAAATATGTTTATATATTTGTCACGCCCTGGCCATAGAGAGGCTTTTATCCTCTATGTTGGTTAGGCCAGGGTGTGACTAGGGTGGGCATTCTAGTTTCTTTATTTCTATATTTTCTGTTTCTGTGTTTTGGCCGGGTATGGTTCTCAATCAGGGACAGCTGTCTATTGTTGTCTCTGATTGGGAATCATACTTAGGCAGCCTGTTTTGCCACCTTAGTTGTGGGTAGTTGACTTTGTTACTGGCCTGAATAGCCCTAGTAAGCTTCATGTTTGTTTTTGTTGTTTCTTGTTTTTGTTGGCGACATTCAAAATAAAAAGAAATATACTCTCACCACGCTGCACCTTGGTCCGGTCATTTCCCTGACGACGTTCGTGACAGAACTACCCACCACAAACGGACCAAGCGGCATGGCTGAAAGGAGCAGCGTTTTCTGGAGGAATGGACATGGGAGGAGATCTTGGAAGGCAAGGGACCCTGGGAAAAGGCTGGAGAGTATCGGCGTCCAAGGGAGGATATAGAGGCGGCGAAAGCAGAGCGGTGACAGTACGAGGAGTTGGCACAGCGGAGCAGGCACACGAGGAGATTGGCTGAGTCGGGTTGGAGACCTGAGCCAACTCCTCGTGCTTACCGTAGGGTTTGTGGTACTGGTCAGGCACCATGTTATGCGGTGGAGCGCACGGTGTCTCCAGTGCGCGTTCACAGCCCAGTGCGCTACATTCCAGCTCCCCGCATCGGCCGGGCTAGAGTGGGCATCCAGCCAGGACAGATGGTGCTCAGCTCAGATGGCGGGCATTGAAGCTCGTCTCGAGGTTAGTTAACACAGTGTCCAAAGAGTGGCCAGAAGTATACAGAATTGTGCCGTCTGCGTTGAGGTGGATCAGAGAATCACCAGCAGCAAGAGCGACATCATTGATGTATACAGAGAAGAGAGTCAGCCCGAGAGTTGAACCCTGTGGCACCCCCATAGAGACTGCCAGAGGTCCGGACAACAGGCCCTCCGATTTGACACACTGAACTCTATCAGAGAAGTAGTTGGTAAACCAGGTGAGACAATCATTTGAGAAACCATGGCTGTCGAGTCTGCCAATAAGAATGTGGTGATTGACATTGTCGAAAGCCTTGGCCAGGTTGATGAATACGGCTGCACCATAATGTCTCTTATCGATGGCGGTTATGATGTCGTTTAGGACCTTGAGCGTGGCTGAGGTGCACCCATGACCAGCTCTGAAACCAGATTGCATAGCGGAGAAGATACTGTGGGATTCGAAATGGTCGGTAATCTGTTTGTTAACTTAGCTTTCAAAGATCTTAGAAAGACAGGGTAGGATAGATATAGGTCTGTAGCAGTTTGGGTCTACAGTGTCACCCCCTTTGAAGAGGGGGATGACCGCAGTAGCTTTCCAATCTTTGGGAATCTCAGAAAATACAAAAGAGAGGTTGAACAGGCAAGGAATAGGTGTTGCAACAATTTTGGCAGATCATTTTAGAAAGAGAGGGTCCAGATTGTCTAGCCCGGCTGATTTGTAGGGGTCCAGATTTTGCAGAGCTTACAGAACATCAGCTATCTGGATTTGGGTGAAGGAGAAATGGTGGGGGCTTTGGCGGGTTGCTGAGGAGGGTGCCGGGCAGTTGACCGGGGTAGGGGTAGCCAGGTGGAAAGCATGACCACCGTAGAGAAATGCCTATTGAAATTCTCAATTATAGTGGGTTTATCTGTGGTAACAGTGTTTCCTAGCCTCAGAGCAGTGGGCAGCCATGTACTTGAATTTTCTAAGCTGTTTAAAGGCACAGTCAACTTAGTGTATGTGAACTTCTGACCCACTGGAATTGTGATACAGTGAATTAGAAATGAAATAATGTGTCTGTAAACAATTGTTGGAAAAATAACCTGTGTCATATGTACAACCAACTTGCCATGTCCTAACCAACTTGCCAAATCTATAGTTTGTTAACCTCTTGAAACTAGGGGGCATTATTTTCATTTTTGGAAAATTAACGTTCCCAAAGTTAATGGGCTTTTTTTAATAGATAATAGAATATGCATATGCATACAGCTTTTGATAGAAAACACTCTAAAGTTTCCAAAACTGTAAAAATATTGTCTGTGAGTATAACAGAACTGATATTGCAGGCGAAAGCCTGAGAAAAATCCAATCAGGAAGTGACTCTTATTTAGAAACCTCTGCGTTCCTATGCGTCCCTATTAACGGTTAACTTCATTGCTTTTCTGATTTGTGACCAAGCTTCCTGCTGCTAGCTGGACATAATGCTATGCTAGGCTATAGATAAACTTACACAAATGCTTGTCTTGCTTTGGCTGTAAAGCATAATTTCAAAATCTGAGATGACAGGGTGATTAACAAAAGGCTAAGCTGTGTTTCACTATATTTCACTTGTGATTTCATGAATATGAATAATTTCTAGTAATATTTTTTGTACATTGCGTTATGCTAATTAGTGTCAGTTGATGACAATTCTCCCAGATTTTTGTAAATCCATTGGTCTTACATCATTTAAAAGCTTAACATCTTATTCATCCAGTCGCCGTGTCAGATTTCAAAAAGGATTTACGTCGAAAGCAAACCATGCGAATATCTGAAGAGAGCACCCAGCTATCAAAGTATTACAAGCATTTTCCAACCAAGCATTAGCGTCACAAAAGTCAGAAATAACAATAAAATAAATCGCTTACCTTTGAAAATATTCCTCTGGTGGCAATGCCAATTGTCCTAGCTCCACAGTGAACGTTTTGTTTGATAAATCAATTTTTATAGCCTAACACGAAACATTTGTAAACCGCTTGCGTCGTGATTTACGTCTCATTCAACTTTGGACGAAACATTTGTGGTAAATATACACACTAAACACACGTTTTTCCAGTCATGGTTGGTTTCATTGCAATCCTCTGTTTGTTAGTAACACAATCACACTTGATGGCTCTTTTCCTGGAATGTATTGACCGAAACAAACCGATTTGAAGACACCAATCAATGACCTCATTGCGCACCAATGTTAGGAGCAGTCTATCGTTGATTAACTATATTTTGGCCCAATGACCACTGATCATCTTGAAATCTAGCTTGGAAGATAGCCAATGAGCTGAGGTAAATGTAATGGTTATACGTTCGAAGACCAGCCTTTGTCCTAAACTCTGGCGTAAAATAGGATCAATCGCCATTGCAAATCCTACTTGACGGAGCCACGAGTGTTATGCATAGCAGTACATAGTGAAGAGCATTTTCAGCAATTTTATATATTTAAATTATGGTGAATAAATCAGTAAAAGCTAAAACAAAGTCTAGATATACAGATGTAAGCGAAATTATAGAAGAAATTGAAAGCGAGACCGAGTTGCTTCAGGAAGATTCATCTTTCAGCGTAGTAAGACTCCCAGGCGGAATACATGTTTCTGTACAGAGAGGATGCCATGGTGGACTGGTAAAATATTCTCATGCTAATGTCGTTGTTTGAAATTAATATAAAATATTATTCATTTGAGATTTTTTTTGTTGATTTTCTTATTTTATTTGCAATATATCAAAATATAATCAGTAATGAAATATGTAATGAAATGTGTAAGGTACACATTGGCTATACATTGTGTGTGTGTGTTATATATATTTTTTTTAAATGTATTTTATATAAACATGGAATGGAACAGCACTTTAACATAGTGATTATGTTCCCTGTACTCTATATAATACGTTTGTATATTTTACGTGTTGATACAGGGCTACAGTGGTAGTGATTCTGATTATGTGCCACCAATGTCTAGGTGTCCATCCCCCTCTGAAGCTTGTTCATCCAGCCAGACCCCTGCTGTCTCTGGATTCCACACCCACCCTGCCATCTAGAGGTTTGAAGTCAGTGACAAAGCAGCGAAGGTGGGGAAGACAGAAACCTGCAGACAGGGGGCTAGAGGGTCGTTGGCACGCTGTGTTGGTAGATGATGTGGAACCAATTCCACCAGTTTTTAGACCAAAAAGGCAGCCAGGACCTCAACTAGACATGACTGCAAAGTACAGCCCCCTTCAACTTTTTCAACTGTTTTTCACCTTGTCTGTTGTTGATTCCCTGGTGGCGAACACCAATAAGTATGGGGCTAAGAAGCAGGCAGGAAAGAAAGAGGCATGGAAGCCCATTTCCATGTCAGACCTTTTCTGCTTTCTTTCACTGGTCATTTACATGGGGCTGGTGAAGTTGGGGCTGGTGAAGTTAAAAACTCTGAGGGACTACTGGAAAACGTCAGCTCTCTATCAACTGCCTTTCCCCACCACTGTCATGTCTTCTAAAAGGTTTCTGACTATCTCACGGGCACTTCACAGTGACCCAGAAGTTGATGGGGAGAATGACAAGAAGAGACGCACAGCAAGGTTTGCAAGGCTCTGCAAAATCAAACCTCTCTACCCCAGCATTGTTGAGGCCTGCAAGACCTATTTTCAGCCGTCCCAGAACCTGTCTATCGATGAGAGGATGGTAGCCTCAAAGTCCAGAATCATCATCAAGCAATACATGCGTAACAAACCAACCAAATGTGGTTACAAACTATGTGTTTTGGCTGATTCTGTGTGTGCCTACACATCCAATTGTTTTGTTTATGAAGGGAAAAACAGTTTTTCTACCGGTAATGGACTTAGTTATGATTCCGTTATGGAGTTTCAACTGCGGGGGAAGGGCTACAAACTGTTTGTGGACAACTTCTACACAACTTCCTACCCTGTTTACAGAGCTGAGGAAGTGAGATGTGTGGGCTTGTGGCACCATTTGGACCAACAGAGTGGGCTTCCCAAAAACAAAGGTGAACGACATGCTTAAGCGGGCTGAGCAGGGTACCATGTGATGGATTCGGGAAGATGGCCTGCTCTTTGTAAAGTGGATGAATACCAGAGAGGTGGTCATGTGCACAACTATCCATAAGTCCTTCAGTGGCGATCACGTCGTCAGGCATGTGAAGGATGGTAGCGGGGCATGGACCACAAAAAATGTCCCCATTCCAGCTGCTGTGAAGGACTGCAAGGTGTGGACCTGTCACATGCACTGATAGGATACTACAATGTTCGCCACAAGACCATGAAATGGTACAAGACATTTTTCTATCATTTCATTGACATTGCTGTGGTGATTGCCTTCATCCTCCAGAAGGAAATGGCCAATAGCTGCGGACAGCCGCACATCTCACAGCTAGCCTTCCGAGAGCTGCTCATCCAGGAGCTTGCTAGCTACAGCAAGTCCACTGTAGCACCTTCTGTCCCGTCTACCTCTGTCCCTTCTGCTCCAACCAGTGGTGTTCACCTGCCCAGATTCATCTCTGCAGGCATGAATGTGCCTCAGGGCAAAAAGGGCACAGTAGGGAGACGTTGTTGTGCCCTTTGTCACAGGAAATGCCCCATCACCTGCACCACCTGTTCAGTAAGCCTCTGCTTTACAGCAGAAAGAGACCGCTATGGGCCATGGCACCAGCAGCACAATATGGTGTAGATGACTGAGGGTCTTCACAATATTGCAAATAGAAATAGTTACCATTGTTGTTTTTATTTGTATTTGTATTTTTTAAATTGTTTTTATTATTTAGTATATATATTTTTTTTTTTTTGGGGGGGGGGGGGGGGTGTTAGAATATCATTTATGTATTTTGTATATAATTCTTTCCTTCAAAATGTATCACTGTACCAATTCGGCCACTTGGGTACATTTGGGTATATTTGTGTGGGACACCTGGGTGACTTCATGCTCAATGTCATGTAGCTCGCTCATTTTTGAAGTTCTGTCTAGATCTTTGCTCAGCTATTGTTGCCATCGTATGTTCTTCATTCAAATCATCCCCAGCATCATATCTGTATGTTTGGCTGTTCTTGTTCATTTGAAAGATGATGCAGCAACGATAAAAAACAGAAAACGTATGTTTATTTCCTTGTGTTTTCTTCTACCAGATCTATTGTGCTATATTCTCCTACATTCAATTCACATTTACACAAAATTCAGAGTGTTTCCTTTCGAATGATACCAAGAATATGCATATCCATGCTTCTGGGCCTGAGCTACAGGCAGTTAGATTAGGGTATGAATTTAGGTGGAAATTGAGAAGGTGGTGGGCTACCCCGTACAGGTTAACCTCTTGGTGTTAGGGGGCAGTATTTTCATTTTTTTGGGGAAAAAAACATTCCTGTTTTAAGCGGGATATTTTGTCAGGAAAAGATGCTAGAATATGCATATAATTGACAGCTTTGGATAGAAAACACTAACGTTTCCAAAACTGAAAAGATATTGTCTGTGAGTTTTACAGAACTGATGTTGCAGGCGAAAGCCTGAGAAAAATCCAATCCGGAAGTGCCCCAGGTTTTGAAAGCGCTGCGTTCCAATGACTCCCTATTCAGCTGTGAATGTACCATCAACGAGCTTACACTTTCTACGTATTCCCCAAGATGTCTACAGAATTACGACGTAGTTTTACGCATTTTTGCTGAAGAATAGCCGTAGGCAGTCACATTGCGTAAATGGTCACATGATGGCTCCGAGAGAGATTCTCGCATAAAATACATAGGTAGCCATTACTCCAATCGGGGGTGAAAAACGAATTGTCCTGACTGATATATTATCGAATAGATATTTGAAAAACACCTTGAGGATGGATTCTAAACAACCTTTGCCATGTTTCTGTCGATATTATGGAGCTAATTTGGAATAGTTTTTGGAGTTGTGGTGACTGCAATTTCCGGGCGATTTCTCAGCCAAACATGAAGAACAAACGAGCTATTTCTCCTACAAAAATAATCTTTTGGGAAAAAAATTACTTTGGCTGTCTACCTGGGAGTCTCGTGAGTGAAAACATCCGAAGTTCAAAGGTAAACAATTTAATTTGATTGCTTTTCTGATTTCCGTGACAAGTTTGCCTGCTGCTAGCAAAGCATAATGCTATGCTATGATAAACTTACACAAATGCTTGTCTAGCGTTGGCTGAAAAGCATATTTTGAAAATTGAGATGACAGGGTGATTAACAAAAGGCTAAGCTGTGTTCCAGTATATTTCACTTGTGATTTTCATGAATAGGAATATTTTCCAGGAAGATTTATGTCCGTTGCGTTATGCTAATTAGTGTCAGATGATGATAACGGTCCCGTTCACGGGCTGGGCGTCACTACAGGTTAACTGACTTGCCTAGTTAAATAAAAGGTAAAAAACAATTGGCCCACATGGCTGGAAATGGTTATACTCTGACACTATCGATCCTTCCAGAATAAGAGCAAATCTTCGATATGACTTACTAGTCTGCAGCTAGAAATTATGTCAACCTGGGATGCGATTACCAACACCCGCCGAAACACTATACTATGAGAACATTTCTGAATGGAACTCTGAAGTAGCCATTCTAACCACAAAAGACTGATCTTCAGGGAAGCAGAGAGAGAGAGAAAGAGACACGGATGAACCGATTCTCCAGCAGACGGACCGGATTCCAACAGAAAAGATCACGACACATGGAAGTAAATACTGTATATATATATTTTGATTGCAATTATTCCCGAATGAGTGAGCCTTCATGTGCAAAGGATTAGCATTTCGATTAATATAATTATCAACTGTGTGTAGTGATACTTTTTGATCTTCCCTGTCATTTGTTAGTAACAGATCTGTTTGTGCATTTCTGTGATTATTTAGTTAGTAAATAAATGAAAGACAATTGGTGTATGAATGATTCATAGTAAAGGCTGGGTTCGTGCAGATAACCAACAATTTACAATGTTTCGAATGGGACTGATGTGAGGTAAAGAATAATTAATTAAGACTAATTGATCAGATATTAAAATATCTGAATAGTTATTTTAGGAAAATTTTAACTTTGTAATCTGAAGATTTTCCTTGGTGCCCCGACTTCCTTGTTAATTACATTTGCATGATTAGTTTAATCACGTAATAATAATTACAGAGAATTGATTTGATGAAATAACAATCTTCACTTTTAATGATGCCAAAGACACAACACAGCCTTGCGAGGACTATCACGTTTAAATTCCTTACTCCCGTCGGCCACGGAGAATGAGAGCTCACAGTCTACTGAAGCGGTGGTGGCCCACATCAAAAGTGTTTAGCTTGTCTGGGAGAAAGACAAGACGTGGCTGGTTTTCCCTTTATAATCCGTGATTGTCTTGAGTCCATGCCACATATTTTATTTCACCTTTATTTAACCAGGTAGGCTAGTTGAGAACAAGTTCTCATTTACAACTGCGACCTGGCCAAGATAAAGCAAAGCAGTTCGACACATACAACACAGAGTTACACATGGAATAAACAAACAGTCAATACAGTAGAAAAAGTCTATATACAGTGTGTGCAAATGAGGTAGGATAAGGGAGGTAAGGCAATAAATGGGCCATGGTGGCGAAGTAATTACAATTAAACACTGGAATGGTAGATGTGCAGAAGATGAATGTGCAAGTAGAGATACTGGGGTGTCACTCCACTTTGTCTCTGTACATTTTGCCTGCTTGATTGCCTTACGGAGAGCATAACTGGATTGTTTGTACTCAACCATATGTGACCGACCAGCTCAAATCGGTCTTTATGTAGTAACATTTGAAATGGTGTTTTATATTTATTTTTACATTTGATAAAAGTAGAGACTTAGCGCTACAAAATTGTATATCATACACTGCATTTTTGAGGCACACGGAGGAAATAAATTCTGCTTTGAAAGTTGATACATGTTTGAGAAAATGGCCTTTGACTGTTTTGGTAGCTACCGGAGAGCTCTTCTTTGTCTACACCCATTCAGCATTGGTCACACCATCTTAAGCCATCCCCACCCATCTCTAAGGATTCACATGTTAGGTCATGTGCTAAACAGTGAGTAGTGTAGTAAAGATTAAGTGGTAAAAGTAGTAGCCTACAATAACAAAAAATTCCAGGTAAACAGAAAGTGTCCAGATAAAAATATTTTCTAAATATTAGATGACGCTTACCCAGACACACTTGTCTAAATTGATGGGTTATGTGAAAGAAATGCTATAACCCCCAGCCACATATTGCCAAGTGGATGGGTCTCTACAGAAGGTGTAAACGGTACAACCAAATGGTTAATTGCATAATAGCAATATCAGAAATAGATACAGTGCCTTGCGAAAGTATTCGGCCCTCTTGAACTTTGCGACCTTTTGCCACATTTCAGGCTTCAAACATAAAGATATAAAACTGTATTTTTTTGTGAAGAATCAACAACAAGTGGGACACAATCATGAAGTGGAACGACATTTATTGGATATTTCAAACTTTTTAACAAATCAAAAACTGAAAAAATTATTCAGCCCCTTTACTTTTAGTGCAGCAAACTCTCTCCAGAAGTTCAGTGAGGATCTCTGAATGATCCAATGTTGACCTAAATGACTAATGATGATAAATACAATCCACCTGTGTGTAATCAAGTCTCCGTATAAATGCACCTGCACTGTGATAGTCTCAGAGGTCCGTCAAAAGTGCAGAGAGCATCATGAAGAACAAGGAACACACCAGGCAGGTCCGAGATACTGTTGTGAAGAAGTTTAAAGCCGAATTTGGATACAAAAAGATTTCCCAAGCTTTAAACATCCCAAGGAGCACTGTGCAAGCGATAATATTGAAATGGGAGTATCAGACCACTGCAAATCTACCAAGACCTGGCCGTCCCTCTAAACTTTCATCTCATACAAGGAGAAGACTGATCAGAGATGCAGCCAAGAGGCCCATGATCACTCTGGATGAACTGCAGAGATCTACAGCTGAGGTGGGAGACTCTGTCCATAGGACAACAATCAGTCGTATATTGCACAAATCTGGCCTTTATGGAAGAGTGGCAAGAAGAAAGCCATTTCTTAAAGATATCCATAAAAAGTGTCACTTAAAGTTTGCCACAAGCCACCTGGGAGACACACCAATGTGGAAGAAGGTGCTCTGGTCAGATGAAACCAAAATTGAACTTTTTGGCAACAATGCAAAACGTTATGTTTGGCGTAAAAGCAACACAGCTCATCACTGAACACACCATCCCCACTGTCAAACATGGTGGTGGCAGCATCATGGTTTGGGCCTGCTTTTCTTCAGCAGGGACAGGGAAGATGGTTAAAATTGATGGGAAGATGGATGGAGCCAAATACAGGACCATTCTGGAAGAAAACCTGATGGAGGCTGCAAAAGACCTGAGACTGGGACGGAGATTTGTCTTCCAACAAGACAATGATCCAAAACATAAAGCAACATCTACAATGGAATGGTTCAAAAATAAATATATCCATGTGTTAGAATGGCCAAGTCAAAGTCCAGACCTGAATCCAATCGAGAATCTGTGGAAAGAACTGAAAACTGCTGTTCACAAATGCTCTCCATCCAACCTCACTGAGCTCGAGCTGTTTTGCAAGGAGGAATGGGAAAAAATATCAGTCTCTCGATGTGCAAAACTGATAGAGACATAACCCAAGCGACTTACAGCTGTAATCGCAGCAAAAGGTGGCGCTACAAAGTATTAACTTAAGGGGGCTGAATAATTTTGCACGCCCAATTTTTCAGTTATTAATTTGTTAAAAAAGTTTGAAATATGCAATAAATGTCATTCCACTTCATGATTGTGTCCCACTTGTTGTTGATTCTTCAAAAAAAATACAGTTTTATATCTTTATGTTTGAAGCCTGAAATGTGGTAAAAGGTCGCAAAGTTCAAGGGGGCCGAATACTTTCGCAAGGCACTGTATATAGTAGTGTCAATATAAATCTAATAATATACAGTATGAACAAGAACAATAGTATCAGTGATAGATGAGATATGCATACAATCAGTGCTAAAGTGGCTGAGCAGCATGATAAAAAAAATAGTAGCAGCAACATATGTTTTAGAAGAGAGTCATTTGAATAGAGGCACTGCAGATAGTGCTGATGACTGGTCTGTCCGAACCATGCATGAACAAGGGAATCTATATTCGGAGAGCCCGTTTCTGTCCTGCCCTTGACTTTGGTGCAGGGCATGTGATATCCATAGCCTCTTCATTGCAAAACTCCCTGATCTTGTCAAAAATATAGTTTGTCTAGCTGTGTCCAGTCCAGGTGGTGCTTGTACAGGCAGACCATCTACGGGAGGAAGGATGTCAGCATTGCACAGCAGCTGAAACCTGGTCCCGGCTGAGTTCGAACGCTCCTTGGCGATAACAACACCAGGCTCCAGAGCATCAAAGCAGTAAAACAGGAAATAACCCCCAAAAAATGACAGTACAACCTTTCACAACATCAATTCACCTCCCAAGTTTAGTTAGGAAAAATAACCTCAAATAATGCAATGAAAATTATATTCACCTGAAGTGCTGGTACTGCTTGAACTGTGGCAGTGGCCTGAAGTACTAAGGTGTTGTTGCCAGCCATTGCTTTCCACCAGCACCCAAGCACCTGTTGGGGCAAACTTGGTGTGGCCTGTGATCAGGAAGTGAAGGTCCAGACTGTGGTGGAGCTTGTGCATGGTCCACCAAGCACAATACTAGAATACAAATGTGTTCTTGTTTTGGCCAATGCAGTTATCATAATTCAGGTCCACACATGTTTCCCCAACTCTGTAGATGGTGAAGAAATGGTGCATGTAGTTGATGACTGCGCTGCTGCCTTTGCTGGATGACATGCCTTCATCAATCAAGTAGTTGACTTGTTGTGGTATTCCTTCACAGCAGACACCAAACAAGCCACACTTGCGAGGAGTTAAAAAGTAGATGCGACCTGGTTACATATGGTCAGAAGGATAGTGCACCTGCAAACAACAAAGGAACATTAACCTGTTGCTCAATATGTGATATGTGGCAAGCCATCGTTGTATACACCAGCCGACGTTCCGGGACATAGACATGTCTCATATGGGCAGAAAGCTTAAATCATTGTTAATCTAACTGCCGTGTCCAATTTACAGTAGATATTACAGGGGGAAAAATACCATGCTCTTGTTTGAGGATAGAGGACAACAACAAAACACTTTTCACAGCAACTGGTTTGATACATTCACCTGTGAAGGTAAATAATGGACCTAAATTCAGTAATTTTGCTCTGATTTGTCATCCTGAGGGTCCCAGAGATACAATGTAGTATAGTTTTGTTTGATAAAAATAGATTTTTATATTCAAATGTAGGAACTGGGGTCTTCAGTTTGACTCCACTGCGGTCTCTGGCTCCACACCCACCCGGCCATCTAGATGTGTGAAAATTAGTGCATTTTCTGTAGGGAAGCTAATGATTCACCATGTATGACATTCCTGGGAGTGTGTAAATGTAAATTTTTATTACCGTAGCATTTTTGTATGTTTTCTATAGTTATATACTTGAAAATGTAAAATTTGGACAAATTCCTGGCAGACTTGAATAAATATTGTGTAGTGATGTAACTATTCACTGGATCCGTCTGAAACTATGCACACACGGCCGCCATTTTATGGACAAAATCTAAATGACATCAATAAAAGTAGTGCCAATCATCAATTAAATAATCAAAACTTGTTGTTTTTGCTTTACATACCAAGTGTTGTCATCAATTCCTTGTAGAGATGCCACACTGCTTTTTTGCCACATGGGATGGCAGCAGCTTTCCACCAAAGTGTTTGTGTCCTGGGTGGCGTCCTGGTAAAACTATTGCACTATCCTCTGCATAGTTGTTGATGAAGTTCACAACTCACTGAAAGTCCTCATGCTTCAGGTGTAACCTGTGCTTGCTTGGGCCAGCTCTCTTTTTGATGGGAGGCATAAGACCATTCTCCTTGTATGACTGGTGGATAAGACTCAGGCGTGTTCTACTGATGCTGAAAGGCAAATTCCAGATACAAATATTTTGGCATTATTAATAGAAGCGGAAATCACCATCAGACACACCTGGCTAACTTGATTCCAACCCCTTTCATTAAATAATATGTCCTGTGTCGTTTCTGTTTTGTTTGTACAGCTTGCTAGTCCGTTGTTGTGTCAAGTCAATCTGGTTCACACTGACCGTGTGCAATGCCACAAGAATCCTCCTAAGCTTTAGCCCTCACCCAAACTCTGTGTCACACACTGATCTGTTTCACCTGTCCTTGTGATTGTCTCCACCCCCTCCAGGTGTCGCATATTTTCCCCAGTGTATTTATCCCTCTGTTTCCTGTCTCTCTGTGGCAGTTTGTCTTGTATGTTTCCAAGTCAACCAGCGGTTTTCCCGTTCTCCTGCTTTTTGCATTCTCCTTTTTCTAGTCCTCTGGATTTTGACCCTTGGCTGTTTCTAAACTTTGTACCTGCCTGCCTGACCATTCTGCCTGCCTTGACCATGAGCCTGTCTGCCACTCTGTACCTCCTGGATTTTGATCTGGTTTTGACCTTTTTGCCTGTAAAAGACCATTCTCTTACCAACCCCTTTGGATAAATAAATGTTGTAAGACTCCAAACATCTGCCTCTTGTGTATACATTTGGGTCTTGCCTTGATACTCTGACCATTTTACTCACCCTAGCAGAGCTGGTTAGGCTGTTTTCATGTTATCCAAAGCGTTGGTGACTAACTATGCTCCTGGCAACAATTTAGTTCTGCTTTTTTTTACATAATTTACTGATATTGAACCGGTGTTGAGCGTTTGTAAATTCATCAGTTATTCTGCACTCTGGCACTCTCAGACGAGAGTGCTTTGAAACAGTTGTTGCAGTGCATTTCTATTGAAATGGATACTTGCACAAGTTTTACTACGCGATACATACAAAAAGCCTCTTTAGACAGGTTTCCTAGACATACTGACCAGCTCAAATAAACCGAAGCGTGCTATATGGCAGACCAATCCAAACTCATCTCTCGGCATGTCCAACCCACTCATTATCTCAGCCAATCATGGCTAGCGGGAAGGTTGCTGCTTTTTCTGTGGCTTAACCAACTATGCTTGTAATTTAACAATTGTATTTGTATTTA
This sequence comes from Oncorhynchus mykiss, assembly GCF_057628025.1. Lineage (NCBI taxonomy): Eukaryota > Metazoa > Chordata > Actinopteri > Salmoniformes > Salmonidae > Oncorhynchus > Oncorhynchus mykiss. Next base: position 35,486,479 of record NC_143028.1, on the reverse strand, counting down.
CAGATGGCATACAAGTTTGTTATTAAGGCACATGAAAGTGCACATGTTCGAGAAGGCATTTCTGGCCCCAAAAACTATATAGATTTTTGAAAAAAGACCTTGACCTTCAAACGGCTCTCCTGTGAAGTAGTGACTCGCGACATATGCCTACTTTCCTGAAACGGGTCACATATTCCTATATAGCCTAGCTACAATGTTAGCAAGTGGACTAAGTTAGCTATTTTTTGTCTGTCGTTGTTCCAGGTACACATGAGAGTCTATGGGTGTAAATTATTTGGTGACTATGTTAACAAGAATATGCAGAGGGTCAGACAACAACGTGTACACCAGACATTGCCTCTGCAGCACCCTTGTGCCGAAGCTGTTGGACGCAGGGCCTGAGGCAAGGCGGATCATGTCTGTGAGTGGACATAAAAGCGAGAGTTCTCTACAGAGCTTTTGGAGGCCAAATTACAGTGACAGAAAGAGATGGAGCAACATCCTGGCAAACAGCACCAACATCAGCACCAGTGCCACTCCAGCAGTGAAGAGGAGCAGAATGGTTGTTCCTGAAGACACCGCCCCAGGCAACATGGGACATGGGATGCACAATAAATGGCAATGTACAAGTAAATATGAACAAAAACTACTAACAGTAGCAGTTTAGCTAGTTTAGCTAGCAGCAACCATATTTTGTTAGAATTGATTTCCCTAACAACATCAAAATCAAATCAAATCAAATTTTATTTGTCACATACACATGGTTAGCAGATGTTAATGCGAGTAGTGAAATGCTTGTGCTTCTAGTTCCGACAATGCAGTAATAACCAACAATTCCAAAACGACTGTCTTATACACAGTGTAAGGGGATAAAGAATATGTACATAAGGATATATGAATGAGTAATGGTACAGAGCAGCATAGGCAGGATACAGTAGATGGTATCGAGTACAGTATATACATGAGGTGAGTATGTAAACAAAGTGGCATAGTTAAAGTGGCTAGTGATACATGTATTACATAAGGATGCAGTCGATGATTTAGAGTACAGTATATACGTATGCATATGAGATGAATAATGTAGGGTAAGTAACATTATATAAGGTAGCATTGTCTAAAGTGGCTAGTGATATATTTACATCATTTCCCATCAATTCCCATTATTAAAGTGGCTGGAGTTGAGTCAGTGTCAGTGTCAGTGTGTTGGCAGCAGCCACTCAATGTTAGTGGTGGCTGTTTAACAGTCTGATGGCCTTGAGATAGAAGCTGTTTTTCAGTCTCTCGGTCCCAGCTTTGATGCACCTGTACTGACCTCGCCTTCTGGATGATAGCGGGGTGAACAGGCAGTGGCTCGGGTGGTTGATGTCCTTGATGATCTTTATGGCCTTCCTGTAACATCGGGTGGTGTAGGTGTCCTGGAGGGCAGGTAGTTTGCCCCCGGTGATGCGTTGTGCAGACCTCACTACCCTCTGGAGAGCCTTACGGTTGTGGGCGGAGCAGTTGCTGTACCAGGCGGTGATACAGCCCGCCAGGATGCTCTCGACTGTGCATCTGTAGAAGTTTGTGAGTGCTTTTGGTGACAAACCAAATTTCTTCAGCCCCCTGAGGTTGAAGAGGCGCTGCTGCGCCTTCTTCACGATGCTGTCTGTGTGAGTGGACCAATTCAGTTTGTCTGTGATGTGTATGCCGAGGAACTTAAAACTTGCAACCCTCTCCACTACTGTTCCATCGATGTGGATAGGGGGGTGTTCCCTCTGTTGTTTCCTGAAGTCCACAATCATCTCCTTAGTTTTGTTGACGTTGAGTGTGAGGTTATTTTCCTGACACCACACTCCGAGGGCCCTCACCTCCTCCCTGTAGGCCGTCTCGTTGTTGTTGGTAATCAAGCCTACCACTGTTGTGTCGTCCGCAAACTTGATGATTGAGTTGGAGGCGTGCGTGGCCACGCAGTCGTGGGTGAACAGGGAGTACAGGAGAGGGCTCAGAAAGCACCCTTGTGGGGCCCCAGTGTTGAGGATCAGCGGGGTGGAGATGTTGTTGCCTACCCTCACCACCTGGGGGCGGCCCATCAGGAAATCCAGTACCCAGTTGCACAGGGCGGGGTCGAGACCCAGGGTCTCGAGCTTGATGACGAGCTTGGAGGGTACTATGGTGTTGAATGCCGAGCTGTAGTCGATGAACAGCATTCTCACATAGGTATTCCTCTTGTCCAGATGGGTTAGGGAGTGTGCAGTGTGGTTGAGATTGCATCGTCTGTGGACCTATTTGGGCGGTAAGCAAATTGGAGTGGGTCTAGGGTGTCGGGTAGGGTGGAGGTGATATGGTCCTTGACTAGTCTCTCAAAGCACTTCATGATGACGGAAGTGAGTGCTACGGGGCGGTAGTCGTTTAGCTCAGTTACCTTAGCTTTCTTGGGAACAGGAACAATGGTGGCCCTCTTGAAGCATGTGGGAACAGCAGACTGGTATAGGGATTGATTGAATATGTCCGTAATAACACCGGCCAGCTGGTCTGCGCATGCTCTGAGGGCGCGGCTGGGGATGCCGTCTGGGCCTGCAGCCTTGCGAGGGTTAACACGTTTAAATGTCTTACTCACCTCGGCTGCTGTGAAGGAGAGTCCGCATGTTTTCGTTGCAGGCCGTGTCAGTGGCACTGTATTGTCCTCAAAGCGGGCAAAAAAGTTATTTAGTCTGCCTGGGAGCAGGACATCCTGGTCCGTGACTGGGCTGGATTTCTTCTTGTAGTCCGTGATTGACTGTAGACCCTGCCACATGCCTCTTGTGTCTGAGCCTTTGAATTGAGATTCTACTTTGTCTCTGTACTGACGCTTAGCTTGTTTGATAGCCTTGCGGAGGGAATAGCTGCACTGTTTGTATTCGGTCATGTTACCAGTCACCTTGCCCTGATTAAAAGCAGTGGTTCGCGCTTTCAGTTTCACGCGAATGCTGCCATCAATCCACGGTTTCTGGTTAGGGAATGTTTTAATCGTTGCTATGGGAACGACATCTTCAACACACGTTCTAATGAACTCGCACACCGAATCAGCGTATTCGTCAATATTGTTATCTGATGCAATACGAAACATGTCCCAGTCCACGTGATGGAAGCAGTCTTAGAGTGTGGAGTCAGTTTGGTCGGACCAGCGTTGGACAGACCTCAGCGTGGGAGCCTCTTGTTTTAGTTTCTGTCTGTAGGCAGGGATCAACAAAATGGAGTCGTGGTCAGCTTTTCCGAAAGGAGGGCGGGGCAGGGCCTTATATGCGTCGCGGAAGTTAGAGTAACAATGATCCAAGGTTTTTCCACCCCTGGTTGCGCAATCGATTTGCTGATAAAATTTAGGGAGTCTTGTTTTCAGATTAGCTTTGTTAAAATCCCCAGCTACAATGAATGCAGCCTCCGGATAAATGAATTCCAGTTTGCAAAGAGTCAAATAAAGTTCGTTCAGAGCCATCGATGTGTCTGCTTGGGGGGGGGGTATATACGGCTGTGATTATAATCGAAGAGAATTCTCTTGGTAGATAATGCGGTCTACATTTGATTGTGAGGAATTCTAAATCAGGTGAACAGAAGGATTTGAGTTCCTGTATGTTTCTTTCATCACACCATGTCTCGTTAGCCATAAGGCATACGCCCCCGCCCCTCTTCTTACCAGAAAGATGTTTGTTTCTGTCGGCGCGATGCGTGGAGAAACCCGCTGGCTGCACCGCCTCCGATAGCGTCTCTCCAGTGAGCCATGTTTCCGTGAAGCAAAGAACGTTACAGTCTCTGATGTCCCTCTGGAATGCTACCCTTGCTCGGATTTCATCAACCTTGTTGTCAAGAGACTGGACATTGGCGAGAAGAATGCTAGGGAGTGGTGCACGATGTGCCCGTCTCCGGAGCCTGACCAGAAGACCGCCTCGTTTCCCTCTTTTTCGGAGTCGTTTTTTTGGGTCGCTGCATGGGATCCATTCCGTTGTCCTGGGTGAAAGGCAGAACACAGGATCCGCGTCGTGAAAAACATATTCTTGGTCGTACTGATGGTGAGTTGACGCTGATCTTATATTCAGTAGTTCTTCTCGACTGTATGTAATGAAACCTAAGATGACCTGGTGTACTAATGTAAGAAATAACACGTAAAAAAACAAAACACTGCATAGTTTCCTAGGAACGCGAAGCGAGGCGATTCATTACCAATAGAATCTTTAGAATGAACGACTAGCCAGCATCCATAACGACCAGGTTTCTGTCCAGACTATTTCCTTAAGCGGAAGAATGAAATTGTATGAATTTACTTACTTCTAAAAAATTGTATGAAAACATGTCATTCATTGTTGCTATCGCATCAGAGTGTTCTTGACACAGCACTGCTATTTTTTTTTTTACCTATTCCATCAAACTCCAAGTGGGTTCAGTTTCCATTTAAGATGTTCACTTTTGTTATTCACAGCTTGATATGGCCACTACAAGGATTCATCAATGACATAGAGGCACAGAAATAAAAAATAATTAAGCATGGTGTCAATCATCATTTATATCCTCATAAAATAATGAGAATCGTCGTCATCCACATCCCATGGCATGAGTTACAATCCATTTCCACATAACATGTTGAGGGTGATGAAACAGAGCCTCATTCATTTTCAATGGAGGGAAGTGAAGCGGACGATGCGAGCATGGGCTAAGGAGTGTCAACAGAACAGAACAAAACCAAAATTGGAGAAAGCCCCTACTGGATTGGCTGTTGATACCTAGCACTACCTAGCCTGCTTGCTAGCTCTCACACGAGGGCGAACCTACCATGGCTACGCAAATGATTGTGTTGGGGAAATTGGGCACTAAGCCTAGAATTCAGGTAGCCCCCTCACAAGCTTACATTAACTATTCATGTAAGCTCACAAGATCAGGCGGCTTGCAAGGTTAGACTTGGAGTGATAGCCAGTGATAGTCAGTTGAGTGATAACTTTGAAATGTTAGTGGTTTTGCAACAAATTTGTGATTTATCATCTTTGTGTCTTTGATAGACCTACTTAGTGAACATTAAATTCCTGTTTGGAAGATAGAGAAAACAAGTATTCTACAAATAGTAATAGTTGCAAATCAAGATTATTAATGATGTTATTTAGATACAGGTTAACCTCATGCCTGGCCAGTTTCTCTCTTTAGCATACCTCTCAACATGACTCCTACCTCTATGAAAATAGAAGCATGAAACGAAAGATATGAAATAAAAAGCACTCATATGTGCCTCTGATGTGGCTGGGGACATTGCAATTATAGAAACTATTGACTTTTGTCTCCCCAGGTATGATCAATTGCAGCAAAAATAATGACATCTATGTGTTGTTTTGACCCATTCAGAGTGAAGGCAATTTATTTCATGTGACAGGAGGCTTGCCTGGGACAGCATGCCGTCAGAGATATAATGGCAGAGATCAGGAAAGGAGGAGGAGAGGAAAGGGGGAACACTACAAGAAGATAGGGGGAACCTGGAGAAGGTTATTACATGATATAATTACTTTTTTTAGTACGCCCAAAACATTTTTTTTTTTCATTCTCAATATCATATGACTCTATACCTTCTAAATAACTATGTGGAAAAGGGAGTAAATGAGAAAAGATATTGGGGAAATAATATCCTTCTTGGTTCCACTTCTTAGCGTGTTGAAATTGTTAATCATTTGGCCAAATGTCAGTTTTCTGAATTTGTTCCGTTTTAGCCAAAGTTTCATTTGACAGCACCATGAGTGAGTGATATGTGGAACCTCTTTGGTTTCAATTGGATAACAGATCGAATTGATGATTGCAGAGTTGTTCTTTCTCACCAAAGTCCTGTTTTTTTAAATGAACTCTTCCCCACCCCCATTCACACATCAATGATTTAGCTGCACTGTAACACAGATAAATGCAACGATTTAGGACAGTAGAAAAAGTACTCCAAGTCCTGTTTCCCATTCACATAAAACAATCCATCACTAACCACCCAACCCTGGGCCTCTCTCTGCCTTGTCTGCAAATCTCTTATTTCCCAATCCTGATTCCACATGACCATTTTCGTTATGGAAAGTAACAGGAAGCAACAGGGAAATAAGACGACAACAACCAGGTAAGAATATTCAAGACGATTTATTCACGTGCACAGTGCACAGGATACAACAGGTGTAATAACAGTGAAATTCTTACTCGCAAACTCTTTCCCAACAGTGCAGTAATAAATATAAATAATATAGATCATGAAAAGATAATAAAAAACACAAGAGATACCAGATAAGAAGGCAGTAATAACACATGGATAGTTCATATGTAGCTGGTAAATACGGATATCAAGTGTGATGAATTTTCCAGGTTATGTAGAAACTATTAGTAACTGAAGAACTATCAATAATAGAAGTTAATAAGCAGAAGTTAAGTAGTCAGTGTTTAAGGCCATTTCACCTCTTTTTAGCAGCACCGTATACTTATTAGGAATGTACTTGGAACTTTCATATGCATTTATAAAATGTCTGTGGGCCAACCTCCAAACTTACATTTTGAGTATTTTGTATCTGGGCACAGATTTTGTATCTGGGTACTGTCTTTGCCTGTTGTTTCCTATTACTTTCCGTCGTGACCCAATTACTTCAGCTCTGTACTTAAACCCAATCCCGCCCCTTACCCTAAACCGGGTTTGTATCCTAACCCCAATCTCTCCCCCGCCCCTTACCCTAAACTGGGTTCGTGTCGAAATCTCTACCCTACCCTCCCCATATACCACACTCTTTCCCTTCTTTGAGCCCACCCCTCTCTTTATTCATGTTTTGTTTAGTCTGATGTTTGTTTTGACTACTGTTTTGCTGTTTTTCCTTTTTCACTTCTATAATTGTAAAGCGACTTTGGGTCCTTGAAAAGCACTATACAAGTCCCAACCAACCCACATAGAATTGTTACGAGAGACGATCCGTGACAAGTCAAATAACATCCATTTATTTCTGTGTTTTTATGACTCCAGAGTAGTAAGCTATTGGGCTATTCCATTCCCTGCATTAATTCATTTGTCTACATGTCTATTCAACGTTTGGATAAAATGAAACCATGCCATGAATTAAGAACGATAGGTCTATCTTATTTTCACAATGCGATGCGGCACATTCAACTCAAATCGCTTTGAAAAAGAGCCTTCTAATTAGCCTTCTTACCAAATGAAAGTCTATGGCCGACATAACAAATCGACATAACATATTCAATCTGGTTTAGATAATTAAATAGTTTAGTTGAATTATAAACAATTCACAGAATCAAATAGGCTATGGGCTACAAAAATAGCCTATATTTATTTAGTAGGCTATTGGCTACCTGGCTACTCACATATTTACTAGCTGCACATGAGGTTTAAATCAAATTAAATCAAATTAATTTATATAGCCCTTCGTACATCAGCTGATATCTCAAAGTGCTGTACAGAAACCCAGCCTAAAACCCCAAACAGCAAGCAATGCAGGTGTAGAAGCACGGTGGCTAGGAAAAACTCCCTAGAAAGGCCAAAACCTAGGAAGAAACCTAGAGAGGAACCAGGCTATGTGGGGTGGCCAGTCCTCTTCTGGCTGTGCCGGGTGGAGATTATAACAGAACATGGCCAAGATGTTCAAATGTTCATAAATGACCAGCATGGTCGAATAATAATAAGGCAGAACAGTTGAAACTGGAGCAGCAGCACGGTCAGGTGGACTGGGGACAGCAAGGAGTCATCATGTCAGGTAGTCCTGGGGCATGGTCCTAGGGCTCAGGTCTGTTGAAACTGGAGCAGCAGCACGGCCAGGTGGACTGGGGACAGCAAGGAGTCATCATGTCAGGTAGTCCTGGGGCCAACCCAGACAGATCAGTTGATTCACATCAGTGAATCAACCCACTCAGGTGATGCACCCCCTGCAGGGACGGCATGAGAGAGCCCCAGTAAACCAGTGACTCAGACCCTGTAATAGGGTTAGAGGCAGAGAATCCCAGTGGAAAGAGGGGAACCGGCCAGGCAGAGACAGCAAGGGCGGTTCGTTGCTCCAGAGCCTTTCCGTTCACCTTCCCACTCCTGGGCCCGACTACACTCAATCATATGACCCACTGAAGAGATGAGTCTTCAGTAAAGACTTAAAGGTTGAGACCGAGTTTGCGTCTCTGACATGGGTAGGCAGAACGTTCCATAAAAATGGAGCTCTATAGGAGAAAGCCCTGCCTCCAGCTGTTTGCTTAGAAATTCTAGGGACAATTAGGAGGCCTGCGTCTTGTGACCGTAGCGTACGTGTAGGTATGTACGGCAGGACCAAATCAGAGAGATAGGTAGGAGCACGCCCATGTAATGCTTTGTAGGTTAGCAGTAAAACCTTGAAATCAGCCCTTGCTTTGACAGGAAGCCAGTGTAGAGAAGCTAGCACTGGAGTAATATGATCAAATTTTTTGGTTCTAGTCAGGATTCTAGCAGCCGTATTTAGCACTAACTGAAGTTTATTTAGTGCTTTATCCGGGTAGCCAGAAAGTAAAGCATTGCAGTAGTCTAACCTAGAAGTGACAAAAGCATGGATTAATTTTTCTGCATCATTTTTGGACAGAAAGTTTCTGATTTTTGCAATGTTACGTAGATGGAAAAAAGCTGTCCTTGAAATGGTCTTGATATGTTCTTCAAAAGAGAGATCAGGGTCCAGAGTAACGCCGATCTCCGCCACGGCACAACCCAAGGAGGAGCGCCGACCCAGACAGGAAGATCACATCAGTAAACTGTATATGGCCTGCGTATGGACTAAATGAACGAAAGCCTGAATTAATGTAAGAATTAACTGATAATTAACTGAATTATCGTAAATTAATAACTGCTTTGGCCTCCCGGGTGACACAGAGGTCTAAGCCACTGCATCGCTGTGCTTGAGGCATCACTACAGATCCGGGTTCGATCCCAGGCTTTGTCACATGACCGGGAGACCCATGAGGCTGCGCACAATTGGCCCAGCGTCGTTGGGGTTAGATGAGGGTTTGGCCAGCCGGGATTTCCTTGTCCCATTGTGCTCTATCGACTCCTTGTGGCGGGCCATGCGCCTGCAAGCTGACCCCTCAGCCAGCTGGATGGTGTTTCCTCCGACACATTGGTTAAGCTAGCAGTGTGTCAAGAAGCAGTGCGGCTTGGCAGTGTCATGTTTGCCAAAACTAAAACTTTACAATACATTTGTGGAATGGTTGAAAAACAAGTTTTGATGACCCCAACCTTCCGACTTCAACTGTATATACAGAAATCTTGTGACAGATCATGTGACACTTAAATAAAGTCTACATGTGGGCAGTCTAACTAATTATGTGACTTCTGAAGGTAATTGGTTGCACCAGATCTTATTTAGTGGCTTCATAGCAAAGTGGGTGAATACATATGCACACTCAACTTTTCAGTTTTTACTTTATATGTTCATTACACGAAATCCAAATAAAAATCAATTTAAATTACATGTTGTAATTCAACAAAATAGGAAAAACGCCAAGGGGGATAAATACTTTTGCACGGTGCTATATATACACTGCTCAAAAAATAAAGGGAACACTTAAACAACACAAAGTAACTCCAAGTCAATCACACTTCTGTGAAATCAAACTGTCCACTTAGGAAGCAACACTGATTGACAATACATTTCACATGCTGTTGTGCAAATGGAATAGACAACAGGTGGAAATTATAGGCAATTAGCAAGACACCCCCAATAAAGGAGTGGTTCTTGCAGGTGGTGACCACAGACCACTTCTCCGTTCCTATGCTTCCTGGCTGATGTTTTGGTCACTTTTGAATGCTGCCGGTGCTTTCACTCTAGTGGTAGCATGAGACGGAGTCTACAACCCACACAAGTGGCTCAGGTAGTGCAGCTCATCCAGGATGGCACATCATTGCGAGCTGTGGCAAGAAGGTTTGATGTGTCTGTCAGCGTAGTGTCCAGAGCATGGAGACGCTACCAGGAGTCAGGCCAGTACATCAGGAGATGTGGAGGAGGCCGTAGGAGGGCAACAACCCAGCAGCAGGACCGCTACTTCCACCTTTGTGCAAGGAGGAGCACTGTCAGAGCCCTGCAAAATGACCTCCAGCAGGCCACAAATGTGCATGTGTCTGCTCAAACGGTCAGAAACAAACCCCATGAGGGTGGTATGAGGGCCCGACATACACAGGTGGGGGTTGTGCTTACAGCCCAACACCGTGCAGGACGTTTGGCATTTGCCAGAGAACACCAAGATTGTCAAATTTGCCATTGGCGCCCTGTGCTCTTCACAGATGAAAGCAGGTTCACACTGAGCACATGTGACAGACGTGACAGAGTCTGGAGACGCCGTGGAGAACATTCTGCTGCCTGCAACATCCTCCAGCATGACCGGTTTGGCGGTGGGTCAGTCATGGTGTGGGTTGGCATTTCTTTGGGGGGCCGCACAGCCCTCCATGTGCTCGCCAGAGGTAGCCTGACTGCCATTAGGTACCGAGATGAGATCCTCAGACCCCTTGTGGGACCATATGCTGGTGCGGTTGGCCCTGGGTTCCTCCTAATGCAAGACAATGCTAGACCTCATGTGGCTGGAGTGTGTCAGCAGTTCCTGCAAGAGGAAGGCATTGATGCTATGGACTGGCCCGCCCATTCCCCAGACCTGAATCCAATTGAGCACATCTGGGACATCATGTCTCGCTCCATCCACCAACGCCACGATGCACCACAGACTGTCCAGGAGAGGGCGGATGCTTTAGTCCAGGTCTGGGAGGAGATCCCTCGGGAGACCATCCGCCACCTCATCAGGAGCATGCACAGGCGTTGTATGGAGGTCATACAGGCACGTGGAGGCCACACACACTACTGAGCCTCATTTTGACTTGTTTTAAGGACATTACATCAAAGTTGGATCAGCCTGTAGTGTGGTTTTCCACTTTAATTTTGAGTGTGACTCCAAATCCAGACCTCCATGGGTTGATAAATTTGATTTCCATTGATAATTTTTGTGTGATTTTGTTGTCTGCACATTCAACTATGTAAAGAAAAAAGTATTTAATAAGAATATTTCATTCATTCAGATCTAGGATGTGTTATTTTAGTGTTCCCTTTATTTTTTTGAGCTGTGTATATACAGTGCCTTGCGAAAGTATTCGGCCCCCTTGAACTTTGCGACCTTTTGCCACATTTCAGGCTTCAAACATAAAGATATAAAACTGTATTTTTTTGTGAAGAATCAACAACAAGTGGGACACAATCATGAAGTGGAACGACATTTATTGGATATTTCAAACTTTTTTAATAAATAAAAAACTGAAAAATTGGGCGTGCAAAATTATTCAGCCCCTTTACTTTCAGTGCAGCAAACTCTCCCCAGAAGTTCAGTGAGGATCTCTGAATGATCCAATGTTGACCTAAATGACTAATGATGATAAATGCAATCCACCTGTGTGTAATCAAGTCTCCGTATAAATGCACCTGCACTGTGATAGTCTCAGAGGTCCGTTAAAAGCGCAGAGAGCATCATGAAGAACAAGGAACACACCAGGCAGGTCCGAGATCAGAGATGCAGCCAAGAGGCCCATGATCACTCTGGATGAACTGCAGAGATCTACAGCTGAGGTGGGAGACGCTGTCCATAGGACAACAATCAGTCGTATATTGCACAAATCTGGCCTTTATGGAAGAGTGGCAAGAAGAAAGCCATTTCTTAAAGATATCCATAAAAAGGGTTGTTTAAAGATTGCCACAAGCCACCTGGGAGACACACCAAACATGTGGAAGAAGGTGCTCTGGTCAGATGAAACCAAAATTGAACTTTTTGGCAACAATGCAAAACGTTATGTTTGGCGTAAAAGCAACACAGCTGAACACACCATCCCCACTGTCAAACATGGTGGTGGCAGCATCATGGTTTGGGCCTGCTGTTCTTCAGCAGGGACAGGGAAGATGGTTAAAATTGATGGGAAGATGGATGGAGCCAAATACAGGACCATTCTGGAAGAAAACCTGATGGAGTCTGCAAAAGACCTGAGACTGGGACGGAGATTTGTCTTCCAACAAGACAATGATCCAAAACATAAAGCAAAATCTACAATGGAATGGTTCAAAAATAAACATATCCAGGTGTTAAAATGGCCAAGTCAAAGTCCAGACCTGAATCCAATCGAGAATCTGTGGAAAGAACTGAAAACTGTTGTTCACAAATGCTCTCCATCCAACCTCACTGAGCTCGAGCTGTTTTGCAAGGAGGAATGGGAAAAAATGTCAGTCTCTCGATGTGCAAAACTGATAGAAACATACCCCAAGCGACTTACAGCTGTAATCGCAGCAAAAGGTTGCGCTACAAAGTATTAATTTAAGGGGGCTGAATAATTTTGCACGCCCAGTTTTTCAGTTTTTGATTTGTTAAATAAGTTTGAAATATCCAATAAATGTCGTTCCACTTCATGATTGTGTCCCACTTGTTGTTGATTCTTCACAAAAAAATACAGTTTTATATCTTTATGTTTGAAGCCTGAAATGTGGCAAAAGGTCGCAAAGTTCAAGGGGGGCGAATACTTTCGCAAGGCACTGTATTTATAGCATGACTAGCATGCCCATCACGAGCTAGCTAGCTAACAAAAAAATAGGTCCTAGGGTAATCAGGACAACATGACAATTGCAGCAATAGGACACACCTACTGTATATATACACACATAGAGTACAACGTAATTACATGTACATAATCTCATAACATAAAGATATCTAAGCCTTCACATTAGCCAGATACAATAGAAAGGAAAAAGAGCCAAGTTTTCAGATGAAACAACAGCTATCATGTTAACACGCAAAGGTATTCCTATGCCGATTTTTGTTGTTGAACAAATTAGCCAAGCCCCATCGCAAACTAAAAAACTAGAATAAACAAGTCAAAATGCAATTCTAACATAAAACAGTGCTTGAGTTTATGAAAGCATGTACACTTGAAAACAAAAAGAGCCTACTCACAGACTTTCACAGGCCTTGAGAGCAGGAAAGGTAGAGCTCTTCTGTGGTGCTGATGACACAGGCACCATGTTCATTATAGCTAGCTGTAGCGAACCTAGCATTGCATCAGATGGTGTAAAACTCTTTTTACATAATACTATTACCTCAATTATTTGCTTGTCTCGCAACATTAGGAAAAGTTTTACGAACTGTACATTAACTAACGTGTTATAAACTTTATAAACAGGAACACACTGGAGCTTTAGTAAATATAACGTTATACCTCCGTTTGTAAACTCCAAAGCAGAGCAGGAGAGACAGCGCATGCTGGTCTGATGTTCCTGCTGACCAAAACAATCAATCTCGGAGTGATTGTCAATTGCAAAAGGCATACATGAAATTCACAGCACTTGAATCTTGAATGCTGGAAATTCACAGCAATTGAATGAAAGGATTATAAATATCTATTTTGATTGTATTTTATTTGACCTAAATACATTTTTCATTTTTATTTTTCATGTCTGCATTTTGCAATTGAGGATCAATCAGTTTGATGGATTGATTTAGGTGAAATGTTGTACTGGTGCTTTATATTAGCAAACTTTCTGGGTCATAGGCTCCTGTACAAGCAAATCTGAAGAGCGGCAGGTGAATTTATCATGCCTTTGAGATATTGGGGCGAGATATGAATATTCATGAGCACGTTGACGCGTTAAAGTTAATGGTTCATAAAATGTTTCCTAATGTTGTGGTACTACCCAGTTAGTAAAATGTATATCTGGTCCACATGTGGTTTGGAATTATGGCCCTGCAGTGGCTCAGATGCTGCAGCTGTAACTCTACATCTACAGACCTGCACCATGATAATGAGAACTTTGCAGATTGTAAAAGTAGTAGTTGTGTGTTTTTGGAGCCTTTGTTACTATTTCCATCGCAGGAAGATAACTGCTGCTGCGGGTATGTTACTCAAAACCTAGTGATATTTCAAAAAAGGTTTTGTCTTCACCCTTCTATATCATGGCATGTATATGATTAAGGTCCTAAATACTGAAATTGTATTTTAATTTATAGTACAGTACAGTTAGCACAATAAAGCACATTAAATTAGAATACAGTAATGTATACTGTACTCTAAAGGGCTCTACTGTAATGTACTAAAGTCTAGTATATGCATGTTAGCTTACTCAATCATGCACCATATAGTACAAGTGCATTGATACTTAACATTGATGTTCTGCAGTGGCAACACAGCTAACACTGTTACACATATTGTTTTAAAACAAGCTCACATCTCAAATGAGCCTTGTAAATACAAAATAGAAACATGACTTGCAGATTACAACAAGCCCTGAAACAACAAACACTGAAAACATTGCAACATAAACTAGTCACTAAGACAGCAACGTTGATGGTGCAAAACAACACTTGTCCAGCTTAATGACAACATAGTTGTACTAAAAATGTAGCACTATTGACATCTGGTAAAACACTAACACTTGGTAAAAATAAACATACAAGCTAAATTCCCCATGCGCAGCTGATCTTAATTTCAACTAACCCCTGATCTCCCCCCCAGTTACAAACGTGACGTTTATGCTGTAGTATTGGAACAAACATTTGTGAAACATTTTTTATCCTCTGGTGATTATCAGAACGCCACCAAGAGTATCTACATATTGTCCAATCTCTCTCTTCTTTGTCTTCTTTCCTTGCAACAACCATTTCGTTCCCCTACAGAGGAAATGTTTTGATTATTTTGACACTTTTTCAGTTGCACTGGACGTGAGGCGGTTTCTCCTCATCGCAGCTTTACATTTTAAATTGGGGGAAAAAAAGAATCATTGGTTTATTTAGTTGCTACTTTCTATGCTTTCTATAATTCATGAAGGACTTTGGCAACAGTAGAACATTACTTGTCTCTTTGAGCTGCAGTTGGCAGAAGGGCACCTTTCCATTGATTCCCCTCCAGTTCATGGTCTTTGAAAGATCATGGGAGATTATGTGTGCCATGGTCTCCACACACTCTCTTTCACATCACAGCCACCTCAATCCCAAATAGTCAATCTGTAACCACATAGACAACAGAAAAGTGACCATAACATATGGATATTGAATGTTAATATTAAGTATTTCACCTAATTTCAATAGCCTATTGGCTGCTGAAAACTAAAATGTATTTTCCAATATCAAAAACACAAACGCTATCTTAGTTTTGGATAACTAAGGCTCCATACAGCTCTGGATATTGGTTATGTCTCAGATAATAATACCACAAACTTTTAAAGCATAATTATAATGGCTGACTTGTTCAGGAGATGGAAATGCAAAAAGAGACCAACACTTTCTAACTTTTTGTTAGGAAGAGACAATGTTGCTAAAACTTACAGATAAAATAAGCACCTCCAACCAAGGCCAAAACAACAAGCAACACTGGGGACGCTTCAATCGCCTGTGAGGATGCATGAGATATAGCTCAAGATGTACACTACCAGTCCAAAGTTTTAGAACAGCTACTCATTCAAGAGTTTTTCTTTATTTTTTACTATTTTCTACATTGTATAATAATAGTGAAAACATCCAAACTTTGTCATAACACATCATGTAGTGACCAAAAAAGTGTTAAACAAATCAAAATATATTTTACATTTGAGATTCATCAAATAGCCACCATTTGCCTTGATGACAGCTTTGCACACTTGTTTATCAAATAGTGTTAGCTAGCTTCAGTGTTCACCATTTAATATCTAGCATCCTCAGTAGTGGCCCCTACAGCTAACTCACACAACCTAAATGAAAAATGAGAACTAGCTAGTGAGAAGCTAGCTTTTAAGGCTGCCTGACTAGCTAGCTAGCTGACATTTTTGGCTAGCTAGCTCATTGCCAGAAATTCATAGCTAGCTAACCTAGCCAGGTTACCTTGCCTACACTACATTTTTCACAGTCCAATTGCAGTTTCATAAGGAAAATATATATATATTGGCATTATATCGCAATCCACAATTAGCCCAAATTTGGCCTGCCATATTGAATACAGAATTGTTTGCCGTATTTGGCCCACACAAGACTGGCCCATTCTGAGGCAAAGCCAGCAGTGCCAAACAGTTGCCGCAAGTGGCCCGGAATCGTCTGCTATCTGGGTAGTGAACTATTGGTGATTGTTACATTCCCTAGCAAGATAACCAATAATGTTGCTCAAACAGGAGGGGGAATTAACAAAGCGTCACTGACAACAACCACTAAATTTCCACTAAATTTGCCCACTAAAAGGCAAACAGAGGTAGAGCAAAAGGAAATCAGGAAAATCAGATAAAGGATGGTTTGTCTAGAAATTTAAATAAGGCACACCAACTAAAGGTGTTGACCCTCCGCATCTATCAAGACAAACTGGAGCACTGGGCCAGCACAGGTGAAACACCCTCCCATTAATGAGCTGGCAACCATCACAGGTGTAACATACTGAATAACGAGGCAATACCAATCGGTGCACCCTAGGTACTAACAAGCTATACATGCTAAAGTCCAACTTAAAAATAAATGGAAAAACCAAAGCCTGTAACAGTGAGGTAGTATTGCGTAAAAATAGTTTCACACCATCTGATGCTATGCTAGGATGTCTGATTAGCTAGCTAGGCTAGCTAGCTATTAACAGGGTCTATAGCTTCCCTCTCACAAGTGCTCACTATCTTCACTTTCACTTTTGTGCAACAGAGAGGCTTGCCAGTTGCCATATCATGTCATTACTTTGCAATTCACTCACTGTTGCATGTATTTAATCTAATTCAGATAAATTGGTCCACAAGTGTTGCAACGTTAGCGGCACCACATGTTCAAAAGTAGGGCTGGGACGATACCAGTATCACAATATTTTTTCCACAGCAAAAATGTAAACACGAAGCAGATAATCTGCTGTATGTAAAATATGGTTTGCTATAGCTTGGAAAGTTAATGTGACACTGGATGAGTTACATCCGCTTCGTGTTTTGTTTCCTTACCATGATACTAACAAGTATCGCAATACTGGTATCGTCCGGGCCCTATTTAAAAGCTGTGTGGCAAAATTCTTGTGTCTTTTCTGGAGCCGAAAGTTTTTCCTGATCTCATGATCTTTCAGGTAAAACTCTTGGTCCTAGTCGTAGGTTATGATGAACTAAGCGGTGCTATGACTATAGGGCTGGGGTTTTTCTTGTCCGGATCAAACCTGTAACGATTGTACTGAAAGTCGGGAAGAAGGAGAGGGAGTGAATGTTTTAATAAATAAACAAAACAATAAACACGAAACACAAACAATGCACCGACATGAAACAAAGTCAATAACACCTGAGGAAAGAACCAAGGGGAGTGACAGATATAGGGAAGATAATCAAGGAGGTGATGGAGTCCAGGTGAGTATCATGAGGCACAGGTAAGCTAGACGATGGTGACAGGTGTGCTGGATAATCAGCAGCCTGATGATATAGAGGCCGTAGAGGGAGTATACAGTGGGGCAAAACAAGTATTTAGTCAGCCACCAATTGTGCAAGTTCTCCCACTTAAAAAGATGAGAGAGGCCTGTAATGTTCATCATAGGTACACTTCAACTATGACAGACAAAATGAGAAAAGAAAAATCCAGAAAATCACATTGTAGGATTTTTTATGAATTTATTTGCAAATGATGGTGGAAAATAAGTATTTGGTCAATAACAAAAGTTCATCTCAATACTTTGTTATATACCCTTTGTTGGCAATGACAGAGGTCAAATGTTTTCTGTAAGTCTTCACAAGGTTTTCACACACTGTTGCTGGTATTTTGGCCCATTCCTCCATGCAGATCTCCTCTAGAGCAGTGATGTTTTGGGGCTGTTGCTGGGCAACACGGACTTTCAACTCCCTCCAAAGATTTTCTATGGGGTTGAGATCTGGAGACTGGCTAGGCCACTCCTTCGTTGCCCGGGCGGTGTGTTTGGGATCATTGTCATGCTGAAAGACCCAGCAACGTTTCATCTTCAATGCCCTTGTTGATGGAAAGCGGATTTCACTCAAAATCTCCCGATACATGGCCCCATTCCTTCTTTCCTTTACACGGATCAGTCATCCTGGTCCCTTTGCAGAAAAACAGCCCCAAAGCATGATGTTTCCACCCCCATGCTTCACAGTAGGTATGGTGTTCTTTGGATGCAACTCAGCATTCTTTGTCCTCCAAACACGACAAGTTGAGTTTTTACCAAAAAGTTATATTTTGGTTTCATCTGACCATATGACATTCTCCCAATCTTCTTCTGGATCATCCAAATGCTCTCTAGCAAACTTCAGACGGGCCTGGACATGTACTGGCTTAAGCAGGGGGACACGTCTGGCACTGCAGGATTTGAGTCCCTGGCGGCGTAGTGTTACTGATGGAAGGCTTTGTTACTTTGGTCCCATCTCTCTGCAGGTCATTCACTAGGTCCCCCCGTGTGGTTCTGGGAATTTTGCTCACCGTTCTTGTGATAATTTTGACCTCATGGAGTGAGATCTTGTGTGGAGCCCCAGATCGAGGGAGATTATCAGTGGTCTTGTATGTCTTCCATTTCCTAATAATTGCTCCCACAGTTGATTTCTTCAAACCAAGCTGCTTACCTTTGGTATTGGCCATAGTGGAGTTTGGAGTGTGACTGTTTGAGGTTGTGGACAGGTATCTTTTATACTGATATGATAACAAGTTCAATCAGGTGCCATTAATAAAGGGTAACGAGTGGAGGACAGAGGAGCCTCTTAAACAAGAAGTTACTGTGAGAGCCAGAAATCTTGCTTGTTTGTAGGTGACCAAATACTTAATTTTCCACCATAATTTGCAAATAAATTCATAAAAAAAATCCTACAATGTGATTTTCTGGATTTTTTTCTAATTTTGTCTGTCACAGTTGAAGTGTACCTATGATGAAAATTACAGGCCTCTCCAGTCTTTAAGTGGGAGAACTTGCACAATTGGTGGCTGACTAAATACTTTTTTTGCCCCACTGTACGTGACAAAACCCTTTAAAACTACAACAAACCTTGTTATTAATTCTGAAGTTTATATCTAAAGAGCCAGAGATAACTTCAATGGACAACATATTCTGTAGTTTAGTTTACTACTATAGGATGACTGAGTGTTATGAAAAAAATGTTTACAATGTCTTTAAGTATTAATTTCACACTATATACACACAATGAAATAAACCAAGTGCAGAGTGATGAGTCAACAACAAGGTGCTAGTGCAACCAAACCTAGTTGCTGAGTGTCATGGTCGTCCTCTTCATCTGAGGAGAGGCGAAACGGATCAGAGGACCAATATGCGGCGTGGTAAGTGTCCATGGTAAATCTTTAATAAAGAAAGTACTGACACTGCATACAAAACAATAAACAAATGACGACCGTGAAGCTACAAATTAGACCTGTGCTGACACAAGCCACTAACATAGACAATCACCCACCAACAAACAGTGCAACCCAGGCTACCTAAGTATGATTCTCAATCAGAGACAACTAATGACACCTGCCTCTGATTGAGAACCATACTAGGCCGAAACATAGAAATGCCCCAAAACATAGAAAAACCAACAGACTGCCCACCCAACTCACACCCTGACCATACTAAATAAATACAAAACAAAGGAAATAAAAGGTCAGAACGTGACAGTACCTCCCCTCCCCCAAAGGTGCGGACTCCGGCCGCAAAACCTTGACCTATAGGGGAGGGTCTGGGTGGGCGTCTGTCCGCGGTGGCGGCTCTGGTGCGGGACGCGGACCCCACTTCGCCATTGTCTTAGTCCGCCTCATTGTCCGCCTCTGTGGCTTCCTAACCATGGCCACTCTTCTCAATGGACAGAGGGGCGGCAGCTCGGGACAGAGGGGCGGCAGCTCGGGACAGAGGGGCTCTGGCGCCTCGGGGCTGAGGGGCTCTGGCGCCTCAGACTCCGGCAGCAGCGCCGGACAGGCGGGAGGCTCCGGCAGCAGCGCCGGACAGGCGGGAGGCTCCGGCAGCAGCGCCGGACAGGCGGGAGGCTCCAGCAGCAGCGCCGGACAGGCGGGAGGCTCCGGCAGCAGCGCCGGACAGACAGGACCACCTGCAGGGAGGAGACAGAGAGACAGCCTGGTGCGTGGGGCTGCCACAGGAACCACCAGGCTGGGGAGACCTTCAGGAGGCTTGGTGTTAGGAGGAGGCACCTGAAGGACCGGGCCGTGGGGGAGCACTGGAGCGCAATCTTGGCACCACTTCCCCAGGTTGGACAACCACTCTAGCCAGGACCCTCCAGAGTGCAGGCACAGGTTGAACCGGGCTGTGGGTAAGCACGGGAGATCTAGTGCTTACTACACGCACCTCTCCCTTAGGCTCCACTCCCACATTTGCCCAACACGAGCGGAGCGCAGGCAGAGGACGCACTGCACCCTCCCAGCGCCCCGCAGACACAGCACGCAGAGCCGGCGCAGGATACCCTGGACCAAAACTGCGTACCAGCGACCAGACCCGCTGAGCAGGCACCATACGCCCTGGCTCGATGCCCGCACTCACATGACACTCTCGGGGGGCTGTCCCATAGCACACCGGGCTTATAATAAGCACGAGGAGTGAGCGCAGGTCTGCTACCTGGCTTAGCTCCACCCCTCGTGTGCCCCCTCCAATTTTTTTGGGGGGGGGGGCTGTCTCTCGTACTTGTTGCACTGCCGTGCTGCCTCCTCATATCGCCGCCGCTCAGCTTTCGCTGCCTCCAGCTCTACTTTGGGGCGGCGATATTCCCCAGCCTGTGCCCAGGGTCCCTCTCCGTTCAGTATCTCCTCCCATGTCCAGGAGTCCTGTGATGCTGGCCGCTGTTGTTGTTGCTGCTGCTGTCGTCACTGTTTTTTACCACGCCGCTTGGTCCTTGGTTGGTGGGTGATTCTGTCACGGTCGTCCTCCTCTTCATCTGAAGAGGAGAGGTGAAACGGATCAGAGGACCAATATGCTGCGTGGTAAGTGTCCATGGTAAATCTTTAATATAGAAAGTACTGACACTGCATACAAAACAATAAACAAATGACGACCGTGAAGCTACAAATTAGACCTGTGCTGACACAA
Organism: Oncorhynchus mykiss; assembly: GCF_057628025.1. Taxonomy (NCBI): domain Eukaryota; kingdom Metazoa; phylum Chordata; class Actinopteri; order Salmoniformes; family Salmonidae; genus Oncorhynchus; species Oncorhynchus mykiss. Next base: position 35,465,526 of record NC_143028.1, on the reverse strand, counting down.
GCCACTAACATAGACAATCACCCACCAACAAACAGTGCAACCCAGGCTACCTAAGTATGATTCTCAATCAGAGACAACTAATGACACCTGCCTCTGATTGAGAACCATACTAGGCCGAAACATAGAAATGCCCCAAAACATAGAAAAACCAACATAGACTGCCCACCCAACTCACGCCCTGACCATACTAAATAAATACAAAACAAAGGAAATAAAGGTCAGAACGTGACACTGAGAGACATTGTTGATGATGCGCTGTAGGCTGTATCTAGGAGAACTCTGGGACTGATAAGTGAATCCACCTGTCGCAGCGAGCGTGAGGGTTACTGCATAATTTCCCAGGGACAGGGTCGTTTTCATTTAGTCTGGCTGACACCAGCTCTCGAAGTCCTACAAAGTGGGTCACAGCTCTTCGCTGTGTAGTCACGTTGGTCACGTCAGCAAGGCTAGTATTCACTTGACAAAACAGAGGCAAATGGGCTAAAATTGGGGGAGGTACTATGTCAACTTGTCCAATAAGAAACACATACTTTTTTAAACGTTTGTCACGTTCTGACCTTAGTTCCCTTTTTATGTCTTTATTTTAGTTGGTCAGGGCGTGAGTTGGGGTGGGCATTCTATATTTATGTCTATCCTGTGTTAGTGTTTTCACCATACGGGACTGTTTCGGTTGTTTTTTTGTACTTTTGTTATTTTGTTCAGTGTTCTGTTGATTTTATTAAATATATCATTATGGACACTTACCACGCTGCACATTGGTCTGATCCTTGCTGCTCCTCCTCTGAAGAAGAGGAATTCCGTTGCAAAACGTGCAACTATCTAAATCAAATGACATTTTATTTGTCACACACACCAAATTCAATGGGTGTAGACTTTACTGTGAAATGCTTGTTTATTAGCCCTTCCCAATGACGCAGAGTTTAAAAAATTATAATAAAAATAGTAACACAAGGAATAAATACACAATAATGAATTTATATACAGGGTGGAACATCTATGAAGTGAACTAATGAAAATGCCTATCAATCAATCGAATGTATTCATAAAGCCCTTCTTATATCAGCTGATGTCACAAAGTGCTGTACAGAAACGCAGCCTAAAACCCCAAACAGCAATCAATGCAGGTGTAGAAGCACGGTGGCTTGGAAAAACTCCCTAGAAAGTCCAGAACCTAGGAAGAAACCTAGAGAGGAACCAGGCTATGAGGGGTGTCCAGTCCTCTTCTGGCTGTGCCGGGTGGAGATCATAACAGAACATGGCCAAGATGTTCAAATGTTCATAGATGACCAGCAGGGTCAAATAATAATAATCACAGTGGTTGTAGAGGGTGCAACAGGTCAGCACCTCAGGAGTAAATGTCAGTCGGCTTTTCATAGCCGATCATCTCTCCTGCTGTCTCTAGAGAGTTGATAACAGCAGGTCTGGGACAGGTAGCACGTCAGGTGAACAGGTCAGAGTTCCATAGCCGCAGGCAGAACAGTTGAAACTGGAGCAGCAGCACGACCAGGTGGACTGGGGACAGTAAGGATTCATCAGGCCAGGTAGTACTGAGGCATGGTCCTAGGGCTCAGGTCCTCCAAGAGAGAGAAAGAAAGAAAGAAAGAAAAGAGAGAAAAAAGAGAGAAATAAAGAGAGAGAATTAGAGAGAGCATACTTAAATTCACAAAGGACACCAGATAAGACAGGAGAAATACTCCAGATATAACAGACTGACCCTAGCCCCACGACACATAAACTATTGCAGCATAAATACTGGAGGCTGAGACTGGAGGGGTCGGGAGACACTGTGGCCCCGTCCGACGATACCCCTGGACAGGGCCAAACAGGCAGGATATAACCCCACCCACTTATCCAAAACACAGCCCCCACAGCACTAGAGGAATATCTCCAACCACCAACTTACACTCCTGAGACAAGGCAGCGTATAGCCCAGGAAGATCTCTCCCACGGCACAACCCAAGGGGGGCGCCAACCCGGACAGAAAGATCATGTCAGTGACTCAACCCACTCAAGTGACGCACCCCTCCTAGGGATGACATGGAAGAGCACCAGTAAGCCTGTGGCTCAGCCCCTGTAATAGGGTTTGAGGCAGAGAATCCCAGTGGAGAGAGGGGAACTGGCCAGGCAGAGACAGCAAGGGCGGTTCGTTGCTCCGTTTCCGATCACCTTCACACTCCTGTGCCAGACTACACTCAATCATAGGACCTACTGAAGAGATGAGTCTTCAACAAAGACTTAAAGGTTGAGACCGAGTCTGCGTCTCTCACATGGATAGGCAGACCATTCCATTGAAATGGAGCTTAACACTTTCGGTGCTGCTGCTTTGAAAGTGGTGTGGCAGATTGAAAAGTACTGAGGCAAATGCTGTCTCGCCACACGTTTTCCGGATATTTGCCATTGTTTTACTCATTTATATTAGCGTTTGGTCTTTTGGAATGTAGTTAATCACAAGGGGACCATTGCACTCTCCCAGAAGCTTGGCTGGAGTGTAAAATTTAGACAAAGAAAATGTGTAATGGGTCCACACTCAAAATAATGTGGCATAAAGAAAACTTCATTTTTTGTATCATTATTATTTTCACAGCATCAGGGATTTTGTACACAGATGTTTCGGCATTGCAGCCTTATTTAGATAAAATGTTATTTTAATTCAAGACAGCATTTGTAAGGAACAACCGATGAGCAGCAGGTGATTCTAATCAGGGTGGCCACTCATCTGCCAATCAGGGATGTGGCTTTTCTGGTTTACCTGTGTACAAGTTATTCACAAAGAAATACAGAATTATAGGGTATGGTAGCAAGCACGAAGCAATTGCCTTGAGTCTCTGCTCACTTGGTTACATTATATCAATTCATGAGATAGCTTACCAAAAGGACATCAGGCTCAGCCGTTCATACATTTGTGGGGCTAACTCATGAACGATATTCAAAATCTTATATGGAGAGTGTTGTTGTATAATAGTCTAAATTTGGCCTATAGGAAGGAGGTGAAATCTAGTTATTTGTTTAAACCGGGTGTAGAATGTTTGACTCATAAAGCATTTATGAACTCTTTTGTTCAGACTATGTAAGAGGAAATATTACTGTTGATTAACTTTGAATTGTAGCACTTATGTTAATTAAAGACTTCTACTGCATAACGAATGTATTATGTGAGTCTGATTCGATGCTTGCAGCATAGAGAGACTCGCCATTTCATGTCAATGCCTTGCACGGCATTGATTCATTTCAGTTATTTCATTTCATCCAGTAACAAAAGACCAGAACCGGCAGCAGTGTGTCCCTTGTCCAGTCAATCTACCTGCACCACAACACAACACTGAATTGAAGCCAGAGTGCAGTAACCAGCGCATTCACACATAGGCCCAGACGGCTAAACCGAACAATTCATGTTAAGTTCCGTTAATGAACATAGTAGATTAATTACTTGTGTTCATTTGTCTGGGGAGAAATTGCATGAAATTAAATTGGATATACATAAAAGTAAAGTTGTAAAAAAAAAGACAGTAAAGTACACAACAGCAAAACAATATGATGAAACAAATAAGAAAGTAATAGTAATTTACAGGGGAACAGTTCTTTGGTTTAGAATACAGTGTCAAGGCCACATAGGTACAATGAAACTGTGGTGAAACAATTTTATTTAAAAAAATATATATTTCACCTTTATTTAACCAGGTAGGCCAGTTGAGAACAGGCTCTAATTTACAACTGCGACCTGGCCAAGGAAAAGCAAAGCAGTGCGACAAAAACAACAACACAGAGTTACACATAAATATACTTACAGTCAATAATACAATAGAAAAGAAAAATAGAAAAATGTACAGTGTGTGCAAATGTAGAAGAGTAAGCAATAAATAGGCCGTAGAGGCGAAATAATTACAATTTAGCATTAATACTGGAGTGATAAATGTGCAGATGATGATGTGCAAGTAGAGATACTGGGGTGCAAAATAGCAAGAGGGTAAGTAATAATATGGGGATGAGGTAGTTGTGTGCTATTTACAGATTGGCTGTGTACAGTGTGTACAGGCAAGCTGCTCTGACAGCTGATGCTTAAAGTTAGAGAGGGAGATATGACTCCAGCTTCAAAGATTTTTTACAATTCATTCCATTCATTGGCAGCAGAGAACTGGAAGGAAAGGCAGCCATAGGATGTGTTGCCTTTGGGGATGACCAGTGCAATATACCTGCTGGAGCGCGTGTTATGGGTGGGTGCTGCTATGGTGACCAGTGAGCTGCGATAAGGCGGGGTTTTACCTAGCATAGACTTATAGATGACCTGGAGCCAGCATACAGATGATGACCTGTATGGCCTGTGTGAGAGCATACAGGTCGCAGTGGTGGGTAGTATATGGGGCTTTGGTGACAAAACGGAGGCACTGTGATAGACTTCCTCCAGTTTGCTGAGTAGAGTGTTGGTGGCTATTTTGTAAATGATATCGCCGAAGTCAAGGATCGGTAGGATAGTCAGTTTTACGAGGGTATGTTTGGCAGCATGAGTGAAGGAGGCTTTGTTGCGATATGGAAAGCAGATTCTAGATGTAATTTTGGATTGGAGATGCTTAATGTGAGTCTGGAAGGAGAGTTTACAGTCTAACCAGACACCTAGGTATTTGTAGTTGTCCACATATTCTAGGTCAGAACCTCCCAGAGTAGTGATGCTTGTTGGGCGGGAGGGTGCGGGCAACAATCGGTTGAAGAGCATGCACTTAGTTTTACTAGCATTTAAAGGCAGTTGGAGGCCACAGAAGGAGTGTTGTATGGTGTTGAAGCTCGTTTGGAGGTTTGTTAGCACAGTGTCCAAAGAAGGGCCAGAGTGGTGTCATCTGCGTAGAGGTGGATCAGAGAATCACCAGCAGCAAGAGCGACATCATTGATATACACAGAGAAAAGAGTTGGCCCGAGAATTGAACAACGTGGCACAGATGTTTGCTTTAGAATATAGGGCCAAGGCCCCATAGGTACACAGAAACTTTGGTGAAACTGTAAAGAAATTACCAGTAGGTTACATAATAATTCATTAAGTACAGTGCTGAAGTAACTGGGTAATGACCAGAAAGTTATAGGAAACAAGGGAAACGAGGTGGAAACAAGAAGGCAATGACAAGATAAATTACCAAGCAAAGACCCAAGATACATTTTGAGGTTGGCCCACATACAGTATAAGTACTGTAGAATGTAATCTGTCAAACGTTTTTGTTAACAGAATATTTCACCGCAGTTCTTTCACTGCATATGTCCAGAAATATATTATTAACAAATATTTTGTGTAAAAAAAGAAATAGCATTCCCTCACTGCAAACAAATACAAACGTTTCTGCATCACTCTAGTAGAAAAGGGCTACATTTCCTGGTTGTACGCAAACCACAATTTGCAGAATTCATTGCAATTTCATGGCGTAGTACCACCCATGTGGAGGTGGATCCAGTTGAGAATGGGTGTCAACAGGTAGCTAATGTTACTCACTGAACCAGCCATTCGAACATCAGCTTGCAAATATGTTTTTTTGTGTGTCAACAACAACTGTAAAGTTTAGTGCTCAGTACCTGGATATGCAAACTACAACCACAGGCTGCTGGGGTAACATTTCATTCCATCAGAAACCAGCAAAGTGTTGACTTCAACTTCTGGATTCATTCATTGTGATATTCATGAAGTGTATTGGGAAGTAACTAGCAACAATGTAGCTGCTAAAACAAATGATGCAGGGAGTTGGTGTATAATTTCATTTGTTGGCAAGTCAACGTGTTTTAATAAAACAGTATATTAGTCTGTCGATGTAGCAAATAGGTAGACATGGCTTGTGTTTAAGACAAAGTGTATTTGCTCTGGAGACCGAAGGGAGTTTACAAAGCAGTATGTAAGAACAAATATGGAAAGGTTAGGCATATATAGTGCATTCGGAAAGTATTCAGACCCCTTGACTTTTTCCACATTTTGATACGTTACAAACTTGTTCATTGTTCATTTCCCCCCTCATCAATCTACACACATTTCCCTATAATGACAAAGCTAAAAGAGGTTTTTAGAAATGTTAGCAAATGTATTAAAAAAATTTAAAAAACTGAAATATCACATTTACATAAGTATTCAAACCCTTTACTCAGTACTTTGTTGAAGCACCTTTGGCAGTGATTACAGCCTCAAGTCTTCTTCGGTATGACACCCACACAGCATGGTACTACCACCACCATACTTCACTATAGGAATTAGGGCAAGGTTTCCTCCAGACGTGACGCTTGGCGTTCAGGCCAAAGAGTTCAATCTTGATTTCATCAGACCAGAGAATCTTGTTTCTCATGATCTGAGAGTCTTTAGGTGCCTTTTGGCAAACTCCAAGCGGGCTGTCAATTGGCTTTTACTGAGGAGTGGCTTCTGTCTGGCCACTCTACCATAAAGGCCTGATTGGTGGAGTGCTGCAGAGATGGTTGTCCTTCTGGAAAGTTCTCCCATCACCTCACAGGAACTCTAGAGCTCTGTCAGAGGGATCATCGGGTTCTTGGTCACCTCCCTGACCAAAGCCCTTCTCCCCTGATTACTTAGTTTGGCCGGGGGGCCAGCTCTAGGAATAGCCTTGATGGTTAAAAAATTCTTCCATTTAAGAATGTTCTTGTGGACCTTCAATGCTGCAGAAATGTTTTGTGACCCTTCCCCAGATCTGTGGCTCGACAAAACCCTGTCTCGGAGCTCTACGGACAATTCCTTTGACCTCATGGCTTGGTTTTTGCTCTGACATGCACTGTCAACTGTGTGACCTTATATAGACAGGTGTGTGCCTTTCCAAATAATGTCCAATAAATGTAATTTACCACAGGTGATCTCAAATCAAGTTGTAGAAACATCTCAAGGATGATAAATTTAAACAAGATGCACGTGAGCTCAATTTTGAGTCTCATAGCAAATGATCTGAATACTTATGTAAATAAGGTATTTCTGTTTTTAATGTGCAACAACACAACCTTGTGTGAAAAGAGAGCTACCGACAACAAAACAACTTACTATTTTGCTCTCCTGGTCCAGCTGGTCAAGGCTTCTGCCGCCAGTTGATCTTGGAGGTTCTGAAGAACGTCTCCACCACACCTCTATCCATATGTGCGTCAAAACTTCAATGGTCTGTCACACACACACGATCCGTGAGGTCTGCAGTGACCCTCCAGTAAAAGCTGTCCTCGATCAAATTTCTTGCAGCACAGACATTCTTCTTCTGTCAGCATGGCTCAACAGCACCCGCATAGCACCACCAGTTGGAGTCTGAGGTGGCTCCACATCTCTGCTTGCTGGTCTTGCCGGTAGGGCTGCCATCAGGCTGCAGTCTGTACAAAGTCAGGGAAAATTTGTCAACCTAGATATCCTGCAATGTCTTGGAAGATCAGATCATAATCTAATGGCTCTATTGAACAATGACAACCATATCTACTCGCTGCTAGCGTGATCGTGCAATCGGCGAAGCACAGGCCACAATAATTGCTACAATACATTTTTAGATCAGACTGCAGGCTCAATAAACAAACCAAGTCATTGGTTGAAAATGAAAAAATACTGCTATGGTGCATAATTATGTTTGAAACAATTCTCTTCACTCATAATTATGTAGGGAAACTGGAAAAACACCTCAAATAGTGTCTAGCAGTGAAGTTTCCCTTTGATGTTTCCCAGTGAAGTACAAAGTCTTTCTAGGCAAGTTCCAAGTACTTTCTTAATAAGTATATGGTACTGCTGAGAAGAGGTGAAATGACCTTAATAAATACTTACTACATAACTTAGTGTCCTCTATTACGTTTACATTTATTGATAGTTCTTAAGTAAATAATAATAGTTTCTTCATAAAAACCATGATCACTCATCACACTTAATGTCCGTATTTAGCAGTTACATACTAACTATTAACGGATTATTACATTTCACCATATACTTATTAAGAATGTACTTGTTGTTTCCTATTCATTTCCAGTTACCCTGTTATTTTAGCACTGTAAACCAAAGTGCTACCCCATTTTGTTTTGGACTGGTTGCTCCTACGCTCCCATGACTAGTGGTTCCTTTCAGACACACAAACCCAATCTGTGTGTGATTCTTTTCTGAGGGTCCTCCTCCGGAGAGCTTAGTTCTGCCTGCTGTATCGACACTTTGGTTGGTTTTTGATCACACTACAATACCATCTCTTCTACTGTATATGAGATATAAACCTTTTCCTGGAAATTAAATACATCTGGTTTCTTTTCTTTTTTTTCTGGTTGTGGCATCATAGGGGGGTTGCTTGGTGATGGAGCTTATCCTACAAGTGTATGCGTCATGAAATGACGAAATAAGGTATAAAGAACCTGTATTGTTGTATATTCCATCTGATAACGGCTTGCTTGCATATGGCTTGCTCACGTCTATTTTTGTGTGTTTTTAAGCATGACTTGACATTGTCTACTGACAGGAGCATCACTGACAACATTGGGGTGCAACTACGGAGGGAATACAAAAGCACACCACTTCCCAGGGATTCTCAACCACTCGAGAGAATGTCGTCTCCCTCGTGAGAATTCAAGTATCAATGATTGAATATACATTTCCATTGGTGCTTTACAAGATTGAGGTGTGTATTTAAAGGCCATGAAAGTGATGCGTGGCAGGATGGCTTGGGACGGAGATGAGGATTGACCTCAGTAAACAACACTGGAGCTGGAAAAGGGGGTGGGGCTACTGTGGAGCTTCAACAGCGCATCAGACAGACGACTGGAAAAACCCAGACAGGCACTTAAAATACACAGGTAAGTGAAATGTTTTAAATTATGTTACTTAATTTTTTAAGGACCAAGATTGCTGGCTTTTTAATGTACAGTTGAAGTCGGAGGTTTACATACACTTTAGCCAAGTACATTTAAACTCAGTTTTTTCACAATTCCTGACATTTAATCCTAGCAAAAATTCCCTGTCTTAGGTCAGTTAGGATCACCACTTTATTGTAATAATGTGAAATGTCAGAATAATAGTACAGGGAATTATTTATTTCAGCTTTTATTTTTCTCATCACATTCCCAGTGGGACAGAAATGTACATACATTCAATTAGTATTTGGTAGCATTGTCTTTAAATTGTTTAACCTGTGTCAAATGTTTCAAGTAGCCTTCCACAAGCTTCCCAAAGAAAGATGGGTGAATTTTGGCCCATTTCTCCTGACAGAGCTTAGTTAGGTTTGTAGGCCTCCTAGCTTGCACACGCTTTTTCAGTTCTGCCCACATATTTTCGGCCACCCCCGTGCTTCACGATTGGGATGGTTTTCTTTGGCTTGCAAGCCTCCCCCTTTATCCTCCAAACATAATGATGGGCATTATGGCCAAACTGTTCTATTTTTGTTTCATCAGACCAGAGGACATTTCTCCAAAAAGTACGATCTTTGTCCCCATGTGCAGTTGCAAACCGTAGTCTTGCTTTTTTTATGGCAGCTTTGGAGCAGGGGCTTCATCCTTGTTGAGCTGCCTTTCAGGTTATGACAATATAGGACTCGTTTTACTGTGGATATAGATCCTTTTGTACCCGTTTCCTCCAGCATCTTCACAAGGTCCTTTGCTGTTGTTCTGGGATTGATTTGCACTTTTTTCACCAAAGTACGTTCATCTCTAGGAGACAGAAGGCGTCTCCTTCCTGAGCGGTATGAAGGTTGCTTTGTCCCATGGTGTTTATACTTGCGTACTATTGTTTGTACAGATGAACATGGTACCTGCAGGCGTTTGGAAATTGCTCCGAAGGATGAACCAGACTTGTGGAGGTCTACAATTTTGGCTGATTTCTTTTGATTTTCCGATGATGTCAAGCAAAGAGGCACTGAGTTTGAATATAGGACTTGAAATACATCCACAGGTACACCTCCAATTGTCTGTAAACAATTGTTGGAAAAATGACTTGTGTCATGCACAAAGTAGATGTCCTATCCGACATTCCAAAACTATAGTTTGTTAACAAGACATTTGTGGAGTGGTTGAAAAACGAGTTTTAATGACTCCAACCTAAGAGTACGTAAACTTCCGACTTCAACTGTAACTAATTTTTAAAGAATGGACAAGTGCTTTCAAAGGATGGACAAGTGTTTTTAAAGGTGTTTGTATAACTATTTATAAATGGAGAATGGACTATTATTGTTAAAATAGGTGATTATCATGAGGAAATAATTTATTCCTCTTGTAAATATTGAGTCTAACAGTTGAGACATACAGTGCCTTGCGAAAGTATTCGGCCCCCTTGAACTTTGCGACCTTTTGCCACATTTCAGGCTTCAAACATAAAGATATTTGTGAAGAATCAACAACAAGTGGGACACAATCATGAAGTGGAACGACATTTATTGGATATTTCAAACTTTTTTAACAAATCAAAAACTGAAAAATTGGGCGTGCAAAATTATTCAGCCCCCTTAAGTTAATACTTTGTAGCGCCACCTTTTGCTGCGATTACAGCTGTAAGTCACTTGGGGTATGTCTATCAGTTTTGCACATCGAGAGACTGAAATTTTTTCCCATTCCTCCTTGCAAAACAGCTCGAGCTCAGTGAGGTTGGATGGAGAGCATGTGTGAACAGCAGTTTTCAGTTCTTTCCACAGATTCTCGATTGGATTCAGGTCTGGACTTTGACTTGGCCATTCTAACACCTGGATATGTTTATTTTTGAACCATTCAATTGTAGATTTTGCTTTATGTTTTGGATCATTGTCTTGTTGGAAGACAAATCTCCGTCCCAGTCTCAGGTCTTTTGCAGACTCCATCAGGTTTTCTTCCAGAATGGTCCTGTATTTGGCTCCATCCATCTTCCCATCAATTTTAACCATCTTCCCTGTCCCTGCTGAAGAAAAGCAGGCCCAAACCATGATGCTGCCACCACCATGTTTGACAGTGGGGATGGTGTGTTCAGCTGTGTTGCTTTTACGCCAAACATAACGTTTTGCATTGTTGCCAAAAAGTTCAATTTTGGTTTCATCTGACCAGAGCACCTTCCTCCACATGTTTGGTGTGTCTCCCAGGTGGCTTGTGGCAAACTTTAAACAACACTTTTTATGGATATTTTTAAGAAATGGCTTTCTTCTTGCCACTCTTCCATAAAGGCCAGATTTGTGCAATATACGACTGATTGTTGTCCTATGGACAGAGTCTCCCACCTCAGCTGTAGATCTCTGCAGTTCATCCAGAGTGATCATGGGCCTCTTGGCTGCATCTCTGATCAGTCTTCTCCTTGTATGAGCTGAAAGTTTAGAGGGACGGCCAGGTCTTGGTAGATTTGCAGTGGTCTGATACTCCTTCCATTTCAATATTATCGCTTGCACAGTGCTCCTTGGGATGTTTAAAGCTTGGGAAATCTTTTTGTATCCAAATCCGGCTTTAAACTTCTTCACAACAGTGTCTCGGACCTGCCTGGTGTGTTCCTTGTTCTTCATGATGCTCTCTGCGCTTTTAGCGGACCTCTGAGACTATCACAGTGCAGGTGCATTTATACGGAGACTTGATTACACACAGGTGGATTGTATTTATCATCACTAGTCATTTAGGTCAACATTGGATCATTCAGAGATCCTCACTGAACTTCTGGAGAGAGTTTGCTGCACTGAAAGTAAAGGGGCTGAATAATTTTGCACGCCCAATTTTTCAGTTTTTGATTTGTTAAAAAAGTTTGAAATATCCAATAAATGTCGTTCCACTTCATGATTGTGTCCCACTTGTTGTTGATTCTTCACAAAAAAATAAAGCCTGAAATGTGGCAAAAGGTCGCAAAGTTCAAGGGGGCCGAATACTTTCGCAAGGCACTGTATTTACTGTTCCCTGTTTCTTTGTGCCTCAGGCCCACTCGGAGGAGTGAACAGAACCAGAATAAATCAAGAAGTGGAGTGGGCAGGCTGCCCGAGTACCCCCACCCCCTAAAACAGGAGAATGATTCCTTTTTTGTGGAATTGATTTCCACCCTAATCCATGTAGTGGATGGCCTACATTTGTGCTACACTTTAATCTACCTATTCTGTCCAAAATAAATGTTCATCCCTTTTGTTTGTGTTTCACGGTTACTGTGGTTCCCAACTGGTCACTACTAATTGAACCTCTAGGAGTTATTAAGAGTGCTGGTGCTCAAACCCTCCTCCAGTTGGTGTGGTTTGTATTTTATGACATTTGCGCTGTTGTGTATCCCTGATAAGTAAAGTAAAAAAATATATAATATATTTTTTATTGTCACATACCGGATAGGTGCAGTGAAATGTTTTGTTTGAGTAACAAGGTATGCGATGCTACCAGCTGTGTTGTTATGTGAAATAACATTAAGACTATGTTACACATAAGGCAACGCGCCATACACACAGGGGTTGTCGATAGTATGCCTTGCATGGCTACACAATGTGGTATTGCTAGCTGAAGTATTTCATTATTAAAAGTAGTTCAACCTATGCCCCGGGTTTGTAATTCATAAAGGAACAAACATAACACTATCTATCTTTGCTCTATCTACTGGCCAATACTTTATAATATTGAGCATGGCTCGATTAGACACCGGTGCCCTCTTCTCATACCTTCTTTATAGAGGTTTCGGTTATAAATGAACAATCACGCCTTCTACACCCTTCACTCAGAGGAGTCTGAAAGCCCTACAAGGTTCTTGACCTGCCTCCAAGGGTAAGTCATCAGCAGACTGCAGAAGGCTATTATTCCCTTGTCTCATCCATGATGAGAGAGTGAGGAGAAAAGTGTGAAGTGCACATTTCATGGTGCAGTTTTTTAATTAGATATCAGCCGAGGAGGATCTTTGAAAACAAGAGGTGGGGGGAATTTGAGGGCTCTTGTTAATTCCGTTGCTGTCCGCTTGCATTTAAGTACTCATTAATCTGAGAGAGAGCACACCCTGTTGTCTTACTGGGCATTTTGTGAAAACCAGCCGTAGCAATTTTTTCAGGCAGCGTTGAGAAATTGTGGGTGATGTGGGGAGAGAGAGAGAGAGAGAGAGAGAGACAGAGAGAGAAAGGGAGAAAATGAGAAAGGGTCGAGAGAGAACACTAACAGCATACTGAAGTCCTGCTCTCACTTCACACAACATGCCTAAAACTGAAAGGAATCCATAACATTTTTGAACACAAGAAGAGTTATTGTTCTTGGACAGTGACCTTCAATGTGTCCTACATATACCTATCAGGTTGTGCCTGTTCATCATTAGATCTCATATAGTTTGAGTTAATTTAACTGTCTTTGAAACTGTAATGCTATAAAATGGGCCAAAGTCTGGGAAGACATTCAGAGAAGAAAATAATTTCCCCCCCTTTTTTCCATTTGAATTACAATAATTTCCAATTAATCTCTCACACACGCGCACATGTACACACATATGATTATACTATTTCAATACTACTGATCCTTTATGTATCGATCCCTTGTGTATACAGTTGAAGTCGGAAGTTTACATACACTTAGGTTGGAGTCATTGAAACTCGTTTTTCAACCACTCCACAAATTTCTTGTTAACAAACTATAGTTTTGGCAAGTCATTAGGACATCTAATTTGTGAATGATACAAGTCATTTTTCCAACAATTGTTTACAGACAGATTATTTCAGTTATAATTCACTGTATCACAATTCCAGTGGGTCAGAAGTTTACATACACTAAGTTAACTGTGCCTTTAAACAGCTTGGAAAATTCCAGAAAATGATGTCATGGCTTTAGAAGCTTGTGATAGGCTAATTGACATCATTTGAGTCATTTGGAGGTGTACCTGTGGATGTATTTCAAGGCTTACCTTCAAACTCAGTCCCTTTTTGCTTGACATCATGGGAAAATCTAAAGAAATCAGCTAAGACCTCAGAAAAAAAATTGTAGACCTCCACAAGTCTGGTTCATCCTTGGGAGCAATTTCCAAATGCCTGAAGGTACCACGTTCATCTGTACAAACAATAGTATGCAAGTATGAACACCATGGGACAACACAGCTGTCATTCCATTCAGGGAGGAGATGCGTTCTGTCTCCTAGAGCTGAACGAACCTTGGCGCGAAAAGTGCAAATCAATCCCAGAACAACAGCAAAAGACCTTGTGAAGATGCTATAGGAAACAGGTACAAAAGTATCTATATCCAGAGTAAAACGAGTCCTATATTGACATAACCTGAAAGGCCGCTCAGCAAGGAAGAAGCCACTGGTCCAAAACCGCCATAAAAAAGCCAGACTACGGGTTGCAACTGCACATGGGGACAAAGATCGTACTTTTTGGAGAAATGTCCTCTGGTATGATGAAACAAAAATAGAACAGTTTGGCCATAATGACCATCATTATGTTTGGAGGAAAAAGGGGGAGTCTTGCAAGCCGAAGAACACCATCCCAACCGTGAAGCACGGGGGTGACAGCATCATGTTGTGGGGGTGCTTTTCTGCAGGATGGCCTGGTGCACTTCACAAAATAGATGGCATCATGAGGATGGAAAATTACATGGATATATTCAAGCAACATTTCAAGACATTAGTCAAGAAGTTAAAGGTTGGTTGCAAATGGGTATTTCAAATGGACAATGACCCCAAGCATACTTCCAAAGTTGTGGCAAAAACGCTTAAGGACAACAAAGTCAAGGTATTGGAGTGGCCATCACAAAGGCCTGACCTCAATCGTATAGAACGTTTGAGGGCAGAACTGAAAAAGCGTGTGCGAGCAAGGAGGCCTACAAATCTGACTCAGTTACACAAGCTCTGTCAGGAGGGATGGGCCAAAATTCACCCAACTTATTGTGGGAAGCTTGTGTAAGGCTACCCGAAACGTTTGACCCAAGTTAAACAATGTAAAGACAGTGCAACCAAATACTAATTGAGTGTATGTAAACTCCTAACCCACTGGGAATGTGGTGACAGAAATAAAAGCTGGAATAAATCATTCTCTCTACTATTGTTCTGACATTTCACATTCTTAAAATAAAGTGGTGATCCCAACTGACCTAAGACAGGGAATTATTACTAGGATGAAATGTCAGGAATTGTGAAAAACTGAGTTTAAATGTATTTGACTAAGGTGTATGTAAACTTCCGACTTCAACTGTATGTTCTTTCCTCACTAGCTAATGTGGTCATAACGCCATCATTTAAAACATGCTAGCCTACCGTGTGTGGCTCGCAAAATGGGTACATGTTTTGGATGTCGATATAAGCCTGTGTCATTTTGTTGTGCTAAAGTTGGGTTGATGTTGAAATAGATGTAACATGTTTTCTTTCCTCCTCAATTACACCAATGGAATCTCTGTTTACTGAATGCATCACCATGCGTCCACAGACAACATGAATTGTAATTGCATGGCACATATTTAATTTGGAGCACAGTAGCTAAGTCACTGGTAATTGCACGGGAGGTTATATTTTGGTCATTACCGGAGAGCAATTGGCAATTTATATACTCTGTGTTGGAGATAAGTGACCGTCAACCAGGAACACATACACATTTATTACAGTGACCGTTCGTCCAACGCAAAGAGCAAATAATCTAGTGAAGAGAGAGAGAGGCCAAGCCCTCTAACAATCAATATTTATGTCTGGCTAGATGTGGTGGCCCTAGTCTGGAGGGCCAGGCTATGCTCCCTCCCTCCTTCCCTCCATCCATACTCTCTCCTGCAGGGTGTGGGGGTTGGGGGGTTGTAGGGGATGTTAGACAGTGGAACCTCCAGGCTCACACCTCCTGGTGCCTTGAGCCCCTGTCAATACCGCTCTAACCCAGCCTGAAGGAACCTACCTCTCTGCTGGGTTGGGGGTGGGGTGGGGTGGTGGGACCAATCTCAATATCAGACCGCCATTAATCCACTGCCTGAGCAGACAGCATCCATCTCCCCTCAGCACCTGTTTGACAGAGGGTAAAAACACTGGTGGATATACCGGGGCCTCGGATCAATCCCTTCGATCCCCCTTCCTATGCCAGGAGTCATCCATCAGCCCCTGGCTGTTGTTGTGCTTATTCAGTCACCACCCATCCCTCTCATAACGGTGCAGCAAAGGTGTGTCTTTGTCCGGTCCTGGTCCGTGTCCCTCCCAGGGAAAGAGGAATGTTCACCTTCACAGGGAGGGCGAAGGTACAGTATTACCATTATCAGGAATAACCTGTGTGCCCTACTGTTCCCTGCTGTCTCTTCCCTGGGAATTCAAATGATACGTGGCCAGCCAATGAGAGGATACAGCGCCCTTGTTGCTGACAGGTCGGTGGCAGCAATGAGGTTTGTCCTCTGAGTGTTTCCACCACCACACACACTACATTACGTCTGAAGAGTGATTGGTGCTCAGAGGGACAGGGTCTCTCTCCTTCAAATGGCCTTATAAGGGGGATGGTGATGATGTTTAGAATCGTCTTCTAGTCTGAGCTACAGAGCTGCAGGGGCTGCAGCATGGGGTGCGTGAATCACTCAACACCCAATAAATCCACTCTGCCAGCCTCCTCCAGTCTTCTAATCATTAGTTCATTAGAGAAAATAAAAATAATATGTTACCGGGCTTGTTTAAAATGTGACGGACTGGTTGTGTCAGTAATAAAAGGTCTGATTACTTCAATAAATACTGCTACGCACTAAACCCCAAAGAATGGAGCTAAATAATTGGACCAATAACTTTTGCTGAAGTTTCATCTTTTCCCATCTATTTATATGCTAAGCATGTCCCGCGGGGGTCCCTCCTCTCTTCTTTAATTTCTGCGGTCCTTTTTAAATACATTTTTCTTTTATCTCAGAAGTTATTTGAATGCCTCTACATCTTCATTCATTCTTGTGATATAAATTATTCAATGGAAACCAAACAGTAAAATATGCTAAATTTGATTAAACATTCAGTGCACCTGCAAGATTATGTTGTAATATAGTAAATAAATAGTGTGGAAGCAATAGAGTGCAGCGGAGAGGACACACGGGGAGAGGAGGTAGAGGTCAGGTAAACGGGTGTTCTATAAATTGCAATATGATGAGGGAGGGAGATGGGCTAGTTCAGCTCAACCAGTCAATAGGCCAACTTCAACACTGGGCCATCTCTAAGCCTCTCATGGAAAATATATGTTCGATGACAGGTTATTTATGGGTTGGTGGCCACCCAAGGCAGAGCCGCAAACAGACTAAATGACACAGTGTCATCCAGGCTAATGGTGTCAGCGGGGAGTTTACATTATCCTGTCCTCCACTGTTGCTGCCTGCCTGCCACCAACAGGGCTGCATAAACACCTAGTAAACCAGACCTGGGTTTAAATAGTATTTGAACTTGCCTGGTGAAATGGAACCAATGGGCTCAAGCAAACGCTCAACATACCCCAGACTAGTTTTTTTGACCCCAGACTAGTTTCTACTTACTCAGCCCCCATTTTGATCAATTTAACAGTACATGCTTACTGTGCAGCAATCAGTTCAGCCTCATGCATTCTCTATTCCATATCACTGACTACTACCCATAGCTAAAAAAAAGAGCTGCTGAGATGAGCATATTGAAGTTGGAGGAGAAGAGATATTATAGCTAAACTCTCATTGGGACTGTTTCTCCTACTAATAAGAGAACAGCACTGTTCCCTTCTTTTGCAGGTGTCAGGGCCTGAGTTTGCTATGCAGCACCCATCCTGGGATCCATGTGACCCCCAGAGCAGAGCAGGTCCTGGGGCCAGGGGTCTGGCTGACTGGCTGTCTGAGGAGAATACAGATTAACGTACAACATGTCCTGAACTCTGGCCCTTCCACTTATTACTGTTTTTCTCATACCTTCTTCCAGGGGGGATGAATTGTATTGTACTGCCGGACACTACAGTATTAATATGAATTTATCATTTGTGTATATACTCAATACATTGTAATGCGTCTGAATGTGAGGTTTTGAGGGTTGACAGAACATAGTTTTTAGTGTTGCTATAATGTATATAGCAAGTTCTGTTGCTATCTACAGTGCATTCAGAAAGTATTCAGACCCCTTAACATTTTCCACATTTTGTTAGGTTAGCCGTATTCTAAAATTGATTCAATTGTTTTTTTCCCCTCATCAATCTACACACAATACCCTGTAATGACAAAGCAGAATTTTGGGGGGGAAATTTTGTATGAAAAACAACAACTGAAATAATCACATTTACATAAGTATTCAGACCCTTTATTCCGTACTTTGGCAGCAAAGTACTTCTTGGGTATGACGCTACAAGCTTGGCACACCTTTATTTGGGGAGTTTCTCCCATTCTTCTCTGCAGATCCTCTCAAGCTCTGTCAGGTTGGATGTGGAGCATTGCCGCACAGCTATTTTCAGGTCTCTCTAGAGGTGTTTGATCGGGTTCAAGTCCGGGCTCTGGTTGGGTCACTCAAGGACATTCAGAGTCTTGCCCTGAAGCCACTGTTGCTCTGACATGCACTGTCAACTGTGGGACCTTATATAGACAGGTGTGTGTCTTTCTAAATCATGTCCAATCAATTTAATTTATCACAGGCAGACTCCAATCAAGTTGTAGAATCATCTCAAGAATAATCAATGGAAACAGGATGAGCTCAATTTCGATTCTCATAGCAAAGGGTCTGAATTCTTATGTAAATAAGGTATTTCTATTTTTTTATTGTTTTTATACATTTGCAAAAATGCCAAAATAACTATTTTCACTTTGTCATTATGTGGTATTGTGTGTAGATTGCTAAGGGACATGTTTTATTTAATCCATTTTAGAATAAGGCTGTGACGTAACAAAATGTGAAAAAAGTCAAGGGGTCTGAAAACTTTCCGAAGGTGCTGTAGATTCATTACTAAGTATGTAATTATACAATCACTCAAATGGATTGTCTATTTTCATTATTAGCGGCTCACAAAAATCCATTATATTAACAAATTACGTAGTGTGCGAGCGTGTTTGAAAAAGTGCACTGAAAAAAAAAGATTTCTTAATGGTCTTTGTAAACACATTTTGAATGATTGTCTTTAATTTGTCTCAAGAGTCCATGAGGGGTTGTGGTTGGTTCTGCAGTAAAGTATTGCGGCAAAACTGGCCAGTGGCCATCATCATATCAGACCTGTGTTAGCTATATGAATATGTCAGAGTGACATGGTAGATTTGTGAGTGTAGTGAAGTGATGCTGTATCACACCTGTACTGGTGAGTCACCCAGTATTCAGCTGGCCCAGCTGCATGTGAGAGGCATGAGAAACAAAGCCCACTTCATCATAATGAACCTTGTGGATGGAACAGGACTGTGTAATGAATAATCATAGCATGCAGAACACACTGGAATGCAGAAAGAGGAAAAACAAGAGAGAAAAGGCAGAATTATACATCTGGAAACGTGCCATTGTGTTCTTCAAATCAAAAGTCTCTCTTTCTCTGTCTCTGTGTGTGGGTTAGGTTTTTGGGTTAAGGTTAAGTTTAAGTTTAAGGTTAGGGTTAAGGTAAGAGTACGGGTTAGGGTTTGGGGTTCGAGAAAATAGGATTTTGAATGGGACTGAATTGCATAGGTTAGCTGTACAAGACGGTGTGTGTGTGTGTGTGTGTGCGTGTGTGTGTGTGTGTGTGTGTGTGTGTGTGTGTGTGTATCCATCCAGAGCTACCTGGCTGATTCATGTGCCTTTGTTAACCAGAAAGAAGGCTGGCTCACTTCTTAAGCAATAAGGCATGAGAACTGCTTGAGTAGCAACTCTCGAATGCAAAAATGTCTCTTTAAAATAATGTTTTTAATGAAAAAATGTGATTAATATCTTATAAATATTGTGGCAACCATTTTATAAAATCAATAAGGCTCTCAAAACTGGGGATTAATTTGTGATAAATACCTCCTAACGGTTGCCAACATATCTATACAAATATTTATGAAATATTTTCAGTAAAACACTATTTTAAATAAGTAAAGTTGATTTTGCATTCGGAAGTTGCTCCTTAAGCAGGCTGGTCGTTACTTATTTTTCTAATGTTTTGACCCAGTCGTTAATTCTAATCATTCTACTAATTTGATGTTGCTCTGCTAAACACATCATTAGCATGTAGCTAGCCACCAGAGATTCATTGATGATGAGAGACATTCAATAAATAATGATTTATATATAGGCCTACATTTCTGTGCAACAACTATTATGGATGGCGAGTCCGAGCTAACCAAGTTAGTTGATCATGTTAATAGTGACATTTCCGTTGATGGCACATGAGTGGAAGAACTGTCCAAGGTCCTGGCGCTGGTTGGTGACAGCCAGTTCTTGCCTCTTTGTTCTGCGGAGAATGGGACGTCCACTCACATCGTTGCCTGCTCAAATGGCACTCCAGTGCTTTCTTTTCTCCATGTTAGGGGCTGCCAATAACTCTTGAGTGAGCTCTCACCCCGATGGCCACTCACATACATTATTTCCCTTGCCTCCAGGAACACATCAGATAACTTTTGCATTCTGAAGTTGCTGCCCAAGCGGGCTGATCATTAGTTGTTTTCTATTGTTTTGACCCAGTCGTTATTTTCGACGTTGATACAGTATGCTAAACAAATCATTGGCATGTAGCTAGCTAGCAGAGATTCAATGATGATGCAAGAACAGAAATTAAATAAATAATAATTTAATAAATATCCAATAGGCCTACATAAGCTGCACTGCACTGGTTAATGAATGAATGGAATTCTGAGTGTTTATGGTTTCCATGGTGAATTATTAGTTTCAAGTTCATTCTTTGGCTAGTTAACCTACTGGCACAGGAGGGATTGCATTTATAAAATTATACATAGTTGCACAGGTCGTAGAGGCAGACAGGTAGGCTTGTACAACCCCAAACTGTTACAAACCAAATAGTAGCATGAAAAATGTATGTGTAGATGCTTTTTTTCCCAGAGGGAGTTGGGGACAATGGAATTATAACATTAACAAGTCATGCATACCAACAAGTCGGCATCCGGGGTCAAAACAACCCGTTTTATAATGTTTGTTTTATGTGGACTTTCATTTTAGTGGTACGATGGCTTCTGCACACTGACCACATTGGTCAAAGAGAAGTCTGTGTACTGACATGAAGGAAGACAGTTTCTAGGAACACATGGCATTTTCAGATGTGAAACTCCTTAGATTAGAACTCCCTTAGGGGCATGTATATTGTTATCATTAGAGTGGAGGGTAAATGCGCACACACACACACACACACACACACACACAATCGTTGTGTCCTTGCTGGGAACGGTGCACTCTGCTGTAGGTTGTGGAGGTGGGAACATCAGGCCATGAAGCCAGGACTTCTGGCTCAGCATCTCCGGCTTCTAACATCACCTCCTGGCTCTGGGTCTGGTTGTAAACCATCTATTACAAGGCTTCAGTACTGGAGCTGTGAGGATGCTTCCATTAAAGAACATCCCCAATGTTTTTCCAGATGAATGTTGTCATACAAAGGACAAATCTCATTGCTGCCTGCCAACCATTTGTCAACAACAGGGGCACTTTGTCTTGTCCTTGGCTTTGTGGGTGTCATTTGAAAGAGATATTCAATCCACATTTTTTGTGATAGGCTACTTTACAAAAGTTTTACTAGGTTTCCCAATAGATCTTTTGTCTCTGCCATTGAGTTATTGTAGCCCTGAGGTTTTTATGTAGCTTTTATATTTCTAAACATTATTCAGCATGTTCAAGGTCATCTGACATTTAATCAGTGGTGGAAAAAGTACCCAATTTTCATACTTGAGTAAAAGTATAGATACCTTAATAGAAAGTTACTCAAGCAAAAGTCACCCAGTAAAATACTATCTGAGTAAAAGTCTAAAAGTATTTGGTTGTAAATATACTTAAATATCAAAAGTAAATGTAATTGCTAAAATATACTTAAGTATCAAAAGTAAATATAATTTCAAATTCCTTCAATTAAGCAAAGCAGGCGGCACCATTTCCTTGTTTTAAAAATGTATGGATAGCCAGGGGCACACTCCAACACTCAGACATTAGAAAATGTGTATTTGTGTTTAGTGAGTCTGCCAGATCAGAGGTAGAAGGGATAACCATGCGTTGTCTTGATAATTGCATGAATTGGACCATTTTCCTGTCCTTGTAACGATTCTCTTCTTGTGAAGTAGAGGCGGACCAAAGCGCAGCGTGGTGGTTGTTCATTGTATTTATTGACGACACTATACATGAACAAACTAACGGAAAAAAACAAGAAACGTGAGAACTCAAAACAGCCCTGTCTGGTGCAAACACAAAAACAGGAACAATCACCCACAAACACACAGTGAAACCCAGGCTACCTAAATATGGTTCCCAATCAGAGACAATGACGAACACCTGCCTCTGATTGAGAACCATATCAGGCCGAACATAGAACTAGACCAAAACATAGAAAAACAAACATAGACTGCCCACCCAACTCACGCCCTGACCATACTAAATAAATACAAAAACAAAGGAAATAGAGGTCAGAACGTGACAGTACCCCCCCCCCAAAGGTGCGGACTCCGGCCGCAAAACCTTGACCTATAGGGGAGGGTCTGGGTGGGCGTCTGTCCGCGGTGGCGGCTCTGGCGCGGGACGCGGACCCCACTTCGCCATTGTCTCAGTCCGCCTTATTGTCCGCCTCCGTGGCTTACTCACCATGCCCACCCCTCTCAATGACCCCACTGGACAGAGGGGCTGCTTGGGACAGAGGGGCTGCTTGGGACAGAGGGGCAGCTTCTCGGGACAGAGGGACAGCTGCTCGGGACAGAGGGACAGCTGCTCGGGACAGAGGGACAGCTGCTCGGGACAGAGGGACAGCTGCTCCGGGCGGAGGGGCTCTAGCGGCCCCTGGCTGACTGGCGGCACTGGCGGCCCCTGGCTGACTGGCGGCCCCTGGCTGACTGGCGGCACTGGCGGCCCCTGGTTGACTGGCGGCGCTGGCGCTGGGCTGACTGGCGGCACTGGCGGCCCCTGGTTGACTGGCGGCACTGGCGGCCCCTGGCTGACTGGCGGCCCCTGGCTGACTGGCGGCACTGGCGGCCCCTGGCTGACGGGCGGCATTGGCGGCTCCTGGCAGACGGGCGGCACTGGCGGCGCTGGGCAGACGGGCGGCGCTGGGCAGACGGGCGGCGCTGGCGGCGCTGGGCAGACGGGCGGCGCTGGCGGCGCTGGGCAGACGGGCGGCGCTGGCGGCGCTGGGCAGACGGGCGGCGCTGGCGGCGCTGGGCAGACGGGCGGCGCTGGCGGCGCTGGGCAGACGGGAGGCTCCGATGGCGCCGAGCAGACGCGAAGCTCCGACGATGGCGCCGGGCAGACGCGAAGCTCCGACAGAGGCGCCGGGCAGACGCGAAGCTCCGACAGAGGCGCCGGGCAGACGGGAAGCTCCGGCAGAGGCGCCGGGCAGACGGGAAGCTCCGGCAGAGGCGCCGGGCAGACGGGAAGCTCCGGCAGAGGCGCCGGACAGGCGGGAGGCTCCGGCAGAGGCGCCGGACAGGCGGGAGGCTCCGGCAGAGGCGCCGGACAGGCGGGAGGCTCCGGCAGAGGCGCCGGACAGGCGGGAGGCTCCGGCAGAGGCGCCGGACAGGCGGGAGGCTCCGGCAGAGGCGCCGGACAGGCGGGAGGCTCCGGCAGAGGCGCCGGACAGGCGGGAGGCTCCGGCAGAGGCGCCGGACAGGCGGGAGGCTCCGGCAGAGGCGCCGGACAGGCGGGAGGCTCCGGCAGAGGCGCCGGACAGGCGGGAGGCTCCGGCAGAGGCGCCGGACAGGCGGGAGGCTCCGGCAGAGGCGCCGGACAGGCGGGAGGCTCCGGCAGAGGCGCCGGACAGGCGGGAGGCTCCGGCAGAGGCGCCGGACAGGCGGGAGGCTCCGGCAGCGCTGGAGAGGAGGAAGGCTCTGGACGGATGGGCCGGAGAGACAGCCTGGTACGGGGAGCTGCCACCGGAGGGCTGGGGTGTGGAGGTGGTGACGGATAGACCGGGCCGTGCAGGCGCACTGGAGCTCTTGAGCACCGAGCCTGCCCAACCTTACCCGGTTGAATGGTCCCGGTCGCCCTGCCAGTGCGGCGAGGTGGAATAGCCCGCACTGGGCTATGCAGGCGAACCGGGGACACCGTGCGCAAGGCTGGTGCCATGTAAGCCGGCCCAAGGAGACGCACTGGAGACCAGATGCGTAGAGCCGGCTTCATGGCACTTGGCTCGATGCCCACTCTAGCCCGGCCGATACGCGGAGCTGGAATGTTCCGCACCGGGCTGTGCACCCGCACTGGGGACACCGTGCGCTCCACAGCATAACACGGTGCCTGCCCGGTCTCTCTAGCCCCCCGGTAACCACAGGAAGTTGGCTCAGGTCTCCTACCTGGCGTAGCCATACTCCCTGTTAGCCCCCCCCCAAGAAATTTTTGGGGCTGACTCCCGGGCTTCCATCCACGACGCCGCGCTGCCTCCTCGTACCAGCGCCTCTCTGCTTTCGCCGCCTCCCGTTCTTCCTTGGGGCGGCGATATTCTCCTGGCTGAGCCCAAGGTCCTTTACCGTCTAATTCGTCCTCCCATGTCCATACCTCCTCGCGCTGCTCCTGCTGCTGCTTTCTCCTTTGCCCATTACCACACCGCTTGGTCCTGTTGTGGTGGGTGATTCTGTAACGATTCTCTTCTTGTGAAGTAGAGGCGGACCAAAGCGCAGCGTGGTGGTTGTTCATTGTATTTATTGACGACACTATACATGAACAAACTAACGGAAAAAAACAAGAAACGTGAGAACTCAAAACAGCCCTGTCTGGTGCAAACACAAAAACAGGAACAATCACCCACAAACACACAGTGAAACCCAGGCTACCTAAATATGGTTCCCAATCAGAGACAATGACGAACACCTGCCTCTGATTGAGAACCATATCAGGCCGAACATAGAACTAGACCAAAACATAGAAAAACAAACATAGACTGCCCACCCAACTCACGCCCTGACCATACTAAATAAATACAAAAACAAAGGAAATAGAGGTCAGAACGTGACAGTCCTGATAAGAATTCAAAATGTAACAAGTACTTTTGGGTGTCGGGTAAAATGTATGGAGTAAAAAGTACATTATTTTCTTTAGGAATGTAGTGAAGTAAAAGTTGTCAAAAATATAAATAGTAAAGTACAGATACCCCCAAACACTACTTAAGTAGTACTTTAAAGTACTTTACACCACTGCATTTAATAGTATGGGTGCTTTCATCTAGTTTGTTACTGCCTAATGCAATGAAACACACTATTGGCTACGGACTACAGTGGATCAATGAATCGTGATGAGTGTTGAAATGTTTTGCAATTGTGAAATTGAAAGCATTGATTTAAAGGTGCAATATGCAGAAATCAATCCTCCATTTGCTGGTTGCTAAAATCCAAATAGTTTGCCTAATTTCAGTTTAAACAGCAATGTATTGTGTAGAGAATCATTGTACCATCTAAACCGCTGTGAAATATATTGTTAATAAGCAAAATATTGTATTTTTAGCTGTTTGAAGCTAGTGTTCAAATCCGGAGGTAAAAGTCAAAAAAACTCAACTTAA
Organism: Oncorhynchus mykiss; assembly: GCF_057628025.1. NCBI lineage: Eukaryota > Metazoa > Chordata > Actinopteri > Salmoniformes > Salmonidae > Oncorhynchus > Oncorhynchus mykiss. Next base: position 35,440,117 of record NC_143028.1, on the reverse strand, counting down.
GAATGGGAAGCATAGAAATAGCACATATAGAACAGATCTACCACTTCTTAGACTTGCTTTCAATTAGAATGACAGATCTTTAACTGACATTTCTTTGTAAATTTTGTCAGGTTGACTCAAAAGTTTCATTTTGCTCCTTTAAATTAATGTAACAGATGATTTGAACTGTCCTGAATTATAGTTACTATGTGACGGGAAGTGCAGTGGGAGGTGTGTCGCCATTGCACTTCGATTGACACCATATTGTTACTGAAAAATCACAGTGCATTGTGATTCATTTCCGGGTTTGGGATATTATGTGCACTGGTTTGTGTGCATCCAACAATAGTAGGGTTATTTGTGTTTTGTTTTGTTTGAGCTGTATGTATGAAATTTGCTAAAGCTACCACAGAGGAGTAGAGCTGGTGAAATCTCAAACAAATGTTAACATACAGAAATCCAGGATTTTTGCCTCAAATCTAATGAATGTAAAGTAATGTAATGTCATCCAATGCCAATGTTTTATTTTCTCCTACCTTACAGTTATGTTAGGTAGGATAAAAATTGATATTGGTGTTCGATGATTTTGGTGTTCTGGGATTGGAACCCTGCCCATATTGTCGTTGTATTGCTATGCACAGTGGGTGATCAGGGCGGGGGGCTGTCTGACTCACCTTAGCTCTCCCCAGTCTTACTTGACAGATTGCATGGATATTGGCTGCCTGCTTAAGAAATAATACCTCCCATCAGATTGATAAAAGAGCTCCGGAGGAGAGGCGGCTCTACTCTCCTCTCTCTCCTCTGCTGGTTGTTTACATCTCAGACGCAGTCTCAGGGATGATCATGTATTCACTGGGGATTTGGGGGGGATGTGGGATGTAAGTGCTCACACGGGAAATAAGGGTCACTTCCTAAATTTCAGACGTGGGAGGGGGGGGGATCTCTCGTTCTCTCTCTCTCTTTTTCTCTCTTTCTCTCTATTGCCTCTGTTATGTGTGGAGATGGAATGTGATTGTGGGTGTTATGGTGTTAGGTGGTAGATTGTGTCGTCTGTGAATCCCATTATACATTACCTGCATGTTGGCAATCTTGGTTGTATTATTGCTTGCAAAACTGAAGGAATAATAAGTGAGGTCAGGGGAGCAAGAACTGATCATTCACACTGGTTTTCTGTTGGTGTTATATGCTGTAAACATGTATTCTAGTGAACAATGAGTGGTTGGAAATACATGTACACGACACGTGTATTCACATGAGCACACACACAAACACACACACGCACACACTTGTCGATCAATGCAAACCATATAGTACCTACGGTATTACTGTAGGCTTGTTGCATTGGAATGACAACGTTTATAATTGATTGACCATCATTTCCCTAATGGACTTGAAATGTGTGCCCTTTTGCGACAATAAATACATTAGGTAGCTTTCTGCATTATACACGGAGTGTACAAAACATTAGGAACACCTGCTGACAGACCTACCAAGTGAATCCATGTGAATCCATCTGTTATTGATGTCACCTGTTAAATCCACTTCAATCACAGCGTTCTCCCCAGGATGTTTTAACAAGGTGGCGCTGCTGAGTGGGAGAACTCATGTAACTGCCTTTTCCAGCAATCTAGATCAAACAATGGTCTTATTAAAATAATTCCTGACCTTACAATGGTAGTCAAGCACCAAAGCTAACGTGCTAACTTGCTAACTACTTCGCGACACAAATGAGAAAACACCCCACTCTGACCATTTTACTCGACTTAGTTAATATACTGGCAAGTTTGATCTATTAGTAGCCAACTAACGTTAGATAGCTTGCTAACATACCGGATGGTACTTCTGTAATGATACTGTATACTATGTGGTTCGTAACGATAGCGTAGCTAACAAATTGTCAGCCAACTTAACGTGTAAGTTAACTTATTTGAAAGTCATTACTTTATTACATTGCTCAACATTTTCTTAACATTTGTTGTAATTAATTAAAGCAATGAATTTATATGCGCTCTCGTTGGACTTCGGCTGTGAAGCCACGCCCATTTTCCAAAGAATTGCATTATGGGCCCTAAAAGCCCGGAAATAGTGTCCACTGTTTGTATACTTCGTATTTTGGCAAAAGTAGTACGACATCCGGGAAATTTTTGCATACTAACAATATCCATACTTTGACCAATAAGCATACTATATACTCAATTTACATCACAAATAGTACAGTTAGTATGAGTATTCAAACACAGCTCAAGTCATAGATACCTAGCTAAGTTATCAAGCTAGCTACGTTAGCTAAGCAGTTGTGTTGTCGAATACGATCATTATTTGCCTCATTCCAATTTTTGGCACAACCATTCATGACAAATTGTTCACATATTTTTGAACTTCGCCTACAATTAGTGTAATTTTCGATTAAAATATTAATTCTTTCCCTAAGGTTATTTTCCCTCTCTGTCTCGACTGTAACCCCAGACCCATTCTCTATAACATTAGCAGCAGGCTCATTCTCCTTCTGTGCCGACAAAGGGAGAGCAGCAGCAGCAGCAGTGGGCACAATGATAGCAGTGGATGAGCCTGCCACTACAAAAAAAGCTGAGGAGGGTATTTTGCATTGGAAATACCGGTTGTTGACGTTTACTAGTGGGTCTAGGCTTGCTCAATGACATGTTGGTGGTTAACCTCTCTAGGGTAGGTGAGACGCGAACGTCTGACCAGCCAACATCCGGTGAAACTGCAGAGCGCTAACATTCTAAATACATGTATCTTACATCATTTAAAAGATGAACATCTTATTAATCCAGCCGCTGTGTCAGATTTCAAAAAGACTTTACTGCGAATGCAATCCATGCGATTGTCTGAGGACAGTTCCACGCACACACAAGTATTACTATCATTTTCAAATTAAGCATTAGCGTCACGAAAGTCAGAAATAACAATAAAATATATGGCTTACCTTTGAAGATCTTCCTCTGGTGGCAATGCCAAGTGTCCTAACTACACAGTGAATGTTGGTTTTGTTTGAGAACATCCATTTTTATAGCCTAACACGAAACATTTGTAAACCGCTTGCGTAGTGATTTCTGTCTCATTCAACTTTGGATGTAGCGTTCGTGGTAATTACACACACTAAACAAACGTTTATCCAGTCATGGTTGGTTTCATTGCAATCCTCTGGTTGTTACTAACACAACCATACCAAAACAAACCGATTTGAAGACAACAATCAATGACCTCATTGCGCACCAATGGTAGGACCGGTCTATCGTTGATTGACTGTATTTTGGCCCAATGACCACTATCATCTGGAAATCTAGCTTGGAAGATAGCCAATGAGCTGAGGTAAACGGCAATATGTAATGGTTATACATTCGAAGACCAGCCTTTGTCGTAAACTCTGGCGTAAAAGAGGTTCATTCGCCATTGCAAATCCATTTGCCATTACAAATAAATCCGAAAAAGCTAAAACGAAGTCTAAGTATACAGATTTAACCCAAATTATAGAAGAAATTGATTGACCGAGTAAATAGATACCCTTGTTATTTTTTAAATATATATTTTTTTAAAATAATTATATATATTTTTTTGGTGTGTGTTAGAGTAGCATTTATGTATTTTGTATATAGTTATTTCCTTCAAAATGTATCACTGTACCAATTCGGCCTCTTGGGTACATTTGGTTACATTTGTGTGAGACACCTGGGTGACTTCATGCTCAATGTCATGTAGCTTGCTCATTATTTAAGTTTTCTGTCTGTAACTTTGCTCAGCTATTGATGCCATATTATGTTCTTCATTAAAATCATCCCGATCATCCTATCTGTATGTTTGGCTGTTCTTGGTCATTTGAAAGACAATGCAGCAACAATATAAAACAGAAAACGTATGTTTATTTCCTTGTATTTTCTTCTACCAGATCTGTTATGTTATATTCTCCTACATTCAATTCACATTTCCACAAAATTCAGAGTGTTTCCTTTGAAGTGACACCAAGAATATGCATATCCTTGCTTCTGGGCCTGAGCTACAGGCAGTTAGATTAGGGTATGTCTTTAGGAGGAAATTGAGAAGAAGGGGGGGGGGGGGGGGGTGGGTACCCCAAATAAGTTAATGTCCTAGCTAGCAGGCTAGCTAGTACAGCAGTTACCTCGGTTGAGTCTCAGGTTATTGACCGCTGTTAATCGCAGGCCTTTTTTTGCGGTGTTGTTTGACTAGTCACTAGGCAACGTTACATCGTCAAATAATATGGCACAACATGAAAACGTGACACATTTGTCATTTGTTTTAGAAATGTATGGAATTTTCGATCTTGACGTTTTTCAGAGGGGAAGGTAATTGCTCTTACATTATTACATAGCGGCAACAAACAAAAACATAGTGGCCCTCCAAAGTCAACAAGGTGGCGCAGCACATCTCTTACATTCTTTGGGTAGAACCCTGAATCAGTGTGTAGATGAAGGGGAGGAGACATGTTAAATATGTATTTTTAAGCCTTGAGACAATTGAGACATGGATTGTGTGTGTGCCATTCAGAAGGTGAATGAGTTTGTCAAGAACTGCAACACTGCTGGGTTTTTCACACTCAACAGTTTCCCTTGTTTATCAAGAATGGTCCACCACCCAAAGGACATCCAGCCAACTTGACACAACTGTGGAAAGCATTGGAGTCAACATGGGCCAGCATCCCTGTGGAATACTTTCGACACGATGTAGAGTGCATGCCCAGACGAATTGAGGCTGTTCTGAGGGCAAAAGGGGGTGTAACGCAATATTAGGAAGGTGTTCCTAATGTGTTGTACACAGTGTATATAACAAATTAGACTGCATTTTACATACTGCAGCCCCCTCTGGCCTTACATGTCTGTTGAATTCACCCACACACTGAGCATAGCATAATTCCATTAAGTAGCTTGAAGAAAGGCAGAGTCACCCAGGCTGGATGTTTGTGATGTTATTTTTTCACTTACAGTACTGTACTTAAAAATTGCTTTGCCAGCTCCAGTGTGAAATCCACTGTGAGTTCTCTCTACACGAGAGAACCACCAGCTTTCTCGGGGTCGAACACTCTTAATTATGTTCCGTGTAAATTAAGGAGCCGTGGAGCTGGTTGGCTGGCTTGTTGACTGGCTGGCTGGCTGGTGTAAAGCGCAGGCAGGCAGGCCTCATGCGTGGGTGACAAAGCTTACAGCGGCGCTGCTGTACTTACAGCCTTGGGCCTGGCAGAGACGAAAAGAGTACAAGAAATAGACAGAACATAAGGGTCTGTATGCTAATTTGTCAATTCAGTAAAGCTGGCAGGAGGATAAAGAAAGATGCCATGCTCTGACATTGCAGCACAGAACTGAGAAATGGTTGAAGGTGACAGATATTCCAATACAGTATTTTTTTCTTCTTCTTATGACATTGAGATTCTCAATGGCTAATACTGAAAGACCATGCACATTGCCATGGCTCAGTGCTTTGCTGATAAATATTACGTTCTATGTTTAAACACAGACACCCACTTCAGGGCGCTGTGGGAATAGGAGGAAAATGGATGATGATATTGAGGTTTACTGCTAAAAACTGAGGCAGATTAAACTCTAGCCTTTTACTTAAAGCTGGAATCCTTAAAGGGATACTTTGGGATTTTGTCAATGAGGCCCTTTATCTACTTCCACAGAGTCAGATGAACTCGTGTATACCATTTTCAATGTCTCCGTGTCCAGTATGAAGGAAGTTGAGGTGGTTTTGTGAGCCAATGCTAACTAGCGGTAGGGCAATGACTGGAAGTTTATGGGTATCTGCTAGCAGGCTCACTGTCACACACCTTATATCAGCTGAAAACACCTATTGCTTCTTATAAGTCCTTGTGTTCATATATCCATGTGATGGACAAAGCATGGTCATTACAACTCTGGGTTTTTCTACAGACTAATAACATTTGTACAGTGAAATGCATGAATTAGCAGTTAAAATGGAAGGTAATATATAGGCATGTATATTATGTTAATGTTCTGTTAATGATGGCCTAGGCAAGCTGTGTAGTGCTGGGAAGAAGGAAAAAAATATATCTTGGGGTGTCCAGGATCGGATTTGAGAAACACTGTGCTAAAACATTATGTCCAGTGATTTACATGAACTGAAACAATTACCATAAACCATTACTTAGCACGAGTAAAGCAGAGGTAAAAATGGAGTGAGTGAGTGGGTGGATATTGATGTGTCTTTATAGGCTGGCCTGGTTGGCATCCAGCCTTGACAGCCTTCTGTTCACAGTAATAAATAGACCCACGCTGCTACAGCTGTCTGGACGTTGTTGATTTCTTCAGATCAGTAGCTGATTCAAAGGCTTCATTTTAAGAAGGGGGAGCACTGGCAAGGAGAGGGACGGGAGAGAGCGTAGACTAGAAAGTGAGAAATGGAGGAGGAAAGTAAGAGAGAGAAAATGTGATTTGGTCTGGGTGTTTTCGGCTGCATGCTCCATTTGCCCTCTCTGACAGAGAAGGAGAGTGACGCGCATTGGCAGGAATTGAATCACTAGATTAAACACCCCCTCCTGCTCCCCCTCCTCTCCGAGTCGTATAGAGAGGGAGATGTGGGGAGATTGCAGCAGAGATGTTCTTGCAGAGGGGGACACTAAGTAGCCTTTGTCAAAGGCAAGATTGATAGGGTGATTAAATATCCTGGAGTAGAGTATCAGTGGCCACTCCTGACCATTAGTGCCATAAGAGAGTTGCAATAAGAAACTGTCTGTGCACAGTCCTGTTAGCCAACTTATCCCAGCCGCTCCAGCATAGTATATGGTGTTTCTATGGTGTTTATTTCCCTCCTGTGCTGTTATTTACCCTTAAAGCAGTGATGTACAGAGGTCCGGTTGCTGGCTAAGCCATGGTAGCCAAAGTAATAGCCAAAATAATGGCCTGCCTAGCATTCTTATACATGACCCTAAGCATGATGGGATGTTAGATGTTTTCTTTTCTTTTTATCTGTTTGTCAATTTTCATACATTTTAACTGCATTGTTAGGAAATGCCTCGTGCACTACATGACCAAAAGTGTGTGAACACCTGCTCATCGAACATCTCATTCCGAAATCATGGGCATTATTATATAGATTGTCCCCAATTTGCGACTATAACAGCCTCCACTCTTCTGGGAAGGCTTTCCACTAGATGTTAGAACATTGCTGCAGGGACTGGCTTCCATTCAGCCACAAGAGCATTAATGAGGTCGGGCACTGATGTTTGGCGATTAGGCCTGGCTCGCATTCGGCATACCAAAAGTGTTCGATGGGGTTGAGGTCAGTGCTCTGAGCAGGCCAATCAAGTTCTTCCACACCGATCTCGACAAACCAATTATGTATGAAATTCACTTAGTGCATAGGGACATTGTCATATCATCCTCCACCAAACTTTACAATTGGCACTATGCATTGGGGCATCTGCAAAACCCAGATTCGTCTGTCAGACTACCAGATGGTGAAGTGCGATTCATCACTCCAGAGAATGTGTTTCCACTGCAGTTTGTGCTTTTTGGTCTTAATGTAAGGTTAGGCATAAGGTTAGCAGTGTGATTAAGGTTAGGCTTAAGATTAGGGTTAAAATCACATTTTGAGAAGAGAAATGTAAGAAATAGGCAGGTTTTTGACTTTGTGGCTGTGGTAACTAGTGATGACCCTCCTGTATGCTGCCTCTGTCTGGACATGACTTTCATTAGAGTTGACATTCCACTCTTCGAACCCTTCAAACGGTTTAGCAGTTTGTTTTTCTAGCTAGCTTCACCTTCGTTCAGTTCAAGGTATGTGCTTGCCAAATTATGTAGACATGACGAAATGTGCAGAGCTTACCCTAGGTTTCCCACACAATTGTGTTTCGGCAATACGCATGAGCAAAATATGAAAACGGCTCAATTTAACGAATGAAGCTAATTCAAGCTAGGCAAAACTGACCTGCTGACACTGACACTGACAACATTTATGTTCCGGAGAAGGTATAAAAGATGGTTGAAGAATCAAACTACAAACTGGTCCGTTTGGTACAAGTTTGTAAAACTCATGAGAGACGTTGCGGCCACATTACCATAACGCTGTTTATATAATAGCCTCAAATATGACGTTTACATCTAATTGTTGTATAAGATGAATGAGTGAGGATAATACTGTTTGTAAAATTGTGTAATGTGATTTTGGACTGTTTAATGAGGGAAACTCCAATTCCCTTTTGAGTTTAACTAAATCAGAGGACCGCCTATGAGCCCATAATTTTGCACGCCCAATTTTTCAGTTTTTGATTTGTTAAAAACGTTTGAAATATCCAATAAATGTCGTTCCACTTCATGATTGTGTCCCACATGTTGTTGAGTCTTCACAAAAAAATACAGTTTTATATCTTTATGTTTGAAGCCTGAAATGTGGCAAAAGGTCGCAAAGTTCAAGGGGGCCGAATACTTTCGCAAGGCACTGTATATATTGATTGCAATTGTTCCCGAATGAGTGAGCGTTCATGTGCAAAGGATTAGCATTACAATTGTTATAATTATCAACTGTGTGTAGACTTCTCAGTCGACCCCCACTTCCCTTTTGTACAACAAGCCGCCATGCCGGTTTAGCCCACTAGGGCACATTCCCCTATCATTTCTTGTAACCATTTTTACTTTGTTTGTTTGTTTATGCATTTCTGTGAATTACTTAGTTAGTAAATAAATGATTTAACACAATTTATGTATTGATGACTCATAGTGAAGACTGGGTTCGTGCAGATAACCAACAATTTACGACGTTTGGAATGAGACTAATGTGAGGTAAAGTAAATAATTCGAAGACTAATTGATCAGATATAAAATATCTGAAAAGTTATATTAGGACTTCTAACTTTGTAATCTGAATATTTTCCTTGGTGCCCCGACTTCCTAGTTAATTACAGTTACATGATTAATCAGTTTAATTGTGTAATACTAATTACAGGGAATCTTTGATAAAAACTAAGTCTTCAATTGAACGATAGTAAAGACACGACAGGAGGAATGGGCCAATATTCACCCAACATATTGTGGGAATCTTGTGGAAGGCTAACCAAAATGTTTGACCCAAGTTAAACATTTGAAAGGCAATGCTCCCGAATACTAATTGTGTGTATGTAAACTTCTGACCCACTGGGAATGTGATGAAATAAATAAAAGTTGAAATGAATCATTCTTTCTACTTTTTTTTCTAACATTTCACAATCTAAAAATAAAGTGGTGATCCTACCTGACCTGAAACAGGGAAATTCTACTAGGATTTTTACATCGTGTACACCCCCCCCAAGCAGACACCTCGACGGCCCCTGAAAGAACTTCATTGATTCCACGCTTCAAGATTGCTTGAATCACGTGGACTGGGATATGCTCCGGATAGCCTCAGACAACAACATTGATGTGCACTATACACTGATTCCGTGAGAGAGTTAATTAGCAAGTGCATTGGTGATATTGTACCCATGGGGACAATTAAAACCTTCCCCAACCAGAAACCGTGGATTGATGGCAGCGTTCGCGCAAAACTGAAAGCACAAACCACTGCTTTTAATCATGGCAAGGCGACCAGAAACATGACTGAATACAAACAGTGTAGCTACCCCCTCCACAAGGCAATCAAACAAGCTAAGCGTCAGTATGGAGACAAAGTAGTCACAATTCAACAGCTCAGACACGAGACGTAAGTGGCAGGGTCTACAGTAAATCCTGGATTACAAAAAGAAAACCAGCCCCGTCGCGGACACCGACGTCTTGCTCCCAGACAGACTAAACAACTTCTTTGATCGCTTTGAGGACAATACAGTGCCACTGACACTGCCCGCTACCAAAACCTTGGGCTCTCCTTCACCGCAGCCAACGTGAGTAAAACATTTAACAAACTCATCATTAAGCTCGAGACCCTGGGTCTCGACCCCGCCCTGTGCAACTGGGTCCTGGACTTTCTGACGGGCCGCCCCCAGGTGGTGAGGGTAGGAAACAACATCTCCACCCCGCTGATCCTCAACACTGGGAACCCACAAGGTGTGTTCTCAGCCCTCTCCTGTACTACCTGTTCACCCATGACTGTGTGGCCATGCACGCCTCCAACTCAATCATCAAGTTTGCAGACGACACTACAGTGGTAGGCTTGATTACCAACAACAACTAGACGGCCTACAGGGAGGAGGCGAGGGCCCTCGGAGTGTGGTGTCAGGAAAATAACCTCACACTCAACGTCAACAAAACAAAGGAGATGATCATGGACTTCAGGAAACAGCAGAGGGAGCACCCCTATCCACATTGACGGGACAGCAGTGGAGAAGGTGGAAAGTTTTAAGTTCCTTGGCGTACACATCAAGGGCAAGTGAAATGGTCCACCTACGCAGATAGTGTGGTGAAGAAGGCGCAACAGCTCCTCTTCAACCTCAGGAGGCTGAATAAATTTGGCTTGTCACTGAAAAGACTTACAATCTTTTTCAGATGCACAATCGAGAGCATCCTGTCGGGCTGTATCACCGCCTGGTACGGCAAATGCCCCGCCCACAACCGTAAGGCTCTCCAGAGGGTAGTGAGGTCTGCACAACGCATTACCGGAGACAAACTACCTGACCTCCGGGACACCTACAACACCCAATGTCACAGGAAGGCCAAAAAGATCAAGGACAACAACCACCCGAGCCACTGTCTGTTCACCTCGCTATCATACAGAAGGCAAGGTCAGTACAGGTGCATCGAAGATGGGACCGAGAGACTGAAAAACAGCTTCTATCTCAAGGCCATCAGACTGTTAAACAGTCATCAGTAACATTGATTGGCTGCTGACAACATACAGACTCACATCTCTAGCCACTTTAATAATACAAAATTGAATGTAATAAATGTATCACTGGTATCTTTAAACAATGCCACATGATATAATGTTTACATACCCTACATTACTCATCTCATATGTATATACTGTACTCTATACCATCTTGCCTATGCCGTTCGGTCATCCCTCATCCATATATTTATATGTACATATTCTTATTCATTCCTTTACACTTGTATAAGGTATAAGGTAGTTGTTGTGAAATCGTTAGATTACTTGTTAGATATTACAGCATGGTCGGAACTAGAAGGACAAGTATTTTGCATTAACATCTGCTAACCATGTGTATGTGACTAATGAAATTGGATTTGGATTAAATGTCAGGAATTGTGAAAAACTGAGTTTAAATGTATTTGGCTAAGGTGTATGTAAACTTCCGACTTCAACTGTAAATAGTCAGTTTGTTGAGTAAGCAACATTAGCTCAGTAAGTGAAAGGCAAACTAAGGTAGCAAATACAATATAGCTAGCTCACTTTGTCCCTCTCTCTGTATGCCGCTTCTCCTTATTTTTTAAATAAATTAATTTGTTAAAAACTATTCAACTATTATCTTTCTCTCTCTTTGAGTCAACTACTCACCTCACTTTAAGCACAGCAGGGATTGCTAGCTGTAGCTTATACTTTAAGTACTATATTCATTATCTGATTATTTGATTGGATGGACATGATGTTAGTTCATATTGCAAGAGCTCTGATAAGTTGGAGGATGAACCAATCCTTTCGCGCTCCTAACAGACAACTTTCTCCCACGCCAAGCGATGTATGATGATATCTGGATGTCGTCTGTAGTCTTTTGTGAAATTCGAACATGGTGTTTACACAGTCACTACTCAATTAGTGGCATGAGTGATGTGGCTGATATTGTTCATAAACATTCCCAGACGAAGAGATCTAAACTTGATAAATGTACAAGTTCTATCAAGGTAAGTTAGTACTTAAAGCAACCAGTTGAGATAGATGGCTAACTAGCCAATTTAGCTTGCTAGCTAACGGTAGCTAAGATGTTACCAAATTGGTTAGTGCTAACATTAGCTAGCTAGCTAAAGTTGCTTAATATTTGTCAGACTTAGCTAGCTAACTAATTAATGTTAACTATTTGGCCAGCTGCTGTAACATATTGTTTGTTTCTAGCTAGCAACATAGCCCGCTAGCTAGCTAAACCCATCTAAGTAAAGTCAAGAGTAGCAATGGAAACTTAATAGCATGCATCAATTTAATGTTGTCACCTAACATTCTTCTTTCTTGCTCTGTTGTTGTTGTTGTGCGATGTCAAACATGGTAGACCTTGCGAGGAGGCAGTGGTAGTAAGGGAAAGGTGTCACCGGTCAATGAGGAAGAATGAGGATCTCCATTCACTGCAGGTTACGAGATAGGATAGGGCGGTTAGTGCTTAGTGTTGCCGTGGTTGCAGTTACCTGTATTTTGTTCTTATGTTCAAAATAATCAAACTTGGGTGTATCTGTTCTCATGTCCCTGGATGTGCATTAGGCCTAGTTCCTTTGTTATTACTGATCTGAAGCTGGATAACATGTAGTATAAAAATTTAGTTTGGTCATCTTTTATTACATTTGGTCAGTTACGTTTTAATGTCAGAATTGAAGAGAAGGAATCATGACTTTGGTGCCACAGATGATCAAGAACAGTGTATGACAACTACGTGACGATATGCAGCTGGGATAGCTTTGTGCAATCATCTTGTGGCTCTACTCTTCCAGACTGCACATTACACCACAATGGGGTTGACGACCGTGCCACCACCATTGTCTTGTGCAAGGGTACTGCAGTCATGGCAAAGGCCAAGGACTCAGGTGAGTTTTGAAGTTACGATAATTGTTCACATTGTCATGGAGAACACACATCTTGCCAGCTTGAGCCAGAAGTTCTGCAGAACTACTCTGAATTATTTAATGTCTTGGTCAAACCTTGTGGTTTCATTGTGCACCCAGATGCACCACATCTTGGGGAAATTCCTGAAGGGAAAATGTATGACCTGCATCGCCGCCCTTCGGACTAACCGAGATCAAGTGCCCTGATGTTGAGAGTGTAACTGATGTGAAGGACTGTAAGTTTATCAATGACCAGGCCAAGCTCCTACTCGGTCACAAATATCACTGGCAAGTCCAGGGTCAACTGGCTGTAACCGGTTTAGATTGGTGCGACTTCATTACAAGCACTTTAGTTTGGAGAGATGATGCTTTGATACTGTAGCAGAGATGAGAGAGAAAATTGACCTCTTTTACACATACACGGCTGTGTACCTTAAAATGGATGTAGTGTAGCATCTGAGCCAATCCTATTTGGCAGGGTACTGTTTCCCAAGGCAATGTACAGATGATGTACTGTAAGTAACTAATCAACATTGTATGTAGAGGAAAATGTATTTTATTGAATAAATTTGTATGATCTTTGTATGAACCCACATGAACCCACAACCAGGGTTGTGAGTTCGATTCCCACGAGGGACCAGTATGAAAATGTATGTACTCTGGATAAGAGCATCTACAAAAATGTAAATGTAAGCAACATTGCAATAGAGTAATTAATATTCAATAAAATCTTCAAATAAAAAAACAGTGTTATCTCTTTAACAGATTAATGCATTTTGAAAACACTAAATCCCAAAACACTATCGTATTCATGAAACCTATTAATCAATACAAATGATCCCAAATTCATATCTTGTCTGTGAACAGATCAATGTATAATAATCAGAAAAACACATTAATGGAACTAAAATCATAAATCATTAATTTGTAGTGTGTGTGCACTGCCGTGCTTGAGCATACTTTCACACTGACTTCATCACTCTTGAGATGCAGAGGGCCCTGGCAGTTCACAATTAAGCAGCAGATCCTCCACAGTTGATTGACAGAGCCTGCCAGAGTGAGTGGGATAATCATGTCCCAGATATGGCACTCCTTCACCCTTCTAATGGCTCTCTCCACTATAGCACTCTCAGATGTCCAATGGCTTGCGTTTGCTCGATGTCCTTCTGTGTTAGCGGAGTTGCTCTTTTGAATGGGGGAATGAGGAGCGTTGCCCCCACATCTGACCGCATCCTCCCCATGATGAACCCCTTGTCTGCCATGCATCCATCACCAGGCTCAAACAGCTAGAGGATTGCTCTTCCCATTCCAGCCTTCTGGGCCTCGGACCAGTAGGTTAACCTGGAGGCAGAGGCGGACTCCCAGAACACCATGAAGACCTTCTCTGAGTGGAACCGGGTATAGAACCTGAAGTTCTCATCGCATGCACATAATCTTTGGCGCTTGAGGTGGTGAACAGAGAGCAGTAGTTCTAGCTCCTTGATTCGATCCAGTGCAGCATCCAACACACTTATAGAAAAGTAAAGGGTAATTTACATGACACAATTGTACCGTTATTCTGTTTCATTGTCAGTATCATGACACAGTAAACCAACTCTGACTTAGTCTAGGTCTCAAGTATATATACAATCAATCAAGTATGTTATGGTACTGCTATTTGGTTTAAGAAATGTTGGTTCAAGGAACTAAGGGAATGGTGGCTTAAGTTAGAGAGCAGAGTGGCAGAACAGATAGCATGCAAGATGGCTAGCGAGTTAGTAGTTTTGCTTTTGTTATTTCAAAAGCTGAATACAGGTAATCCAGGTAATCCAATTCCATAGCAACCGTTTGCAGAACTACAATGCTGAGCTATAACACATCCTCAACCATCTGGAAAACAGGGCTTTCAAACTATTGCAGACTACAAAGGGAAGCACAGCTGCAAGCTTCCCAATGACATGAGCCCACCAGACGAGCTTAATAACTTCTATGCTCGCTTCGAGGCAAGCTACACTGAAGCATGTATGAGAGCATCAGCTGTTCCAGATGAATGTGTGATCACACTCTCCGTAGCCAATGTGAGTAAGACCTTTAAACAGGTCAACATTCACAAGGCCGCAGGGCCAGATGGATTACCAGGACGTGTACTCCGAGCATGCACTAGTTACAGACTGTTACAGACTGTTCTCTCTGACACGGCAAGTGGTAACAAAGCGCCAGGTCTAGGTCAAAAAGGCTTCTTAACAGCTTCTACCCCCAAGCCATAAGACTCTTGAACAGTGTGTGACAAATCCAATTTTGTTTTATTTTTGAAGACAGGCATAGTCATGGTCTACTGCAGTCAGTGCAGAGGCACCAACACTTGTGTCCATAGCGGAGACATCCATCTTCTGTTCCCAGACATTGGTTCCCCGTCACGCACTTGCTCTATCAAAGGGAAAGACCCGAGACTACAGGCTCTTCCCACAGTCATTCCAGGAGAACCGACAGGCAACAATTCATACAATTTCAGTCTTCCACCAGAAGTTGTGAGTTTGTTTTGTCGTGTTGCTACAGATACGACTCAGTCATTAATTATTTTTGGCATAGTTGCTGTGCAAAAGAACTGGTTGTCCATACTAAACAAAATGGATGCTATGCAGCTTGGATTATGTTCTTGTCACTTGCTAGGTATCTAGTCAACTTCAGCTAACATTGAACCTTTAATGACAGTACACCAGCTGCATTTTAATTTGTTTGAGCTTTTTTTCTTTAGCCATTAACTTGGATATGTCCATGATAATGATGTTGATGTTTGATTTCGACTGGCTCAGAAAATGTCCAGTCGGGGCACTGTTCATGTCCGGGCACTGTTCACCCTAAATAAAGGTTAAAAACTCTATGTATGTCAATACAGAGATCGAAATTCAAAAGGAAAGCTTTGTTTCCGAAGTTGGACAGGCAGACAGCAAGGATTCTATTAAACCCCACTGTACCAAACTAAATGGGCTCCCGAGGGCTCCCCAATGGCGCAGCAGTCAAAGGCACTGCAGCTTAGTGCAAGAGGTGTCACTACAGACCCTGGTTCGATTCCAGGCTGTATCACATCCGGCCGTGATTGGGAGTCCCATAGGGCAGCACAGAATTGGCCCAGTGTCGTCTGGGGTTGGATGTCATTGTAAATAAGAATTTGTTCTTAACTGACTTGCCTAGTTAAATCAAATGTAAAATAAATGCTAGGCTGGAAGCAAAAGGATATAATGTGCAAATTGAGATAAATACAAGAGATGATTCGGACAGCAACATGAACATGATATTGTTATGGAGGCACATTGATCATTTTCAGATGGAACTGTTAGCAGGCATATGTGTGTCGGTGAAGGCCAATACAGCATGGCTTGGAACGCTGCTCATCCAATCAGCATCCAGGATCCAAACAACCAGTTTCATAAATATTTGGTGTGTGTTCGTAAATTCACTCTGACTACCTACTCTGATTTCAGAGCACTGTTGTCTGAGTGTGCCAGAGCGCAGAATAACTGATGAATTTACTAATGCTCCAGACCTGTTGAATATGGCCGGTGTCAGTGAAATTAAATTGTTGCCAGCAGCACAGTTACAGTCACCAACGCTCTGGATAACATGAAAACAGCCAAAACAGCTCTGCTAGGGTGAGTAAAAAGGTCAGAGTGAGCTGTTCTCTCATTTGGGTCTGGAAGTATCTAGCAAGCTAGCCAAAGTTAGCCAGTTAGCTTGGGTGCTTGACTGCCATTGTGTGGTCAGAACGCTCATATCAACTCTACTCCTCGGCGAAAACGCTCTGAATTTACGGCCAATCTGACAATGCTCTGAATTTATGAACGCCCAAAGTGCACTCTCAGGTACTCCAGATTTAATTTTATGAACACACCCTTGGTAACGTGAATATTGTAATGACCTGACTAGATCATAAAGGAACAATTGTCCAGACTGAGGCTTGAGTTTACGAATTGACGGTTTATTTACCCAACTTTACACAGGCTACTGTTTGGCCATAGCCCACGCCAAATAAATGAAAGATACCCCACAATCCAACCGTGACCTTCTCTTGTGAAGGCCAGACGTAAGAGAGAGAACAATGGCTAAACCTGGTCTTAACTTCCAATGCTCCATTCCCCTGCCCAACCCCCCTCCAAGCCACTCCGCCAACCGCCAGGATGCCCAGCATCAGAACATTCCAGGCATTCCCGTGATTGGCAGATAGCAGGTTGATTGGCATGTTGGACCCCGCGAACACTGGTAAGTACAACACAACCCACTAATAGCCTAACACATAACACACGGCTGTCTGTGCGGGTCGCTACAATATATTCAGTATACTTTTATCTAAAAAGGCGAACTTTTTAAATGTTTCACTATTTTAATTGTTCTGAAATGATGATCCGATCCCCTTCCTCATCAGAGGAGCCTCCACTGCTATATGCTGATAACAATTAATTATTTTGAGCAACGAGAGACATTAAGTTTCTGTCACTTCCGATTAAAAAACATGCATGCGGTTCTCAAGTTGAATTAAGCAATGTAACAACAGGAATTGACAAGGAGTGACTGGAGTCAGAGTGAAAGAAAGTGTTACTGTCACTTTCCTCTGCTGATTGCTATTGGAATGTTTTTGTGTTGTCCCATGCATTGATTACAATTCATAAAAATAAAAGTAAACAGTGCACTTAATATACACAAGTAATGATACAAAGATAATGTAACCTTCATTTTTTATATATCCCTAAGTCAAAATAACAAACTTAATTAGTTTGGCCACATCACCTTGGATACTGTTTTTCTTTTCTTTTGTTTGTGTGCAAACAATAATGCAGCTTCTATCTTGCAATACTAGCTGAGCTAAGGTAGCCTGCTTCAAATAACATGTCACACTAGGAATGATAGAACTGTTGCTATTGTAGCAGGTTTTTATTGTTGTGGAAAAACTATTGAAATCATATAATGGCTACGGGCTCTATTCAATCTGTAACCCGCGATAGAAATGCAAATGTAATTTCCAATTGAGCCAACATAAGCGCCGTTTACCGTGAATGCAGTCTCTGCTAAAGCAGAAACATAACCTTAAAGTTTGAATCATGCTGAAAAGCTGATTTTCTGTGATGCAGATTGAATAGAGCCCTTGGTTAATCTTGAATAGCAGCTAAATACCAGGCTGTGAATAAAACATTCCTGGTTTATGCTCAGTTCTATTGCTGGTGTGTGTTGAAAATGCTCTCCAATATCACATATTTTCATAATTGCTGCATTGCAGATTTGATTGAACTTCAGCCTTTAATTTGGACTGTCTGCTTTTCCATCTATGACAAATTCTGTTCATCTCGATTGCAGACCTTTCACTCATTATTGCTCCTTCCCCTTGCGACTCACTCATGGACAAGAGGGAAATACCACTCAAAAGTTTTCCATCACACTCTCTCGCATATAACCTTTACTTCAGCTGAGCCCTATACTACAAATCAGGTTTGAGGTAAATTTGGTCAACTCTGAGTTTAACTCGGGATAACCGGTACTACGAAAGTGTCTCACTTTTTTAGCCAGGTACAGTTCTATGGCAGCAAATCCTTCAGAACTAATCTGCTCGCTAACTCAGGGCTAACTCAGGGCTAACTCAGGGCTAACTCAGGGCTAACCCAGGGCTAACTCAGGGCTAACTCCATTTATCCTCAATGAAGTGTTTGAGCCATGTGTTGAGGACCAATGAAATCAGATACCCTCTCTTTTGCAAAGATTGTGTCCGTGTTCGAGTGCTTCAAAACTGTGATGTATCATGGGTAAATTATGATTAAGTGACTAATCTACAAACAATATTGAGTAGTTAATTATGATGCAAGGTGATTTGTAGATTAGTCAGTCTCGCTTCTCCTTTAAAGTTGACTGCAATGTCGAACTGTCATCATCCTCTTCATTTGAGGAAGAGGACTGATTAAATATGTTGTTAATCAAATATTTTCTTGTGTGTAAAAATAATAGTTATTTTAAAATACCTTTCGCATTACACCTTAAGTAATGACAGCATTTGCTTTCCAAACTGTACGTTTTTCACCTGATTGTATTTTGAAATTTGCAAAAGGCAAACTGACAGCTGCAAACAACCATAGACATATAATCCATAGATCCATTCAAGTCAAGACTAGCAACCATTGCTGTAGTGTACCCATGTTTGGTAACAGTCAAATTGCCAGGGTTAGAGGTTCCAGAAAACAACAAAACAAGCTGTTCCACAGATAGGAGTGAGAGGAGTGGAAAAAAGGTGCTTGTGCTTGGATATGCACACCAAAGACGACATTAACGATAGGTAATAAAAATAAAGAAGGCACTTCCAAAAGCCTAATTCACACCTAAGCCTGCTGAATTTGCAAGATAACTTTTCTTTCATTTAGATTTTGGCACAAATGAAAATGTTGCACTGACTGGATTGATGTTTCGGCATTGTCTCAATGAAGAGTTTGGCGTTCGACCAGCCACGTGCGACGTGCACGCACAGTTACAATCCTGCTAGAGTTCGCAGCAGACGGAGCCTTACCTAGATTGTTAAGCTAACCGAAGCTGGCTAGCTTTATAAAAGTCTGACTAGATCTAGCTTGCTTCGTAGTATACCACTCTGGTCTCTTCTCTACCTTGCTAGCATGTCAGAAACCTTCATTGTTTTTTCTCATATGCAACATTAACATTCTGAGAAATCAAAGGTCAGTTTTCTTTTCTTCCATGAAATGAATGAAAATCCATCTGGTTTGAAACATGTTGTCATGCTTTTCTACACAAAGGCAGACTATCAGGGGACTGTATAGCACTTAGCTTTGGAGTAGGCTAACTGGGGGTGGTTGCTGTGGATAAAATAAATATTGTGGACATTGGCCATCTCACCTCTGTGATATCACAGCTGTGATCTGAATCCCTGCGAGGTGCTGGGCTTTGGAGGTTCAGGTGGAGGATAGAGATTGCCCACTAGTGCTGGCTGGAAATCGATTGAGCCAGGGTGGGGTCGGTTGTACCACCTCCTTCCTTCTCCTCTTCCTCAAACATGATAGCATGGATAAGCATCAATATGGTGAGATTTTGCAAAAAGATAAGCATCAAGGAACATGAGATAGGCATCAAGCGAATTTCAATACATTGCATTCAATAGGGGGAAATTAGCATCACATTATGGACAGCTAAAGAACGGCATCACGAATATGATGTCTAGGTGAATACATTGCATTCAATAGGGGGGAGATTAGCGTCACACAATGGATGCCTAGAGAAAGGCGTCGTGAACATGATGCCTCAACAATCCGTCTGTGACGCTTTATCAAAAAGTTATATTCGTCACGTGGCATGATGCGAATGTCAATACATTGGATTCAAGGTAAAAAAGTTGGTGATAAAGCTGCAGTGGGTAAATTGTCTGTCGGTTTTTATAGCGTTTCTCTCTCTATTCTCTAATCCCCTCTCTCTCTTATCTCTCTCCCTCCATCATTCCTTCTCTCTCCCTCTCTTTGCCTCCCTCGGTCTATCTTTTCTACCTCTTTATCCCCTCCTTCTTCTTTTCTCTTTCCCTCCCCCTTCTTTAATCCCCTCCACCCTCTTCCCCATCCTTCTCCCTCCCTCCTCTCTCCCCCTCCCTACTTCACCCTCTCCCTCTTTCTCTCCCTCCTCCCCCTTCTATTCTCTCTCCCTCCTCTCTCTCCCTCAATCCCCATCACTCATATCTCTCGCCCTCTCCCTCCTCTCTCTCCCTCCTCTATCCCACCTCCACCTCTCTCTCCTATCGCAACAGACTGGGTATTGACACACAAGTCAATATATTGTTTTGAAGGCAGAACATTTGGTGATAAAGCTGCAACGGGTACAGGGAGGCAGACAGAGAGACAAACTCTAATCTCAAACCTAAACCTAACCCTAGCTTAATTTCCATATCCCGGCTCAACCCTAACCCCAGCTGTATGGTAAGGGTTAGAGTTGAGGTTGGAGTTCGGTTTGAGCCGGGATGTGGACAAGAAGTTAGCCTTGGTGTTATGTCAAGGGTTAGGGATGTGCCCAGATGTAGCGAGGGTTGAGGCTAGGTTTAGGGCGGAGCTGGGATATAGACATGAAGCTAGAGTTAGGGTTAGAGTTGAGCTGAGAATTGAACATGAAGCTAGGGTTAGAATTGAGGTTTAGGGTTGAGGTGAGATGTGAGATGTGGACATGAAGCTTGAGTTAGGGTTGAGGGTTAGAGTTTAGTTTTAGGTGAGGATTGAGCCAGAATGTGGACTTGAAGCTAGGGTTAGCTTTGAGGGTGGGTTAAGGGTTGACCCAGGAACTGGACATTAAGCTAGGGTTAGGGCCTGAGAATGAACAATTCATTCATTCATTCACCCCACCCCCCAATACATGGCAGAAAAGCCTGGCCTAAAGTTCATGCGCTTTTGAGTGACATCGGCAGAATAGTTGAGGCTAGAAACACAATTTAGTATTGGATCGTTCAGCAGACGCTCCCGATCAACGCAAACCTACACCTGACCATGTAACATTTACTCTTCGCAGTAAAAATGTCCATATAAAAACATAACCTATAGGCCTAATAGAACCATGACACCCTGTGTGGACTTAAATGAGCTAGCTAACCGTCCTTCCACAAAACCCATTGTGACCTTATAGGGATGCCCTTGGTTGATGCCCTTACTTCCTGTGGCAACAGAAAGTGGCTGAATTCATCCTCAACATGGTCCTTCATTCTCTCCCTGCAGTTACACAAAAACACTGTCTTCCATCCTCTGTCAACAGTCAAGTCTTGAGGGGATTCTTCAGGTTTTTGGCAATGAGGTCCTTTATCTACTTCCCCAGGGTCAGTGTATCTCGTGGATACTATGTTATGCCTCTGCATGCTGGCAGATACAGTACCATAGACTTCAGTCATTGTGCTAACACTAGTTAGCATTGCCTAGCGAAACTACTTCTAACTTCCTTCATACTAGACACAGAAACATGACATGGGTATCCACGAGTTCCTCTGACTCTTGGGAAGTAGAAAAATATTCCTTTAATGTGAATACTTGAAACTCAGGGGATGGTTGAAGAGTATCCCTAGGAGCCGTATGTTGAATTTCAACTTCCTGCGATTACAGGAAGTGATTTAATTGGGGACCATAGTGCACCTACGTCACATCGCTGAGTGTACCTCTAAAGAGATGCATGGGTTTGAGGGTGTGAACGATGCTGAATGGGCATAAACAAAGAAGAGCTCTCTAGCACTTGACATAATCTTTCAAGGGCATTTTCTCCTACTTGTTCATCAAAGCAGCATAACTTTTCCATGCTTCCTCCAATCACAGTGAATACCATTTTGGATCTCAAAATCTTTTGTAATCTGTAAAAACAAGCATTTCAGATGTTTTGACATAACCCCAGTTGGGATGGGTCGTCACATATTAGCCTGATTTTAATTAAAATATGTCAAACAGTATTTTTTAAACATTTTTTTGCCATGATATGTTAGGCTGCTCCATTCTGGAGTGTTCGATCTAATGCTTTCTGAGAAATGTAATTTTTCCCTAATATCTAATAACTTTATTACAGACAACCTATAAAATTATTTTAGAATGTTTCCAGACCACTATAATTATTAAACTTTTGTGGGAGGATGAGTTTTAAAAATGAAATTTCACAAAAACATTAAATATAGTAATGGAAACAATACAATACATGTCAAAATAAACATGTTCATAATGATTTATGTGAAACGTGTACGCTAGAAGTTGGGAAGCAAGTACAGCTAGTGAATTTAATAATACATGGAACAAAACAAGAAACACGAGTGGAGTACAGACATGAAACACAGAAACATAATCAATAATGCCTGGGGAAAGAACCCAAGGGAATAACAGATATAGGGTAATCATGAAGATGATGGAGTCCATGTGAGCCTCATGAGGTGCAGGTGCACGTAACGATGGTGGCAGGTGAGCGTAATAATGAGTAAACTGGCGACAACGAGCGCCAGAGAGGGGAAGCGGGAGTTGACGTGACAGTATTGGAATAAGTGAAACATTTGAATTTCAGTGACATTTTTTGAATTAAAGGAATTGTCCAGTGTTTAATGTTTTCTATGAAATATTAACTATAATTTCTTACAATATGAGTTAAATAGTTTTCCTTTCAAAAAATTGTAATTAAGTAAATGTTAAAAAGCAGCTTTTCTGTGTTGGAATGGTGTGGGTGTACCCCAACAACAGATTGGTATGGGCGTATATGTCATAAAAAATATTAATGCGAGTAGGCTGCTGATTTTCCAGGTCATCCTACTCTAAACCACTGATTGGCCAGATCATCCTCCTCAGGAGTATGACATCATACTCAATGAGGAAATAGCTAGCATTTTTTAAATGGTCTGTTTAAGATACAAGTTTGAGGTGGTTTTCATGTCCACATCCTGGGTCAACCCTTAAAACTGCAATACATTGATTTAGGTGTCATTTCCGGTATGTCTATCTCTGGGCATCCATAGTGTTTTTAAAATTGTTTTTAAATGTAACCTTTATTTAATTAGGCAAGTCAGTTAAGAACAAATTCCTATTTACAATGACGGCTAATCTCACCATTAAAAGCAATGTATTCACATAGGCGTCATGGCCGTGCTGAATGCAATGTATTCACTAAGGTATAATGTTCAAGAGGCCTCAATACTGAATGCAATGTATATACATAAGCATCATGTTCCTTGATGCAAATATCAAGTTTCAAGTTTTAATGTCACGTGCACAAGTACAGTAAAATGCCTTTCATTCAAGCTCTAAAGCCAACAATGCAGTGATCAATATCAATGTAGTACAACATTTTTTACATAAGGTAGAACAATAACACATGGGAAATCTAATTGAGAAATAAGAAGAACACGAGAAAGTAAGAAGAATTTGAAGATCTCCCTGTAGGCTGTCTCATCGTTGCTGGTGATCAGGCCTGCCAATGTCGTGTTGTCAGCTAACTTGATGACGGTGTTGGAGTCATGCATGGCCATGCAGTAGTGGGTGAATGTGGAGTACAGGAGGGGACTAAGCACACACCCCTGTGGGGCCATGTTGAGGGTCAGCGTGGCGGAGGTGATGTTGCCTTCTCTCACTACCTGGGTTCGGCCTGTCAGGAAGTTCAGGATCTAGTTGCAGAGGGAGTGGTTCAGTCCCAGGGTCTATAACTTGGTGACAAGCTTGGAGGAGACAATGGTGTTGAACGCTGAGCTGTACTCAATGAACATCATTGTCCCATAGGTATTCCTCTTATCTAGGTGGATGAGGGCAGTCTGGATTGCAATTGAGATGGCGTCATCTATGGATTTGTTGGGGCGGTATGCAAATTGCAGTAGGTCTAGGGTGCCTGGAATGATGGAGTTGATGTGTGCCATAACCAGCCTTAAAAAAGCACTTCATGATTACAGATGTGAGTGCTACAGGGGGTAGTCATTATGGCATGTATCCTTAGAGTGCTTGGGAACAGGAATGATGGTAGTCATCTTAAAACATGTGGGGATTAAAGACTGGGAAAGGGAGAGATTGAAAATTACTGTGAATATGCATGCCAGCTAGCTGATCTGTGCATGCTCTGAGAACACGCCCTGGAATACCATCCGGCCCCACAGTCTTGCGAGTGTTGACCTGATTAAAGACCTTACACATGTCGGCCTCAGAGAGCGTGATCACCAAGTCCTCCTGTTCGGTGGTTGGCCCTCACACACTTCATGGTGTTGTTATTGTTAAAGTGTGCATACTATTCGTTGACTTCCTCTGGTAGATTGGCATCATTAGGCAGATCACGACCGGGTCTTCTAGATTGATGCTTATATGCTGATACCAGGCTGCCTCCTCTCACCGACCCCTCCTCAATGTCACAGGGAGATCTATATTGCCTTTGGGCTGCAGCGAGACCACATCAGACCCCTTCTATCTCTCACCCCTTTGCCCTCCCCCATCCCCCATCCCCCCCACCCCTCTATCCACATGTTCCTCAGGCAGGGAGCAATTGACTGGGCTCACTCCGCATCGATTCTGAGAAGTGGGTTGCTTTTGATAAATAGCATCAGTAGGTTAGCCCCACAGGGATGAGAAACCGAATGAAGTCTGAGTTGGAGTTATTCATATTTTCACCTGATTAAATAATCTGTTTTTGATTGAATAAGTTATCAAATTGATCTATTTATTATTTGAGAATGGTATCATCACATTAGCTATTGACATTCATGTCTTGAAAGATGTATGTACTTTTCAATATATCCAGCTCGGGTTTAATAACTTCCCATGTATTTCGCAGCACTAGTCGCATCATGAGTCTGTTCGCAGCAATGTCTCGTCAATACAATGTGAATTGAGTTAAGGGGCCGGGCCTTCTTTCAACCGGAACATCTCTGTGAAGAAAGGTCAGATATTCCGTGAGTAGCAGTCTGGCTGACTGAACCAGTCCAAGACCAAGGTGAGAGAGCGCATTTTATCTTACTGGTTTTAAGTCCTCCTCCACCTCCCTACAGCTCCAGGAGGCAGGTGACCTCTGGATGCTTCCCTGCCAACCTTTACTTTTAGGTGGTTATACTGACCTGAAAATTCCTCCATCCTGATTGGATTAGGGACTGGAGATGCAATCTGGTGATGAATACTGAAAAGGTCAAGCCTTCCTCTCCAAAGACACGTCACTCCATTGTACAGCACGCTGTGAAAAAAATGCATCTGATAGACCCTTTCTCTTTTTTTCCACTGGAATGTCTTGTTCCTGGCGCAGTCTTTTGCATCTCTATCTCCTCCCAACTCCCCGTCTTCCCCTTGATATGGAAATGGGGTAGTGATAACACATGCCCTCAAAAGAATCACATTTTTCAAGGGATGAAAAAAACTATTATAGGATTGCTGCAGAACAGGGCAGACTTGAGTGGTCTAAACCTGTAGAGGTGCTAGTTGTGTCTTAATTAACATATCCCGACTGAGCAATGGCTTCCTTGAAGAATTGGATTTAAATTGTGAGGATTAGGATGTGCAGGGACAAATGTAGGACACAGAAAGGGAAGGAATAAACCACTGGACTTCCCAGTCTCAATGAATACATAATGCTATTCTGTATAGTATTGAGATCCAACGCCACCTGTTGTTTCAGCCCTTTGTATTTTCTCCCACCCCGTAACCTCTCACTTTTTATTCTCCCTAACATTTCCCTGAAGGTAGAGAAGGCATCAGTCCCTGTTCTGTTTGGTCTGTGTAATGTTGATATATCTCACTCAGGGCCTAAATGTCAGTCTGGGAGAGCCAAGCCCTTTTTAGTAATGGCCAAGCAGTTGCAAATGTCAGGCACAGCGTTGTGTTGATGAGTGGCTGTGCCTGAGTGTCCCACAGTGTCCCACAATGCAGCTCCGACAGTCACCCACGAGTAGGACTCACCCTCTGTGCCCTAGCATTTCTTTCTTTGATATGAGGCAGAATAGCATACCAAAAGCAAATCAAAACCCAGGCTATGTTTGAGATAATGTTGTCTTGACTTTCTACATGCTAGTACAACAAGTTTCCTGGTGTGCAAACGTTTTAAAAAATCTAGCCAGGATTTTCCTCAACCATCTGCTTTTGAGGGATATAATGTAACATTTTGGTTGAATGCTAACTTGAGACATGTATGTATGTAACTTGAATTCTCCCATAAGTATTGAATAACGATTTACACAAAAGTTCCAGTCGTGCATGCATTTCATCTTACAGTTCAGCTCTATTACATTAGATAACAACCAAACTGATTCATGATTTTGCAACCGTCTTCCACATACTGTGAAACTCACAGGTTTTAACTTTCAGAAAACAACACTGTGTTTATCAGAGTTTGGCATTGTTTGTGTGATTGTTACCTGGCAAAGTCAAAATGTTAGCGCTATCAGAAACTCCTATTGTTGAGCATCTGAAAGCACCGGCAGCTGTACCAGGAGGATGACTCATGCCGCAGGTTCTCCTCAGACGGTTTTCACACGTCTTCTTTTCACTGTCAGATCTTAAGCCCTGACACCTCGTCTCCCGATGAGATGGGATGGTGTAACTCTTCACAATCCTCTGTCATATTGGGTGCCACTTTTCTTCTCGCTGCCTCAACAAAGTCCCGGCTCGCCATTGATTAGAGAGCGAAAGAAATGCTCCATACCTCGATCTCTCTGTTTATACGGGAGAAGACGTTGAAGAAGAATCACAGCTAGCGAGTCTGTAATTCTGATTGCATTCAGGAGATGAGGCCCGCTGCAGAAAAAAAATATCTGACTTCAGAGGGATAGATCTCCCCACACTCCCATCCGTGGCTTGCTCCCTGCCAACGCAGAGTTAGCCTTTCCTTTTATGCGCTGCCCCTGGGATTATTATATCAATCTACGTGACCTGATTACCAGCCTGCGGTTCACTGCCAAAGCACTGGATCAAGCGATCCCTCCATTTCCTGGCGTGTCAGTGTCCTATTCCCCCACTGAAGCCTTCACATGTTACCTCAGCTACTTTGTTTTCACACAGCCCCAAGGTCTGACCTCTCTGTCCTCACAGGGTATATCAATGGTTATACAACGGATGGGTCTAATCCTGAATGCTATAAAAAAGCATCTAGATATCTCACATCTCTCCGACATTTGCAATATTGTTCCAATATTCAAATTCGATCTCCAGCTGTCCCATAGTAATGAACGTGTCGGGAGTCAGAACGAGATACACAGGCAGACAGCTTTTCTCAGACTTCTTTTTATGGATATAGACAAAGAAATGTAAATTGAAAAAAGGTTAAACGAAATGAAGTGCAGCTAGTTTGTAGTCTTTCCAGCTTCAGTTTGAAGTGATTGTGTTACCTGTGTTGTTGGCTAGCTCCTCTGAACAACAGTGTCCTGATGAGAGAGCACATTTTCTACTCAAGGCGAATTCACACCCCATTAGCTTATTGTTATGGATGCATCCAAATAAATGTCACTAAAACAGGTTAAACAAATGCAAATTCAGCTACTGTTGCTATTCTGGCTGAACTGTTTGACGTGACTGTAAATTAGCCGTAGTTGCCTAGCTAGCAAGCAAATATGGCAATGGAATTTAAAACGAACGACTGAGATACTGTCCATAGATACAGAACAAAAACCCAATGACTGGGTCACGTCTCTGGCAACAGGCCGATAGTACGAACGACCAGCAAGCTTGGGCAGCAACCCTAGATTTGTGTTGTCAGGACTATTTATTATGGAAGGATGAAATAGCATGAGTAAATTCAACGAAATAGCATTCTTAATGAAAATATGTCAACCCTTATTTGAATATGTTGATAACCCAACTTCGTTATTGGGCCTAAAAACACCTGTCACCAATATATTCCTCAAACACCGGCTTCACAGGCATTATCACTTAAGAAGATGTTAAATAGCTCTATTAGGTCTACAGTAGGCTTGTGTAATATAAGTGTGTATAAAGCATAAAGCAATACTTTATGGCTATTGTAAGACAAAGTGGCACCCCGATGTGTTTTGTGACTTGGAGACATAGATTAGCACTGCAAAGGGAGTGACGTTGACGTCTTAAACCCAGATGGGTGTCCTACACCGGATAGGCATTATAGTGCCCTGTCATTAACAGGTGTGCAATTAATTCCCCATGATGGGCTAGTGTGACAGTAATGAAGGTTGACAGTGTGGGCGCTTGTTCCCATGGGACCAGAGTGAAGACAGCCGGCCAGACGTGTCCTTGTCGTGTGTGTTTGTCTCATCTTCTGCTCTTCCCCCCCCGCTTAACTTTGAGCTGCCATGATGGTGGCATTTGTAGTCCTACATGTTGAGCTATATTTAGTTTGATGGTTGTACACAGAGTGTAATGTTATACGTACATCCATTTAGTGAGATAGTCCACTGGCCTATTATTCCTATCAAATGACAGTAAAGGGTAGTAAAGGAACAGTTATGTGTGGTTTATGAAAAGAGACCAGCATTGATTGCATAGACACAGCAATAGGGCTGTGCCGGTCTGATTTCACACCTCTTAGTAGATGTACACTGTAGGATCAGGCTAACTCACTCCTAGCCATCATGCACTTAGCCACTGTAGAACTCAACGTTAGTAATCAAGTATCTTCAGTTGGCAGTAACTGAGTGTTGTCTACGACTGCCAATACATTGTCAAGCCCAAGTGATACACAAACAGAACAGAAACTGAAAAGCCAATTTTGGCATGTTGTTTTAATTTAGAACTCAGAACACAGCATGAGTGTGTGTGTATGAGAGAGCGACAACATCAGACATCCTCTTATTACTGAGCACACTGTAGGTCTGAGTGGTGCATTATATTGCTGGCACAGTTGTTGGAATTGTCTCCTCCAGTCCTTACCCAATAAATGCTTGAATTTTTCATTATAAAATTGAGAAATTCACAATGTCCCTCTATTAGCATTCAGGAATAATTGATTCATAAGAAAATATGGAATATAAATCAGGATGGGTCTCCTTTTACACAAAAGATCCACCTTACCCCCACCGCCCGTTCCTTCAATTATTTTTTCATCTGCCATTTGTATGCTTTTCATTACCCATCTGCTCCCTTATGACATGCCGGTAATAGCCTTGGAGCCATGCTGGTAAACAGTTTTGACAAATTAAAATCACCCAGCTCAAGTGAAGGGCCTGTGCTGCAAACTATAGGAGAGAAGAGAGGAGAGGAGAAGCACTAGCCCGGCTTCCTAGTGACAAGGCCAAGCCAAGTACACATCCGCTGCAGGGCAGGCAGCTACTGTACTCCAGGCAATTTAATTGTAATACCATTGGATGATAAGAAATTAGGATTATTTCTCTTAGTGAAGGATATTCAACTGAAAACCAAGCTAGCACCTCATGTTCACATCCAAAACATGCAGCTACTGTATCCTACTGTTTCATTACTGCTTTTGCTGCTGTGCCAGTTCCCTCCTGCAGTTGAAGAGATTTCTCTAAAGGATGATTATCACTTCAGATGCACATGCCAGGACTGTGTATGACAAGGACATATGTGGAACACACCGTGAGTGACTGAGAAATCCATTAATGACTAGAAACATTATTAATCTTGCACATACACACAAGACAGTTTTATTTGACAGGCATTGTTAATCCATCTTCAGTCTATCTAAAAATACTCCAAGGCACTGTTTTTAGGCTGCTGTCTCTGTACATTTCATTACAGATCCAGTATGAGCGTTCATACTGTTATTATGTGAAGGATGATGTAGCATTTGCAATTTTTTTCTTCTTAAAATAACAAACCATACTTGTATATTTATAATAGCTGGATGGTATTGATCTATTTTCATTTATCATTCACAATTGAAAGAAACAATGACAAAACATTTTGTTTATGCTTGCAGTTTGCTTGCAGTTTCCTTTTACAATTTTAGGGATAGTCTTCCAAAGTGATATTCAGATGCACATGGTAATCTAATTAGCAAAAACAATACAAATATGTGGAATTCCTGATAAAGAAAAAGGTTAGACACATTGTTGTATTGTAAAGTCTTTATGAAAGGAGTGACGGTAGCGTTGGACAACATTTGAGTCATTTAGCAGACACTATTATCCAGAGCAACTTACAGGAGTAATTAGGGTTAAGTGCCTTGCTCAATGGCACATCGACAGATTTTTCACTTAGTCAGTTCTAGGATTCAAATCTGCGACCTTTTTGGTTACTGGCCCATTGCTACGCTACAGTACCTGCCGCCCATGATGACAACCCACGACACCATGTAACTAGCAGCTTGACATTGTTCTCAACTAGCTGTCCAGTACCACTGCAACACTGAAGCAACACTGTCGCCTAATTGTGTGAGATTATCGCAACCAAAGCATTCCTTAACTTCCTACCTCGACAAGAATCAGATCGGCGCTATCCATCTTCATCCTCCATCATGACGGCCTGACAGGGGTTTCCATCATGTGTCATTATTGGTGCATGAGGCAACTCAGCGAAACATTCCTCCACTCTGGGAAATGCATCAATCACACAATGACAGGCCTGTGCGTGCTACAGTAATGACAACCCCGTGCATGTCACACGACCATTAGGATGTATCTGTAGAGAGGAGAGAGAAGAATCAATGCATTTGGTAGGTAATTAAGATTAGGCATTGAATAGAGAATACTGTACATTAGTGCGATGGCAGTCTGAATGGCTGTCAGGCTAATGTTGACAATTGGGCGATGATATTGGTATTGGTACTGCAGTCAGACTGGTATGTTGCGACCTCATTGTGGAGATGGCAAAAACGCTGAATAATGGTGGCTCAGTCGACTGGATAAATGACTGCACCATCTTTCTCAGCTGATAATTAGTATTTTCTGGTCACAGTGATTCAATTACACAGTATATTACAAAAACGGGGCAGGCAATCGACAGGTCAAGTCACGACTTCCGCCGAAGTCGGTCCCTCTCCTTGTTCGGGCGGCGCTCGGTGGTCGACGTCACCGGTCTTCTAGCCATCGCCGCTCCACCTTTCATTTTCCATTTGTTTTGTTTTCCCATACACCTGCTTCACATTCCCTTATCAGACTAAATGTATATCACCCTCTGTTTCCCCCATGTCTGTGTGTGGAATTGTTCTTTGTGTAGGGTGTTATGCTACAGGCTGGCTTGCGCTAGGTTTGTTTCAAACCTAGGTTTGTTTGATTTGTTTAATCCGGTTCATGTTACCGTGGTTGTGCTTTGAGCTGCCTCACCTGTGCCTTTGTGCAAGGGTGTATATTAAAGTTCTCCTCTTATCACCCATCTCTGCTCTCCTGCGCCTGACTTCCCAGCAACCAGTCACTCACCCCGTTACAGGTCAAAGGCATTCAGAGGTCAGTAATCCAGAGCAGAGTGCGAAAGTTACAGAATGGCAGGGAGGCTCAGGGCAGGCAGAGGTCAGTAATCCAGGGCAGTGTCACAAGGTACAGAACGGCAGAGGTCAGGGCAGGCAGAATGGTCAAAACTGGGAAAACTAGAAAACAGGGACTAGAGAAAAAACAGGAGTAAGGGAAACCGCAGGTAGGCTTGACGAGACAAGGTGAACTGGCAACAGACAATCAGAGAAGACAGGTATAAATACACTGGGGATAATGGGGAAGATGGGCGACACCTGGAGGGGGGTGGAGACAAGCACAAAGGCAGGTGAAAAAGATCAGGGTGTGAGAGACCTAACTGATAATACACCCAGGATAAGGGTTATTCAAGGGTACATGACATTCAGCCACATTTCATGGACATTGTTTATTTTAAATAAATGGGAGGAGGAGGGGCCGTGTTGATAAAAAAGTCAGATTGAAAAATGGAGTGTTACTTAGGTCATCTTTTAGATCTCAGATCTTGTGACTGGGTTTGACTTCAATTAAATCCTGAGGGGTGCTACCGAGTCAATCTGTGATCTTTATCTCAACCCTGGCCCTTAGATCTCTATCGCTCTGCGACCCATGGGGAAATGGAGGCACCTTTCATAACAATGGGCTTGGAATCTTTGCTATTTCTGGCCACCCCCCTGTTCCCTAAACAATGATGTGACTCTATTGAGGGCCGCGACCTTGACTACAAGAGTTTCAGGGAGCCCAGGCCTGTCTCCTTTTACAAGTTTTTTATTTCTCAAAATCTGTAACATATCAATGACCTGAGGAGTGTTTTTTCTCATGCAGGGATAGCAGCACTATCATAGTGTTATCTAGACTGGGAGGTAAATATGTTATTATGTTCCTTGTGTAATATTTGCACTGCTCTGATTCGCAGAACAAAAACACATTGGATTAATCTGTCTCTCCCAACTCTGAGGTTTCAATAGAAATACGGTCTAAATAGTTTTGAGCAACTGGCTGGGCTGGCAGTCTCTGAAAAACCTAGTGGTTGACAGACACGGTGAAGAAGAAGGCCTGGGTTTGAGATGATTGAAGCTCCCCTCCCTGTCTCCGTTAATCCAACCTCTCCTCCCTCTCTGCCAGCCCTCCTCTGATGGCTAATTACAGGCTTTGATCTGTGTTTGTTCCATCTGTATAATATTTAACGTACTGTAATTATGCTGAATAATCACTAGGCACGTCACCTCCTGCAGAGTCATACTGTAGCGGTAATACCCACTTGAAAAAGCATATAGTATATTATGGTATAAATACTGTAGTATTACTAAATGTATATACTATAGTATTCACTGTAGTGTTTTTGCAGACTTTACTGTAGTATTCACTTTTGTGTTTTTGTGGACATGACTGGAGTATACTGAAGTAGTTTACTATAGTTTACAGTTTACTATAGTATAAATAGTGTAGTATTACTATAGTTTAGAAAAACTATAGTATACACTATAGTAATTACTGTAGTGTTTCTGCAGGCATTACTGTAGTATTGTTTTTGTTTTATTATACACTACAGGCCACAACGCATACTCATTCAAGGGTTTTTGTACTATTTCTACACTGTAGAATAATAGTGAAGACATCAGAACTATATAATAACACATATGGAATCATGTAGTAATCAAAAAGGTGTTCGACAAATCAAATTATATTTTACAGTGCCTTGCAAAAGTATTCTTCCCCTTGGCGTTTTTCCTATTTTGTTACATTATAACCTGTAATGGACATACACAAAATAGTCAAAATTGGTGAAGTGAATTGAAAAATATAACTTGTTTCAAAAAAATAAAAAATAAAAATAAAAACGGAAAAGTGGTGCGTGCATATGTATTCACCCCCTTTGATATGACGCCCCCGAAATAAGATCTGGTGCAACCAATTACCTCCAGAAGTCACATAATTAGTTTTAAAAAAGTCCTACCTTTGTGCAAGTGTCACATGATCTGTCACATGATCTCAGTACATTTACACCCATTCTGAAAGGCCCCAGAGTTGGCAACACCACTAAGCAAAGTGCGCCACCAAGCAAGCGGCACCATGAAGACCTAGGAGCTCTCCGTCAAGGACAAAGTTGTGAAAAAGTACAGATCGGGGTTGGGTTATAAAAAAATATCAGAAACTTTGAACATCCCACGGAGCACCATTAAATCCATTATTAAAAAATGGAAAGAATATGGCACCACAACAAACCTGCCAAGAGAGATCCGTCCACAAAAACTCACGGACCAGGCAAGGAGGGCATTAATCAGAGAGGCAACAAAGAGACCAAAGATAAACCTGAAGGAGCTGCAAAGCTCCACAGTGGAGATTGGAGTACCTGTCCATAGGACCACTTTAAGCCGGACACTCCACCGAGCTGGGATTTATGGAAGAGTGACCAGAGAAAAAACATTGCTTAAAGAAACAAATAAGCAAACACGTTTGATGTTCGCCAAAAGGCATGTGGGAGACTCCCCAAATATATCGAAGAAGGTGTTCAGATGAGACTAAAATGTAGCTTTTTGGCTAAAATGCTGTGTCGGGCACAAACCTAGCACCTCTCATCACCCCGAGAGCCTTATCCACAGTGAAGCATGGTGGTGGCAGCGTCATGCTGTGGGGATGTTTTTCATCGGCAGGGACTGGGAAACTGGTCAGAATTGAAGGAAAGATGGATGGCGCTAAATACAGGGAAATTCTTGAAAGGAAACATGTTTCAGTCTTCCAGAGATTTGAGACTGGGACGGAGGTTCACCTTCCATCAGGAGAATGACTCTAAGCATAATGCTAAAGCAACACTCAAGCAGTTTAAGGGGAACCTTTAAATGTCTTGGAATGGCCTAGTCAAAGCCCAGATATCAATTCAATTGAGAATATGTGGTATGACTTAAAGATTGCTGTACACCAGCGGAACCCAACCAACTTGAAGGAGCTGGAGCAGTTTGCCTTGAAGAATTAGCAAAAATTTCAGTGGCTAGATTTGACAAGCTAATAGAGACATACCCCAAGAGACTTGCAGCTGTAATTGCTGCAAAAGGTGTCTCTGTCATGTACTGTCATGTTGTGTCTTGTCTCTGTCCTTTCCCTTCACCCTGTCTCCCTCTGCTGGTCGTTGTTAGGTTACCTTTTCTCCCCCGCTTTCCCCCAGCTGTTCCTTGTCTCCTCTTGACTACCTCGTCACCCCTTCTCCCACCTGTTCCCCTTTTCCCTCTGATTAGTCCCCTATATCTCTCTCTGTTTTTGTTCCTGTCCTTGTCGGATTCTTGTTTGTTGTGTTTCATGCCTGAGCCAGACTATCGTCATGTTTGCTGTAACCTTGTCCTGTCCTGTCGGAATCTGCCGGTCTATCTGAGCCTACCTATGTTTGGTTATTAAAGAAGCTCTGTTTAAGTTAGTTCGCTTTTGGGTCCTCATTCACTCACCGTAACAGAAGAATCCGACCAAGAATGGACCCAGCGACTTCGGATCCTCTCCACTCAGCCGTCGGGATCCAGGGAGCGATGCTAGGCAGACACGAGCAGGAAGTGTCTGCTGCTCGACATGCCGTTGAGACCCTGGCCACCCAAGTCTCCAACCTCACAGAACAGGTTCACCATCTCCGCCTCGATCCACCGGCCACTTCCAGGGCTTTCGAATCTCCGGAGCCCAGAATCAATAACCCGCCGTGTTACTCTGGAGAGCCCACTGAATGCCGCTCGTTCCTCACCCAGTGTGATATTGTGTTTTCTCTCCAGCCCAACACTTACTCCAGGAGCACTGCTCGTGTCGCCTACGTCATATCTCTCCTTATTGGACGGGCTCGTGAGTGGGGCACGGCAATCTGGGAGGCAAGGGCTGAGTGTACTAACCAGTATCAGGACTTTAAGGAGGAGATGATACGGGTTTTTGATCGATCTGTTTTTGGGGAGGAGGCTTCCAGGGCCCTGTCTTCCCTATGTCAAGGCAATCGATCCATAACAGACTACTCTATTGAGTTTCGCACTCTTGCTGTCTCCAGTGGCTGGAACGAGCCGGCCTTGCTCGCTCGTCTTCTGGAGGGTCTCCGCGCAGAGGTAAAGGATGAGATTCTCTCCCGGGAGGTTCCTTCCAGCGTGGATTCCTTGATTGAACTCGCTATTCGCATTGAGCGACGGGTTGATCTTCGTCACCGAGCTCGTGGAAAGGAGCTCGCGCTCTCCGTCGCTCCCCTCTCCGCATCACTACCATCTTCCTCTGCCGGCTCGGGTGCTGAGCCCATGCAGCTGGGAGGTATCCGCATCTCGACTAAGGAGAGGGAACGGAGAATCACCAACCGCCTCTGTCTCTATTGCGGTTCCGCTGGTCATTTTGTCACTTCATGTCCAGTAAAAGGCCAGAGCTCGTCAGTAAGCGGAGGGCTACTGGTGAGCGCTACTACTCCTGTCTCTCCTTCAAGATCCTGCACTACCTTGTCGGTCCATCTACGCTGGACCGGTTCGTCAGCTTCCTGCAGTGCCTTAATAGACTCTGGGGCGGAGGGCTGTTTTATGGACGAGACCTGGGCTCGGGAACATGACATTCCTCTCAGACAGTTAAAGGAGCCCACGGCCTTGTTCGCCCTGGATGGTAGTCCTCTCCCCAGGATTCAGCGTGAGACGCTACCTTTAACCCTCACTGTTTCTGGTAATCATAGTGAAACCATTTCTTTTTTAATTTTTCGTTCACCTTTTACACCTGTTGTTTTGGGCCATCCCTGGCTAGTTTGTCATAATCCTTCCATTAATTGGTCTAGTAATTCTATCCTCTCCTGGAACGTCTCTTGTCATGTGAAATGTTTAATGTCTGCTATCCCTCCTGTTTCCTCTGTCTCTTCTTCACAGGAGGAGCCTGGTGATTTGACAGGGGTGCCGGAGGAATATCACGATCTGCGCACGGTGTTCAGTCGGTCCAGGGCCACCTCTCTTCCTCCACACCGGTCGTATGATTGTAGTATTGATCTCCTTCCGGGAACCACCCCCCCCGGGGTAGACTATACTCTCTGTCGGCTCCCGAACGTAAGGCTCTCGAAGATTATTTGTCTGTAGCTCTTGACGCCGGTACCATAGTCCCCTCCTCCTCTCCCGCCGGAGCGGGGTTTTTTTTTGTCAAGAAGAAGGACGGGTCTCTGCGCCCCTGCATAGATTATCGAGGGCTGAATGACATAACAGTGAAGAATCGTTATCCGCTTCCTCTTATGTCTTCAGCCTTCGAGGTCCTGCAGGGAGCCAGGTTTTTCACTAAGTTGGACCTTCGTAACGCTTACCATCTCGTGCGCATCAGGGAGGGGGACGAGTGGAAGACGGCGTTTAACACTCCGTTAGGGCACTTTGAATACCGGGTCCTTCCTTTCGGCCTCGCTAACGCTCCAGCTGTCTTTCAGGCATTAGTCAATGATGTCCTGAGAGACATGCTGAACATCTTTGTTTTCGTTTACCTTGACGATATCCTGATTTTTTCACCGTCACTCCAGATTCATGTTCAGCACGTTCGACGTGTCCTCCAGCGCCTTTTAGAGAATTGTCTTTTTGTGAAGGCTGAGAAGTGCACTTTTCATGCCCCCTCCGTCACATTTCTCGGTTCTGTTATTTCCGCTGAAGGCATTAAGATGGATCCCGCTAAGGTCCAAGCTGTCATTGATTGGCCCGTCCCTAAGTCACGCGTCGAGCTGCAGCGCTTTCTCGGCTTCGCGAACTTCTATCGTCGTTTCATCCGTAATTTCGGTCAGGTGGCAGCTCCTCTCACAGCCCTTACTTCTGTCAAGACGTGCTTTAAGTGGTCCGTTTCCGCCCAGGGAGCTTTTGATCTCCTCAAGAATCGTTTTACATCCGCTCCTATCCTTGTTACACCTGACGTCTCTAGACAGTTCGTTGTCGAGGTTGACGCGTCAGAGGTGGGCGTGGGAGCCATTCTTTCTCAGCGCTCCCTCTCTGACGACAAGGTCCACCCATGCGCGTATTTTTCTCATCGCCTGTCGCCGTCGGAACGTAACTATGATGTGGGTAACCGCGAACTGCTCGCCATCCGGTTAGCCCTAGGCGAATGGCGACAGTGGTTGGAGGGGGCGACCGTTCCTTTTGTCGTTTGGACTGACCATAGGAACCTTGAGTACATCCGTTCTGCCAAACGACTTAATGCGCGTCAGGCGCGTTGGGCGCTGTTTTTCGCTCGTTTCGAGTTCGTGATTTCTTATCGTCCGGGCTCTAAGAACACCAAGCCTGATGCTTTGTCTCGTCTCTTCAGTTCTTCAGTAGCCTCCACTGACCCCAAGGGGATTCTCCCTGAGGGGCGTGTTGTCGGGTTGACTGTCTGGGGAATTGAGAGGCAGGTAAAACAAGCGCTCACTCACACTCCGTCGCCGCGCGCTTGTCCTAGGAACCTTCTTTTCGTTCCCGTTCCTACTCGTCTGGCCGTTCTTCAGTGGGCTCACTCTGCCAAGTTAGCCGGCCACCCTGGCGTTCGGGGTACGCTTGCTTCCATTCGCCAGCGTTTTTGGTGGCCCACCCGGGAGCATGACACGTGTCGTTTCGTGGCTGCTTGTTCGGTCTGCGCGCAGACTAAGTCCGGTAACTCTCCTCCTGCCGGCCGTCTCAGGCCGCTTCCTATTCCCTCTCGACCGTGGTCTCACATCGCCTTAGATTTTGTCACCGGACTGCCTTCGTCAGCGGGGAAGACTGTTATTCTTACGGTTGTCGATAGGTTCTCTAAGGCGGCTCATTTCATTCCCCTTGCTAAGCTTCCTTCTGCTAAAGAGACGGCACAAATCATCATCGAGAATGTTTTCAGAATTCATGGCCTTCCGTCAGACGTCGTTTCGGACAGAGGTCCGCAATTCACGTCTCAATTTTGGAGGGAGTTTTGCCGTTTGATTGGGGCTTCCGTCAGTCTCTCTTCCGGCTTTCACCCCCAGTCTAACGGTCAAGCAGAACGGGCCAATCAGACTATTGGTCGCATCTTACGCAGTCTTTCTTTTCGCAACCCTGCGTCTTGGTCAGAACAGCTCCCCTGGGCAGAATACGCCCACAACTCGCTTCCTTCGTCTGCGACCGGGCTATCTCCTTTTCAGAGTAGCCTCGGGTACCAGCCTCCGCTGTTCTCATCTCAGTTCGCCGAGTCCAGCGTCCCCTCCGCTCAGGCTTTTGTCCAACGTTGCGAGCGCACCTGGAAGAGGGTCAGGTCTGCACTTTGCCGTTATAGGACGCAGACTGTGAGGGCTGCTAATAAGCGTAGAACTAAGAGTCCTAGATATTGTCGCGGTCAGAGAGTTTGGCTCTCCACTCAGAACCTTCCCCTTAAGACGGCTTCTCGGAAGTTGACCCCGCGGTTCATTGGTCCGTTCCGTATTTCTCGGGTCATTAATCCTGTCGCAGTTCGACTTCTTCTTCCGCGATACCTTCGTCGCGTCCACCCGGTCTTCCATGTCTCCTGCATCAAGCCCGTCCTTCGCGCCCCCGCTCGTCTTCCCCCCCCCCCCCCATCCTTGTCGAGGGCGCACCCATCTACAGGGTCCGTAGAATTTTGGACATGCGTCCTCGGGGCCGTGGTCACCAGTACCTCGTAGATTGGGAGGGGTACGGTCCTGAGGAGAGGAGTTGGGTTCCCTCTCGGGACGTGCTGGACCGTGCGCTGATCGAGGATTTCCTCCGTTGCCGCCAGGTTTCCTCCTCGAGTGCGCCAGGAGGCGCTCGGTGAGTGGGGGGGTACTGTCATGTACTGTCATGTTGTGTCTTGTCTCTGTCCTTTCCCTTCACCCTGTCTCCCTCTGCTGGTCGTTGTTAGGTTACCTTTTCTCCCCCGCTTTCCCCCAGCTGTTCCTTGTCTCCTCTTGACTACCTCGTCACCCCTTCTCCCACCTGTTCCCCTTTTCCCTCTGATTAGTCCCCTATATCTCTCTCTGTTTTTGTTCCTGTCCTTGTCGGATTCTTGTTTGTTGTGTTTCATGCCTGAGCCAGACTATCGTCATGTTTGCTGTAACCTTGTCCTGTCCTGTCGGAATCTGCCGGTCTATCTGAGCCTACCTATGTTTGGTTATTAAAGAAGCTCTGTTTAAGTTAGTTCGCTTTTGGGTCCTCATTCACTCACCGTAACAGTCTCTACAAAGTATTGACTTTGGGGGGGTGAATAGTTATGCACAATCAAGTTTTCAGTTTTTTTTGTCTTATTTCTTATTTCACAATAAAACATATTTTTCATCATCAAAGTGGCAGAAATGTTGTGTAAATAAAATGATACAAACCGCCCCAAAATCTATTTTAATTCCAGGTTGTAAGGCAACAAAATAGGAAAAATGCCAAGGGGGGGTGGGATTATTTTGCAAGACACTGTATATTTGATTCTTCAAATAGTCACCCTTGCCTTGATAACAGCTTTTCACACTCTTGACATTCTCTCAACCAGCTTCATCTTCATCTTGAAGGAGTTCCAACATATGCTGAGCACTTGTTGTCTGCTTTTCCTTCACTCTGCGATCCGACTCATCCTAAACCATCTCCATTTGGTTGAGTTCGGGGGATTGAGGAGGCCAGGTCATATGATGCAGCACTCCATCACAATCCTTCTTGGTAAAATAGGTCTTAAACAGCCTGGAGGTGTTTTGGGTCATTGTCAGGTTGAAAAACAAATTATAGTCCCTCTAAGCCTAAACCAGATGGGATGGCGTATCGCTGCAGAATGCTGTGATAGCCATGCTGGTTAATTAAGTGTGCCTTGAATTCTAAATAAATCACAGACATTGTCACCAGCAAAGCACCAACACACCATAACACCCCCTCCTCCATGCTTAACGGTGGGAAATACACATGCAGAGATCACCCGTTCACCCACACCACGTCTCACAAAGACACGGTGGTTGGCACCAAAAATCTCAAATTTGGACTCCAGACCAAAGGACACATTTCCACCGGTCTAATGTCCATTGTTTGGGTGTCTTGGCCCAAGCAAGTCTCTTCTTCTTATTGGTCTCCTTTAGTAGTGGTTTCTTTGCAGCAATTTGACCATGAAGGCCTGATTCACACAGCCTCTTCCGAACAGTTGATGTTGAGATTTGCCTGTTACTTTAACTATGTTAAACATTTATTTTGGGCTGCAATTTCTGAGGCTGGTAACTCTAATGAACTTATCCTCTGCAGCAGAGGCAACTCTGGGTCTTCCATTCCTGTGGCGGTCCTCATGAGAGCCAGTTTCATCATAGCACTTGATGATTTTTCCAACTGCACTTGAAGAAACTTTCAAAGATCTCGAAATGTTCCGTATTGTCACGAACCGGCTCAAAGCCCTTAACAAAGGGAGACAACGTGGAGATAAAGAGTAACAAAATATATATTTATTAACTAAAGCAACTAAGGAAAATATACAATGATGTGTGTAATCAGTAATCAGTAGTGTAAGTGAGTGTTTTGCATGCATGAATGTGATAATGCAGGGTGTTGAAAGGTGCCAAAGCAAACAAACAAAAAGCCACCAAGAACCACAACACAATCTACAAAGGTGTCTGCATGAAGAGAGTCTCTTCCATGAATGTGGAAGAGGTCTATTTATCCTGGGAGACACCTGGCCCAGATGTTTCCCATGAAGCTGACGACCCTCCCAACTCCGCCCACCGGCATCCTAATAAGGAAACAAGAACAAAGACAGAATACGGCAGACAGAGTGGGAGGGTCGTCACAGTATTGACTGACATTCATGTCTTAAAGTAATGATGGACTGTCGTTTCTCTTTGCTTATTTGAGCTGTTCTTGCCATAACATGGACTTGGTCTTTTACCAAATAGGGCTATCTTCTGTATTCCCCCCCACCATGTCAAAACACAACTGATTGGCTCAAACACATTAAGAACTTTTGAGAAGTCACACCTGTCCATTTAAAATAATTCCAGCTGACTACCTCATGAAGCCTGTTGAGGGAATGTCAAATCTGTCATCAAGGCAAAGGAAGGTAATTTGAAGAATCGAAAATCGAAAATATATTTTGATTTGTTTAACTTCTTGACGCTACCCATCCCTGTAGCGGGATAATAGTCCTCAACAACCGTTGAATTGCATAGCGCCACATAAAAATAATATCATAAAAAAAAATTAGATTCATGAAATCACAACTGCAATATTGCAAAACACAGCTTAGCCTTTTATTAATCCACCTGTCGTCTCAGATTTTGAAAATTTGCTTTACAGCCAATGCAATCCAAGCGTTTGTGTAAGTCTATCGATCGCTCGACAAAACATTATGTACACTTAGCATCAAATAGCTTGGTCACGAAAATCAGAAAAGCAATCAAATTAATCGTTTACCTTTGATGATCTTCAGATGTTTTCACTCAAGAGACTCCCAGTTACACAATAAATGTTCCTTTTGTTCCATAAAGATTATTTTTATATCCAAAATACCTCCGTTTGTTTGGCGCGTTATGTTCAGAAATCCACAGGAAAGAGAGGTCACGACAACGCAGATGAAAATTCAAAATAATATCCGTAATGTCCACAGAAACATGTCAAACCAGTGCGTCTCCTCGGGCCGGCATACATGGCACCAGCCTTACGCCTGGTGTTCCCGGTTCGCCTGCACAGCCCAGTGCGGGCTGTTCCACTTCGCCGCACTGGCCTGGCTACGGGGAGCATTCAACCAGGTAAGGTTGGGCAGGCTCGGTGCTCCAGATCTCCAGTGCGCCTTCTCGGTCCGGTCTATCTGGTGCCATCTCCACGCACCAGCCCTCCGGTGGCAGCCCCCCGCACCAGGATTCCTGTGCGTCACCAGAGCCCAGTTCTCCCTGTTCCTCCTCCCCGCACTCGCCCTGAGGTGCGTGTCCTCGGCCCAGTACCGGCACCACGCACCAGGCCTACAGTGCTCCTCGTCTGTCCTGAGCTGCCAGAGTCTCCCGTCTGTCCTGAGCCGTCAGAGCCGCCAGTCTGTCCTGAGCCGTCAGAGCCGCCAGTCTGTCCTGAGCCGTCAGTCAGCCAGGAGCTGCCAGAGCTGTCAGTCAGCCAGGACCTGCCAGAGCCGTCAGTCAGCCAGGACCTGCCAGAGCCGTCAGCCAGCCAGGACCTGCGAGAGCCGTCAGTCAGCCAGGACCTGCCAGGGCCGTCAGCCAGCCAGGACCTGCCAGGGCCGTCAGTCAGCCAGGACCTGCCAGAGCCGTCAGCCAGCCAGGAGCTGCCAGAGCCGTCAGCCAGCCAGGAGTTGCCAGAGCCGCCAGCCAGCCAGCAGCTGCCAGAGCCGTCAGCCAGCCAGGAACTGCCAGAGTCGTCAGCCTGCCAGGAGCTGCCAAAGCCGTCAGCCAGCCAGGAGCTACCCTTCAGTCCTGAGCTACCCTTCAGTCCTGAGCTACCCTTCAGTCCTGAGCTACCCTTCAGTCCTGAGCTACCCTTCAGTCTTGAGCTGCCCCTCAGTCCGGAGCTGCCCCTCAGTCCAGTGGGGCAAATTTAGTAGGGTTGCCAGTCCTAGGTTGACTGCGAGGGTTGCCGTTCCTAGGAGGCAACAAAAGCGGACTAAAAGTATGGTGGAGTGGGGTCCAAGTCCAGCACCTGAGCCGCCACCTTGAAAGAGGCCCACCCGGACCCTCCCCTTTAGTTTAGGTTTTGTCCGCACCTTTGTTGGGGGGTATTGCCACGCCCTGACCTTAGTATTCTTTGTTTTCTTTATTATTTTGGTTAGGTCAGGGTGGGACATGGGTGATATGTGTCTTTTTGTCTTATTCTAGGGTGTTTGCACTGTCTAGGGG
Organism: Oncorhynchus mykiss; assembly: GCF_057628025.1. Classification (NCBI taxonomy): domain Eukaryota; kingdom Metazoa; phylum Chordata; class Actinopteri; order Salmoniformes; family Salmonidae; genus Oncorhynchus; species Oncorhynchus mykiss. The sequence goes on along the minus strand of NC_143028.1, from coordinate 35,396,973 downwards.
GTTTTGTAGATTTATGGGGTTGGTTTCATCTAGGTGTTTATGTTGGTCTATGGTTGCCTAGATTGCTAGAGGCAGGTGTTTATCGTTGTCTCTGATTGGGAACCATATTTAGGCAGCCATCCTCTTTGGGTATTTGGTGGGTTTATATCTATGTTATACGTTAGCACATTGTTTATATAGCGGTCACGTTCGTCTTATTCGTTTTGTTGTTTTTGTTTAAGAGTTCTTCTTGTTCTTCATTAATAAAGAAGAATGTATTCTAACCACGCTGTGCATTGGTCTACTCCATACGACGATCGTGACACATATTCTAGCATCTGGTCCTGAAAAATAGGCAGTTTACTTTGGGAACGTTATTTTTCCAAACATAAAAATAGTGCCCCCTAGCTTCAAGAGGTTAACTTCTTATGGGCAGGTGGGACGGTAGCGTCCCATATGCAGAGCGCGAAATTCAAACTACAGAATTATAAATATTTAACTTTCACAAGTGTAATACATCAAAATAAAGCTCAACTTCTTGTTAATTAATCCAGCCGCTGTGTCAGATTTCTAAAAAGGCTGTACGGCGAAAGCACACCATGCCATTTTCTGATGACAGCACCCCGCACACAAAACCATGAAAAACATATTTCAAACAGGCAGGTGCGACACGAAAGTCAGAAATAGTGATATAATAAATGCCTTACCTTTGATTATCTTCTTCTGTTGGCACTCCAAAAGGTCCCAGTTACATCACAAATTTAAAAAAAAAAATAATTTAAGACTGAGAATCGTTATTGTCTTTACCGAAGAAAAATACCAAAGAAAGCGTTCTCGTCCACGGCCTTGGAAACACTACAGCCAAAATGGGAGTCACCTAGAAAAACTACATCTTCTGGCTAATTTTTCCAAATACCAGCATGAATCTCTTTCTAAAGACTGTTGACATCTAGTGGAAGCCCTAGGTACTGCAATATGGGAGGATTTCACCTTATAAAGAATTGACAGCCATTGAAAACAGTGGTAGGCTGAATTTTTTGGAGGGGGATGGTTTGTCCTCAGGGTTTTGCTTTCCATATCAGTTCTGTTATACTCGCAGACATTATTTGAACAGTTGTAGAAACTTTATCGTGTTTCTATCCAAATTATATGCATATCCTAGCTTCTGGGTCTGAGTAACAGGCAGTTTACTTTAGGCACACAGTTTACTTTGGGTAAAGACTTTTTTTGTTCTGGCATGATTTCCATATGTGTAATTTCATAGTTTGGATTTCTTTATTATTATTCTACAATGTAGAAAATGGGAAAATTAAAGATAAACCCTTGAATGAGCAGATGTTCTAAAACTTTTGACTGGTAGTGTATTTGACATTTTTAGTGAGGGCTTTCCCCTTGAGGAAAACTACTGGACAAATACTAAAATTGCACATTTTCCAAATGTACACTGTAAAAAATGCTGGTTTAAAAACAACCCAGCCCTGGGTAAGCAGTGGACAGAACACACGTTGGATAATTTTTTACCCAGCCAGTTGGTTCACTTAGGCTGCCCAATTCTGATCTTTTTTCCACTCTTTGTTCTTTCTACCAATCACATCATATCTTTTCAGAACTTTACATTTAAATTTGCAGTGTACAAACAAAACATGATGGACAGGACTACTCTCACGGGTGGCCAAAAATACCTATCTGAAAGCCATGCCACCATACCTGTCTTTTAAAATGCATGTTGACAAACTTATTAAATGGCTAAAAATCAAGCTAGGATTCCTCTATAGAAACAGGACATGTTTGTCCTATACAAATAGAAGACAAATTGTGCAAGCTATTTTTATGTCTGTTATAGATGTGGGGATATTATCTACATGCGTGCTACAGCATCCACACTTAATTCGCTGGATGTACTTATCATTGCGCACTTAGGTTTATTACGGGTGTTAGCTACAGAACTAACCACTGTGTTTTATATCAAAATGTGGGAAGGACTTCACAGTCCATGAGACGAGAACAAAATGCTCTCGTGTCTATAAAGCACTTCTGAATAAACTACTTACTTATTTATCATCATTTATCATCACTCATCAACTTCCGGCGCCGACAGAGATGGTTGCCTCGCTTCGCGTTCCTAGGAAACTATGCAGTGTTATTTCTTACATTGGAACCCCAGGAACTACTGGATATAAGAGCAATGTCAACTCACCATCATTACGACCAGGAATACGACTTTCCCGAAGCGTATCGTCTGTTTTGCCCACCACCCAGGAAAATGGATCGGATCCCAGCTGGCGAACCAAAACAACAACGCCGTAAAAGGGGCAGACAAAGCGATCTTCTGGTCAGGCTCCGGAGACGGGCATATCTCGCACCGCTCCCGAGCATACAACTCGCCAATGTCCAGTCTCTTGACAACAAGGTTAATGAAATACAAGCAAGGGTAGCATTCCAGAGAGATGTAAGAGACTGTAACGTTCTTTGCTTCACAGAAACATGACTCACTCGAGACACGCTATCGGAGTCGGTACAGCCAGCTGGTTTCTCCCCGAATTCTCTTCGGATTATAATCACAGCCGCATATATTCCCCCCCAAATAGACACATCGATGGCCCTGAACTAACTTTATTTGAATCTATGTAAACTGGTAACCGCATATCCTAAGGCTGCATTCATTGTAGCTGGGGATTTTAACAAGGCTAATCTGAAAACAAGACTCCCTAAATTCTATCAGCATATCGATTGTGCCACCAGGGCTGGTAAAACCCTGGATCATTGTTGTTCTAACTTCCGCGACACATATAAGGCCCTCTCCAGCCCTCCTTTCGGAAAAGCTGACCACGACTCCATTTTTTAGCGCCCTGCCTATAGACAGAGACCAAAACAGGAAGCTCCCGCGCTCAGGTCTGTTCAACGCTGGTCCGACCAATCTGATTCCAAGCTTCAAGATTACTTCGATCACGTGGATTCGGATATGTTCCGCATTGTGTCAAACAACAACATTGATGAATACGCTGATTCGGTGAGCAAGTTTATTAGCAAGTGCATCGGCATTGTCGTACCCACAACAACTGTTAAAGCATTCCCAAATGAGAAACCGTGGATTGATGGCAGCATTCGCGTGAAACTGAAAATGTGAACCACTGCTTTTAACCAGGGCAAGGTGACCGGAAACATGACCGAATAAAAACAGTGTAGCTATTTCCTCCGCAAGGCAATCAAACAAGCTAAGCATCAGTATAGAGACAAAGTAGAGTCACAATTCAATGGCTCAGACACAAGAGGTCTGTGGCAGGGTATACAGTCAATCACGGATTACAAAAAGAAAACCAGCCCCGTCGCAGACCAGGATGTCTTGCTCCCAGACAGACTAAACAACTTCTTTGCTCGCTTTGAGGAAATACAGTGCCACTGACACGGCCCGCTACCAAAACCTGCGGACTCTCCTTCACTGCAGCCGACCTGAGTAAAACATTTAAACGTGTAAACCTCGCGACCCCAGCCGCGCCCTCTGAGCATGCGCAGACCGAATGCAAGCATTTATTGTGGAACTAGGATTCCTGGGAGTGCATTCTGATGAAGATCATCAAAGGTAAGGTAATATTTATAATGTTATTTCTGATTTCTGTTGACTCCAACATGGCAGATCATTTTATTTGTTTTCTGAGCGACGTTCTCAGATTATTGCATGGTTTGCTTTTTACAGAACGTTTTTTTAAAATCTGACACAGCGGTTGCATTAAAACCTTTTAAGGATAGGGGGCAGTATTCGGTAGTTTGGATGACTGAGGTGCCCAAAGTAAACTGTCTGTTACTCAGGCCCATAAGGTAGGATATTCATATTCATGGCCGCATTGGATAGAAAACACACTAGAGTTTCCAAAACTGTTAAAATAATGTATTTGAGAATAACTGAATTGATATGGCAGGTGAAAACCTGAGGAAAATCCATCCAGGTAGTGGCATTCTTTTGAATTGAGTGTTTTCCATTGAAAGCCTATTCACCATATAAATGGATGGGACCTAGATTGCAGTTCCTATGGCTTCCACTAGATGTTAACAGTCTTTAGACATTGTTTCTGGCTTTTATTCTGAAAAATGAGTAAGAATTACAACATTTTCTGAGTGGTCGCTCGAATGAACAAGAGCTTTTTGTGCGCAAGACCGGGCGCACGCCCCCCATTCTTTTTCCTTTGTATTGAATACGCTATTGTCCGGTTTAAATATTATTGATTATAAAGACAATAGACACCCTGAGGATGAATAAAAAACATTGTTTGACTTGTTTTGCTGAACTTTACCAGTACTATTTGGATCTATTTTTTGGGATATAAAGAGGGACTTTATCGAACAAAACAAACATTTAATGTGTAACATGGAGTCTTGTGAGTGCAACAATATGAAGATCATCAAAGGTAAGTGATGCATTTTATTGTATTGCTATTTCTGACTTTTGTGACTACTCTACTTGGCTGGAAAATGTTTGTATGCTTTTATAAGCAGGGCGCTGTCCTCAGATAATTGCATGGTATGCTTTCGCCGTAAAGCATTTTGAAATCTGACATATCGGCTGGATTAACAAGAAGTTAACTTCTTATGGCTGCAATCCCGTTAACTGGAGCGATATGACAACAACCAGTGAAAGTACAGGGCGCCAAATTCGAAATAACAGAAATCTTATAATTAAAATTTTTCAAACATACATACAATATGCATCTTATATCATTTTCAAGGTAGTCTTGTTGTTAATCCCCGCATTGTCCGATTTCAAATAGGATATACGGGGAAAGCACCACAAACGATTATGTTAGGTCACCAACAACTCACAGAAATACACAGCCAATTTGTTAAGCCAAAGAGAGAGAGAAAAAAGCACAAATAGAGATAAAATTAATCACTAACCTTTGATAATCTTCATCAGATGACACTCATAGGACTTCATGTTACACAATACATGTATGTTCTGTTTGATGAAGTTCATATTTATATAAAAACATCTGAGTTTACATTGGTGCGCTACATTCACTAGTTCCAAAAACATCCAGTGATTTTGCATAGCCACATCAATTCAACAGAAATACATAATTGTAGATGTCATACACATGGAATTATAGATATACCTCTCCCTAATGCAACCGCTGTGTCAGATTTAAAAAAAACTTTACGGAAAAAGTAACCCATGCAATAATCTGAGATGGCGCTCAGAAGTAAAAAATCACCACAGCCGCAACGATGGCGTCAACATAAACAAGAAATGATATGATAAATATTCCCTTACCTTTGATGATCTACTTCAGAAAGCACTCCAGGAATCCCAGGTCCACAATAAATGTTTGTTTTGTTCGATAATGTCCGTTCTTTATGTCCAATTACCTTCTTTTGTTAGCGCGTTTGGTATAGATATCCAAATGCTCATTCTGGTCAGCGTTACATCGGACAAAAAGTTATATTACAGGTCGAAGAAACATTTCAAACTAAGTACAGAATCAATCATTAGGATGTTTTTAAAGCTTCAATAAGGTTCCAACCGGAGAATTCCTTCCTGTCTTCATGAGCATTGGAACGCAAGTGGGTACCATGAGGAATAAGCGTGATCAGAAAAGGGCTGCTTGATAGACACCTGATGCATTCTGCTCTCATTCACTCCCACATCACCATAGAAGTCTCATTAAAATGTATATTATTGGTTGAAATCTAGTGGAACCCCTAGGCAGTGCAACATCATCTCAAGGGGATTTCATTGGGGACTCTGGTGAATACATACAAAGCTCAGATTTCTCACTTCCTGTTTTGATTTCAACTCAGGATTTTGCCTGCCATATGAGTTCTGTTACACTCACAGACATTCAAACAGTTTTAGAAACTTTTGAGTGTTTTCTATCCAATACTAATAATATGCATATATTAGCAACTGGGACTGAGGAGCAGGCCGTTTACTTTGGGCAACTTATTCATCCAAGCTACTCAATACTGCCCCCCAGCCATAAGAAGGTAATCTTTAAGCCGATGTATAACACTTGTATATTCTATGAATGTTTATTATGAGTATTTCTGTATTTTGAATTTGGTGCTCTGCAATTTCACCGGATGTTGGCCAGGTGGGACGCTAGCATCCCACCTACCCTAGCAAGGTTTTTAAGAGCTAACGTGGGTTAATCCCTGTTCCGCGGTTTATACTATTGCGCATTTTCATCAAGACTAAGGGGAGACACTCTACCCATGACTTCTCGGTGGAGTGGCATGCTTTGGCAAGCCCTCTTTTTATGGTTTGGTTAGCTCTCTCAGTGATTCCATTACTTTGTGGGTGGTAGATACAAACAAACTTCTGATCTATCCCCAATTGGGCAGCCACCTGTGCAACCACATCTCCTGTGAAATGGGTGTCATTGTCTGCGGAAAGAATTTCCGTTATACCAAATTTAGGGATGATTTCGCTTCCTAGGTTTCCCTTACCAACAGTGCATCACAGTGCACAGTTGGAAATGTTTTGACCCACCTGGTAAAACAATCAATTATCACCATGCAGTATCTCTTTCTTTCTTTTGTTCAGCCATGTCTAAAAAATCCATAGCTAAATGGGTGAATGGGCGCTGAAGATTTTCCTGGTTTCAGGGGGGTACCCTTGCCAATGTTGTATTGCATGCATGTAGTACATTTATACACGTGTGTTTTGCAAATTTCAATCAGATTTGGACGAAACCAGGTGTCAGATATTAGTCTTACCATCTCCCCTCTTGGGCCAGGCGACACACAGAGGAGACGAGAGGCAGAACTGGTTTGCCAGAGAGTGATTGCATCCACAGGACATCAGGGCCTCTGGAACAGCCCCAAGATTCCCATAAGGGTAGATTAAGTGCATCAGCAGCCTGGTGTTGGTCCAGATCAGTGATTTCAGTCCTACATGGGGTAGTATGCATAACGGCATGAGTATGGCAGCGAGAAGCAGCATTCTTAGCAGCACTCCCACATCACACTAACATTACCTAAACTAATGCTATATCAGTGTTGCCTGTGTGGGCACTGACCTTAAGAATAGCCAACTCAGCTGGAAGCAACCTCCAGCAGGGCTTTAATCTGTAAACAGTGTTTAATAGGGGTACCAGATGTTTTAACATAGTCCCTACCCTTCCAAATGCCAACCCAGGAGAGAGAAACACCAATGGCGTATGCAGAGTCAGAATAAATGTTAATCTTCAAACCACTACCTAATATACAGTACATGTTTCAGTAAGGGCCAGTAGCTCAGCTTGTTCAGGCAAGGGCTGTTCAATCAACAATGTCCTATCTACTGAAACTATACCAAACCCTGCATGTTTCCTACCAGTCTCCCTATCAATAAAGGCAGAGCAATCAACAAAGAGAGTAATGAGGTTCATCGTAAAGAGGTTCATCGTAAAGGTCAGGCCTTAAAATCACGTTGGACCAGATCAGGACAGTTGTGTGGTTCTCCATCTTCCAGAGACACGTGCAATTGTGCTGCGTTAACAACAGAGCACCGTTGAATTGTAAGGTGAGGTTGCGTCAGAAGGCACTCATACCCAGCAAGCCCTGCAGTTGTTGATGAGGGCAAATGTTTCTCATATGGCCTGTATGTGGATTATATGTACAGTTGAAGTCGGAGGTTTACATACACTTAGGTTGGAGTCATTAAAATGTGTTTTTTAACCACTCCACAAATTTCTTGTTAACAAACTATAGTTTTGGCAAGTCGGTTAGGACATCTACTTTGTGCAAGTAATTTTTCCAACAATTGTTTACAGACAGATTATTTCACTTAAAATTCATTGTATCACAATTCCAGTCGGTCATAAATTTACATACACTATGTGTCTTTAAACAGCTTGGAAAATTCCAGAAAATTATGTCATGGCTTTAGAAGTTTTTGTTAGGCTAATTGGCATAATTTGAGTCAATTTGAGGTGTACCTGTGGATGTTTTTCAGGGCCTACCTTCAAACTCAGTGTCTTTTTGCTTGACATCATGGGAAAATCAAAAGAAATCAGCCAAGACCTCAGAAAAATTATTGTAGACAAACACAAGTCTGGTTCATCCTTGGGAGCAATTTCCAAATGCCTGAAGGTACAATCTGTACAAACAATAGTATGCAAGTATAAACACCATGGGACCACACAGCCGTCATACAGGAAGGAGACGCGTTCTGTCTCCTAGAGATGAACGTACTTTGGTGCGAAAAGTGCAAATCAATCCCAGAACAACAGCAAAGGATCTTGTGAAGATGCTTGAGGAAATAGGTCCAAAAGTATCCATATTCACAGTAAAACGAGTCCTATATCAACATAACCTGAAAGGCCGCTCAGCAAGGAAGAAGCCACTGCTCCGAAACCTCCATAAAAAAGCCAGACTACGGTTTGCAACTGCACATGGGGACAAAGATCGTACTTTTTGGAGAAATGTCCTCTGGTCTGATGAAACAAAAATAGAACTGTTTGGCCATAATGACCATCGTTATGTTTGGAGAGAATAGGGAGGGGGCTTGCAAGCCAAAGAGCACCATCCCAACTGTGAAGTACGGGGGTGGCAGCATCATGTTGTGGGGGTGCTTTGCTGTAGGAGGGACTGGTGCGCTTCACAAAATAGATGGCATCATGAGGAGGAAAGTTACGTGGATATATTGATGCAACATCTCAGGACATCATTCAGGACGTTACTCAGGAAGCTTGGTCGCAAATGGGTCTTCCAAATGGACAATGACATGGTATGATAGGCATCTCAATGTATCCCTCGATTGATCCAGTTGTTGTTTAATGTTCTGTTGGCCGGTGACACGCACTCAGGAGTCCTTGTGACTCTCGCGAGACTCATCTTCTTCTTCATCTTCAGCTCCACTTTAGTGTTCTTTCATTGTTCACGTTCTCTCTCCTCTCTCTTATTTTCTTCCCACTGTCTTATGTATTGTTCACTTCTTGCTCACATTCTCTCTCCTCTCTCTTATTTTCTTCCCACTGTCTTATGTATTGTTCACTTCTTGCTCACATTCTCTCTCCTCTCTCTTATTTTTTTCCCATGGTCTTATGTTTTGTTCACTTCTTGCTCTTCCTTCACTTTCCATTCTCTCTCATCTTATCTCCTCTTCTCTTTCTTTGTTAAGTTACTTCCACTTATCCTTTTGTCTCTGTCTTCATCATCGCAATGTCGTCTGATTTTGTCAACAGCTTCATCCATTTCTCATTGCACCTTTTTTTCTTGAGCTGTCATGAGGTCCTTTGCCATGGTAACTGTAGGGTAGAGAGGAGTTGATTGTGTCTTGGCATCATTCCATATTTCTCCAAGTTCTTGATAAATTCTACCCAGTGCCAGTGGTGGAGAAGAATTATCGCCTGGAGCTACTAGTTTGTTTTGGGAGTAGTGGATAAATTCCTTTAAACCTATCTCTGCAGTAGAGAGGGGGTGGTGGAGCATATAGTGGAGCTCTGTATTCCAGAGGAAACTTCTCTGTCCTGACGGAGGCCGTGTTATTAATCTTTGTCAATTCATTTTTCAAACAGGTAGCTTTCTGTTGAGTCCAGAATAGGTTACCCTCAATTTTTTAAATCGACAAAGCAGTCACAGAAATCAGGGTGGATTTTTTTCCTTATTTTCCTGTCTTCTTTTCACAATGTCCTGCACATGTTGATATTTGGTTTTGTTAAATGAACAGGCCATTCATATTCAAAAGCGTCTTTGGTCCACTCCTGCCCTTTCTTGAGTCTTTTTCCATAGTGGGGCATTTCCCAATTAAAAACTGTAGAGGAGTGGCGGGTTTCATTGCAAAATGTATTGATAACAGGGTGATAAGTAAATAAAAATATAATACCATGTAATGTATAGGTGGTGTAAAATAGTTGTCCTCTTTGGAGAAACCACAACATAGTAAAGGGTTCAAGATGATTTATATAACTTGTATAAACGTTGGTGTATCCTCCACAACAATCCTGGTATCTCTGTGATAATCTTCTCCTTCCAAGGGAGAAACTATTACTTCAAAACTATTTATCTTTAAAATTGCATTGGGCAGTAACACATGGGAAGGTGTATTCCCTAATACAGCAATGATGTATGCCCTTCGAGCGTCTGATCAAAAAGTCCACCCTGCTCTTTCAAATAGATGGGCTTTATATTGTCTATAACTAACTCCTGATTTAATGTCCCACCATCCAAGTCATAACACACAGAAAACATAAACAGAACAATTAGAAATTCAGTTATCAGAAAATATTTCAACAACTCTTAATTCTATCAACAATTGGCTCATCCGGATCCCTCTTTGCCATTCATAGTGAAGGTGGACGCATCCGAAGCTGGGATAGGTGCAAGGCTCTCTCAGCGTTCGGGTACGCCACTGAAGATTCGCCCCTGTGCTTTCTTTTCGAAGAAGCTCAGCCCGGCGGAGCGAAACTATGATGTGGGGGACCGGGAGCTGTTAGCTGTCGTAAAAGTCTTGAAGGCGTGGAGGCATTGGCTTGAGAGGGTTAAACATCCTTTTCTCATCTGGACTGAACACCGCAATCTGGAGTACATCGGGCAGGCGAAGAGACTGAATCCTCGCCAGGCAAGGTGGGCCATGTTTTTCACTCGTTTTGTGTTTACTCTTTCTTACAGACCAGGCTCCCAGATCGTTAAGGCAGAGGCATTGTCTCGGCTGTATGACACAGAGGAGCGGTCCATGGATCCTACTCCCATACTCCCAGCTTCGTGTTTGGTGGCGCCAGTAGTGTGGGAGCTGGACGCAGACATTGAGCGGGCGTCACGTGCAGAGCCCTATCCCCCTGAGTGTCCAGCTGGTAGTCTGTACGTTCCGTCTGCTGTCCGCAACCGATTGCTCTATTGGGCTCACACGTCACCCTCCTCTGGTCATCCTGGGATAGGTCGGACGATGCACTGTCTTGATGGGAGGTACTGGTGGCCCACTTTAGCTAAGGACGTGAGGATTTATGTTTCCTCCTGCTCGGTGTGCGCCCAGTGCAAGGCTCCTAGACACCTGCCCAGAGGTAAGCTACAACCTCAACCCGTTCCTCAACGGCCATGGTCGCACCTGTCGGTGGATTTTTTTGACTGATCTTCCACCTTCACAGGGTTACACCACGATCTTGGTCGTTGTGGATTGGTTTTCGAAGTCCTGTCGTCTCCTCCCTTTGCCCGGTCTCCCTACGGCCTTACAAACTGCAGAGCCCCTGTTTACACACGTTTTCCGGCACTATGGGGTGCCTGAGGATATAGTGTCTGATCGGGGTCCCCAGTTCACATCAAGTGTCTGGAAGGCGTTCATGGAACGTCTGGGGATCTTGGTTAGTTTTCACCCCGAGAGTATTGGGCAGGTGGAGAGAGTTAACCAGGATGTGGGTAGGTTTCTGCGGTCTTATTGCCAGGACCGGACGGGGGAGTGGGCGAAGTTCGTGCCCTGGGCAGAGATGGCCCAGAACTCGCTACGTCACTCCTCCATTAACCTTACTCCATTTTTCATTTTCCGTTGGTTTTGTCTCGTCATCCCACACACCTGTTTTCAATCCCATTCATTATCTGTTGTGTATTTAACCCTCTGTTTCCCCACATGTCATTGTCAGAGATTGTTTATTGTCAGTGTTGTGTTTGTTGTATTCGTTTATATTCTGTTCTTATTAGTGTTATGGAGCATGTTATGTGGACATTCATTAAAAGACTCCATTTTACATTCCGTTTGACTCTCCTGCGCCTGACTTCCCTGCCACCTATACACACGACTCTGACAATATGATAGCTCTCCCCAGGTTCTGCAAAATGTCTAAAACAAAGTCCTTGTGTGACTTTCCCTGGCAACAACATTTTAATAAATCTAACCTCCCCCTGACAGCAGCAACCATCTTGTCAGCAAATAAAAGCTCAGAAGTGGGTTTGACCGAAACTTGACCTTTCATCACAAGCATAGGGCCATAACAAGGTGAACAAGTCTAAACAGGTGGCTGTTTTCATCAGGCCTGTGGCAGCATTGTGTTCTCAGAAAACCAGTCGTATTCTCAGAACCTCAGATAGCCACAGTGAGGCCCAGTCAGGAGGAGTCTGAGCGTAGGCAGTTTCCTCCTTCTGATTGTGTCTGATGGGCACAACACTCAAAACAGGTGTTAACACACACACACAGAGGTCTCCTAAAGAGAATACGTTACAGTTTATCATAACACAATTTATTAACCCTTTAAAAGGTATGAGGCCTTGGTTGAACCCCTTCAGGAATACAAAATATAAGTTTACACACTCCCTGGAATGTCATAAACTCAGCATAAAAAGAAATGTACCCTTTTCAGGACCCTGTCTTTCAAAAACAATTCGTAAAAATCCAAATAACTTCACAGATCTTCATTGTAAAGGGTTTAAACACTGTTTCCCACAATTAATGAACATTGTCGTGGAAATTTCCTGTATTTTCCAAATCGTGAGAGCAAACCACACACAAGTCAGAGTTAGTTATCACAAAGTCCATCTTTAATTATATGAGCTCCATCACAACCCTGTGACTCTCAGGTCAATTCAGTGTCTATAAATGAATTCTCTGAGAGTCCCTTACACATTGTAACTGAGATCCTTTATAGCAAAGACACACATAGCCAGACAGCATCGGCATAATTTATCATTCAGCTTTGTCTCCTAAACTATGTTCTTTTCTCAAACTCAGAACCATAAACCAATCCTCCATATCAACAGGCATATATCAAATCCCTCCTATCTTGACAAGATCACAGAGACACATTGACTGGCACACAGACATTATGGAGCCAAGAGATACACGCTTGACCTCTCCCCTCTCTCCGGCCCAAGTAACTTAGTCTTGACATAGAACAGATAACTGCAACCCCGGCCACAGTATAAACATTCTGATGAGAAGTAACTTACAAACATATGATGAATATAAAACATCTTACCTATGTTACCAACTAATTCTGATTATTCCCCAACAACATGCACCTGTGGAACGGTCGTTAAGACGCTAACAGTTTACAGATGGTATGCAATTAAGGTCACAGTTATGAAAACTTAGGACACTAAAGAGGCCTTTCTACTGACTCTGAAAAACACCAAAAGAAAGATGCCCAGGGTCCCTGGCATGCATGTTTTAATAATATTATGTTTGAATATTCGCTCCCGGTCGTATGCATGTATTAAAAGTTCACTCCAGGTAAGCATATATTTTCAATGTAGAGATTTTGCATTCTTTAAGGCTGGCAGCCTCTGTGCTCCTCCATAAAAGGGTAAATTGTTTTATAAAATACCAGCGGGAATATAAACAGCAGTTTAAAAGGGGGTATAAGTTATGACATGGTAAAAACAATAATAAAGTGATAATGTGTTAAAAGTCATGAAAAGTAATTAAAAGACATGAAACTAAAATGTTATGGATGAAATTACAGCGAGAGTAGAAGCAGTTTTTGAAAGTGGATAAAGGTTGTGACATGTTAATAACACAATAGCATGATATTGCGTAATTAAAAAAAAAACGTATTAAATATATTTAAAATGTTATGGATAAAATAGTAGCAAGAGTAAAAGCACTTTTAAAGTGGATCAAATCAAAGTCTATTGGTCACATACACATATTTAGCAAATGTGATTGGGGGTGTAGCAAAATGCTTGTGTTCCTAGCTCTAACAGTGCAGTAGTATCTAACAGTGCATTAGTATCGAAAAACAATACACACATCTAGAAGTAAAGGAATAGAATTAAGAAATATATACATTTTAGATTGAGCAATGTCGGAGTGGCACTGACTAAAATACAGCATATACATATGAGATGAGTAAAGCAGTATGTAAACATTCTTTAAACATTATTAAAGTGACTAGTCTTCCATTATTAAAGTGGCCAGTGAGTCTATGTATATAGGGCAGCAGCCTCTAAGGTGCAAGTTCGTGTAATCTGGTGGTAGTCGGGTAGTGATGGTTATTTAACAGTCTGATGGTCTTAAGCTTTCTGCCAATATCAGATATGTCTATGTCCTGGGAAATGTTCTTGTTACTTACAACCTCATGCTAATCGCATTAGCATACGTTAGCTCAACCGTCCTGCAGGGGACCCACCAATCCTGAAGAAGTTTTTAAGAAAGAAGCTGTCTTTCAGTCTCTCTGTCTCAGCTTTGATGCACCTGAACTGACCACGCCTTCTGGGTGATAACGGAGTGAACAGACCGTGGCTCGGGTGGTTGATTTCCTTGATTTCCTTTGGCCTTCCTGTGACATCAGGTGCTGTAGGTTTCCTGGAGGGAAGATAGTGATGCATTGGGCAGATCGCACCACCCTCTGGAGAGCCCTGCGGTTGCGGGCGGTGCAGTTGTCGTATCAGGCAATGGTACCAGGTGGTAATACAGCCCGACAGGATGCTCTCAATTGTGACTCACCACTTGGATTTGGTCTTATGTAGCAAAATTTGAAATTGTGTTTTTTACATGATATAAAAGCAGAGACTCAGAGCTACAAAATTGTATATCATACACTGCATTTGAGGAACAATGGCAAAGTAATTCAACTTTGAAAGTTGATCAACTTGTAAATTCAATTTTGAGAAAATAGCCTTAGAATGTTTTGCTATCTAGTGAAGCTCTTCTTTGTCGTCACCAATTCAGCATCATTCACATCCTCACCCTAAGCTTTAGCCCCACCCATCACGTTTCGCTCTCGAAGTGCACACTTGACGCTCTGGCCGATGATTTGTTTTTCTCTGGATAACATGAAAACAGCCTAACCAGCTCCGCTGGCAACAATTTCATTAAGCTTTAATGCAGACGTTTACTGACACTGGCCATATGGGTGTTGTACACATGTCACATAACTATAAGGGCATAAGGCGAGACCCAAATGCAGACACAGGAGGCAGTCTGTGGACCTATTGGGGCGGTAAACAAATTGGAGTGGGTCGAGGGTGTCAGGTAGGGTGGCGGTGATATGGTCCTTGACTAGTCTCTCAAAGCACTACATGATGACGGAAATGAGTGCTACGGTAGTCGTTTAGCTCAGTTACCTTAGCTTTCTTGGGAACAGGAACAATGGTGGCCTTCTTGAAGCATGTGGGAATAGCAGACTGGGATAAGGATTGATTGAATATGTCCGTAAACACACCAGCCAGCTGGTCTGCGAATGCTCTGAGCACGTGGCTGAGGATGCCGTCTGGGCCTGCAGCCCTGCGAGGGTCAACACGTTGAAATGATTTACTCACGTCGGCTGCAGTCCGCAGGTTTTGGTAGCGGACCGTGTCAGTGGCACTGTATTTCCTCAAAGCGAGCAAAGAAGTTGTTTACTCTGTCTGGGAGCAAGACATCATGGTCCGCGACGGGGCTGGTTTTCTTTTTGTAATCCGTGATTGACTGTAGACCCTGCCACATACCTCTTGTCATTGAATTACTTTGTCTCTATTCTGACGCTTACAGTGCCTTGCAAAAGTATTCGGCCCCCTTGAACTTTGCGACTTTTTGCCACATTTCAGGCTTCAAACATAAAGATATAAAACTGTATTTTTTTGTGAAGAATCAACAACAAGTGGGACACAATCATGAAGTGGAACGACATTTATTGGATATTTCAAACTTTTTTAACAAATCAAAAACTGAAAAATTGGGCGTGCAAAATTATTCAGCCCCTTTACTTTCAGTGCAGCAAACTCTCTCCAGAAGTTCAGTGAGGATATCTGAATGATCCAATGTTGACCTAAATGACTAATGATGATAAATACAATCCACCTGTGTGTAATCAAGTCTCCGTATAAATGCACCTGCACTGTGATAGTCTCAGAGGTCCGTTAAAAGCGCAGAGAGCATCATGAAGAACAAGGAACACACCAGGCAGGTCCGAGATACTGTTGTGAAGAAGTTTAAAGCTGGATTTGGATACAAAAAGATTTCCCAAGCTTTAAACATCCCAAGGAGCACTGTGCAAGCGATGATATTGAAATGGAAGGAGTATCAGACCACTGCAAATCTACCAAGACCTGGCCATCCCTCTAAACTTTCAGCTCATACAAGGAGAAGACTGATCAGAGATGCAGCCAAGAGGCCCATGATCACTCTGGATGAACTGCAGAGATCTACAGCTGAGGTGGGAGACTCTGTCCATAGGACAACAATCAGTCGTATATTGCACAAATCTGGCCTTTATGGAAAAGTGGCAAGAAGAAAGACATTTCTTAAAGATATCCATAAAAAGTGTTGTTTAAAGTTTGCCACAAGCCACCTGGGAGACACACCAAACATGTGGAAGAAGGTGCTCTGGTCAGATGAAACCAAAATTGAACTTTTTGGCAACAATGCAAAACGTTATGTTTGGCGTAAAAGCAACACAGCTGAACACACCATCCCCACTGTCAAACATGGTGGTGGCAGCATCATGGTTTGGGCCTGCTTTTCTTCAGCAGGGACAGGGAAGATGGTTAAAATTGATGGGAAGATGGATGGAGCCAAATACAGGACCATTCTGGAAGAAAACCTGATCGAGTCTGCAAAAGACCTTAGACTGGGACGGAGATTTGTCTTCCAACAAGACAATGATCCAAAACATAAATCAAAATCTACAATGGAATGGTTCAAAAATAAACATATCCAGGTGTTAGAATGGCCAAGTCAAAGTCCAGACCTGAATCCAATCGAGAATCTGTGGAAAGAACTGAAAACTGCTGTTCACAAATGCTCTCCATCTAACCCCCCTGAGCTAGAGCTGTTTTGCAAGGAAGAATGGGAAAAAATGTCAGTCTCTCGATGTGCAAAACTGATAGACATACCCCAAGCGACTTACAGCTGTAATCGCAGCAAAAGGTGGCGCTAGAAAGTATTAACTTAAGGGGGCTGAATAATTTTGCACGCCCAATTTTTCAGTTTTTGATTTGTTAAAAAAGTTTGAAATATCCAATAAATGTCGTTCCACTTCATGATTGTGTCCCACTTGTTGTTGATTCTTCACAAAAAAATACAGTTTTATATCTTTATGTTTGAAGCCTGAAATGTGGCAAAAGGTCGCAAAGTTCAAGGGGGCCGAATACTTTCGCAAGGTACTGTAGCTTGTTTGATTGCCTTGCGGAGGGAATATCTACACGGTTTGTATTCGGTCATGTTTCCTGTCACCTTGCTCTGGTTTAAAGCAGTGGTTCGCGCTTTCAGTTCCGCGCGAATGCTGCCATCAATCCACGGTTTCTGGTTTGGGTTTCTGGTTTACGACATCGCCAATGCAATTGCTAATAAACTCGCTCACCGAATCAGGGTATTCGTCAATGTTGTTTTTTGTCGCAATGCGGAAAATATCCCAATCCACGTGATCGAAGCAATCTTGAAGTTTGCAATCAGATTGGTCGGACCAGCTTTGAACAGACCTGAGCGCAGGAGCTTCCTATTTTAGTCTCTGTCTATAGACAGGGAGCAACAAAATGGAGTCGTGGTCAGCTTTTCCAAAAGGAGGGTGGGGGAGGGCCTTATATAGGTTGCAGAAGTTAGAATAACAATGATCCAGGGTTTTACCAGCCCTGGTAGCACAATCGATATGCTTATAGAATTTATGGAGTCTGGTTTTCAGATTAGCCTTGTTAAAATCCCCAGCTACAATGAATGCAGCCTCAGGATATGTGGTTTCCAGTTTACATAGAGTCAAGTAAAGTTTGTTCAGGGCCATCGATGTGTGTGCTTGGGGGGGAATATATGCGGCTGTGATTATAATAGAAGAGAATTCTCTTGATAGATAATGCAGTCGACATTTGATTGTGAGGAATTCTAAGTCAGGTGAACAGAAGGACTTGAGTTCCTGTATGTTGTTATGATCACACCACGTCTCGTTAATCATAAGGCATACCCCCCCGCCCCTCTTCTTACCAAAAATATGCTTGTTTTTGTCGACGCCATGCGTGAAGAAACCAGCTGGCTGTGCCGACTCCGATAGCGTGTCTCGAGTGAGCCATGTTTCCGTGAAGCAAAGAACGTTTATGTCTCTCTGGAATGCTACCCTTGCTCGGATTTCATCAACCTTGTTGTCAAGAGACTGGACATTGGCGAGTAGTATGCTCGGGAGTGGTGTGCGATGTGCCCGTCTCCGGAGCCTGACCAGAAGACCGCTTCGTCTGACCCTTTTATGGCGTCGTTGTTTTGGTTCGCCGGCTGGGATCCGATCCATTGTCCTGGGTGGTGGGCAAAACAGAGGATCCGCTTCGGGAAAGTCGTATTCCTGGTCGTAATGATGGTGAGTTGACGTTGCTCATATATCCAGTAGTTCCTCCCGACTGTATGTAATTAACCTAAGATTACCTGGGGTACCAATGTAAGAAATAACATGTCAAAAAACAAAATAATACATAGTTTCCTAGAAACGCGAAGCGAGGCAACCATCTCTGTCGGCGCCGAAAAGAATGACCATGTTCAATGTTATCTAGCTAACATTAGGCTCTAACTAGAACAGCTCACGGCTCTGGGAAACAAATAACAATGTCAGCTAGGGAGCCAGCCAGCTAACATTAGCTAGCTAGCTAACAGTCCACTTTAGCTTGAAATGAAACAACTATCTGTCAAAATTAGAAAAGGTATAATATCTGAAAATGTAACGTTAGTTAACTAACGCTAGACTATCTTGCATCATCGTACATGGACGCGTCTCCCTGTCAGGAATGCCATGCCACGGAGTCTGAAGATGTAATCCGGAGACAGGTGTTTCCTCCACCTGTTTAGCTATCATACTGTAATTCCACTGATTGCAAAACTTGATCCTCCAGAAAGTGGAGAGCTTCACCAATGCAACTTTACTACACAATACATTTTTTTAAAGCAGCGTTTGACAGGATTTCCAACACACTGGCAAGCTTCTATGGCAAACCAATCCGAATTCCTCTCTTGGCATGTCCAGCCCACTCATTATCTCGGCCAATAATGGCTAGTGGGAAGGTTGGCAACTTTTTCTGTGGCTTTTATATTTATTGTTCCTTTATTTAACTAGGCAAGTCAGTTAAGAACAAATTCTTATTTTCAATGACTGCCTAGGAACAGTGGGTTAACTGCCTGTTCAGGGGCAGAACGACAGCTCGAGGATTTGAACTTGCAACCTTCCGGTTACTAGCCCAACGCTCTAACCACTAGGCTACCCTGCCCCCCCGCTTAAGCACAGGGCTTGTAATTTAACAATTGTATTCATATTTACAGATGACATACGAGTTTGCTATTAGGCACAGTTCACATGTTAACCTCTTGAAACTAGGGGGCTCTATTTTTATTTTTGGAAAAATTGCCTGTTCTGTTATACTCACCGACATCATTCAAACCATTTTAGAAACGTCAGATTGTTTTCTATGCATATTTTACGGCTGAGTAGCAGGCAGCTTAATTTGGGCACGTTTTTCATCCAAGCTACCCAATACTGCCCCTTACCCCAAAGACGTTAAGGAGGGAATAACTACACTGTTTGTATTCGGCCATATTCCCAGTCACCTTGCCATGGTTAAATGCAGTGGTTCACGTTCTCAGCTTTGCATGAATGCTGCCATCTATCCACGGTTTCTGGTTTGGGTAGGTTTTAATAGTCACAGTGGGTACAACATCTCCTATACATTTCCTGATTAACTCAGTTACCGTATCCATGTATTCTTTGATGTTATTCTCAGAGGCTAACTGGAACATCCTCGCACGGGTACTTCCTGTTTGAGTGTCTACTTATGGGAAGGGAGGAGCAAAATGGAGTGATCTGATTTGCCGAAGGGAGGGCAGGGGAGGGCATAGTAGGCATTTTGAAAAGTTGAGTATTAGTGGTCCAATGTTTAACCAGCTCGAGTACTACAGTCAATGTGTTGATAGAACTTCGGTAGCGTTTTCCTCGAATTTGCTTTCTTAAAATCCCCAGCTACAATAAATGCTGCCCCATAAAAAAGTTTAACATTATGAAATGGTAATAACACAATAATAGCATGATAATGTGTTAAAATGTGTTAAATCATCTTAAAATGTTAAAATATTGAGCTCAGAAAAAAATACAATTTAAAACCAAGGAGAGGGGAATGCTTAAAAAAAAACTCTGGGAGGGTTTTGTTGTTCATCTTGAATCATCAGTCTCAGCGAAGGATTTTCACCCAACCTGATGACAAACTTCCACCCCAGAACAGCTATCCTCTCCTCTGTGGTCAATCGCCCTGCTGGTTCATGTGAGTATTGATTATTTCTGTGTTTAGGGAGCCTGAATGCCATCTTAATGGCATGGTTTTGAACTATCTGGAGCTTTGATATTTGTCTGGGAGCGGCATTGCATCAGGCTGGGGCAATCAAACAATGAGTTTGTATTGCAGACTGCCAGCTTGAATATGAGGGTATGTTAATCGTTATCGGGTGAACCAGTTAGAAATTACAGCACTTTTTGTACATTGTCCTCCAATTTTAGTGGAGCAAAATGATAGGGAGAAATTCACTTCTATGTGTATTAAAGTAGTAAAAAGTTAAGTATTTGGTCCCATATTCATAGCATGCAATGACTACGTCAAGCTTGTGACTCTGAAAATTTGTTGGATGCATTTGCAATTGTTTTGGATGCACACATAAAAAAAAATTATAACCTCTTTTATTGTAAAGGTGAGAGGTTAGCATGTCTTGGGGGCATGATATTTGTGTGTCTGTAACTTTCTCACTCATCATTATTCACGATTCATTCAGCATTATCTGTAGTCACGGTCGCATCCATATTAATCCATATTAATGTAGAAATAAATGTATTCTTACTGAAAATAAAAGTGACTTCACAAACAATACAATACATTTCATTTGGTAAAAATCCCCCAAATCATGCTTTTCTGGGGGGTTCGTGAGGAATCACTCTTATGTATCATCACCTGATGAGTACTGTCAGATGCAGTTGTAAGGCGTTATTGCAAGAGTATCAAAATGCAGAGCCTCAGAATACAAGGAACTCTTGTTTAATGAAGTAATGATGCAATCTCACTTATAAGTACATTTTTCCCCTTCCGAACATGTTTTTTAACCTTTATTTAACTACGCAAGTCAGTTAAGAACAAATTCTTATTTACAATGACGGCCTTCCAGGGAACAGTGCCTGCCTTGCTCAGGGGCAGAACGACAGATTTTTTGACCTTGTCAGCTCGGCTACCTGCCACCCCATGTTAGTGCGTCAGTGATGCAACTGGAAATAACTGTGTCTTGAGGAGCTGAGAAATGTGGGTAATCATATCCGTGGTAGTTAGCTAGAGCATTTAAAAAACACATGGTAGAGACACTCTAAATATTCCTTCTGATAAGCATAATAGGTCCTGTGTGGATGAGTTAGTAGAACATGGTGCTTGCAACGCCATGGGTTGTGGGTTTGATTCCCTCTGGGGACACCCATCTGTAAAATGCATGACTAAGTTGTTATGGATAAAGGTGTCTGCTATATTATTATAATAATCCTTGTCTTGCACAGTTTCACAGCCCCCTGATACCAGCACAGGTCCCTGGGATCTTGTTGGCCGATTGTTCAGGTTGATAGCTTACACAGATTTAGTCCGTTCTCAAGTGTTTGTTTTGAGCAATTATCCAAGAAGAAAGGGCTGTATCTTGTCGATCCCTGATACAAACAGTTGAGTAGAACAAACGGTACAAACTGCTCTAGTATTTCCTTAGGATCTACTGTAGCTCCAATGGCACCACCACTATTACAGGTGATTGACATGTTTTCCGCATTTTATGTAGGCAACGACATCTAGGTTCAGCCACACAATAATAGATGTGTCATTGTTCTCTCAAAAACGCAACAAATAAAGCAGACGAAACGCTATACAATGTAAGCGATTACGGCGACAATTATGAAAATGTTCTTCTATGTTATATCCATTCATTTCAATTTAGTATTAATTTAACGCAAGTATTAATTTTTTTTTTTGGGGGGGGGGGGGTAAAAAAGCAAGTCATTGGGCTTGAGGAAATTAGTGTTATTAGGTCATTATTCTCCAAGAAAATTGTGCCACGAGCACTGAAATTCCAAATCAGTCATGTAGTGTAACCCAGGGGACTGGGACAGTGGCTCCTCTCTATCAACCGACACTGCATATGAACGTGGCACATGATGGATTTCAGGGCTACGTTCATTCCATCTCTTGAACTGCAGAGATTGCCTGGGGAGGCTGCTGGGTCCCTGACAAGCAGAGTCTCCTTCTCCTCCGATCCTCCCTCTGTCATCTTGATCAACATTCAGCAGCTCGCCCCGTATCCATCACATGGGCTGACACCTCCCTTTTGAAGCAGTTCTACCATGTAGCTAGGCTTACTAAATTAATGATGAAGAAGGATGATGAGGATGATTACTAACACCATCATTAGTTGTTTGGTTTTCTAGTTGACCAGTATGCAGCTATGTTAAATACAGAATCATCTCAGAAATGACAATGCCAGCCTGGTCTCATAGACTAAACATAACATATATTATGCTTACTTACTTTATTGTGTTCTTCTTATTCTTACTTTTATATATTTTTTGTTCTACCTTGTTATTTTTAGTATTACATTGTTGTTAATTACTGCATTGTTGGGGTTAGAGCTTGGAAGAAATGCATTTCACTGTACTTGTGCATGTGACAAAACTTGAAACAGTAAAATTAGTATGATATGTTGTTTGGTATGGTTACATAAGCCAGAAGATTGCAGCCCTTCCCGTTAACGGGATCGATATGACAACAGCCAGTGAAAGTTTAGGGCGCCAAATTCAAAATAAAATAAATCTCATAATTACAATTCCTCAAACATACATGTATCTTATACCGTTTTAAAGGTAATCTTATTGTTAATCCCACCACAGTGTCCGATTTAAAATAGGCTTTACAGTGAAAGCACCACAAACTATTATGTTAGGTCACCACCAACTCGCAGAAAAACACAGCCATTTTCCAGCCAAAGAGAGTCACAAAAACCACAAAGAGAGATAAAATGAATCACTAACCTTTGATGATCTTCATCAGATGACACCCATAGGACTTCATGTTACACAATACATGTGTGTTTTGTTTGATAAAGTTCATATTTTTATAAAAAAATCTCAGTATACATTGGCGTGCTGCGTTCACTAATTCCAAAACCATTGGTGATATTGCAGAGAGCCACATCACTTTACGGAAATACTTATCATAAATGTCGATGAAAATACAATTGTTAGACATGGAAATATAGATATTACCTCTCCTTAATGCCACCGCTGTGTCAGATTTAAAAAAAACTTTACGGAAAAAGCAAACCATGCAATAATCTGAGAACAGCGCTCAGATTTTTTTATTTTATCCGCCATGCTGGAGTCAACAGAAATCAGAAATAACATTATAAATATTCCCTCACCTTTGATGATCTTCATCGGAATGCACTCCCAGGAATCCCAGTTCCACATTAAATGTTAGATTAAGTTCGATAATGTTAATTATTTATGTCCAAGTAGCTACTTTTGCTAGGGCGTTTAGTACACAAATCCAAACGCTTGTGCAGGTCCAGCCGAACGCCGGACAAGAACTTCAAAAAATTATATTACAGGTCGTAGAAACATTTCAAACTAAGTATAAAATCAATCTATAGGATGTTTTTAATCATAAATCTTCAATAAAGTTCCAACCTGAGAATTCCATTGTCTGTAGAAAAGCCATGGACCTCAGGTCGCTATCACGTGAAATGCGCCTGACCGGGACCTGGCTCTCTGCCAGACCACTGACTCAAAGAGCTCTCATCCGGCCCCACATCACAGTAGAAGCCTCATTCAAGTTTCTAAAGACGGTTGACATGTAGTGGAAGCCTTAGAGGTGCAACATAAGCAATATCCCACTGTGTAGTCAATAGGGGCTGGGTTGAAAATCGACCAACCTCAGATTTCCCACTTCCTGTTTGGATTTCTTCTCAGGTTTTTGCCTGCCACATGAGTTCTGTTATACTCACAGACATCGATCAAACAGTTTTAGAAACTTCAGAGTGTTTTCTATCCAATACTATTAATAATATGCATATATTAGCAACTGGGACTGAGGAGCAGGCCGTTTACTCTGGGCACCTCTGGGCACCTTTCATCCAATCTACTCAGGACTGCCCCTGCAGCCATAAGAAGTTATTAAGGCAAAGACAAAAGGAGGTTGGTTGTTTGGGGTGGATGGGTAGGCATATAACACAACTGTCTAGCAGGTCTAGCAACCCAAAGGTTGTGTATTAGCAACTGTTCAACTACTTACTACCTTAACACTAACCTTAACCCTAACCCTTAGCCTAGCTAACATTAGCCAACTAACTAAATTTAGCGTTAGCTACCTAGCTAACGTTAGCCACAACAAATTGGAATTTGTAACATATCATACGTTTTGAAAATTCGTAACATATCGTTCAAAATGTAATTCAGAACATATCATACAAAATGAATGAATGCCATCCACAAATTAATACATATCATACGAAACGTAAATATCATACTAAATGGAGAGTCTGGGATTTGAATACAGAATAATATGAAATGGTTGACAATGCTGAACAAAGTCTAAGCAATATTGTATTTACATTTTACCATTGCTACAGAATAGCAAGAAAACGTTTTTCAATCCACCCGCAACTCTCCTGCAACAGTTATTCAACATTGGATGGTTTGACATATAAAGACTACACAATCAAAATGCCCACAAAATGCCAGAAGTCAAGGACTCAGACCAGCTGGCGCTTTGTACAATGTATTGTGAAAGTAAACATTTGCAGGTTATTGTGCCCGAAAGGTTAATGTGAACTAACCTGAAAATAAAGTTTTATAGTGAACATGAATAATTATATAATTATACATGCTAAGCAATACAGTGCTTGGTTGCACACCATGTACAGTAAGTAAAATAATTATCAAGCTTCAGA
Source organism: Oncorhynchus mykiss (assembly GCF_057628025.1). Classification (NCBI taxonomy): domain Eukaryota; kingdom Metazoa; phylum Chordata; class Actinopteri; order Salmoniformes; family Salmonidae; genus Oncorhynchus; species Oncorhynchus mykiss. The sequence continues at coordinate 35,372,198 of NC_143028.1, read as the reverse complement.
TTAGTGGAAATGAGTGATTGTCTGTCAGGTGTCACTGTGCAGCAGGTAGGACTGAGTAAGGCGCAGGACACAGGACTGAGTAAAAACGTACTTCACTCACAATAACAACAAAACTAATTCCACGCAGGGAAACAATACTCCAGCTCACAGAAATAATGAACACTTAACAACGAACAAACACGCACAAAACCATGTGGGAACCAGAGGGTTATATAGGAAAAAATAATAATGTAATGGAAAACAGGTGTGTACAATAAAGACAAAACAAATGGACAATGAAACATAGATCGGTGGCGGCTAGAAAACCGGTGACGTCGACCACCCGAACGCCGCCCGAACAAGGAGAGGCACCAACTTCAGCGGAATTTGTGACATTGTCATAGCAACACCGCAAATTACTTCCCAGGAATATAATACCTTGTTATATTTTAAATCAGCCTAAGTAGGTAGTTACACTTGAAACCTAGAAGTGGCATAATATGTGACTTCTCGCCGTTGCACACTTTACCTGACCAAAAATCAGCCATGCATTTTTCATTCAACAATTAAATACAGTGATTTGGTTCCAGACACAACACATTTTGTTGAATGGTTGTGAACCCAACAGACCTTGTCTTTCTGATATCATCTGTCAAACATTTATTTAGAAACATACACTCTTTGAAGAAACCTTTTTGGTTGCAGGTAGAATAACCCTTCTGGTTCCAGGTATAACCCTTCTAGCTGGAACAAAAAAGTGTTCTCCTACGGAGGCAACCGAAGAACCCTTTTAGAGACCTTTTTTTCTTAGAGTGTAGGTTAGTGCAACATAGGTAGGTTTAGGTTACCCTATATTACATTGCACATTGATATGGTGTCTCCAAATCCCTCTGGTATTCAAATGCTGAAATCTGGTAATTTATTTATAACCAGCTTATTTATAACCAGCTTAGATTTTGGTCAACATTTGGTGAGAAACTACTTACACTTGTTTCACTGATGTTAGATTCACAAAGCGTGCTTATGCAAGACAATGCAATAATTGCCACCTTCAGCACAGCTAGGATATCTTGTGATATTCTGTATCTGCTGTCCCAATATAGACCAGATTTCTGGATACATTTTTTTCTGTTATACTTGAATATAATCAATACATTTCCATAATAACATTGTTGGGTTATCAGTGTTGTACAGATTAAGTGAATTAGTTTACTTCATCAATATCACCATGTCAAATAGCTATTTCATTGGTTAGATTATATATTCAAGGAATGAGATGATAGTAATCATGAACTCAGTATAAATAAAGATTAGACACATGCAATTTAAAATGCTTGTCAAACAGCATTCTGCATATTTTTTGATCACCACCCCCCACTGATCCCATCACTGTAGCCAATGTGTAAATTAAACATGGTAAATACATAGTGTAGACCTGACTGTTTCTGGCATTAGTCAAGGAATGTTTTGCTAATGATATTTCAGTGGGAGTTTAGAATCACTTTCCTGTCAATGAATAGAGAAGACGAAGCATGTAAACTTAATGCAGACTCTTTGATGCAAACCACTTTCCTTAAACAGTGAGGTTGTATCATCTCTTAATCTAGTGAGGGAGGGAGAGAGAGTGAGAGGCTGCATTGTGTTCATGACACAGAACCAAAAACCTTAGTAGTAAACACCATTGCATCCAGAAAACTGAAAAATGTTCCTCTCCCCATCTATATTTGCTCCTTAGCTCCTCTCCTTCCTAGCACTGCCATTGCCATTCCCTCAACATGAGTGCTTTTATTTCATGTCAAATTAATGACATTTCATTGCTACCACATTTGGTCTCAGAACTCTATGCGTAGGAAGATCACATTTATGAACTGTATGTCCTAGAATTATATTTGTTTAGCATATTTACATGAAACATATCCAGCCCATCTATATATTTTTCTAAATGTCAATGTTTTATTCATATCTTCTCTATCATTTGCTTCTCATATCCTACCAACAGTTAAACTGCATAAACTGTCAAAAACAGTGATTTGTTTCATTGGTATATTACTGATCTAATCTAATTTGCCCTTTGGGTAGTAGAAAAAAAACACTTCAATTGAAATAAAGAGACTCTCGATCATATCCACCAATTATGGTAGTTATTTCTGAAATCAAAAGGATTGAAAAGGTAGCTCCGTTAAATGCTTTACACAGGTCTTATACAATTCATTCAAGTTAATTTTCTTTACAAGGCTTTCCTCTCTTTTTCATACAGTACAATGTCATTGCCATAATACAATCTTCACCTTTGCCGCCCTGAAAAAATACAGTGATAAGGAAAACAGTAACAAGTATAACATACTGTGGTTGTGCTGCATGTACTGGAGGAACCATAAATCACCCAAAAAGCACCAATGCGATCCATGCCCAGTCATCAATTAGATCTTCATTGATTGACAACCCTGTCAACATCATCGACTGCCTATACAGTGTTCATGGGATCATCCATGCTAACTGATTTAGCCCTCACACATGGGAAACATCCATCTGTGAGCTACTGCAATAATCTTTAACATACTCTCTTTTGACTACACCACTGTAATGTCATATTCAAGACAGGGTATCAGAGTGCACTGCCTGCAGGGGCTGTTATGAAATATGTCTTCCATAAACTCTTGGAACGGGTCCAGGATGTCCTCTCACACTGCTACATTATAGATGAACCAAGTGACACTGTGATGATACATTTGTCACATCTATATATACAATCATTTTTAAAGGATTGTCGCTCTTCATGCACCCCTGGAGTTCAGATGTTGTCACTTGACATTTACTTGAAGTTTTACGACCGGTCTGAGCTCTGACGTCTCAATTACCGATAAACAGAGCCTTTACGCTGTGAAGAGTTGGAGGCCGCCTGCCTTATGTATCTCCAAAGTAACATTTTCAGGCCCCATTGACCAACGGCATCTTATATGGTAATAGTGAGATGTTGTTGTGACACCTTAGATAAGAAAATACCAACATAAATGAGAGAAAGCTCAACTCTACTGCATTCTGTTTTTCTTTTATAGCGGATTAATTTGCAGATTTTGCAGAAACTATTTGGTCAAATAACTGTCTTCATACCTCTATCAAAAAACTTTCCAAATACTTTGAAATCAAATCAATTCAAATGTTATTATTAGTTACATGAATACAACAGGCACCAGTTAGCCTGGAGCTAGCTTTGAGCTAGGCCCATCTCGAGGCTAGCCAAAGAGGTCCACCGGCCAATTCTTGGGCTACAATACCTCTTTTGCCAATTGGCCTGGACCATTTACTGTCGACACGGAACCCCGCCGATCCATCACGACTGATCTGCTGACGTAACCGTCCGAGGTGGTTTCAACAGGCTCTTCCGTTGCGATGTCGCCGGATGCCCATCTGCTAGCCCTGGCCCGCTAGCTGTCTGAATCTCCGTGTCTCCAGCTCGCCTAGCGTAGCAGCGACTACGGAATTGTCTCAGTGTCTCATCTAGTGCTACTCATTGGACCCTATGATCACTCGGCTACACATGCTTCTCCCTAATGTCAATATGCCTTGTCTATTGCTGTTTTGGTTAGAGATTATTGTCATATTTCACTGTAGAGCCCTAGCCCTGCCCAATATGCATTAGATAGCCCTTTTTTCCACCCTCCACACATGTGGTGACCTCATCTGGCTTAACTGGTGCCTCTAGAGACAAAACCTCTCTCATTGTCACTCAATGCCTAGGTTTACCTCCACTGTACTCACATCCTACCATACCCTTGTCTGTACATTATGCCTTGAATCTATTCTTCCGCACCCAGAAATCTGCTCCTTTTACTCTCTGCTCCGGACGCACTTGACGACCAGTTCTTATAGCCTTTAGCTGTACCCTTATTCTACTCCTCCTCTGTTCCTCTGGTGATGTAAGTTTGTTTTATTCACTGCTTCATCACACTTCGCCAACCCTAATATCCTAGCCGTGTCTGAATCATGGTTTAGGAAGGCCACCAAAAATCCTGAAATTTCCATCCCTAACTATATCATCTTCCGACAAGTTAGAAGTGCCAAAGGGGGCGGAGTTGCAATCTACTCCATAGATAGCCTGCAGAGTTCTGTCATACTATCCAGGTCTGTGCACAAACAATTCGAGCTTCTAATTTTTAAAAAATCAGCCTTTCCAGAAACAAGTCTCTCACTGTTGCCGCTTGTTATAGACCACCATCAGCTGCGCCCTGGACACCATATGTGAATTGATTGCACCCCATGTATCTTCAGAGTTTGTACTGCTAGATTACCTAAACTGGGATATGCTTAACACCCCGGACGTCCTACAATCTAAGCTAGATGCCCTCAATCTCACACAAATTATTAAGGAACCTACCAGGTACAACCCTAAATACGTAACCATGGGCTCCCTCTTAGATATCCTCCTAACCAACTTGCCCTCTAAATACACCTCTGCTGTTTTCAACCAGCTTCTCAGCGATCACTGCCTCATTGCCTGCATGCGTGATGGGTCCGCGATCAAACCACCACCCCTCATCACTGTCAAATTTTCCCTAAAACACTTCATCGAGCAGGCCTTTCTAATCGACCTGGCCAGGGTATACTGGAAGGATACTTGACCTCATCCCATCAGTAGAGGACCCCTGGTTGCTCTTTAAAAGTGCTTTCCTTTCCATCTTAAATAAGCATGCCCCATTCAAAAAATGTAGAACTAAGAACAGATATAGCCCTTGGTTCACTCCAGATTTGAATTCCCTTGACCAGCACAAAAACATCCTGTGGCGTACTGCATTAGCATCGAATAGCCCATGTGATATGCAATGTTTCAGGGAAGTCAGGAACCAATATATTCAGCTAGGAAAGCTAAGGCTAGCTTTTTCAAACTGAAATTTGCATCTTAATGCTCTAATTCCAAAAGGTTATGGGACACTGTAAAGTCCATGGAGAATAAGAGCACCTCCTCCCAGCTACCCACTCCACTGAGTCTAGGAAACACTGCCACCACCGATAAATGTACGATAATCAATCATTTTAATAAGCATTTTTCTACGGCTGGCCATGCTTTCCACCCCCTCTTCTCTCTGCCGCAGTCATCCCCATCTTCAAAGGGGGAGACACACCAGACCCAAACTGTTTTAGACCTATATCCATCCTCCCCTGCCTATCTAAAGTCTTCAAAAGCCAAGTTAATAAACAGATCACAGACCATTTCGAATTCCACCGTACCTTCTCCACTATGCAATCTGGTTTCCGAGCTGGTCATGGGTGCACCTCAGCTACGCTTAAGGTCCTAAACGATATCATAACTGTCATCGATAAAAGACAATACTGTGCAGCCGTCTTTATCGACTTGGCCAAGGCTTTCGACTCTGTCAATCACGGCATTATTTTCGGAAGACTCAATAGCCTTGGTTTCTCAAATGACTGCCTCGCCTGGTTCACCAACTACCTCTCAGGTTCAGTGTTCAGGTTCAGAGTTCAGTGTGTCAAATCGGAGGGCCTGTTGTCCGGACCTCTGGCAGTCCCTATGGGTGTGCCACAGGGTTCAATTCTCAGGCCGACTCTTTTCTCTCTTGCTGCTGGTGATTCTCCGATCCCTACCTCTATGCAGACGACACCATTCTGTATACATCTGGCCCTTCTTTGGACACTGTGTTAACTTATAATGGATACGTGGGACGGTAGCCAACATCCGGTGAAATGGCAGAGCGACAAATTCAAATTAAATTACTATAAATATTAAACTTTTATGAAATCACAAGTGCAATACATCAAAATAAAACTGAACTTATTGTTAATCCAGCCAAGGTGTCACATTTCAAAAAAGCTTTACGGCGAAAGCAAACCAAACCATGCGATTATCTGAGGACAGCGTCCAGCACACGAATGCATAACAAATCATTTTCAACCAGGGAGTTGCGACACGAAAGTCAGAAATAGCAATATAATATATGCCTTACCTTTGAAGATCTTCTTCTGTTGGCACTCCAAATTGTCCCAGTTACATTACAAATGGTCCTTTTGTTCAATAAATACCTTCTTTATATCCATAAAACTCAGTTTAGCTGGCGTGCTTCAGTCAATAATCCATTCGGTTTCACTCCTTCAAAATATATACAAAATGAATCCACAAACGTTACCAGTAAACTTATCCAAACAAGTCAATCAACATTTATAATCAAACCTTAGGTACCCCAATACGCAAATAAACTATCAAATGTAAGACGGAGAATCGTTATTTTCTTTACCAGAGATAAACAAAAAGAACACGCTCTCTCGGCCATGCACTTGGAAACACTACAGCCAAAATGGGAGCCACTTCGAAAAACTACAACTTCTCCCTCATTTTTCCAAAAACCAGCCTGAAACTCTTTCTAAAGACTGTTGATATCTAGTGGAAGCCCTAGAAACAGCAATCGGGGACGATTTCGCCCTATTATAAAAGTGCCAGGCATTGAAATCAGTGGTATGCTGAATTCTTTTTTTTTAATGGTCTGTCCTCGGGGTTTTGCCTGCCATATCAGTTGTGTTGTACTCACAGACATTATTTTAACAATTTTAGAAACTTTAGAGTGTTTTCTATCCAAATCCACCAATATATGCATATCCTAGCTTCTGTGCCTGAGTAGCAGGCAGTTTACTTTGGGCACGCTTTTCATCCGGACGTCAAAATACCGCCCCCTATCCCAAAGAAGTTAACTAACCTCCAAATGAGCTTAAATGCCATACAACACTCTTCCCGTGGCCTAGTTCCGTAGCCTCCAACTGCGTTTAAATGCTAGTAAAACTAAATGCATGCTATTCAACCGATTGTTGCTTGCACCCGCCCGACCGACTAGCATCACTACTCTGGGCGGTTCTGACTAAGAATATGTGGACAACTACAAATACCTAGCTGTCTGGATAGACTGTAAACTCTCCTTCCAGACTCACATTAAGCATCTCCAATACAAAAATGTATTCTAGAATCGGCTTCCTATTTCGCAACAAAGCCTCCTTCACTCATGCTGCCAAACATACCCTCGTAAAATTGACTATCCTACCGATGCTTAACTTCAGCGATGTAATTTACAAAATAGCCTCCAACACTCTACTAAGCAAACTGGATGTAGTCCATCACAGTGCCATCCGTTTTGTCACCAAAGCCCCATATACTACCCACCACTGTGACCTGTATGCTCTCGTCTCTTGCCTTGTCTTGTCTTACTTTGTAGCGCCACCTTTTGCTGCGATTACAGCTGTAAGTCGCTTGGGGTATGTCTCTATCAGTTTTGCACATCGAGAGACTGACATTTTTTCCCATTCCTCCTGGCAAAACAGCTCGAGCTCAGTGAGGTTGGATGGAGAGCATTTGTGAACAGCAGTTTTCAGTTCTTTCCACAGATTCTCGATTGAATTCAGGTCTGGACTTTGACTTGGCCATTCTAACACCTGGATATGTTTATTTTTGAACCATTCCATTGTAGATTTTGCTTTATGTTTTGGATCATTGTCTTGTTGGAAGACAAATCTCCAGCCCAGTCTCAGGTCTTTTGCAGACTCCATCAGGTTTTCTTCCAGAATGGTCCTGTATTTGGCTCCATCCATCTTCCAATCAATTTTAACCATCTTCCCTGTCCCTGCTGAAGAAAAGCAGGCCCAAACCATGATGCTGCCACCACTATGTTTGACAGTGGGGATGGTGTGTTCAGCTGTGTTGCTTTTACGCCAAACATAACGTTTTGCATTGTTGCCAAAAAGTTAAATTTTGGTTTCATCTAACCAGAGCACCTTCTTCCACATGTTTGGTGTGTCTCCCAGGTGGCTTGTGGCAAACTTTAAACGACACTTTTTATGGATATCTTTAAGAAATGGCTTTCTTCTTGCCACTCTTCCATAAAGGCCAGATTTGTGCAATATACGACTGATTGTTGTCCTATGGACAGAGTCTCCCACCTCAGCTGTAGATCTCTGCAGTTCATCCAGAGTGATCATGGGCCTCTTGGCTGCATCTCTGATCAGTCTTCTCCTTGTATGAGCTGAAAGTTTAGAGGGACGGCCAGGTCTTGGTAGGTTTGCAGTGGTCTGATACTCCTTCCATTTCAATATTATCGCTTGCACAGTGCTCCTTGGGATGTTTAAAGCTTGGGAAATCTTTTTGTATCCAAATCCGGCTTTAAAATTTCTTCACAACAGTATATCGGACCTGCCTGGTGTGTTCCTTGTTCTTCATGATGCTCTCTGCGCTTTTAACGGACCCCTGAGACTATCACAGTGCAGGTGCATTTATACGGAGACTTGATTACACACAGGTGGATTGTATTTATCATCATTAGTCATTTAGGTCAACATTGGATCATTCAGAGATCCTCACTGAACTTCTGGAGAGAGTTTGCTGCACTGAAAGTAAAGGGGCTGAATAATTTTGCACGCCCAATTTTTCAGTTTTTGATTTGTTAAAAAAAGTTTGAAATATCCAATAAATGTCATTCCACTTCATGATTGTGTCCCACTTGTTGTTGATTCTTCACAAAAAAATACAGTTTTATATTTTTATGTTTGAAGCCTGAAATGTGGCAAAAGGTCGCAAAGTTCAAGGGGGCCGAATACTTTCGCAAGGCACTGTATATACTACACAAGAATTCAATTACAGGTTGTAAAGCAACAAAATAGGAAAAATGCCCAAGGGGGATGAATACTTTTGCAAGGCACTGTAACAAGGCACACTTGTTAATTAAAATGCATTCCAGGTTGAGGGAATGCCTAGTGTGTGCAAAGCTGTCATCAAGGCAAAGGGTGGTTACTTTGAAGAATCTTAAATATAATTTATTTTTTTATTTGTTCAACACTTTTGGTTACTACATGATTCCATATGTTTTTTTTCATAGATGAGATCTCTTCACTATTATTCTAAAATGTAGAAAGTGGGAAAAATAAAGAAAATCCCTTGAATGAGTACTTTTGACTGGTACAGTCATGTGTGGGATTACAAGTGCCTTTCCCAGCTGCTCCTGGAACACCCTCCTCGTGTTCTGCTTGTCAGGCATCCAGGTAGGGTTGATCTTGTTCCATATCACAAAGTTATTGTATGAGGACACATCAATGATGTTATGGAAGATGACCAGGGGCCAGTGGGCAGTCATCCTCCTGCAGCTGTTCCAATCACCTTGTCCAGGTTGTCCATGTCTCCTTTGTTGTGGTTGTAGTCCAGAATAATGGTTGGCTTCCTGTCCTCACGATGACTGATCTCAGACGTTTTGTGCAGAGTGCTCAGGAGGACCACATGCTTGTTCTTCTTTGGGAGGTAAAAAACTAGAGTGGTGGTGGGGGTGAAGGCAAACTTTGATGAGAAGGCCTCTCACCCCCTTGTTGTGCGGAGTGCAGGAGGGAGCTCAGGCTTGATCTTTCTAACTGTGCCAACCATGGTGATCTTCCTCTTCAGGAGCTGCTGGCTGAGTTCAGAAGAGGTGAAGAAATTGTCACGTGACATTGTGTCCCCTCAGTCCATCTGTCACATCAAGCATCCCCTGGTTCTTCGCAGGGCCTCCACAGGTCACCTTCCCTGTGTAGACTTGCATTTTCCAAGCGTAGCTCAATTATGCATCACAGTCCACCTATATCTTGATGCCATACCTTGCTGACTTGCTGGGAACATACTTCCGGAAAAGACAGCGACCATTTGACAAAAGAGATTACTGTCAGGAATTAGTGTTAGTGTCACAGAAAACAATCTCATAAATCAATGATATTACAGCTTTACATCAAAAAATGAACAGTGAAAATCACTTGCATTACAGGTATGAAAATTAAAATGTACCTTTGAATGGAACCAGTTGCTCATCCACTGTTACTTCAGGCCCAGGGTTGTAGAGATATGGCAGACGCTCCACCCACTTCTCCCAGACTTCTCTCACGGACGCCAGTTTGTCTCTCACACATCTTGCAGGTTTTGACTCATGGTTATCAAATCGTAACATTCTTGAGAAAGTGTGAAAGACTGTCAGTGGCATCGTGGAACGGAAAATCGCTCTTCCACTCTCTGCATCCCAGAGACTACATGTAGCCTCGCCTCAGGACCTATACACACCTGGTAAGATTAGCAGCCTTATGTAGGCATGCAGGTCAATCTCATCCATCCTTTTCCAGTTGTCTCCATATTTATGGAAACCCTTCAAAATTGTCCTCTCCAGGATGATCTTTTCGATGAACATTTAGAATGTTGAGGTGATGTCCTGGGCATGGGCAACTGCATGTCTTGTGGGCCCTGGGGCCATCCTTATGACATGTTGTGCTGCCATCCTGCCCTGGTTGTCATATGGTGACAAGGAAAATGTTATTTTCCTGTTGTTTGAAAATTGACTCTCTTTCAGCTTGGGGGATTTATTCTTCTTCTGAAGATGATGCATCGTGCTCTGGGTTGTATTCTTTCTCGTCTTCTTCTTCAGATACCTCCTCCTCTTCTAAATCATTGTTCTCTTGTTCCTCCTGGACATCTGAAAAAATCAGATCATGTCTTCAGCAAACAGAGAACTGGGGGGACTGTCATCTGCAACGCCTTTATAGCCTCTGACTGCATTCACCATTAGTAAACAATGCTTTGAATAAATGTTTATTTTGTCTGAAATGGTTTATATTGGTCTGTGAACTTGAGTCATGTGTGGTGTTGTGGAGGGTAGATGTGGTGTGTATATTATTTTACTGCCGTGTCAAAAAAGAACCTAAGATAGTCTTTATACCCTGGTGGTGTACAGCTTTCATGGAAATATTACCAAGGCGATTTTACACTTTTTCGAATGTTGGGGTCACTCTAGGAAAAGTCATCCAACTTCAAGTTGAAAAAATAATAATTTAGGGGATTTCTCTGCTGGTAAACATAGTGGCGGGTCATTTTTCACCCTTAACGCAACCGCTGTGTCAGATTTAAAAAAAAGTTTACGGAAAAAGCAACACATGCAATAATCTGAGACGGCGCTCAGAACAGAAGCCAAATTAGCCACCATGTTGGAGTCAACAGAAACCAGAAAATACATGATAAATGTTTCCTTACCTGTTGATGAACTTCATCAGAATGCAGTCCTAGGAATCCCAGGTCTACAATAAATTCTTGATTTGTTCTAAAATGTCTTTAGAATGTTGTTTACATGTATCTTGAATAACATTCCAACCGGAGAATTAGAATGACTTCAGATGACCGGTGGAACGCAGGTGCTTCCCCTGTGAACACGCATAGTGAATGCATGGTCAACTCGTGGCAGTGGTGACTATTTCCTGTGTCATTCGACCCCCCTTCACATTAGAGTCATCAGACAAATGTCTATTGACTGTTGACATCTCGTGGAAGGCGTAGGAAGTGAAAACTCATCCATATCTCGCTGTAATTTCAATGATTGCTTGGTTGAAGAAAATAAGCCAAACAGGAAGTGGAATTTCTCAGGTATTTGCCTTACTCACAGACATAATTCAAACAGTTTTAGAAACTTCAGAGAGGTTTCTATCCAATAGTAATAATAATATGCATATATTAGCATCTGAGACTGAGGAGCTGGCCATTTACAATGGGCACCTTTTCATCCAAGCTACTCAATACTGCCCCTGCAGGCAACAAAGAGACCAAAGATAACCCTGAAGGAGCTGCAAAGCTCCACAGCGGAGATTGGAGTATCTGTCATTAGGACCACTTTAAGCCGTACACTCTACAGAGCTGGGCTTTACGGAATAGTGTCCAGAAAAAAGCCATTGCTTGAAGAAGAAAATTAGCAAAGGCATGTGGGTGACACCCCAAACATTTGGATGAAGTTAGTAGTAAGTTTTATTAAGTTCCTCGAGGTACACATCACAGACAAACTGAATTGGTCCACCCACACAGACAGCATCGTGAAGAAGGCGCAGCAGCGCCTCTTCAACCTCAGGAGGCTGAAGAAATTTGGCTTGTCACCAAAAGCACTCACAAACTTCTACAGATGCACAATCGAGAGCATCCTGTCGGGCTGTATCACCGCCTGGTACGGCAACTGCTCCGCCCACAACCGTAAGGCTCTCCAGAGGGTAGTGAGGTCTGCACAACGCATTACCGGGGGCAAACTACCTGCCCTCCAGGACACCTACACCACCCGATGTCACAGGAAGGCCATAAAGATCATCAAGGACAACAACCACCCGAGCCACTGCGAGGTCAGTACAGGTGCATCAAAGCTGGGACCGAGAGACTGAAAAACAGCTTCTATCTCAAGGCCATCAGACTGTTAAACAGCCACCACTAACATTGAGTGGCTGCTGCCAACACACTGACTCAACTCCAGCCACTTTAATAATGGGAATTGATGGTAATTGATGTAAAATATATCACCAGCCACTTTAAACAATGCTACTTAATATAATGTTTACATACCCTACATTATTCATCTCATATGTATACGTATATACTGTACTCTATATAATCTACTGCATCTTTATGTAATACATGTATCACTAGCCACTTTAAACTATGCCACTTTGTTTACATACTCTACATTACTCATCTCATATGTATATACTGTACTCGATACCATCTACTGCATCTTGCCTATGCCGCTCTGTACCATCACTCATTCATATATCTTTATGTACATATTCTTTATCCCTTTACACTTGTGTGTATAAGGTAGTAGTTTTGGAATTGTTAGTTAGATTACTCGTTGGTTATTACTGCATTGTCGGAACTAGAAGCACAAGCATTTCGCTACACTCGCATTAACATCTGCTAACCATGTGTATGTGACAAATACATTTGATTTGATTTGATTTGACTATGGTCAGATGAGACAAAAATTGAGCTTTTGGCCATCAAGAAAAACGCTATGTCTGACGCAAACCCAACACCTCTCATCACCCCGAGAACCACATCCGATATTTTTCATCGGCAGGGACTGCGAAACTGGTCAGATTTGAAGGATTGATGGATGGTGCTAAATCCTGGGAAACTATTGAGGGAAACCTGTTTGTCTTCCAGGGATTTGAGACTGGGCCAGAAGTTCACCTTCCAGCAGGACAATGACCATAAGCATACTGCTAAAATAACACTCAAGTGTTATAAGGGGGAAACATTGAAATATCTTGGAATGGCCTAGTCAAAGCCCAGACCCCAATCCAATTAAGAATATGTGGTATGATTTAAAGATTGCTGTACACCAGCGGAAGCAATCCAACTTGAAGGAGCTGGAGCAGTTTTGCCTTGAAGAATGGGTAAAAATCCCAGTGGCTAGATGTGCCAAGCTTCTTGAGACATACCCCAAGAGACTTGCAGCTGTAATTGCTGCTAAAGGTGGCTCTACAAAGTAATGCCTTCGGGGGGGTGAATAGGTATGCACGCTCAAGTTCATTTTTGTTTGTCTTATTTCTTGTTTCACAATAAAAAATATTTTTCATCTTCATGGCAGGCATGTTGTGTAAATAAAATGATATGAACCCCCGCCAATTTTATTTTTACTTTAATCAAGGTTGTAAGGCAACAAAATAGGAAAAATGCCAAGGGGATGAATACTTTCGCAAGCCACTGTACTCAGCTAGACTAAAGAAGGCCAGTTTTATTGCTTTTTTAAAAGTAAAGTATCTTTGCCATAGATGAATAGGGTAAACTTTTAACAGTCAAATCTTTATTTTTACTTTTTCTATGTTGCAAAATAATAGTGAAGACATCAAAACTATGAAATAACACATATGGAAACATATAGTAACCAAAAAAGTGTTAAAAAAATAAATATATATTTCATATTTTTTATTATTTAAAGAAGCCACCTGTTGCCTTGATGACAGCATTGCAAAGAGTCAATCGGAATGCTTTTCCAACAGTCTTGAAGGAGTTCAAAAATATGCTGAGCACTTGTTAGCTGCTTTTCCTTCACTCTGCAGTCCAACTCATTCCAAACCATCTCAATTGGGTTGAAGTCGGGTGATTGTGGAGGCCAGGTCATCTTCTTGGTCACACAGCCCTTACACAGCCCTTACACAGCCTGGAGGTGTGTTGGGTTATTTTCCTGTAAAAAAAAACAAATGATAGTCCCATTAAGCACTAACCACCCACACCATCACACCTCCTCCTCCATGCTTCACTTACTCTGCGTCTCACAAAGACACAGTGGTTGGAACCAAAAATCTCAAATATTGACTTCCCAGACCAAAGGACAATTTAATTTATTTAAAAAACCACTGAAAAATTACATTTACATAAGTATTCAGACACTTTACGCAGGACACATTTGGCAGCGATTACAGCCTTGAGTCTTCTTGCGTATGACACTACAAGCTTGGCACACCTGTATTTGGGGAGTTTCAACTATTCTTTACTGCAGATCCTCACAAGCTCTGTAAGAATGGATGGGTAGTGTCGCTGCTCAGTCATTTTCAGGTCTCTCCAGAGATGTTAGAATGGGTTCAAGTCCTGGCTCTTTGGACTTCAACCCATTTGGACTTGAACCCATCCACTCAAGGACATTCAGAGACTTGTCCCGAAGCCACTCCTGCGTTGTCTTGGTTGTGTGCTTAGGGTCGTTGTCCTGTTGGAAGGTGAACATTCGTCTCAGTCTGAGGTCCTGAGCGCTCTGGAGCAGGTTTTCATCAAGGATCTCTGTACTTTGCTCTGTCCATCTTTGCCTCGATCCTGGCTAGTCTCACAGTCCCTGCCAGTGAAAAGTCTTTAGGTGCCTTTTGGCAAGCTCCAAGCAGGCTGTCATGTGCCTATTACTGAGGAGTGGCTTCAGTTTGGCCACTCTTCCATAAAGGCCTGATTGGTGGAGTTCTGCAGAGATGGTTGTCCTTCTAGAACGTTATCTCATATCCACAGATGAACTCTGGAGTTCTGTCAGAGTGACCATTGGGTTCTTGGTTACCTCCCTGACCAAGGCCCTTCTCCACCGATTGCTCAGTTTGGCCGGGCGGCCAATTCGAGGAAGAGTTTTGATGGTTCCAAACTTCTTCCATTTAATAATGATTGAGGCCACTGTGTTCTTGGGGACCTTCAAACCTGCAAAACATTTTTCGTACCCTACCCAGATCTGTGCCTCCACACAATCCTGTCTCAGAGCTCTACGGACAATTCCTTCGACCTCATGGCTTGGTTTTTGCTCTGACATGCACTTTCAACTGCGGGTCCTCATATAGACAGGTGTGTGCCTTTCTAAATAATGTCAAATCAATTGAATTTACCACAGGTGGACTCCAATCAAGTTGTAGAAACATCTAAAGGATGATCAAAAGAAACAGGACGCACACAAGCTCAGTATCGAGTCTCTTACACAAAGGGTGCTGAGGAATTGTTTTTATTTAATCCATTTTAGATAAGGCTGTAACCTGCACAGTGTACTTTCAGAAGGCACTGTGTGTGTGTGTGTATATATATATGTATATATATACATTGGGGAGAACAAGTTTTTGATACACTGCCGATTTTGCAGGTTTTCCTACTTACAAAGCATGTAGAGTTATGTAATTTTTATCATAGGTACACTTCAACTGTGAGAGACGGAATCTAAATAAAAAATCCAGAAAATCACATTGTAGAAAATCATTCATTTGCATTTTCATTTTCATTTTATTGCATGACATAAGTATTTGATCACCTACCAACCAGAAAGAATTCCGGCTCTCACAGACCTGTTAGTTTTTCTTTAAGAAGCCCTCCTGTTCTCCACACATTACCTGTATAACTGCCCATGTTTGAACTCGTTACCTGTATAAAATACACCTGTCCACACACTCAATCAAACAGACTCCAACCTCTCCACGATGGCCAAGACCAGAGAGCTGTGTAAGGACATCAGGGATAAAATTGTAGACCTGCACAAGGCTGGGATGGGCAACAGGACAATAGGCAAGCAGCTTGGTGAGAAGGCAACAACTGTTGGCGCAATTATTAGAAAATGGAAGAAGTTCAAGATGACGGTCAATCGGTCTGGGGCTCCATGCAAGATCTCACCTCGTGGGGCATCAATGATCATGAGGAAGGTGAGGGATCAGCCCAGAACTACACGGCAGGACCTGGTCAATGACCTGAAGACAGCTGGGACCACAGTCTCAAAGAAAACCATTAGTAACACACTATGCCGTCATGGATTAAAATCCTGCAGCGCACGCAAGGTCCCCCTGCTCAAGCCAGCGCATGTCCAGGCCCGTCTGAAGTTTGCCAATGACCATCTGGATGACCCAGAGGAGGAATGGGAGAAGGTCATGTGGTCTGATGAGACAAAAATATAGATTTTTGGTCTAAACTCCACTCGCCGTGTTTGGAGGAAGAAGAAGGATGAGTACAACCCAAAGAACACCATCCCAACCGTGAAGCATGGAGGTGGAAACATCATTCTTTGGGGATGCTTTTCTGCGAAGGGGACAGGATGACTGCACCGTATTGAGGGGAGGATGGATGGGGCCATGTATTGCGAGATCTTGGCCAACAACCTCCTTCCCTCAGTAACAGCATGACAACGACCCGAAACACACAGCCAGGGCAACTAAGGAGTGACTCCGTAAGAAGCATCTCAAGGTCCTCGAGTGGCCTAGCCAGTTTCCAGACCTGAACCAAATAGAAAAACTTTGGAGGGAGCTGAAAGTGCGTATTGCCCAGCGACAGCCCCGAAACCTGAAGGATCTGGAGAAGGTGTGTATGGAGGAGTGGGCCAAAATTCCTGCTGCAGTGTGTGCAAACCTGGTCAAGAACTACAGGAAACGTATGATCTCTGTAATTGCGAACAAAGGTTTCTTTACCAAATATTAAGTTCTGATTTTCTGATGAATCAAATACTTATGTCATGCAATAAAATGCTAATTAATTACTTAAAAATCATACAGACCTCTACATGCTTTGCAAGTAGGAAAAACTGCAAAATCGACAGTGTATCAAATACTTGTTCTCCCCACTGTATATATACTGTATATATATATATATATATACAGTGGGGCAAAAAAGTATTTAGTCAGCCACCAATTGTGCAAGTTCTCCCACTTAAAAAGATGAGAGAGGCCTGTAATTTTCATCATAGGTACACGTCAACTATGACAGACAAAATGAGACAAAAAATCCAGAAAATCACGTTGTAGGCTTTTTAATGAATTTCTTTGCAAATAATAGTTGACAATAAGTAACAACAATAAGTAATAACAACAGTTTCTCAATACTTTGTTATATACCCTTTGTTGGCAATGACAGAGGTCAAAAGTTTTCTGTTAGTCTTAACAAGGTTTTCACACACTGTTGCTGGTATTTTGGCCCATTCCTCCATGCAGATCTCCTCTAGAGCAGTGATGTTTTGGGGCTGTTGCTGGGCAACACAGACTTTCAACTCCCTCCAAAGATTTTCTATGGGCTTGAGATCTGGAGACTGGCTAGGCCACTCCAGGACCACTCCATGAGTATTCATGTGGCTCTCTGCAATATCACTGCATGTTTTGTAACTACTGAACATAACACGCCTTTTTGGATATAAATATGAACTTTACCGAACAAAACATACATGTATTGTGTAACATGAAGTCCTATGAGTGTCATCTGATGAAGTTCATCAAAGGTTAGTGATTAATTTTATCTCTATTTGTGCTTTTTGTGACTCCTCTCTTTGGCTGGAAAAATGGCTGGGTTTTTCTGTGAGTTGGTGGTGACCTAACATAATCGTTAGTGGAGCTTTCACTGTAAGGCATTTTTTCAGTTCATGCTTCAAGAGCTATGATAGGCTGGAGGATGTCCTCCGGAAGTTGTCTTAATTACTGTGTAAGTCCACGGAAGGGGGTGAAAACCGTGAGCCTCATAGTTTTGTAATGAAGTCAATGTACCCAGAGAAGGACGGAAGCTAGCTGTCCACCGGCTTACACCATGGTGCTACCCTTACAGAGTGCTGTTGAGTCTACTATAGACCTTCTTTGCAAAATAGTGTGTTTTAATCAGTTGTTTGGTGACGTGATTATATTTAATATAGTTTTAACTAAAAAGGATAACTTTTTAAATGTTTTACAATTTACATTTTCATGAAATTCACTGAGGAAGATGGTCCTCCCCTTCCTCCTCTGAAGAGACTCCACTGGTGTGTTGATACACCATCCAAAGTGTAATTAATAACTGCACCATGCTCAAAGGGATATTCAATGTCTGCTCTAAAATATATATTTATTTATATATCTACCAATAGGTGCCCTTCTTTGCGAACCATTGGAAAACTTTCCTGGTCTTTGTGGTTGAATCTGTGCTTTAAATTCCCTTCTCGACTTAGGAACCTTACTGATGTATGTGTGGGGTACAGAGATGGGGTAGTCATTTAAAAATCATGTGAAACACTATTATTGCTCACAGAGTTAGTCCATGCAACTTTATGTGACTTGTTGAGCACATTTCTACTCCTGAACTTATTTAGGCTTGCGATTGCTTTTTATTATTTACACATTTGTTAACATTTCTAAAAACATAATTACACTTTGACATTATGGGATATTGTGTGTAGATCAGTGACACAAAATCTCAATCTAATCCATTTTAATTCATACCGTAATACAACTAAATGTGGAAAAAGTCAAGGGGTGTGAATACTTTCTGAAGGCAATGTACAGAATATGGAGGTAGTCTTGAATCCACAAAACAGAAATGCAGATTTTAATATGAATACTTCAAACAGCCAACCAAAAAACATAAATTGAGCTTGAAGCCTGTTTTTAGAGCTTTGTGCACAATGGAAAGTTTTTATTGAACATTTTGTCTCTTGGCTGAGAGAGAGAGAGAGAGAGAGAGAGAGAGAGAGAGAGAGAGAGAGAGAGAGAGAGAGAGAGAGAGAGATTCAAATGAATTTCAATTTCAGAAAACTGGCTGGTCCGAATAAATCATAATAAAATTGGAACTTGTGGCCTGTCATCTCCCAACGATCTGCTACCTTGGGACAGTGCTGAAACCTCTCCCATCATATGCCCCAGTGAAGCAGAGATTATGGAAAAGAGCACGGAGAGGCTTTCTGTGCCAGAGGGAAAGTTTTTCAAAAGGGGATTAAAATACAGCTCACTTTTTTAAAAAGGGCTTCCTCTTTGCCATGTATATATTTTAGCCCATGCCTGTTTCCCATGAGAATTGGCTATCCTGAGTCATAGTCTTGATCTATTCTTGTGCAATTCATTAGTAATTGCATAGTCTTGGAAATTCATATGACCATTTTCAATCTGTCTGAATCAGCACAACTATATTATTATCCGACATGTGTTGGAAAGGCCTGTGTTCTTGGTCACCCATAAAATGTCTCAACAGGCATAACTGTAATTATGACTGTCGCCATTACTTTGTTGGTGGCCAGCATGTGGCTAGCATGTTGCAGTCAATGTGCAGTGCAATGTTTCAATGTTAACTGGCCATGGAACAACGTAAAATATAGAAAATGCAGTTGGATAGATGTCCTTTGGGTGGTTGACCATTCTTGATACACACGGTAAACTGTTGAGCGTGAAAAACCCAGCAGCGTTGCAGTTCTTGACACAAACTGGTGCACCTGGCACCTACTACTATACCCTGTTCAAGACACTTTGTCACACCCTGATCTGTTTCACCTGTCCTTGTGATTGTCTTCACCCCCCTCCAGGTGTTTCCCAACTTCCCCATTATTCCCTGTGTATTTATACCTGTGTTTTCTGTTTGTCTGTTGCCAGTTTGTCAGGTTAACAAGCACTTTTGTTCTCAGCTCCTGTTTTTCACAGTCTCTCTTTTTCCTCGCCCTCCTGGTCTTGAACCTTGCCTGTCCTGACTCTGAGCCCACCTGCCTGACCACTCTTCCTGAGCCTGCCTGCCGACCGGTACCTTTGCCCCACCTCTGGATTGTTGACCTTTGCCTACCCTGAGCCTGCCTGCCATCCGGTACCATTGCTCCACCTCTGGTTAACTGACCCCTGCCTGCCCCTGTTGGAACAATAAACCACTGTCAAGTCGACGTGTCAGCATCTGGGTCTTACCTTGAATTCCGATCTTTTGTCTTACCTATTCACACTCTGAATGGCACACATACACAATCCATGTCTCAAGGCTTAAAATCCTTATTTAATTAACCTGTCTCCTCCCCTTCATCTACACTAGTTGAAGTGTATTTAACAAGTGACATCAATAAGGGATCATACTGTGGCTTTCACCTGGATTCACTTAGTCAGTCTACGTAATGGAAAGAGGTGTTCATAATGTTTTGTACACTCAGTGTATACAGTATGTCACACTATAGTGCACAGCAGTAGCAGAATGAGGGGATTATATAGACAGAAGCAGAATGAGGGAATGCCACAGACAGGAACATAATGAGGGAATGGCATAGACATGAGCAGAATAAGGGAATGGCATAGACAGGAGCAGAATGAGGGAATGCCACAGACAGGAGCAGAATGATGGAATTCCATAGACAGAAGCAGAATGAGGGAATGCCACAGACAGGAGCAGAATGAGGGAATGGCATAGACAGGAGCAGAATAAGGGAATGCCACAGACAGGAGCAGAATGAGGGAATGGCATAGACAGGAGCAGAATGAGGGAATGCCACAGACAGGAGCAGAATGAGGGAAATGGCATAGACAGGAGCAGAATGAGAGAATGTCACAGCAGTAGCAGAATGAGGGAATGCCATAGACAGGAACAGAATGATGGTAGCCCCCGACATGCCTTGCACCCAATGCTTATCAATTAGATGTAAGGGAAATGTCAGCCTCTCAAAGTGTGGGTCCCGCTGACTTTTCTGTGTATTGTTTGTCACATTCCAGAGACGTAAAACATGTCAACATGGCACAAAGCAACCCTCCAGTGGTTTCAAATTGGCCCGGAGGGAGTTGTGGGCGCACTTTGGTCTTTTCTCGAAATGGCAAGATACTCTGAGGACAAACTTCATCTAAAAATGCATCCGTCATATGGAACACATCTCTCTGCATCTTATGAAATGGACTATGGAGAAAAGTGCTATTGTGTGAGAAATCTTGCTCCAGTATTTAAATGTGCTATATATTATGCATGGCTTTAGCAAATTAGCAACGCTACACACGTATTATAGTAGCTATCTATATATTCTGCGTACCCTGTTCGGTTACTCTGTTGGGCGCTGGATCTGATAAATGGATAGTGCTATTCTTCTTTTATAGCATTTTGAGAGAACAGTGTGATTTGCTCTGGATCTTTGCACAAATCACAAATGGCCACCTATACTTTGCACTCAATCAATTTCCATTAATAAACATTGGTAGATACAGTAGATACTGACATGGCAATACAGGGATCTTATACTTGAATGGATATTGTAGAACTACATATTCACTTGGGAAAATAAATATGTATCGGCTATCTTCCTTTTCGACCAAAACTTAATGTATAGAAATTGATTGAGTGTAAAGTATAGTTATCCATTTGTGATTTGTGCAAAGATCCCTGTGCCCAAGGAAGCGAAGGTAACCTGCCTAAATGATTACCGCCCGTGGCATTCACTTCGGTAGCCACGAAGTGTTTGAAAGGCTGGTCATGGCTCACATCAACAACATCTTCCCGGACAACCTCGACCCGCTCCAATTCACATTCCGCCCAACAGACCCACAGATGACCCAATCTCAATCGCACTCCACACTGCCCTTTCTCACCTAGACAAAAGGAACTCCTATGTGAGAAAGCTGTTCATTGACTACAGTTCAGCGTTCAACACCATAGTGCCCACAAAGCTCATCACTAAGCTAAGGACTCTGGGACTAAACACCTCCCTCTGCAACTGGATCCTGGACTTCCTGACGGGCCTCCCCCAGGTGGTAAGTGTAGGCAACAACATGTCTGTCACACTGATCCTTAACACTGGGGCCCCCCAGGGATGTGTACTTAGTCCCCTCCTGTATTCCTTGTTCACCCAGGATTGCATGGCCAAACACAACTCCAACACCATCATTAAGTTTGCTGACGACACAACAGCCTGATCACCGACAACGATGAGACGCCCTATAGGGAGGAGATCAGAGAACTGGCAGTGTGGTACCAGAACAACAACCTCTCCCTCAATGTGAGAAAGACAAAGGAGCAGATCATGGACTACAGGTAAAGGAGGTCCGAACAGGCCCCCATTAACATCGATGGGGCTGTAGTGGAGCAGGCCGAGAGTTTCAAGTTCCTTGGTGTCCACATCACCAACGAACTATCATGCTCCAAACATACCAAGACAGTCGTGAAGAGGGCACAACAAAACCTTTTCCCCTCAGGAGACTGTGAAGATTTGACATGGGTCCCGAGATCCTCAAAAGGTTCTACATCTGCACCATCGATAGCATCATGACCGGTTGCATCACCACCTGGTATGGCAACTGCTCGGCATCTGAACATAAGGCACTACAGAAGGTATTGCGAACGGCCCAGTACATCACTGGGGCCAAGCTTCCTATATAATAGGCGGTGTCAGAGGAAAGCCCAGAAAATTGTCAGAGACTCCAGTCACCCAAGTTATAGACTGTTTTCTCTGCTACCACACGGCAAGCGGTACCGGAGCGCCAAGTCTAGGACCAAAAGGCTCCTCAACAGCTCATACCCCCAAGCCATAAGACTGCTGAACAATTAATAATTTACATTGACCCCCCCTCTTGCTGACACTCGCTGTTTGTTTGTTACCTATGCATAATCACTTCGACCCCACCTACATGTACAGATGACCTCAATTAGTCTGTACCCCTGCACACTGACTCGGTACCTGTGCCCCCTGTATATAGCCTCATTATTGTTATTCTTATTGTGTTACTTTTTGTTATAACTTTTTATTTTAGCCTTCTTGGTAAATATTTTCTTCTTCTTCTTGAACTGCACTGTTGATTAAGGGCTTGTAAGTAAGAATTTCACGGTAAAGTCTACACTTGTTGTATTCGGCGCATGTGGCAAATAAAGTTTGATTTGATTTTGATATTTCATTTTTTCCAAACAGAAGCTACTGTTCTAATATGTATCTTTGTTCTGGGAATCCAGCAACATCTAATAACTGTGGCTATATTAAAAACACCATGTCATAATGAAGATGGAGCTGTGTTTTTGTGTTCCATGAATAGTATCCGGGCAATCTTTCTGTCGCAAGGCATTTTCTTATTTGCTGATATTGTTGACTAGAACGGTTTATCCAAGGCCACTGCAGATAGGCCTGTTACAGTGTATATATGCAAAAGCTAACCTGCTCTCAACTGCCAGTATTCAATTTGAAAATGAGAAAGTCTATTGATGTTTGACTCATTGAAATATTAATATTCACAACTAACCCCTGCACAGTGATGAGAATTTGAAGTGGAGTACTGAGCAAATGCTTTCAACGCTGCATTATCAGATAGCTCACAAAATATTTTCAGCTTCCGACCTCTGCCTTTTAAACTGTAGCAATATCACACATATTGGTTCACCTGTTCTTGTTTTTTCCCCCAATGTGGCATCAATTATTCACTCATACAGCAGGAAAAATAAATCATACCTTGAGATTCATTCTGAATGGGCTAATCTCTTCTCTCACACAACACAGGTCGTATCAAGTGCCATCTGCAATTCGATTACTTCTTCAGCGCCAGGATGTTTCATTTGTGACAAAAAGCTTTTTTTTTTGTATCTCGTAAAATAAATAGATTACATTGTAAAATGATGATATTGTCAGATTATGTCCCATGTGACTGCTACACAATCTTCAGAAATCATGTTTTCTTCCTAGGAAATTATAATCTGCGTTGTGTGCTTTGGGGGAACTAGAATGGAGAGTCTTGGGAAGTTTTGAGCTGTAATCGGTTTAGTGGAGATAATCAAGTAATTGAGGGAAATGTTCAAGTCTGCAGCATGTTTCTTGGAAACTATACCCGGCCATGGACATCATTATACCACTTCAGGGGCTTTTGAGGTCAGTGGAAACAATTTAATCCTAATGTTAACCACTTGATTCATGACATTACAGAAATACAGCAGAGAGGTCAGGGTTGAGGTCAGAAGTATTATAGGTTGGCTAGTAGAGTAATAACCTCATAAATTAGAGAATGTGGAGTTCTCATATTGACAGTTTATTGACTCAGAACTCACAGGCTACTGTCTGGCCGTAGCCTACACCAAATAAATCAGATCAAAAAAAGAATACCTCACTGTCGGGACATGAAAAGAGAGAACAATACCAGCATGGCAATATAACAGATATGCAGTGCCCAGCCCCCTGCCCCCACTGTTCCACCAACCACAAGGCCACCTGACACTGATTCCAGGCATTCTCTTGATTGGCAGACAGCAGGGGGACTTGGCATGCTGGACCTCGCGAAACCCACCACAAATGGATGAACCTATCCTACCCTTAAGGAAAAAACATTAATTTAATTTAATTTAATTTCACATGATCACATGTGACAACATGTGAAGCGACATGGGAGAACAAGATCTTGTGAAATTAATGTGAAATGAATGTTACAACATGGGGATGCAAAATGTCAACATGTGACAACGTGAAACTACACGTTACAACATGTGATCACATGTGAAAACATGATCTCATGTGAATTATTTTTGACAACGTGGGAAGCAACATTTCAACATGTGATACCAGGAAATTACAAGTGAAAACATTTGAGCACATGTGAAAGCTGAGATGTCAATTGTCTTTTAGGAAACTTCACTTTAAAAGACATTAGTTCAATTTAAGCAATTGACATTAGTTCAATTTAAGCAGTCATGGTCCCCTCCAGGTTTAGTCAAGGTTTTGTCTAGTTTGCGGTTTGTTCCAAGGATTTCCCAAGGATGTGTTTAGGACGTTCTCAGAATGTTGTGTCATGGTCCCCTAAAAGGTTTTGCCTAGTTGCGTTAAAAATAGAGTAAATCTACAACTAGTTACTGTATTTTTACAGCTAAATTAAGATGTTAAAGGAATCTGGTTACTTCAGACTAAATTTGAACTCTTTGGATTTGAACTCACAACCTCTTAGTTGCTAGCCATCTGAAGTTCCCGCTGAGCCACCAGGTCTATGGATACAGATGAGACTGACTATACATTTATTGCCAAGCATACATTTCAGCATTTTGCCTAAAGTTGCAGTACAAATAAAGTAAATATATACAACAACTTTATTTATATAGAATTGCAGTATGCTACTGTATTCGGAATTCAATTACTGTCAAATCTGGTATAATTATGTGCTGTGAACAGAATTGGGACTCAGCCTTAAATGGGATTTGAACGATTAACCCATTGCTCGCTACAACCTGTAACACTACAGAAACCAGATGTGAAGGTTCTGGGCTGGTGAGTGGTGCAGTGATCTAAGGTTCTGCATCTCAGTGCTAGAAGTGTCCCTACAGACCCTGGTTCAATTCCAGGTATCATGACTGGGAGTCCCACATGGTGGTGCACAATTGACCCAGTGTTGCTGGGGTAGGCTGTCATTGTAAATAATTATTATTTCTTAACAGACTTTCCCAGTTAAATAAAGGTGAAAAAAACATGTGGTTGTGAGGCCGGTTGGCCGTACTGCCTAGATCTTTAAAACAACATTGGAGGCAGCATATTGTAGAGCAATGAACATTCAAATCTCTGGCAAAGCTCTGGTGGACATTTCTGCAGTCAGCATTCCAATTACATGCTCCCTCAACATTTTATACATCTGTGGCATTGTTTTGTGTCACAAAACTGCACATTTTAAAGTGTGCCTTTATTGTCCCCAGCACAAGGTGTGTAATGATAATGGTGTTTAAGCAGCTTCTTGATATACCACACTTGTCCGGTGGATGGATTCTCTTGGCAAGGGAGAAATGCACACTAACAAGGATATAAACCAATTTGTATACACAATTTAAGAGAAATAAGCTTTTTGTGCATATATGAAACATTTCTGGGATTTTTTACTTCAGCTCGTGAGACATGGGACCAACACTTTACATGTTGTGGTTATATTTTTCTTCAGTGTATATTAACACAATCAAAAATAAGAGTATAGTTAGGGTACTGCATTGTTCCCTGGGGTACAACAGGTCAAAGGTGCACTTCACAGCTTCACACTTCACAAAAAGGTCCAAGGTACAATCTCCCATACCGTGTAGTTATAGGAGAATCTTCAACCCAATATTTTGAATATAAGGTACGATCATCACTGCGCTATAAAATATACTGTAGGTGCGGGCAATGTACCAGTTGGGGCTCATTAGCATATTTTGGGCTTGGATAAATGTATGTGTATTTGTGCTAACCGTCAATGAAAGTGTTGGAGCAGTCAATCTTTTTGCCAATGCAGGTTAAAAAACTTCTTTAACACTGTTCTCTAAAATTTGCAAGAAAATCTGGGAATAAGGAGATGCTGTAAAGAGGGTATGGTACATTTTTCAGTAACTTAATGGCAACTTGTTGCCAGAAGTTGTTGTGAATTTGTCATTTCTTAACTGTAAGCTTCTTACCAGGAAGTATATTTTGTATTTGCTAAATGACACTTACTGCCGCTAGCAAGCCTTGCCAGTAACGTACTGTGCCCTAACTGACATTTCTGTTGACAGCATGCACATCACTTGCTGATTGGCAGCATACTGTAGCAGCAGTTGCCTGCTAGAAGATTACAGGAGTGGCTTATTTGAGGTGTGGCTTTTAAGCTAGATCATTTTGGTCTCCCATGAGTGGGAATGTCATCCCAGTTAAAGTGGTGCATTCATAAACAGTCATCTTGTATACTGTTAGTTCTGCAGCCTTAAAGGGAGACATAAGTGCATCTCCCACCAAGAGCTGTTTGATATTTAATTCATAGCTAGTGCCCATGTTACAGTAATACTCACTTACCAACCTGTCAGGGACTGTGACATATTAGTTACTATGATTTTGACAATAACATGCTAGCAATTAGTCAGTTACTGAAAATTTAAGATCAACTTCCAGTGAACCAGATGTCATTAAGCCTTAGGAAGAAGCACAGTACCACACTTGATTGCCATGGCGTCTTACAGACACTGCATAACTAACAGGGTCAGAAGAGCTGCTCAACATTTGGCAACATAACAATAAAACTACTTAAACTGGTAGAACATTTCGACTGATGGTTGGCACAAATACAAAATATTTTTAGATCATGCCCCCAAATATGTTAATGAATCCTCACCAGCACATTGCCCCCACCCATATTTAAAAGTGCAGCAATGACTGTACCTAATCCTGCATTTTGAACCAAGTGGGATGTAGGAATATTTCATAAAGAACTGGGAAAAAGCCACTAAAACGGCCATTCAACTGGCTTTCTGAAGGCTTGGCACTTTAATAAATTGTGCCAAAAAACGGTTCATTACTCTGAGCTGAATTATCTGTTCACCATGCACTTTAGTGACATCTGCTGGTCAGCAATAAATTGCAGTGTGTGTTTAGCAGGTATACTTTTTTTTCCTCCACTGTTTTCATCAAAACTCTGTGGTGCAGGGATAAGTAGTTGACTTTTGTAGTCTATAATTAGTTTGAACACCAGGTTCAAATCATGGTTGCTTTCAAGCTCACTATTTTTCAAAAACGTAATCCTTGGAATTACTTAGGATGCTTAAGACAGAAGCTTATACTATACTAAATGTAAGAAGATTATTTGAACAACAGTGCAGAGAGTGTGGTTTCACATCAATCAATTTTCTAAATAGAGTGCCTTTAACAATATCTGACTCCCTTCTCTACCTGCTAAGCTATTGGTCATGTGAAACCTTCTGTACAAAATCCTAACTACACCGTAAAAAAAATATAACTGCAACAAACAAAAATGTCTACGATTTCCTGAGTTGCAGTTCATGTAAGGAAATCAATTGAAATAAATTCATTAGGCCCTAATCTATGGATTTCACATGACTGGGAATACAGATATGCATCTGTTGGTCACAGGTCCCTTTTTAAAAAGGGTAGAGGCGTGGATCAGAAAACCAGTCAGTATCTGGTGTGCCCACCATTTGCCTCATGCAGCACGACACATCTACCTTGCTTAGAGTTGTTCAGGTTGTGATTGTGGCCTGTGGAATGTTGTCCCACTCCTCTTCGATGGCTGTGAGAAGTTGCTGAATATTGGCGGGAACTGGAACACGTTGTCGTACACGTCGATCCAGAGTATCACAAACATGTTCAATGGGTGACATGTCTGGTGAGTGTGCAGGCCATGGAAGAACGGGGACATTTTCAGCTTCCAGGAATTGTGTACAGATCCTTGCGACATGGGACCATGCATTATCATGCTGAAACATGAGGTGATGGCATGACAACAGGTATCAGGATCTCGTCATGGTATCTCTGTGCATTTAAATTGCCATCGATAAAATGCAATTGTGTTCATTTTCCATAGATTACGCCTGCCCATACCATAACCCCACTGCGAGGCACTCTGTTCACAACATTGACATGAGCAAATAACTCACCCACACGACGCCATATACACTATCAGTCATCTGCCCGGTGTCATGTCTTTGGCATCATTAAACTGAAGACTTATTTTTATCAAATAAATTCTCTGTAATTATTATTACGTGATTAAACTAACTTAATCATGTAACTGTAATTGACTAGGAAGTCGGGGCACCAAGGAAAATATTCAGATTACAAAGTTATAATTTTCCTAATATAACTTTCAAATATTTTAATATCTGATCAATTAGTCTTCTAATTAATGAATTATTATTTACCTTACGTTAGTCTCATTCCAATTGTCGAAAATTGTTGGTTATCTGCACGAACCCAGTCTTCACTATTAATCATCCATACATCAATTGTCTTAAATAATTTATTTACTAACTAAATAATCAATCACAGAAATGCACACAAACAAACAAGTAGATATGGTTACAAGGAAATGATAGGGGAATGTGCCTAGTGGGCTAAACCGGCATGGCGGCTTGTTAGACAAAGGGACTGAGGAGGGCGCGAAAGATAAGACACTACAGAGTTGATAATTATAAGAATTTAAATGCTATTCCTTTGCACATGAACACTCACTAATTTGGGAATAATTGCAATCAATATATGCTCAGTGTGTCGTCGTGATCTCTGTTGGAAAGTTTGTTTCTGTTGGAGAGTTTGCACAGGTGTGTGCATTTGTTTCACAGATGTTTCCCGCCGAAACTCTAACATGTTCCAAAGTGAATACAGGAACAATATTTCTAACATAGAACGTGGGGAATGGTCATAGGTGATCTAAAGTATAATAATGTAATTTTGGTTGTTATTTTGTTATGTCATTATTAATATTATAAAGAAAATATTGTAACTTGAAAAGTCTCCATCCTTTACTTGTGTATGATATATGAAAATATATGAATATATATGATATATGAAAAAATGTGTTTTTGTTAAGAGAGGGATGTGATCTTAGAAACTATAAGAGGAAATTGTTTCTATAACTTTGTACAGGTGAGTAGTCACTCTGAAGTCTCAACACGAGGTAGAGACGATGAAGTCACCTCCCGGACAATGACTGGTACAGCTAATTAGCTGTCCTAAATGAAGTATCTAGAAAAGTGAATTTAAGTGGGACCATTCTACTACTCTTCTCAAATCACCGTAGTATGCTACTCTC
This sequence comes from Oncorhynchus mykiss, assembly GCF_057628025.1. Taxonomy (NCBI): domain Eukaryota; kingdom Metazoa; phylum Chordata; class Actinopteri; order Salmoniformes; family Salmonidae; genus Oncorhynchus; species Oncorhynchus mykiss. The sequence goes on along the minus strand of NC_143028.1, from coordinate 35,342,744 downwards.
ATCCCCCACTGGGAACCATCGACACGGCTAGCTAGCCTATCTTCAAATAAGCAGCTTCCAGAGAGAATGGAAAGTTGAATGAACTCTGCAATGGATGATGGCAGAGGAGAGCAACAGTGAAAAGAGATGGGTGGGGACCCCTTTTGGATAATCAAAGCCTTACAAGTGTGACGCAGAAAGGCCCAACACCCTTTCTAAGAAGGCCTGCTTCCGACAGCGATACACGGCGAACCAAGGCATTTACACATAAATATATTCATGATTTCTTACTCCAAATGGGCGGCGGTTCGTATGCAAAGTATATGATTACTGTGATAGTAGTATATCCACACACTCTCAAATATACGGTTGCAGTACAGTGTTGTTCCCTGGTGTACAAAAAGGTCATTGATACATATTGGAACCTTTTAGGATAATCTAGTATAATGGTAAATGTTTCTACAGAATATATGTAACATAATGCTGTGTTCGTATCCATGTGTAAGGTTGGTATTTATCAGCTGTGAAGTCGTAAACACCAGTTGGATGCTTTCATGTGTTTGGAAATCATTGAGAAACGCCAACTTGGCTAATGGCAAACAAGCTGAATCAACCATAAACTAAAAGTACAGCTATGATGCTTGTAAACAAGTTATATAATTCAAAACCATATTAATAGATTGTTTTTTATACGTGATGTCTTGTTCTTACATGTAACTGCTGAAAATGCTGTTATCGAGGTAATTTCTTTGGTTGGATGTCAGAGATCAGCATGTGAGAGAAGTCAGAACTTAGGGATAATACATGCATTGTTGATACCGGAGCTACAAGGCACAAGTCGAAATCGCTAAGCAGCTAACTTCGAGGCAGCGTGCCGAAGCAGTGTGTGTATCACTTTATCAGAAGTACTTCATCAATGATATCCAAAGCCTTGTTTGATTCCGACCTCTAATGGACCACCATTCTTACAAATATATACTGAACAAAAATATAAACACAACATGTAAAGTGTTGGTCCCATGTTCCATGGACTGAAATAAAACATCCCATGAATTTTCCATATACACAAAAAGCTTATTTCTCTAAAATTTTGTGCACACATTCGTTTACATCCCTGTTAGTGTGCATTTCTCCTTGGCCAAGATAATCCATCCACTTGATATGTGTCGAGACTTTACTTTCATTAATCTCATGACTGTTATCTATCTAATCAACTAACTATGTTTATTTGTTACCCAATTAAATTAATCATGTAAAAATGTATGAATTAGGTTTTATGGCACCACAAGAGCGGTTGTTTAGCCTCTCTTGGGTAGGGGGCAGTATTTTCATGTCCGGATGAAAAGCGTGCCCGAAGTAAACTGCCTGTTACTCAGGCCCAGAAGCTAGGATATGCATATAGTAGATTTGCATATAGCATATTTGTAGATTTGGATAGAAAACACTCTAAAGTTTCTAAAACTGTTAAAATAATGTTTGTGAGGATAACAGAACTGATATGGCAGGCGAAACCCCAAGGACAAACCACCCCCCCCCCCCCCCCCCCAAAAGAAATTCAGCTTAACACTGTTTTCAATGGCTGTCACTTTTATTATAAGGCAAAGTCCTCCCAGATTGCAGTTCCTATGGCTTCCACTAGATGTCAACAGTCTTTAGAAAGAGTTTCAGGCTGGTTTTTGGAAAAATGAGCCAGAAAGTGTAGTTTTTCTAGGTGGCTCCCGTTTTGGCTGTAGTGTTTCCAAGCACGTGAATGAGAACGCGTTCTTTGGTATTTTTCTTCGGTAAAGACAATAACAAATCAAATCAAATAAAATGTTATTTGTCACATACACATGGTTAGCAGATGTTAATGCGAGTGTAGCGAAATGCTTGTGCTTCTAGTTCCGACAATGCAGTAATAACCAACAAGTAATCTAGCTAACAATTCCAAAACTACTACCTTATAGACACAAGTGTAAGGGGATAAAGAATATGTACATAAAGATATATGAATGAGTGATGGTACAGAGCGGCATAGGCAAGATACAGTAGATGGTATTGAGTACAGTATATACATATGAGATGAGTATGTAAACAAAGTGGCATAGTTAAAGTGGCTAGTGATACATGTATTACATAAAGATGCAGTAGATGACAGAGTACAGTATATACGTATACATATGAGATTAATAATGTAGGGTATGTAAACATTATATTAGGTAGCATTGTTTAAAGTGGCTAGTGATATATTTTACATCATTTCCCATCAATTCCGATTATTAAAGTGGCTGGAGTTGAGTCAGTGTGTTGGCAGCAGCCACTCAATGGAAGTGGTGGCTGTTTAACAGTCTGATGGCCTTGAGATAGAAGCTGTTTTTCAGTCTCTCGGTCCCAGCTTTGATGCACCTGTACTGACCTCGCCTTCTGGATGATAGCGGGGTGAACAGGCAGTGGCTCGGGTGGTTGTTGTCCTTGATGATCTTTATGGCCTTCCTGTGACATCGGGTGGTGTAGGTGTCCTGGAGGGCAGGTAGCAGGGGCAGTTTGCCCCCGGTGATGCGTTGTGCAGACCTCACTACCCTCTGGAGAGCCTTACGGTTGTGGGCCGAGCAGTTGCCGTACCAGGCGGTGATACAGCCCGACAGGATGCTCTCGATTGTGCATCTGTAGAAGTTTGTGAGTGCTTTTGGTGACAAGCTGAATTTCTTCAGCCTCCTGAGGTTGAAGAGGCGCTGCTGCGCCTTCTTCACGATGCTGTCTGTGTGGGTGGACCAATTCAGTTTGTCTGTGATGTGTACGCCGAGGAACTTAAAACTTACTACCCTCTCCACTACTGTTCCATCGATGTGGGGCCCCAGTGTTGAGGATCAGCGGGGTGGAGATGTTGTTGCCTACCCTCACCACCTGGGGGTGGCCTGTCAGGAAGTCCAGTACCCAGTTGCACAGGGCGGGGTCGAGACCCAGGGTCTCGAGCTTGATGATGAGCTTGGAGGGCACGATGGTGTTAAATGCCGAGCTGTAGTCGATGAACAGCATTCTCACATAGGTATTCCTCTTGTCCAGATGGGTTAGGGCAGTGTGCAGTGTGTTTGAGATTGCATCGTCTGTGGACAGAAAGCAAATTGGAGTGGGTCTAGGGTGTCAGGTAGGGTGGAGGTGATATGGTCCTTGACTAGTCTCTCAAAGCACTTCATGATGACGGAAGTGAGTGCTACGGGGCGGTAGTCGTTTAGCTCAGTTACCTTATCTTTCTTGGGAACAGGAACAATGGTGGCCCTCTTGAAGCATGTGGGAACAACAGACTGGGATAGGGATTGATTGAATATGTCCGTAAACACACCAGCCAGCTGGTCTGCGCATGCTCTGAGGGTGCGGCTGGGGATGCCGTCTGGGCCTGCAACCTTGCGAGGGTTAACACGTTTAAATGTTTTCCTCACGTCGCCTGCAGTGAAGGAGAGTCCGCATGTTTTGGTTGCAGGCCGTGTCAGTGGCACTATATTGTCCTCAAAGCGAGCAAAAAAGTTATTTAGTCTGCCTGGGAGCAAGACATCCTGGTCCGTGACGGGGCTGGTTTTCTTTTTGTAATCCGTGATTGACTGTAGACCCTGCCACACACCTCGTGTCTGAGCCGTTGAATTGAGATTCTACTCTGTCTCTATACTGACGCTTAGCTTGTTTGATTGCCTTGCGGAGGGAATAGCTACACTGTTTGTATTCGGTCATGTTTCCGATCACCTTGCCCTGATTAAAAGCAGTGGTTCGCGCTTTCAGTTTCACGCGAATGCTGCCATCAATCCACGGTTTCTGGTTTGGGAATGTTGTAATCGTTGCTATGGGAACGACATCTTCAACGCACGTTCTAATGAACTCGCTCACCGAATCAGCGTATTCGTCAATGTTGTTGTTTGATGCAATACGAAACATATCCCAGTCCACGTGATGGAAGCAGTCTTGGAGTGTGGAATCAGATTGGTCGGACCAGCGTTGAACAGACCTCAGCGCGGGAGCTTCTTGTTTTAACGATTCTCTGTCTTAAATTTTATCATTTGTTTACGTATTAGGGTACCTAAGGTTCGATTATAACGTTGTTTGACTTGTTTGGAAAAGTTTATTAGTAACGTTTGGCATTAATTTTGTATGCATTTTGATGGAGGGATGGAGGGAAACCGAGTGGATTATTGACTGAAGCGTGCCAGCTAAACTGAGCTTTTATAGATATAAAGAAGGACATTATCGAACAAAAGGACCATTTGTGATATAACTGGGACATTTTGGAGTGCCAACAGAAGAAGATCATCAAAGGTAAGGCATTTATTATATCGCTATTTCTGACTTTCGTGTCTCACCTGCCTGGTTGAAATATGTTTTTCATGGTTTTGTGTGCTGGGCGCTCTCCTTAGATAATCGCATGGTGTGCTTTCGACCGTAAATCCTTTTTGAAATCTGACACAGCGGCTGGATTAACAAGAAGTTTAAGCTGCATTTTGATGTATTACGCTTGTGATTTTATGAAAGTTAAATATTTATAATTCTGTAGTTTGAATTTCACGCTCTGCAAATTCATCGGATGTTGGCCAGGTGGGATGCTACCGTCCCATAAGAAGTTAAAGATTTACCATCTCCCGAATTAAACTCTAAAGGTCTTTACCTATTACATCCATAAAGCAGTCAAAATAATAATCATAACCCCGTCTCATGTCATCATTCTGAACAGTCGTAACCTCCTGCATCGGCAAAAATCCCAGCCTTACTTATGATTCAGTACTACACAAATTGGTTTAATTATTTATTTACAAGCTAACTAAATGATATCACAGGATAAACATACACATGTAATACACTAGAAACAGGCCCCTAGCAGACTGACACAATATTGTGGCTTGTTACAAAAGAGATGGAGAGGGCGAGAGAGAGAGAGAGAGAGAGACATAATACTTTGGTACATTTAGAAACTATATACAGTAGAGTCCTAAGCGTGCAAACCAATGTAAGGTCATGTCCATTTGAATTCCAGAAAGTGAACCCAATTTTCCAGGTATTTAAAGTAATTGCAATTAGAATTTTGTGTATTTCCTGAATACAGTTCGGTGCTGTACAGTTTATATTTACTGTACAAATACAATTCAGCTGTATAAAAACAGTAAGTTGTTTCCACAATTTTCATCGCAACTCAGTAACCGGTAACTACTACTACTACTGCTACTACTGACGATGCGCTCCCCAAATTTCACCAGGCTCACTGTTCATTAACTCTTGGAAGTGCTTGCACAAAGGATAGTAACATCTCATCCTGTGTTCTTGGAATCTATAAAACTACAGGATTTTTATAAAAGTTTGTGTCATAAGCATATCTAAGCAAGTATCCTATACATTTAAATGCAATTACAAGTGAGGGGTGCCAAGTTAATTTGCAGGATGAGCCAAAAAGTACCCAAGTTCATTGCGATTCACAGGAAATATATAGCAAAATATTATTACCATAAAATGACACAAGTTGTGTCATGTGAACATGAGTTTTTGGAACACTTCATGTGACATTTCACATGCAAAAGGTTTTGGGGGAACAATTGGCATGACATGTCAATGATGTGAAAACGTCTATTTTTGGAACACTTCATGTGACATTTCACATGTAAAAAATGTGTTTTGGAAAACTTCACTTATGACGTTTCACATGTGACATTTCCCATGTTGAACATGCTTTTGGAACAGTTTTCTGGAACACCTCATGTGACATTTCACATGAAAAAGTCTCTTTTTTTATACTTCACATGTGACATTTCACACATGTGAAGTTCACACCATGTGACATTTAATGAAAAACTGTTTGGAACATTTCACTTGTGAAAATATGTGTTTTTGGAACATTTCACGTGTGAAAAGAAACTCACATGACCTATACATGTTTTCACATGCAATTGCAAATGTTACCAATATTCAGTCAAAGCATGACCCAACCTGGGGTTTGAACTCACAACTCCTTGATTTGAGGTACCCTGGCCTTTCTGTTGCACCACAACGTCAATAGCATTCGCATCCACATTCATTACCTATTCTCTTTTGCACTTAGCAAAAGAGTAACATCTGCGCTGCTACACTACTTGACCAAAAGTATGTTGATCATCTCATTCCAATATCATGGGTATTAATATGGAGTTGGTCACCCCTTTGCTACTATAACAGCCTCCACTCTTCTGGGGAGGCTTTGCACTAGATGTTGGAACATTGCTGCGGCGACTTGTTTCCATTCAGCCACAAGAGCATTAGTGAGGTCGAACACTGATTTTGGGCGATTAGGCCTAGCTCGTAGTCGGCGTTCCAACTCATCCCAAAGGTGTTTAATGGAGTTGAGGTCAGGGCTCTGTACAGGCCAGTCAAGTTCTTCCACACCAATCTTGACAAATCATTTCTGTATGGATCTTGCTTTGGGCACAGGAGCATTGTTATGCTGAAACAGGAGAGGGCCTTCCCCAAAAAGTTGCCACAAAGTTGGACGCACAGAGTCGTCTAAAATGTCATTGTATGCTGTAGAGTTAAAATGTCACTTCACTGGAATTAAAGGGGCCTAGCCCGAACCATGAAAAACAGCCCCAGGCCATTATTCCTCCTCCACCAAACTTTACCGTTGGCACTATGCATTCGGACAGGTAGCATTCTCCTGGCATCAGGCAAATCCAGATTTGTCCTCCAGACGAATCGTGATTCATCACTCCAGAGAATGTGTTTTTCCACTGCTCCAGAGCGCAATGGCGGTGAGCTTTACACCACTCCAGCCGACACTTGGCATTGCTCATGGTGATCTTAGTCTTGTTTGCAGCTGCTCGGCCATGGAAACCCATTTAATGAAGATCACAACGAACAGTTATTGTACTGACGTTGCTTCCAGAGGCAGTTTGGAACTTGGTAGTGAGTGTTGCAAATGAGGACAGACGATTTTTACATGCTACGTGCTTCAGCACCCGGTGGTCCAGTTCTGTGAGCTTATGAGGCTTATCACTTTGCAGCTGAGCTGTTGTTGCTACTAGACTTTTCCACTTCACAATAACAACACTTACAGTTGACCGGGTCAGCTCTAGCAGGGCAGAAATTTGATGAACTGACTTGTTGGAAAGGTGGCATCCTATGATGGTGCCACATTGAAAGTCACTGAGCTCCTCAGTAAGGCTGTTCTACTGCCAATGATTGTCTATGGAGATTGCATTTCTGTGTGCTCAATTTTATACACCTGTGGGTGGCTGAAATAGCCACTAATTTGAAGGGGTGTCCACATACTTTTGTATAGATAGTGTATTTTAGTTATCAGTTATTCTGACTATTCTCTAATTTATTTAATTGACTTATTTCAGAAATGTTAGGGTTTTCTGTATAGTGGTATAGTTGTTGTCATGGCATATTATTGTTTTAATGTAACAGCTGAACCACTATGATAAATATAATTGTTTTTTTAGTGTATTTTTAACAAAACTGAGATTTGCTTTGAAGATCCATAGTGTAGCAATACAGGTAGAATTGACACATACATGGTGGTGTTGCAGGAAGATTGGAATGCAGTGACGCAAGAGATTGTGAGTTCCACAATAGTTCATGTTGAATAATAATTACTGCATAAATAAACACACAATGTTATCAAATATGTAAGTTAAAAGCACTTTGTGTGTGTCATGAAGACAAGTTTTTGTTTGAAGGGCATCACCTGTAAAATCACATGTGAACATTTTAATCCACATGTAAAAGGTTATGCAATCATGTGAAAATCCATGTGACAATTCATGTCAAATACCATCACGTAAAGAGTTCCAAAAACATATGGATTTACATGATTTCACACTTTAATGTAGGTTCCCTGACCATGTAATTAGACTCATATAACACCTTTTGGTCGATTAAAATTAAATGAGGTGAATCATGATCACTAGTCATACAGTTGAAAATGTGTCCTGAATATTTAATCAGGGACATAACAATGGAACAGAGAATGTTAACCCATGATGCAATTAATTTCATTTATTCATCGAGCTGCCATGGCAGCTTAGTTCTGAAATTAACACCTTGTAATTTCCTATATTAAATTTCACACATTCAACCTTGAAGTGAATTAAGAATGTAAGGACTAAGCAGCACACCTCAGCTCTCAAACATCCCAGGGGCTAGTATCCTCTGTCTGATCCCCTGGAAGACATTTCACCTTTTACATCTAGCCTAAGGACCATGGGCAGCTTCTTTTCACACATATACTGCAGGTCAGCATTATAACTGACCCAGAAGAACACCAACCATAGCCATTGACTCTTACCATGGTACCAGGGTTGGAGCTGCACTGTTCAGATACTATTCAATCATAGAAATACACGCGTAGTGTTGATCAGGTTTTTAAAGCTGACTCATAATTGGGTAATCTGACCATTTGGCAATCTATTATAATCCTGTGCTAACAACAACCCTACAGTAGTCTACCGTGCAGTGTGAGACCACTTACCACTGTATCAAGAATGACACTTGAGATAGCCAAGTTGTTCTAATAATGACAAAGCCATAACTGTCTTATGCTTGTCTTAACTACCCTAATAAATGATGTTATTATCTTAGTGGCCATATTTTAATGCCCAGCTGACCACCAAGTATTATTTCAAAAAAGTATAATGGCACAAAATATTATGAATCAGTTGAAAATATCCACCATTATTTTGAGGAAGTGTGCTATTACAGGTATTTTATTGCCTGTGTGGAGTTATGGGAGAGAAGCATCCCAGTTGTCTTGGTGTTTTTCACACTGAGTTTTAAGAAAAACCAACACTCTTACCAAACTCCTCAAACCAGACAGGAATATTTGCGGTTACTTTTAAACAAGTGGAAACTATTTTGTGGTCTAACTAACAAATAATCTACCTTGAGTTAAAGAAAAACATGATATATGATGGGCTCATCCGCAGAAGAGACCTTGGTCTCAGCATGACTCCATGTCAAAATAAAGGTTAAATAAATGGTAGAAAAGAGAGACTGGAGGCAGGTTCTACAGTGATTTTCTGTAATGCCAGATAAGCTGGTTCCACAGCATGGAGCTACGGAGTACTGTAGGCGTGCTGGCAGTGTGTTCCTGACGACAGGGCTGTTAAACACTGCTGATTGTACTGTTATTTATGGTCCAGTATAAATGGGAAAATGCAACACCTGTCACATTCTGACCTTAGTTCCTTCATTATGTCTTTGTGTTAGTTTGGTCAGGGCGTGATTTGGGGTGGGTAGTCTATGTTCTTTTTTCTATGTTGTATTTCTGTGTTTGGCCTGGTATGGTTCTCAATCAGAGGCAGCTGTCGATCGTTGTCTCTGATTGAGAATCATACTTGGGTAGCCTGTTTTCCCCATTTTGGTTGTGGGTGATTATTTTCCGTGTCAGTGTTTGCTCCATACGGGACTGTGTCGGTTTCCATTTATTTTCTTATTCTTTTGTTTTCTGTGTTCAGTTATATTTCATAAAAATTATATTATGGACACTTACCACACTGCGCATTAGTCCGATCCTTCCTACTCCTCCTCAGAAGAGGAGGACGAAAACCGTTACAACACCATTATTGAATAATCGACATGGTCTCTGATCTTTCCCAAAACCAAGTTATAGAATGACAAATAGGCAATAGACCATTCACCATTGTGCGTTCTTTTTTCGGCCATTACTACTTCAATGGTGAGCATGTTGCTATATCTTGCTCTCAAGGAATGATGTTTGATCCCATTAATAGTGGAAACACCGGTCGAGTGACCACCAGGCTACTGTTGTAGATGACGTCATGGATAATTGATCAACAGAATTGTAATTTCAGGGACCAGTGTCCAATGTCCACTTTGGCCTGTAACCTTGTGGTCAGTGGAGGCTCCTCAGAGGAGGAAGCGGAGGATCATCATCCTCAGTGAAATTTCATGAAAATAAAAATAGTGAAACATTAAAACTATACTAAATACATTCATATATCACTGAAAATGTGATTAAAATACACTGTTTTGCAATGAAGGTCTACAGTAACTTCCACAGCACTGTCTGGGGTAACCGGAGGACAGATAGCTTTCGTCCTCCTCTGGCTACATTGACTTCAATACAAAACCTAGGAGGCTCGTAGGCCTCATCCCCTTCCATAGACATACACAGTAATTACGTCCGGAGGACGTCCTCCAGCCAATCAAAACTTTTGCAGTATGAACTGACTTCCATACAATCATAGAATTAGGATCAGAGAATGAACTTAGTGTGTTGTATTGGGATTGTGCCACTGAGCATTATGGGGGTTCTATGTGTTGAGAAGCTTGGTGACATGGTAGGATACAGATTAAGAATGAAGAGTGATAGCATTTTTTGCATATTATTCAATTCAAATTAGTTTTTTCAAATTACAGAAGACGGAGGAGGTATATTATACATTGTTTTCTTTATTTTTGTGTACAGTTAGTGCAATTTATTTAAATTTGCCTTGCTAACTTCAGTAGCAAGCTAGCTACCAGCGTTAGTGTGCAGTTTTCTCCACCAGAATGGTAGAATGGCCAACGGAAAAGGTACAAATTAAAAGTGAGGTATCGACCTCTGCCTGAGATCAGTTTCATGAAGAAGGATGAAAAGGTGAGGTCGTTCAATACCGACTGGTATCAAAAGTATAGCTGCCTGTATTGCTGGCATTGCCTGCTTTTTGGAAAGTTTGAGCCTCGGTCGAAAAGGTGGGTACAGTGACTTGAAAAAAAAAACGATTGTTCAGCTAAACGGCAAAACAAAAGCAGGGAGCATATAAATGTCCACATTAGATTCAAGCTTCTGGGAAAAGTCTTCATTGATTATGATGAAGGTCTGCATATTCAAACTGCCCAACACAACAAGAAAGTAAGAAGAAACAGGGATGTTCTCAAGCGTCTTATCAACACCACTGCGTTTCTGGGCATGTAAGAATGTGCTTTTAGAGGACACGACGAGAGGGAAAGGGCAACTACAAGGAACTTGCAGAGGTAATTGCACGTTACAATGCTTTACTTGCTGGACATATCGAACTTTCGACTGTCTTTTCAGGGAATGTCGAAAACAATCCCGAATGATTTGATAGCTTCCATTGCATCATCCATTAAAAGTTAGATTAAAGAGGGAGGTTGACGCAGCGCATTTATTTAGCATGCGCTCAAAAAGGCTTTCCACTTTTCTCCAGTATGTCACTCCGGACAGACACAAGCAAATACTCATGACAGAAATGTTAACCCTAAACTTTTAGAAATCTGACATGCTGTATGGTATGAAAATTAGACTATATTTTCAGTCTGATCAACTGTAAACTACTAATAAGATTAGCTGCATACATCCTATGCGCTCTGTCCATCTGGTCAGGGTAAACTAATCGGTAGCGTTATATAGTTATAGTCCATTTCTGTCAGGAGAAAATGTGAATGTGATCAAATGTAGTTTATATTCAAAATTGGGCTGGCTAGGCTGCCTATACGTTTTTAATCCAAAATTATTAACTGGAATTAATCAACCAATAAAGAAGTGATGACAGATGTGAGTAAATGTTTTATAAGGCCTATAGTTGCATAGGCCTGCATGATACGAACATGCATAAAGCAAGCTCAGCCCTGTGAGTTCTATTGTCTATCAGTTGCTGTTTATGTGTCTGGGTAGAGGAAATCCCCCTATAATCTAGTCTAAATATGATTTATATGAACAAATATAAGGAAGCTGCAGGGTTTTCATCCCCGAGGGCCAGGAGTTTTTAAAAATAATGTGACCTGATTAGGAAAAACTGGTCCCATCATAGCCCATATTTTGGCTCCTGAGTGGTGCAGTGGTCTAAGGCACTGCATCTCAGTGCAAGATGGGTCCCTGCAGTCCCTGGTTCAAATCCAGGCTGCATCACATCAGGCTGTGATTGGGATTCCCATAGTACGGTGCACAATTGGTCCTCCCGGTTCTGACCTCTTGCCTGCCCTGACACTAAGCCCGCCTACTTGACCATTCAGCCTGCCCTGACCTTGCCTGCACGCTGTACCGTTTGGACTCTGATCTGATTTATTAACTTTTGCCTGTCCTAGACCTGCCTCTTGCCTGCCCCTTGTTGTTTAATAAATATCAGAGATTCAAACCATCTGCCTTCTGTGTCTGCATCTGGGTCTCGCCCTGTGTCGTTATAAAATGTCTTTATTAAATGCTTTCGGTTAAAATAATAAGTCTTTGAAACAAACTTTGTCGTCTCTGCACGTTCCGCGCCTATACTGTGGGTCTGCGCCTATACTGTGGGTCTCCCATCCTCCTCAATGTTTCAAGTCACCATCCTCCACTGCTTGTGGTGCATCACTAAGATACACATTTTCACATTCTGTGGTCAGAGCTTTTCTAGATAACAGCCTGAGACTGGTACTAAACTACCAGGCTAAATAATACTAAGATATGCCCTTTGACAACTAAATTACGATCCAGGTTCAACACCACTAAATGACGATCCGAGAACAACACAAATTACTCTATTTGAAAAAAAAGTGCTATCTAGAACCTAAAAGGATTCTTCGCCTGTCCCCATAGGAGAATATTTTGAATAACCCTTTTTAGTTCCAGGTAGAACCTTTTTGGGGTCCATGTTGGACCCTTTTCACAGAGGGTTCTACATAGAACCCAAAATAGTTCTACCTGCAACCAAAAAGGGTTCTACCTAGACCCAAAACGGGTTCCCCTATGGGGACAACTGAAGAACCCTTTTGGAACCCTTGTTTCTAAGAGTGTAATATCGAACATGAGGCTGATATCATTGCCAGTAATACATATTATAGAACAACGAACAAACTTTGTATCAGATACTGCAGGGCTAATAACGTATACAGGGTAACAGGGAGAGTCTCTTCTGCCAGCCCCACCAGCTAGCTATACAGTGGAGACAGATTTCCACACAAAGCCGTCAGTGAGCCTTGCTGGCGAGGGATGCCTTTGATATGAGAGAGGGCTAATCCTAGTCTTCTTTCTGCTGCCATGTCTTCATCCTCTCAACCAGGTGCCCTTTCATTAACCTTTGACTCGCACTGGCACCGTGTTTGAAGAAGCTGGTATTAAATTGGCTTATACCAGATCGCTGCAGCAGAGAGGAGTAGCAGCCCTTTTTCTCACACAGGTCTCTGAAGGTGCTGCACAGTACAACACTATTATATAATGTAACCACTTCCTCTGGGTTGGCTGTCCCAGCCCTAGCTCAACTAGGCTACTCTGGCCTGCCCCTGTCAATGGGCATAACAACTTCTACTTGTTGAAAGGGGGAATGTGACAGAAAACAAAGAGGTAGGGAATGGAGAATAGGGAAGTAACTGTTTCGTTGTAGATTTCAACTCAGTCGCTCATCATCAAGGCCAGGAGTTTGTCATCACACCCACTTGGTAGTCAAATGTTGTATTCTTCAAATAACATTGCCCATCTTCACGTTGCCTAATGTGCTCTGGTGTTGTGTCCGTTTTGGCTCAGAATAGAAGCATTTCATCCCACTTAATGGGTTCAGTACACTGTCATGATGGATGAGTTAATAAGTAACTGAATCTACAACGACCCCCCCCTCCCCCCCCCCCCCCCCCACCACGCCACGACCGCACACATGGACATGCAAACTCTTCAAGTGCTGTAGATGTTACATGCTTTTCCATTGATGTCACCCCTCTCGACACATAAGCTGAAGCTTTATCAGGCTGTCTTGAGAGGACTAAGAGTTCATCAGGCATTCATTCATATTTGGGTCAGCCCCAAATTGAGCTGTGCAGAGCTGTGTTGTGTGCTCTCACTGAAGAGAATTGTTGTGGCAGAGATGGATCTGGTGCTCTATAGCCGTCCTTATAAATTGGACACGGCAGCATAGACCAAGGCTGCTTAAACACTTCACAGTAGCTGCCTGTAGTCCCACTATGCGACAGCATTTCCCCCTGAATATGTTTTTTGGAGGGATTTGGCCGGTCGTATGGGTTGGAGACTCGTATTTATAATTCTGACAGAAACAAGCTTTTACTAGAGTAGAAAAACCTAGCTATTGTATCTGTAGAAAGTAGGACAACAAACAATAACAACACCTGCTGGTACTGTTGACTCAGTGAATCAATTAGATTTAACGAGGATATTTGAATACATGCTCTATTACAGTACTCTGTGGGATAAACTCTTCACTCCGAACACACCCTATCGTTATTAATGTTTTTCCTGCATATACAGTACATTCATGAATCATATTCACCTATGGAGAGAATTTCACCTCTAGACACCCACAACAGACAGGCTTATGAGAAAGTTATAATAATCAGAGGATGTCCCATTATACGTACATGAGATTGCACCTTAGCATATAGCTAACTTTCATTTCACGTCAGGATACATGACCATAATCATACATAAATTGTATAATAAATCTCCATTATCGATCACAAGCCCATTGGAGGGTATTACACAAACTAGGCTTCAAACAGCTTTGCCCAAAACAGCTTTGCCCAAAACAGCTTTGCCCCATAAATTTTTTCCTCACATAAAACTAGATTAATTATTAAAGCCATGATAACGGAATTTTTAAACTGTTTATTCTCATGCGTAGTTTACAGTGGATCTAGATGTGTGCTCATTACCTTGCAGAGTAATTCTGAGTTTAATCTCACGTTTACAGTTAACAGTCTGCTGTGTGAGCACAGTGAGCTGAGGGAGCACAGTGAGCTGAGGACAGATGGTCTGAAAACACAGAGGCGTGTTTTTAATTCATTCACAGCCGAGAAAGGTCATTTCCCCCTCTCTGTAGACTGTGTGGAGCGTGGAGCATGGCAGAGATATTGAGCACATCCGGTGACATCAGTCCTGCGAGCCTACCCACACACGCCATCATGGCAGCAGGATACCCATGGCAGGAGAGGCATTTTTAAAAAGAGTTGTTTTTCAAATGACTGCAGACTTTGCAAATTACTTGCTGATTTGTTTTTCACCATTAATGTTGAACCTAAGCATTTGTTTGATAATCACATATTATAGCAGCACACCAGACGTACAGTACTGGAGTGCTGTACGTCGTACTACCTTATACTACACTACCGTTCAAAAGTTTGGAGTCACTTAGAAATATCCTTGTTTTTTAAAGAAAAGCACATTTATTATCTATTAAAATAACATAACATTGATCAGAAATACAGTGTAGACATTGTTACTGTTGTAAATGACTATTGTAGCTGGAAATGTCTGATTTTTAATGGAATATCTACATAGGCGTACAAAGGCCCACTACCCGCAACCATCATTCCTGTGTTCCAATAGCACGTTGTGTAGCTAATCCAAGTTTATAATTTTAAATGGCTTTGATCATTATTGATCATTAGAAAACCCTTTTGCAATTATGTTAGCGCAGCTGGAAGCAATAAAACTGAGCTTATTTAGACTAGTTGAGTATCTGGAGCATCAGCATTTGTGGGTTCGATTACAGGCTCAAAAATGGCCAGAAACAAAGACATTTCTTCTGAAACTCATCAGTCTATTCTTGTTCTGAGAAATGAAGGCTATACTTTGCGAGAAATTGCCAAGAAACTGAAGATCTCGTACAATGCTGTGTACTACTCCCTTTACAGAACAGCACAAACTGACTCTAACCAGAATATAAAGAGGAGTGGGAAGCCCCGGTGCACAACTGAGCAAGTGGACAAGTACATTAGAGTGTCTAGTTTGAGAAACAGATGCCTCACAAGTCCTCAACTGGCAGCTTCATTAAATAGTACCAGTATCAAAGTCCCAAAACAACAGTCTCAACGTCAACAGACCTTCTATTATCTACATCGTAGTAACCAAAAAAGTGTTATATTTTATTTTTGAGATTCTTCGAAGTAGCCACACTTTGCCTTGATGACAGCTAGGCACACTCTTGGCATTCTATCAACCGGATTCACCTGGAATGCTTTTCAAATAGTCTTGAAGGAGTTCCCACATATGCTGAGCACTTGTTGACTTTCCTTCACTAATTGGTGCCCTCTTAAGGATTTGCCCCCTTTTTTAAAATTTTTGCCTAAAATGACATACCCAAATCTAACTGCCTGTAGCTCAGGCATTGAAGCAAGGATATGCATATTCTTGATACCATTTGAAATAAAAAACGTGTGAAAATGTGAAAGCTTTCTGCAAATATCAGATATGTCTATGTCCTGGGAAATGCTCGTCACTTACAACTTCATGCTAATTGTATTAGCCTACGTTAGCTCAACCGTCCCGTGAGGAACCCACCAATCCTGAAGAAGTTTTAATAGACCAATAATAGAGTTCCAAGCCTTTCTGCCAATAACATCTAGTTTTCAGTTTTCCCCTCCACTATTTTGGTTACTACATGATTCCATATCTGTTATTTAATAGTTTATGTCTTCACTATTATTCTACAATGTAGAAAATAGTACAAATAAATAGAAAGCCTTGAATGAGTAGGTGTGTCCCAATTTTTGACTGGTACAAAAAAATATATATTGGGGATTGGAAAGGATGCAGACAAGTCCATTAATGGAAGCCACAGTCTATCTGCAATATTAAAGCTGATCTACCCCCCCTCTAAAAAATAATAAATAACAAAAAAATATGCACGAGCGGAGTTAAAAGTCGCATTAGGTAAAATTTGATTTATCCTAGCAGTTTAAAGAAGATATTTGTAGTGCTGCCATGAAGGTTATTGTGAGAAGTTAGGAGAGCTGAGAATAACAGATGGGTTTGACCAGGAAGCTGCATAATGTCATCCTTGTGTGCCACATCAACTTCAAGGCACTGCCGGCATCCATCCCCAACTTCCTCATTTCTGCATCCTCTTTCCTTTTGCCTCTCTTTTACATCTTTCAAAATTCCGTACACACACGCATGCACACAGAAGCACACAGACAGGCATGCAAACTCAGATGCATGCTCACAAGCAAATATAAAAAGTTATATTTTAGAGTAGAAACATAGTATTCAAGTTGAGCTGAATGAGAAGGTGGCAAGATATGTCACTGTATATCAAACTATAGAGGACAACCATAACCAATTGACATTGACACTTAATCCATACGACAGTGCCTTCAGAGTATATTCACACCCCTTGATTTTTTCCACATTTATGACTCGTTTCGTGAATCTAGAAGTATTTTGCGTGTCACTACCTTACAGGATAGGAATTTGAACGAAGACATATTTTTTTAAACAAAATGTGTTTTTGGGCAGAAAAGCCTTCTGGAACTTTCATGTACCTTAATAACACATTTGTATGCCATCTGTAAATACAAATAAAACTGTTCAATTAAGAGCTGGTTTAGCCACGGAACAAGACAGGAGCCTTCCCACTTGCCATGATTGGCTGAGATAATAGACGGGCTGGACTTGCCGAGAAATTCGTTCAGATTGGTCTGTCATGTAGCACGCTTCTGTCTAAAACATACACTGTTCAGTATGTGTCGATAATCCTTTCTATTTTGAAGTGTTGCTAATGCTTTCCACTTTCTGGAGGAGCGAGTTTTGAAATAAGTTGAATGCCCGGTGAAAACAGAGTATGATAGCTAAGGAGGTGGAGAAAATCCTGATGTTTGATTGCAAATATTGAGGAGGGAGTCTAAAAAATAACACACAGAAGAAGGCTGTTGTATAAAACAACTGACTCCGGATTGCATCTTCAAATCAAGGACAACCATGTAATCCATGACAGAGAGGGAGAAGCATTTATCCACGCACAGTTTACTGGTAATAGAGTCTAGCTAGCTACATTTTCAGATATCATACGTTTCTAATTTTGTCAGAAAGTCGTTTGCATTGAATGTTAAAGCGTTTGCTAGATAGCTAATGTTAGCTGGCTGGCTCGCTAGCTAACATTACGTATATGATCTGTGTAGTAATATTATTTGTATCTTAGAGCCATTTGCATTGCTAGTTATAGCCTAATGTTAGCTAGCTAAATGGCATTGAACCTACAGTAGCTACTTGGTAAGCTTTAGCTACCAGCAGATTCATGCATGGTAGTAACATTATGAGTTGGGATTATGATTCATTGTTTAGCTAGCTAGCTAGCTACATGTCTGAACAAAAAACTCCACTATGAAAGTAACCATTTCACTGTAACATTTACACCTTCTGTATACTGTGTATCCTGTGATTTTATTTGATATAGTGTGTGTTTACCAGAGACGGTAATGTAAAGAACAACATGACCTGCACCAAAGTCAAATTAGGATATAGCGTTAGGCCAATCAGTGTTCTAAAATTCTTTGGTGGAGTGCCCTGCATTTATTTCATCACACACACTATTTTCTGTAATTAGCTCGCCATTAACGTGTAAATAATGATCTTGTTTGAGTTTATTTTCCTGTAATAATGATAACAAATTAACAAATTAACAAATTAACGTTGTCAGCTATATGATATGGTTATTATTTGAACTGGCTAGCCAGATAACGTTATCTAGCTAGCTAACAAGCTAGAAACTAACCAACACTTTGTTTAGAAAGTTGCTTATAGTTTCCTGATTTGCTAGATTAACATATACTAAATACATTTTTAAACGGATATGTTTATTGGTGTTAAAATACACCAGTTATGCTATTTTGGAGATGTCATGCAGCCTGTATAGCACATGGCCTCACGTGTGAATCTTTTAGGAAGTGGGTGGGCCTAAGGCTTAAGAGGGTGTGAATGGGTGCAGACAAAGAAGAGCTCTACAGTAGGTGTACTAAAACATTTAAGAGACATTATCTCAAAAGTGGAGTTGCAAGTTTAATAAACTTTCAAAACAGAACTTCCCGTTGTTTCTCAACTGTGGTGATGACATTTTTCTAGCTCACATAAGACTGAATCGAGTCAGTTGGTCACATTTTGTTGTGTTACAGCCTGAATTTTGACAAAATTATACAAAATGAAAAGCAGACATGTCTTGAGTCAATAAGTATTCAACCCTTTTGCTCTGGCAAGCCTAAATAAGTTCAGATGTAAAAAAACATTTGCTTAACATCGTCACATAATGTGTGGACTAACTCTCTGTGCAATAATAGTGTTTCACGTGATTTTTGATTGATTATCTCATCTCTGTACCACACACATACAATTACCTATAAAGTCCCTCAATCGAGCAGAGAATTTTAAACACAGATTCAACCACAAAGACCAGGGAGGTTTTCCAATGCCTCGCAAAGAAGGGCACCTATTGGTAGACGGGTAGAAATGTAAAAAGCAGACATTGAATATCCTTTTGAGCATTGTTATGAGCAAGTTATTCATTACACTGTGGATGATGCATCAATACACCCAGTCACTACAAAGATAAGGTGTATTCCAAGGTGTATTTGTATCTGTTTTTTTTATCTGATTCTACTGCTTGCATCATGTGGAATAGAGTTCCATGTAGCCATGGTGCTTTGTAGTGCTGTGCGTCTCCCAAATTCTGTTCTTTTCTTGGGGATTGTGAAGAGACCTTTGGTGGCATGAGTTATGGGCTATGCATTGGTGTCCGAACTGTGTGCTAGTAGTTTAAACAGACACCTCGGTGCATTCAGCATGTCAACACTTCTTATAAAATCAAGTATTGATGAAGTCAATCTCTCCTCCACTTTCAGCCATGAGAGATGTACATGCATATTATTAATGATAGCTCTCCATATACATTTAAGGGCCAGCCGCGCTTCCCTGTTCTGAGCCAATTGTAATTGTCAGAGGGTCCCTCTTTATGGCACCTGACCACAAGACTGAACAGTAGTCAACTTTTTCTTCTTTATAAGAAACATGAATGTGTTGAAAATCCCAAATTATTTGCATAGTCAATTTACACACAGCTCTGACACATACACTTATCCCACCAGACATGCCACCAAGGGTAGAGCCTGCAAGGACAGGCCTTGTTGATAGTGTTGTTAAAAAGGAAGAGCAATACTTTATTATGGACATCACCCATCTTAGCTGCTGTTGTATCATAATGTTTTGACCATGACAGTTCACAATTTAGGGTTACTCCAAGCAGTTTAGCCACCTCAACTTGCTCAATTTCCACATCATTTATTACGAGATTTAGTTGAGGTTTAGGTGTTAGTGAAGGATTTGTCCCAAATACAATGCTTTTAGTTATTGAAATATTTAGGATGAACTTATTCCTTGCCACCCATTCTGAAACTTACTGTAGCTCTTTGGTACGTGTTGCAGGGATTTCACTCACTGTAGTGGCTGACGTGCATAGTGTTGAGTCATCCGTATACATAGACACACTGGCTTTACTCATGTATTGACTCAGGGGGTTGAATACTTATCTAATGAGTGTTTTTTTCCCTTCATATTTGGTTTTACAAATGCTCGATTTTTTCTTCCACTTTGACATTACAGAGAATGTGTAGATCCTTGACAAAAAAATAAAAATACAATTAAGTACATTTTAGTCCCACCTTGCAACAAAACAAAATGTGGAAAAAGTCAAGGGGTGTGAATAATTTCTGAAGGCACACTATATCCTATTGGCCAATATATAGGCTTTGCACAGACATGAAAGACATGCACAATAAGTGGAAAGTGGAGAACATGTGTATGAAATGCTATTATTCTCTTTCTAGGTTTGAAGTGTGTGTCCAGCATGGCCATAGTGATCGTTTGACGTTTAGTGGTGGAGGTAGAGGCAGTGCTTGGCTGACCCCCTATGTGCAGCAGTAGATGGAGAAATGGTATTAGCACCATAGATCATGTAAAATTAGCAGCAGGAACCCCTGTCAGCCCAGACATTGGCACTTAATCTTGGACTTTCGGCAGACTGTTGCCTTAACGGGTCAAATGATATCTATAAATCAAGCATCCCCTGGTGCAGAATAAGAAGGAGTTGAGGAGCTGGAGGGAGGAGCGCTGCACTGCTCTGGGCTGGCTGGCACTGAAACTCTTGGGGAATTAAGCCTGGTCATAAAAACCTAACCCAAGGAAATAATCCAATCTACTTCATAAAGGATTAAACCCCTTAAAGAAGATTGATTGCTTCGTCCTCCTTTTCCACTAGATGTAATCCTAGATTATGGAGACCATTTGGAGTTAGAATTTAAGGAAATTTAAACAGGCTTAATGATCAAGGATTCATTCTGAGATTGTATTGTTGGCTAGTTAGGATACAAGAGGCTTTACTTGGTCATCAGCTGCTTCTATTTTATCTCTGCAATCGTTTTCTTTCATCATTGTCTGTGGAGAGATACATTATGATGTATTAGACTTTAAGACTTTAAATTCAAACATTTCCTAATAATTTATGATATGTATGATATTATGCCAGCTGTATTATACCAACAGTATACATTTGGATGTAAAATGTGCACTGAGAACTGCTTGGGTCCTCTATTCCTACAGAGTGAGATAGAGGAGGAGAGCCTGGATGACAGACAGACCTGAGTGTCACTCAAGACAGATACTAATGCTATGAGGCTGATGCACTGAGGCTTGGTGATGGTGGAAGTGAGTGCAAGGGGAAACAGAGGTGCACCACACACTAGTGGTGCGCGGGTTGACTCATAACCTGCAGTCTCCGCGGTTATATCGTCGGGGTGGGCGGTTTTTAGGCTAATAAAATGTTGTGTGGTTGAAGGGCGGTTGGGTTGTATAAATCCATGAATGTATAATTCATAACTGTAGGCAATTGTGCAATTCCTATCATAGGCTACATTTATATTTTTCCTTCATTATTTGTTTTTGGCATTAGTTTAGGGCCTAACTGTAAGAGGGCAGACTGAAACCAGGTACAGTTGACGCCCTTCTGTTTCCCAACAGTGCTGCAAAAGAAAGGAAGACAAAGTAGGCAATTATAGCCTCGTAACTGGACAGCAATTTTCTAAACTTTATTTTGTGTTAATTTTCTAAGACAATTTATTTTATAATTTTGGATGTTTTATTTAATTCATATGCCAGTATAGGCTATATTGTTTTACAAATTGGTTTTATTTAGTGGCTGTTTTGATGATTTGTGACTGTTCAATACGCTTTTTCAAATGAATAGGCCTAAATGCTCAAGAAAAAAAGCTTTTGCTCAATAAATTGTTCAAGGGCAAATTAGCCTAAATGTATAGTGCATTTTCGCAAAAGCCTGCGGAATATCTGAGTTATTGTTTTACTTTTGAGCAAGGTGAACATTTTTGAGCAAGGTGTCAATTTAGGCTATTGTTTGATATTTTACATTTCAGCAAAGCATTAGCTACTGTTCATTAGGCCTAAATATTCAGTAAGTAAATTAAGACAAGTTAAAGAAAACTGTAACTGTTCAATAACTGTTTCAAGAGAACTTTATCCCAAACACAGTGCATTCGGGAAAAGTCTTCAAACCCCTTGATTTTTCCCACATTTTGTTATGTTACAACCTTTTTCTAAAATGGATTATTTATTTTTTTCTTATCAATCTACACACAATACCCCATAATGACCTTTATTCAGTACTTTGTTGAAGCACCTTGGCAGCGATTACAGCCTCAAATCTTCTCGAGTATGATGCTACAAGCTTGGCACACCTGTACTTGGGGAGTTTCTCCCATTCTTCTCTGCGGATCCTCTCAAGCTCTGTCAGGTTGGATGGGGAGCGTCGCTGCACAGCTATTTTCAAATAAAATAAAATCTTATTGGTCACATATACATGGTTAGCAGATGTTAATGCGAGTGTAGTGAAATGCTTGTGCTTCTAGTTCCGACAGTGCAGTAATATCTAACAAGTAATCTCTAATACACACAAGTCTAAAGGGGGTGAATGAGAATATGTACATATAAATATATGGATGAGCGATTGCCGAGCGGCAATATATGGTATAGAATACATTATATCCATATTATATGAGTAATGTAAGATATGCAAACATTAAAGTGACATTATTTAAAGTGGCAAACTGACTAGTGATCCATTTATTAAATTGGCCAGTGATTGGGTCTCAATATAGGCAGCAGCCTCTGAGTTAGTGATTGCTGTTTAGCAGTCTGATGGCCTTGAGATAGGTGTTTTTCAGTATCTCGGTCCCAGTTTTGATGAACCTATACTGACCTCGTCTTCTGCATGGTAGCGGTGTGAACAGGCAGTGGCTCGGGTGGTTGTTGTTCTTGATGATCTTTTTGCCCTTCCTGTGACATCGGGTGCTATGTGTGTCCTGGAGGGAAGGTAGTTTTCCCCGGTGATGCGTTGTGCAGACCGCACCACCCTCTGGAGAGCCTTGAGGTTGAGGGCGGTGCAGTTGCCGCACCAGGCTGTGATACAGCCCGACAGGATGCTCTTGATTGGGCATCTGTCAAAGTTAGTCAGGGTTTTGGGTGTAGCCAATTTTATTCAGCCTCCTGATGTTGAAGAGGCATTGTTGTGCCATCTTCAACACACTGTCTGTGTGGGTGGACCATTACAGTTTGTCTGTGATGTGTACGCTGAGGAACTTAACTTTCCACCTTCTCCACTGCTGTCCCTTCGATGTGGATAGGGGGTGCACCCTCTGCTGTTTCCTGAAGTCCTCCTTTGTTTTGTTGGCGTTGAGTGTAAGGTTGTTTTCCTGACACCACACTCCGAGTGCCCTCACCTCCTCCCTGTAGGCTGTCTTGTTGTTGTTGGTAATCAACGGGGAATACAGGAGGGGGCTGAGCATGCACCCTTGTGGGGCCCCAGTGTTGAGGGTCAGCGAAGTGGAGATGTTGTTTCCTACCTTCACCACCTGGGCGTGGCCCAACAGAACATCCAGGACCCAATTGCACAGGACGGGGTTGAGACCCAGGGCCTCCAGCCTTATAATGAGCTTGGAGGGTACTATTGTGCTGAATGCTGAGCTGGAGTCAATGAACAGCATTCTTACATAGGTGTTCCTCTTGTCCAGATGAGATAGGGCAGTGTGCAGTGTGATGGCTATTGCATTGTCTGTGGACCTGTTGGGGCGGTATGCAAACTGAAGTGGGTCTAGGGTGGCTGGTAAGGTGGAGGTGATTTGATCCTTGACTAGTCTCTAAAAGCACTTCATGATGACAGAAGTGAGTGCCACGGAGCGGTAGTCATTTAGTTCAGTTACCTTTTTCTTCTTGGGTACAGGAACAATGGTGGCCATCTTGAAGCATGTGGGGACAGCAGACTGGTATAGCGAGTGATTGAATATGTCCATAAACACACCAGCCAGCTGGTCTGCGCATGCTCTGAGGTCTAGGGATGCCATCTGGGCCAGCAGCCTTGCGAGGGTAACACTTTTAAATGTTTTACTCACGTCGGGCCGTGACTGAGGCACTGTATTATCCTCAAAGCGGAAAAAAAGGTGTTTAGTTTGTCTAGAAGCATGACGTCGGTGTCCGTGGCTGATTTTCTTTATGTCGTCCATGATTTCCTGCAGACCCTGCCACATACGTCTCGTGACTGAGCCGTTGAATTACGACTCCACTTTGTCCCTGTACCGGCATTTTGCTTGTTTGATTGCCTTGAGGAGGGAATAACTACACTGTTTATATTCAGCCATATTCCCAGACCTTCTTCCATGGTAAAATGCGGGGGTTTGCGCTTTCAGTTTTGCTTGAATTTCACCAACCATCCATGGTTTCTGGTTAGGGTAGGTTTTAATAGTTACAGTGGGTACAACATCTCCAATGCACTTCCTAAAAAACTCACTCACCGAGTCAGTGTATAGATCGTTGTTGTTTTCTGAGGCTGACCGGAACATATCCTAGTTTGCGTGACCAAACAGTCTTGAAGCATGGATTCTGATTGGTCAGACCAGCATTGAATGGTTATAGTCACTGGTACATCCTGTTTGAGTTTCTGCCTACAATAAAGTAGGAGCAAGCTGGCGTCGTGGTCGGATTTGCTAAAGGGAGGGCGGGGGAGGGCTTTGTATGCATCGTGAAAGTTAGAGTAGCAGTGATCGAGTGTATTACCCCCGCGCGTAGTTCAATAAATATGCTGATTGAATTTTGGTAGCCTTGTTCTCAAATTTGCTTTGCTAAAATCCCCAGGTACAATAAATGCAGCTGCAGGATATATGGTTTACAGTTTACAGAGTCCAGTGAAGTTTCTTGAGGGCCTTCTTGGTGTCTGCTTGAGGGGGAATGTACACAGCTGTGACAATAAATGGTTGAGAATTTTCGTGGGAGGTAATATTTAAATGTAAGGAATTCTAGGAAGGGTGAGCAGAAGGACAATGTGCACATCTAATGGGTGTTGTGCACGTCTACGGAGCCTGACCAGGAGGCCACTCCGTCTGCCCCTTCTGCGGTTCCGTTGTTTTGGGTCGGTTTCTGGGATTAGATCCATTGTCCTGGGTGGTGGTCCAAACAGAGGATCGCTTTGGGAAAGCTGTATTCCTTGTCGTAATGTTGGTAAGTTGATGTTGCTCTTATATCCAATAGTTCTTCCCAGCTGTATGTAATAAGACTTTAGATTACCTGGGGTATCAATGTAAGAAATAATACATGACAATTTGTGCATAGTTTCCTAACGCCTCGAAGCGAGGTCGACCATCTCTGTCAGTGCCATCTTCTTCCATATATTCAGGTCTATCCAGAGATGTTTGATCAGGTTCATGTTCAGGCTCTGGCTGGGCCACTCAAGGACATTCAGAGACTTGTGCCAAAGCCACTCCTGCATTGTCTTGGCTGTCTGCTTAGGGTTGATGTCCTGTTGGAAGGTGAGCCTTTGCCCTAGTCTGAGGTCCTGAGCACTCTGGAGCAGGTTTTCATCAAGGATCTCTGTGTACTTTGCTCCGTTCATCTATCCATCGATCCTTACTAGTCTCCCAGTCCCTGCCACTGAAACACTTGCATGCAACATGATGCTGCCACCACCTTGCTTCACCGTAGGGATGGTGCCAGGTTTCCTCTCGATGTTACACCTGGCATTCAGGCCAAATAATTCAATCTTGGTTACCTCAGACCAGAGAATTCTGTTTCTCATGTTCTGAGAGTCCATTAGGTGCCTTTTGGCAAACTCCAAGCGAGCTGTCATTTGCCTTTTACTGAGGAGTGGCTTCCGTCTGGCCACTGTACCATAAAGGCCTGATTGGTAGGGTGCTGCAGATATGGTTGTCCTTCTATAAGGTTTTCCCAATTCCACAGAGGAACTCTGGAGCTCTGTCAGAGTGACCATCAAGTACTTGGTCACCTCCCTGACCAAGGCCCTTCTCCCACGATTGCTCAGTTTGGCCGGGCAGCCAGATCTAGGAAGAGTCTTGGTGGTTCCTAACTTCTTTAATTTAAGAATGATGGAGACCACTGTGTTCTTGGGGACCTTCAATGCTGCAGATATGTTTTGGTACCCTTCCCCAGATCTGTGCCTCGACACGATCCTGTCTCGGAGCTCTACGGATAAATCCTTCAACCTCATGGCTTGGTTTTTGATCTGACATGCACTGTCAACTGTGGGTCCTTGAAGAAACATCTAAACATCTAAAGATGATCAATCAAAACAGGATTCACCTGAGCTAAATGTTCAGTCTCATAGCAAAGGGTCTGAATACCTAGGTAAATAATGAATTTCTTGTTTTTTCGTTTAATTTTTGTACCTACAGGGGTCCTAAAATTCTAAATCAAATAGTTAAGTGATCCTTGGTATAAGCATATTAAAACATTTCAATATCCACATTTTTCTCTCTGCCCCACGGCAAAATTAGTATAATTGCAGGAAATTAGCTTTAAAAAAGAAAGATTGTCTCTCGCCGCCTCATGGCAAAATATGTAGAATAGCATGAGGTTTGATTTAAAATGCACATTTCAATCTGTACCATGCCAAAATATGAAGAATTGCATGAAGTTAGCTGTTTTCCCCTCAAAAATGTGTTTTTTCTGAAGAAACCAAAAAAATATGGGGGAGGGGAGGCCTTGCTCCGACCTTGCAGTGTGTGTGTGACACGCATGCATTTCTGGGTGTGTTTCTGTGCCTGTGCGGGTTTGTGTAAGACAGTCAAATGCTCTGCCACCCATGGAATTAATTTAAAGAGCTCATTTAAAGGCTGTCACACGGTGTGCTCTGACGACCACTGATCTCTGCACATTTAACCACCCAGCCAGCTGTCAGGGCCTAACAGACAGACAGGCAGGCTGGGGGCCAACCACCATTGACTGATTGCATGCAGGGCCAGAGTGAACTGTGATCTGGTGAACTTTATTTTCCATGGCAGGCCTAACGTGCAGTGCATGCCCCATTACAGTGGCCTGGTCGTCCCAATGCAGGGCGATGTTCAGATAGCTTTATCATTGTCGCCTCCGTCAGAACTGCAGAGAAAGACAAAAAGGGGAAGGTATAAAAATACCTGAATAATCCCAAAGATGCATGTTTTATTAATATATATAACTGAGAGAATGCGACACCTTTTTGAGGGAAAATATATCCAAATAGAGAAAAGACCTTTTATTGAACGTGATAAAATAATTCCAAGCAATTTACAACACGTTAATAAGCTACAGACGCTCTCAAACATTAACAGTGTTGAAAACGAATTACATATAAGCTGTATGCACCCTCAACCCCTAGTTTGCATATTTCATTGCATGCATACAGCATATCAGAGAAAAATCAATTTTCACAGGAGCAGAAACGCACGAGTCAGGGAATCATAAAGTGGAAAGTCTACAGCTGCTGTGGTTAAGCAGTCTTGTCTGTAGGAGTCTATTTTCAGCATCCTCAGCCACAGCTTTATCTGCATCCACTGGGATGGAGGTAATCTTAAATCATTTCATCTGAAACCTTAATTTCTAAATTAATTCGTAATTACTTCAAAATTGCACGTCCAATGTAATTCCTACATAAATATACTGTATATATCCAGGGAAACTATAAAAAAACACAAACTCAGTGAATTATAAACAAAGTTAAACACCTGACGAGGTTACGGAGCAGTTTAGCCAACATTTTTATTAGTCCCCATTTTAATTTATACTACAAAATGATCAATCATAACAAAATGAACATCTCAACACAATTTGAAGAATGGAAAAGGGAGATAGTGCACATCTCTTGGGGCTAGGTATGGGTATTTTGTTAATGAAACAGCAAGCCTTTTTAAAACTGTTTAGTGAGGCTGCTCTAAGCCAGGAGAAGCTGTCAAAACATCTGACTGTGAATAAAATATAGAATTGTCTAGGATGTACAGTGTTGACGGGATACCCGTTTTTCTCTGTTTGTCAGTATGGTTCAGTGTCAAGACAGAGAAGTTTGGATATATGATTATTAATCATGTTCGCATCATGTCATATGTGATCTATGAAGGGTTTACAGGACAACATTTTCACGTTATTCATTGAGCCTACAGGGCAATAAATGCCAATCCACACAAACACCCCACCCAACAAATGTATTGGTCTCAGGGTGTAAAATCTGTCGATGTTAGGGTGCCAGCCCAGCCAGACATCTGTCTGATAGCCTGAAAGAGAAAGCCATCAAATAAGAATTCCAGCCTGTCTACCTGCAAATCTCCCCAATCTGTGGATTAAAGCTAAATCCTCCCAGATCTGGGCCGGGAGCTACATCAGAGGCTGTGCAGGGCCGGGAAGTTACGTAACATCATTAAGACCTGCCTGCCCTCCCCTGGGCTGGTTCCTCACCCCTCTAACTCCGAGCCTTTGAGCAAATAAAGCCGTATAAGAATGTTGAACTAAGACACCCACAAACTCCAGGAAACTTTCTCATCTGGCTGACTGGCTGTTCACATAAAAATTGAGGGCAACCCTTCTTCTAAATTTACAACTCATCATTGTTTTCTAACCAAGAGTTTTTTTCTCCATCTTGTACTCCCACTATATTCCTGTACGAATTAAATATAATTTATACATTTTTGTGGTGGTTTGACATTACCATTCACAATATAAAAATTAAGTTTCATTCCAAAACGCTAAATATCAATATTCTGAAATTTTGGTAAATTTGCTTTTATTGTTTAAAGAAACCATGTAACAGAAGATTGGTGTGTTTTTTCACGATATAATCATGGCATGGTGTTGTTCAATGACAGACGTATTCGTATAAAATCTATCACTTGATGGTTTCATTACAGAGAGACAAATGATCATGTTTTTTTGCAAAATTCTATAAATCTGCCTCACTCTCCGAGAAATTAGTAGTAAGGCTAGGTTTTACACAGTCAATGTAACAAATATCTAAACCGTTTATTATAAAAACTACAAATTATACATTTGTGACATCAATATTTAATTGAAAAAATATAATCTCACTAATATGAGATCTGTATGTATAACATTTATATTTGTCATTTAGCAGATGCTCTTATCCTGAGCGACTTACAGTAAGTGCATTCATCTTTAAAGGAAAAGTTTACTCATTTGGAATGTTATATTGTTTTTGTGCACCTCTGAGTGATGTTCAATCGATTCCCTTGGTCATTTCATGTGTTCATGTGTATCTCTGAGTTATTGGCGTTTAAGCAGGCAAAAATCCATTCGGTATTACGTTGCACCGTGATAAAGTTGCTTTCACTACACTGGAAGTTAATATAAATAAGGATTTTAGATTGCGGAAACATTTATCATACATGTCAGATTTCAATACTGGCCATTGTCATAACTCGGGAGGATGTTTTCTCTCGAATGAGCCATTAATCATATTTTTAGGTGATATTCCTACCTAGAGAAATCTGTAATTTAATGGAGGGTCTAGCACATTTTCCTATTTGGCTACCTCTTTAGTCCAGGGTGCATTGCATGGTGCAGTTGCCAGAGATATTGTAGAAAGGAGTCCAATTAATGAAGGAATGTACAACCCAGCAAACTGTTGGCCAATCACGTTCACATTGTCATGTCACGTTGTCATGCTGCGTCACACGTTTGCTAAGCTAATCGTCACTCAATCCCTTGTCAAAGTCAATATATATGTAGAGAAAGATGACTATTTTCCTCGAAGGTACTTAATGTTACGATTCTAAACCTATACAATACTACAGGTAGCAAGGTAATTATCTCACATCTCAGAAAAGATTTGAAATGTCATACTTCTTGTTGACAAAATTTGTGCTAATGTTGGGTTTTGAGCTAGCGCCCAATAGTCTCCCATTCACTCCTTGAAGGAGAGTGTTCCTTGTCCCAGAATCGCCCAGAATACACCACCCGGCCCATTGACGTAGCATGGGCAACGTTTCCCATCTCCTCAGAAGTATATCTGCTGTTGAGAACGTTAGATTACCCTCTGTGAGGCACATCAATCTGCAGGTTGGACATGGTAAAATTGTAGACTTCTAAATTGATAGTGCAGTTTGTTTAGGTGATTTTACTGTTAAGCAGATACGTTACATGCTGATATTGTTTTTGGTATTATTGTATGTAGCTACGTTTGCTTGCTAGCCTCTTAAGGATCTGACCTTTTTTTTCAATACATTTTTGCCTAAAATTACATACCCAAATCTAACTGTACGTAGCTCAGGACCTGAATCAATGATATGCATACCATTTGAAAGGAAAAACTTAGAAGTTCATGAAAATGTGAAATTAATGTAGGAGAATATAGCACATTAGAACTGGTAAAAAAAAAAACATGCTTTTTCAAAGAAATATGTGTTCCATCATCTTTGAAATGCAAGAGAGGGCCATTATATGACTTATGACTCTAGACATAGTAGGGGTTACAATTGTACAACCCAGTTCCTACATTTGAATATAAAAATGGATTTTATCAAACAAACGATGCTACATTTTATCTCTGCGACCCTCAGGATGACAAATCAGAGAAAGATTATTGAATGTAAGAACATTATTTACCTTCAGAGGTGAATGTTTCAAACCAGTTACCGTGATAAAAGCGTTTTGTTGTTGTGCATTCATCTCAAACAATAGCATGCTATTTTTTCACTGTAATAGCTACTGTAAATTGGACAGTGCAGTTACATTAACAATAATTTATAAGACTAAAATATGAGAACATTAATATTTTACACACAAATGAAGGTACTAATAAGCAATCATTTCTGATGAAAAAAAACACAAATGTGAAGAAATAGTGGCTATAGCGTTTTGGAAACATTTTCAGTCAAATGTCCCCAACCTGTCAGTAAGACTTACAGTACAAATAGAAGACAGTTTATTGACTTCTTGTCTCATCAGAGATTTGATATGGATATGTAACATCTTCCCTCACTCAACAGAGTACCGTAGCTACAAAGTATGTTGTCTGTCTTTCATACAGTTATCATCAGGGTATTGGAATGGATCATAGACATTCTACATTAGTAATTCCCACCAGCGTCCTAGCTGTATGCTATTGTCATTCCACAGCAGTGCCATGCTGCAATATTCTCCCTGGCTCTCAGAGACCTGCCATGGATATGTTCTGGAGAAGGCTGACTAGGCCTGAAGGCCCAGCTCCTCAGTCAGGAGAGGTTGCCTAGTTCTGTTCAGTAGCACTGTCGGCACATCACTGCATTGTTTTATCTATTCACACGATGGAAAACAAAAAAGAAGAATAAGTCCCTCTAAACTGAGATACTGTCTTCACCTAGCTCACAGCGCTAGCTCAATAGGAGGACTCTGTTGCGTCGTAAATGCTGCTCAATACTCGATGACAAAAATGTTAAACTATTTGACACTCACGCAGTATTCGCAGAAATATTCATAAATCAGCCAAGTACTGACTGTTAAAAGAAAAGACCATTAGAGTGAGACAATCATTGATCACTTTCAAGATTGCCAAAAAAGCAGGTGGTTGTAATTTATGGGTAGAGCAAGAAGTGCTGCATCACCTGGGACAGTTTTAGAGCTCCTTACTCTTATGAGGTCCTAAATCTGTAACAACAACAACATGATTAATCAACCATGATCATAGTTTTTTAGAAACATCTTCATGTACTTTCACAGTGATTGTGCTTTTTGATGTACTATAGATCCTTTCGTAACATAAAGAAAACACAATCATCATTCAAGAAAAATAAACACTGAGCACAGATCACACTTTCTATGTCAGAGGACAAAATATATGGGGTCAATAGTTGCAACACTCCGAAAAGTTTACCAAACAGATCAGGTGAAACCTGTGGTCCTTTGTTTCAATTTCCATCTGAGTGCTTTGTGCACTACCGAGGAGGGAGAGAGAGAATTGATGTTGGCAGCTCCCCTTTGGAAGCCTTCAACAGCTGTTCATCCATGCCCACCTCTCTTTGCTTTCAAAGTGTAGTGCCTGCCAGACTATCAGAAGGAAACATATTGGGGAGGTCTCTCCTCTCTGAGATCCCATGCTGCTTGAACCCTCTACTTACCCAAGGCCCATAAGACACAAAGGGCCTATTCTAACGAGCATTGGCCATCTTACTAAAACAAGGTAATCTCTCCTTAAACCATCAATACGCACTAAAATAACTCGTACAGCTGACCCCAATTGTAACCATCACTGGCCACTGATTTACCGCTCCTTAAAATGGATGTCAAGGCTATCTTTTAGTCCTGATTGCTGCCAACAGTTTTCAATAATATTTTGCCCTCTGGTAGGTATTAAATGTATCATTTGAACAAATTGATCCTGCTTTTTTAGTAGACTGAAGGCGATTGTCAAATAGATCAATCATTCTGTCAAACTGAAATTAAGTATTTCCTGGTTTATTATGGCAAATCTACCATGGTAATTTACCCAACACCACTACTGTTCGAGTCGCCTAGTATTCCATTAATTAGAACATGTCTCCTAAGGTCAATGTCTGCGCCCCGCGGGAATCTAATTAGCATAATAAATCCCCATAAAAAATCCATCAGTTTATGCTAGAGATTAGTTTTTTGCACCACATGCGCCTATGTCGCATTTCCGCATCTGCGGTGAAAGGTAACAGAGCGAGAGTGGTGTTTGTCAGACCGTGAGACATCCCGAAAAAATCTGTCTTCTCACAAAATATTCTGTTGCGTCCAAAAGGTTTGGCCTACGACCCCCACAAGCGTCTTGGAACTGGTCTGAAGTCGATACAGCAATCTACCAATTTCTGTCTGTAGCATCCGAAAAGTTTGCGCTACACACTAATATGATCCCTCTGCACAAAGGTGAGACTCTCATGTCGTCTCTCTGGCTATCATTAAATGTGAAGACTTATTTTATCAAATCAATTCTCTGTAGTTATTATTACTTGATTAAACTAATCACGTAAATTTGATTAGATAGCAAGTCAGGGCACCACGGAAAATCTTCAGATAGCCTTGATTACAAAGTTATAATTTTCCGAATATAACTAACAGATATTTTAATATATGATCGATTAATCTTCTATTAGTGAATAATTATTTACCTTACGTCAGTCTCATTTCAAACATCGTAGAATTCTTGGTTATCTGCAGAAACCAAGCCAAAACCACAAATCATCCATACACCAATTGGCTTAATCATTTGTTTACTAACTAACTAATCACAGAAATGCATAAGCAAACAAACAGTAGATATTGGTTAATAACAATGATGGGGAAGATAACCTAGTGGGCTAAGCCAATATGACGGCTTGGTGGGCAAAGGAAAGGGGGTGTGGACCGATAAAGGCACGGGAAAGACAAAATGGATTCACTACAAGTAGTGGGTAATTATATTAATTGAAATGCTAATCATTTGCACATGAATGGCCGCTCATTCGGGAATAATTGCAATAAAAATATTGACGCCCGTATGTCGTTGTCTTCTCTGTTGGAATCGTCGGTCCGTCTGCTGGACACTCAGTTCATCAGAGGGTCTCTGGTTACTTCCCCAGAAGTCACAATGTCTTTCATGGTTGTAGCTTTATCAGTGGCTCCGGATAGTGTCTGTTGTAATGGATAGGTCAGGTGTCCATTGTTCTTAGAATAGATGTTTCAGCAGTTGCCAGTATTCTCATCCTAGGTTTACATAATTTCTAGCTGCAGTCTAGTAAGTATATCTAAGATTTGCTCTTATTCTGTAGGGATCGATAGTCTCAGAGTTGAACCATTTCCAGCCGTGTAGCCAATGCTCCACGTGGTATGGTTTTCAAGTCTTAGTTAATCAACCATTTGCAACCTCAGCTCACGCTGGGTTTTGCTTAGTCTGATGTGAATTTCCTCAGGAGTGGGTTTTATTCGTAACAATATAAAAGGGCAGCTCCATGATGCCAGATCATGTTTGTGCTCACGGGGGTGTGGCCGCTGACAAGTTAAACTTTACAGGGAATGCAAGTCTCTCAAATTAAAGCTTAACATCACATCATTTCATAAATAGTTTCATCTTTACTCATTCATTTTATAGAATAATTAGATGCAAACCCCATATGTGAGAAATGTACACATTCAGAGATATAGTTATATGTGTTTCCTGTCCTTCATGAGATCCCCAAATGAAACACACTCAACATAACTGTCCCTTAAGTGTCCACAGACCATTCCCACACTCGCAAAAGTGGACATATTGTTTAATTGTTTAATTGCTTGGGGATTTAGGAGTTTGGCCAAGTTAAATCCTTTGTTTTCTCTGTGCTCTCTCTTTCTGCATGGCCGGTGGGAGAGAGTCTCAGGCAGGAATGCATGACCTGAGATAACAGAACCTGGGTGTAGGAGAGAGAATGAGAGAGAGAGGAGGGCACGATCTACACCCAGAAAGGGCCACGTCATGACACTCATGAAAACGTACATGTCAGTTGTCCCGCTCTAGGGCGCATCACAAGACTCGTCTGAAGGTACCTGGATACAAGATGAAGAAAATTAATGGATGTACTGTATACAGAGCATTAGGAAAGTATTCAGATCCCTTGACTTTTGCCACATTTAGTTACATTACAGCCTTATTCTAAAATGGATTACATTAAAAAAAAATCCTCATCATTATACTCACAATACCCCATAATGCTGAAGCAAAAACAGTTTTTTTTAATGTACAAATGTATAAAAAATACATACAGAATTATCACATTTACATAAGTATTCAGACCCTTTACTCAGTACTTTGTTGAAGCACCTTAGCAGCGATTACAGCCTTATGTTTTCTTGCGTATGACGCTACAACCTTGCAGATCCTCTCAAGCTCTGTCAGGTTGGATGGGAGTGTTGCTGCACACCTATTTTCAGGTCTCTCCAGAGATGTTTGATCGGGTTCAAGTCCGGGCTCTGGCTGGACTCCTGCGTTGTGTTGGCAGTGTATTAAGGTTGTTGTCCTGTTGGAAGGTGAACTTTTGCCCCAGTCTGAGGTCCTGAGTGCTCTGGAGAAGGTTTTCATCAAGGATCTCTCTGTATTTTGCTCCATTCATTTTCCCCTCCATCCTGAATAGTGTCCTAGTCCCTGCCGCTGAAAGACATCCTCACAGCATGATGCTGCAACCACCATGCTTCAAGGTAGGGATGGTGACAGGTTTCCTCCAGAATTGACGCTTGGCATTCAGGCCAATGATCTTGTTAATCATGGCCTGAGAGTCCTTATGTGCCTTTTGGAAAACACCAAGCATGCTGTCATGTGCCTTTTATTGAGGAGTGGCTTCGGTCCGGCCACTCTACCATAAAGGACTGATTGGTGGAGTGCTGCAGAGATGGTTGTCCTTCTGGGAGGTTCTTCCATCTCCACAGAGGATCTCTGGAGCTCTGTCAGAGTGACCATCAGGTTCTTGATCACCTTCCTGACCAAGGCGCTTCTCATCCGATTTCTCAGTTTCCAGTCTTGGTGGTTCCAAGCTCCAGACTGATGGAGGCCACTGTGTTATGGGGGACCTTCAATACTGCAGACAATTTTTGGTACCAGGTCTGTGGCTTGACACAATCCTGTCTCGGAGCTCTAACGACAATTCCTTCAACCTCATGGCATGGTTTTTGCTCTGACATGCACTGTCAACCGTGTGATCTCAGATAGACAAGTGTGTGTCTTTCCAAATCATGTCCATTCAATTGAATTTACAACAGGTGGACTCCAATCAAGTTGTAGAAACATTTCAAAGATGATCCATGGAAACAGGACATACCTGAGCTCAATTTTGAGTCTCCTAGCAAAGGGTCTGGATACTTGTGTAGGGTCTGGATACTTATGTAAATAAGGTATTTCTGTAGATTGATGAAAATCAATTTTAGAGTAAGGCTGTAATGTAACAAAATGTGCACTGCACATGGACACTGTTTATGGCCAAAAACAAGGGGTTAAATACATGTACAATACACGACCATCATCTCATTCCAAAATCATGGGCATTAATATGGAGTTGGTTCCCCCTTTGCTGCTTTTAACAGCCTCCACTCTTCTGGGAAGTCTTTCCACTAGATGTTGGAACATTGCCTCGGGGACTTGCAGGTCAGGCAGGCACTGTTGTTGCAGTCTGCGTTCCAATTCTTTCCAAAGGTGTTTGATGCGGGCAGGGCTCTGTGAAAACCAGTCGTTCGAACAACACCGATCTCGACAAACCATTCTGTATGGATCTTGCTTTGAGCACAGGGCATTGTCATGCTGAAATAGGAAAGGGCATTCCACAAAGTTGGAAGCACAGAGTCGTCTAGAATGTCATTGCATAGCATTAAAATGTCCCTTAACTGGAACTAAGAGGCCTAGCCCGAACCATGAAAAACAGCCCCAGGCCATTATGCATCCTCCACCAAACTTTACAGTTGGCACCATGCATTGGGGCAGGAAGTGTTCTCTTGGCATCCGTCAAACCCAAATTTGTCCGTTGGACTTCCAGATTCTGAAACGTCATTCATCACTCCAGAAAATGGATTTCCACTTCTCCACAGTCCAATGGCGATGAGCTTTACATCACTCCAGCTGATGCTTGGCAGTGGCTACTCAATGGCTACTCAGCCGTGAAAATGCATTTCATGAAGCTCCCGACAAACAGTTCTTGTGCTGACTTCCAATGGCGGTTTGGAACTCGGTAGTGAGTGGAGGGGATGGCTGCCGTTTTACAGGCTCCTATTTTGTGTTTTATCGCATTGTTTGTAACTTATTTTGTACATAATGTTGATGCTACTGTCTCTTTGTAGCCAATATCAATACAGCAATTACTCACCTCGAACTGAACAAATAGTTTTTCTTTAATGAGTCGCAAAGGACTGACTTGTTGTCAGACAAGGGCCAAATAAGGAAATACAGGGTGCCTTGTGAGAATTCATTGGTGAGTGGGTAACCCGCATCTACCATCCGTTCTATTGGCCAACATGAAATCACTGGAGAATAAACTGGATGAGCTCCGTTCAAGACTATCCTACCAACGGGACTGTAATATCTTATTCATGACATCATGAATAATATAGAGTTGGCTTGGTTTTCTGTGCATCACCAGGACAGAACTGCTATGTCCGGGAAGACATAGTGTGTCAATTTGTCAATTTTTTTGTACCTTTATTTAACTAGGCAAGTCAGTTAAGAACAAATTCTTATTTTCAATGACGGCCTGTTTGGGGGCAGAATGACAGATTTGTACCTTGTCAGCTCGGGGATTTGAACTTGCAAACTTCCGGTTACTAGTCCAACGCTCCAACCACTAGGCTACCCTGCTGCCCCTAACAGCTGGTAGTCTTGAGGTATTTCACGCCTGAGATAGTGTGGTCTACAGCTTATCACGAAGTACTCTATCTACCAAGAGAGTTTTCATCTAGATTTTTTGTAGCCGTCTATATACCACCACAAACCGACGCTGGGCCTAAGACAGCACATAACAAGATGTATAAGGTCAAAAGCAAACAAGAAAATGCTCATCCAGAAGGAACGCTCCTAGTGGCCAGGGACTTTAATGTCGACAAACTTAAATCCATTTGACCTCATTTCTACCAGAATGTTACATTTGCAACCAAAGGCAAATAAACCACCTTTACTCCACACACAGAGATGGGTACAAAGCTCTACCTCTCCCTCCACTCACTCAATACAGAAGTGGTCAGATGACGCGGATATTACACTACAGGAATATTTTGCTAGCACAAACTGGAATATGTTTTGGGATTCATCCAATGGCATAGAGGAAAATACCACCTCAGTCACCGGCTTCATCAATAAGTGCATCGACGACGTTGTCCCCACAGTGACCGTACCTACATGTCAAAACCAGAAGCCATTCATTATAGGCAACATCCGCACCGAGACACTAATCTGGAGAGACACTAATCTGGACGCTTATAAGAGGTACAACTATGCCCTCAGACAAACCATCAAACAGGCAAAGCGTTAATACAGGACTAGAAGGCCAGCATCCCGGAGGCGCCTCTTCACTGTTGACGTTGATACTGGTGTTTTAATTAATGAAGCTGCCAGTTGAGGACTTGTGAGGCATCTGTTTCTCAAACTAGACACTCTAATGTACTTGTCCTCTTGCTCAGTTGTACACCTATGGCCTCCCACTCCTCTTTCTATTCTGGTTAGAGCCAATTTGCACTGTTCTGTGAAGTAGTACACAGCGCTGTACATGATCTTCAGTTTCTTGCCAATTTCCCGCATGGAATAATTTTAATTTCTCAGAACAACAGTAGACTGATGAGTTTCAGAAGAAAGTACTTTGTTTCTGGCCATTTTGAGCTTGTAATCAAATCCACAAATGCTGATGCTCCAGATACTCAACTAGTCTAAAGAAGGCCAGTTTAATTGCTTCTCTAATCAGAGCAACAGTTTTCAACTGTGCTAACAATTGCAAAAGGGTTTTCTAATGATCAATTAGCCTTTTAAAATTATAAACTTGGATTAGCTAACACAACGTGTCATTGGAACACAGGAGTGATGGTTGCTGATAACGGGCCTCTGTACGCCTATGTAGATATTCCATAAGAAAATCAGCTGCAATAGTAATTTACAAGATTAACAATGTCTGCACTGTATTTCTGATCAATTTGATGTTATTTTAATGGACATAAAATTAGCTTTTCTTTCAAAAACAAGGACATTTCTAAGTGACCCCAAACTTTTGAACAGTAGTGTTTATAGATACATGTATAAGCATTTCACTGTAAGGTCTACCTACACATGTATTCAGCACATGTAACAAATACAATTTGATTTGATTTGCATATATACATACACTACCGTTCAGAAGTTTGGGGTCACTTATAAATGTCCTTGTTTTTCTCCATAATCTCAGATATATAATATATTTTGATTTGTTCAATACTTTTTGGGTTAATACATGATTCCATAAGTGTTGTATGTTTGTATGTATGTATGTATGTATGTAATGACATTTTCATATCTTCTCTGGGGGGGAGAACTCTAGTGGGCCCCCAACATACATACATACATACATACATACATACATACACACACTACACACTTATTTTCCGCCATAATCTGCAAATAAATTCATTAAAAATCCTACAATGTGATTTTCTGGATTTTTTTTCTCATTTTGTCTGTCATAGTTGAAGTGTACCTATGATGAAAATTACAGGCCTCTCTCATCTTTTTAAGTGGGAGAACTTGCACAATTGGTGGCTGACTAAATACTTTTTTGCCCCAATGTATGAACATGTCATAAGCCATGTCAAAAATATTTAGCATTACAGGAGATTCGCTGTAAAACTATAATACAATTTTCTACGATATGTGTGGAACTGCAGGAAATTAGCTTCAAAAGAGCAACATTTCCTCCCAATCACATTGCAAAATTTGTTGAATAGAATGAGAGTAGCTGTAAAACTGCGCCTTTTTCTCATGTTTGCCCTGTGACAAAATGTATAGAATTGTAGGAAGTTCTCTGTCCCTTCCTACTGTAGGGCGTAAACTTTTCTTATGAGCTTGTATCTCTCCTCACTTTGTAGTTTAGGTACAGTAGGTAGCTAGGATGTTAACGATTTCAATAGTTATTCATACATACGTTCTGTGTTTTTTCTGTATCTATCAAACTGGACAACTACCCATCAACCAAAGATCGATACTAATGCATGCATACTGGACAATAACATAATTAATCTTGCCACAAATGTTTGCTAGAGAGTTTGCAAACTATGATAAAAAAAAAAAGTCAAATCTTAGATTTCACCACTTTTCAGTCCTATTTAAAATGGGTGACAAACTCCAAAATCTAGCCTGACAAATGAAAGAGGGCAACTGGGGAAAGAGTAAATGAGGTAGAAAAAGCAGATGAGAGTAGCTGGATGTCCAAAACGATACATAATCTATGTGATATGGCTCTGGCTGTGTCCATTCCAGGGTACCCTCTGTCTCAACCTTGCCGTGAGCTAGTGTAACGCTGGGGTAGGGTGCCTGGGGCTGGGCAATGTCTAAGTGATTAGATAAAATAGGGAAGGCTAGGCAGCGGAAGCCACAGCCAAGTTCCTCCTGCAAGTCCCAGAGACCATGCAGGGCACATCAGCAGGGAGAGGGCTTGAAAAGATGAGCCTGTCACTCAAGATCCAGTCACACACAGGAGACCCACATGGAGTGGATAGAGAGCTAACTGGTGCCAATAAGATTGTTTCATGTTTGTATAAATGTGATCAACATTTCAGCAAATAGGTTTGCCTTGTGTTTATGTAACGTGTTTTGACCTGATCAACAGGACACTAGGGTCTGGTGAGATAGAATAGCACAGCTGGCGGTTTAGGCCTCTTTTCTATATTTCATGCAGCATAAGAGTACCTTTTTCCTTTTCTCTGCTTTATGGTAATGAGATTCAGCGAGGTGTCAAATCCTGCTCTGGGCATCTTCTCGCCTTGCTTTTCAGGTCAGCAGAGAGCAACTCTCTAACAGTTGCAGACGTATCTCTACAGCTGCATCAGGACATAAAAAATAATGTCAGACATTACAGGGGCTTTTGAGGTATGTAAATACTAAAATTCCTTTTCATTGTTTCTAGTGTGGTGAATAAAGTGTCTAAACTGCATTCGGATCAGTGACAAACCTATTGGACTAGAATGGAACACACATGACCTGTTTCAGAAAGCTGGGTGTTTGACGGATATCACTTCACAGGAGAGGCATTAACTCCTTCCATGCCAAACCACTTGGCAGAGACACGTGTCCTCAGAGCAAACTCTCAGAGGATTAGTGAAACAGGGTTGAGGTGTGTGGCACCGTGCAGCGGTCAGGAAACTAGAATCCTAATCAGATGGTTTCAGGTTCAAATCCCTCAGGGGAGGCGTCAGCTTGACTGGCTCCAACGAATACAGTGGGGCAAAAAAGTATTTAGTCAGCCACCAATTGTGCAAGTTCTCCCACTTAAAAAGATGAGAGAGGCCTGTAATTGTCATCATAGGTACACTTCAACTATGACAGACAAAATGAGAAAAAAAATCCAGAAAATCGCATTGTAGGATTTTTTATGAATTAATTTGCAAATTATGGTGGAAAATAAGTATTTGGTCACCTACAAACAAGCAAGATTTCTGGCTCTCACAGACCTGTAACTTCTTCTTTAAGAGGCTCCTCTGTCCTCCACTCATTACCTGTATTAATGGCACCTGTTTGAACTTGTTATCAGTATAAAAGACACCTGTCCACAACCCCAAACAGTCACACTCCAAACTCTGCTCACCACATCGATCACCACATTCTTTT
This sequence comes from Oncorhynchus mykiss, assembly GCF_057628025.1. NCBI lineage: Eukaryota > Metazoa > Chordata > Actinopteri > Salmoniformes > Salmonidae > Oncorhynchus > Oncorhynchus mykiss. The sequence continues at coordinate 35,301,468 of NC_143028.1, read as the reverse complement.
GGAGAGATTGGAAACCCAAATTGGTCTACACGGACAAGTTCTGGCCTGGTTTAGATCTTATCTGTCGGAAAGATATCAGTTTGTCTCTGTGAATGGTCTGTCCTCTGACTAATCAACTGTAAATTTCGGTGTTCCTCAAGGTTCCGTTTTAGGACCACTATTGTTTTCACTATATATTTTACCTCTTGGGGATGTTATTCGAAAACATAATGTTAACTTTCACTGCTATGCGGATGACACACAGCTGTACATTTCAATTAAACATGGTGAAGCCCCAAAATTGCCCTTGCTAGAAGAATGTGTTTCAGACATAAGGAAGTGGATGGCTGCAAACTTTCTACTTTTAAACTCGGACAAAACAGAGATGCTTGTTCTAGGTCCCAAGAAACAAAGAGATCTTCTGTTGAATCTGACAATTAATCTTAATGGTTGTACAGTCGTCTCAAATAAAACTGTGAAGGACCTCGGCGTTACTCTGGACCCTGATCTCTCTTTTGAAGAACATATCAAGACCATTTCAAGGACAGCTTTTTTCCATCTACGTAACATTGCAAAAATCAGGAACTTTCTGTCCAAAAATGATGCAGAAAAATTAATCCATGCTTTTGTCACTTCCAGGTTAGACTACTGCAATGCTCTACTTTCCGGCTACCCGGATAAAGCACTAAATAAACTTCAGTTAGTGCTAAATACGGCTGCTAGAATCCTGACTAGAACCAACAAATTTGATCATATTACTCCAGTGCTAGCCTCTCTACACTGGCTTCCTGTCAAAGCAAGGGCTGATTTCAAGGTTTTACTGCTAACCTACAAAGCATTACATGGGCTTGCTCCTATCTATCTCTCTGATTTGGTCCTGCCGTACATACCTACACGTACGCTACGGTCACAAGACGCAGGCCTCCTAATTGTCCCTAGAATTTTTAAGCAAACAGCTGGAGGCAGGGCTTTCTCCTATAGAGCTCCATTTTTATGGAACGGTCTGCCTACCCATGTCAGAGACGCAAACTCGGTCTCAACCTTTAAGTCTCTACTGAAGACTCATCTCTTCAGTGGGTCATATGATTGAGTGTAGTCTGGCCCAGGAGTGGGAGGGTGAACGGAAAGGCTCTGGAGCAACGAACCACCCTTGCTGTCTCTGCCTGGCCGGTTCCCCTCTTTCCACTGGGATTCTCTGCCTCTAACCCTATTACAGGGGCTGAGTCACTGGCTTTACTGGGGCTCTCTCATGCCGTCCCTGGAGGAGGTGCGTCACCTGAGTGGGTTGAGTCACTGATGTGGTCATCCTGTCTGGGTTGGCGCCCCCCCCCCCCCCTTAAGTTGTGCCGTGGCGGAGGTCTTTGTGGGCTATACTCAGCCTTGTCTCAGGATGGTAAGTTGGTGGTTGAAGATATCCCTCTAGTGGTGTGGGGGCTGTGCTTTGGCAAAGTGGGTGGGGTTATATCCTTCCTGTTTGGCCCTGTCCGGGGGTGTCCTCGGAGTGGGCCACAGTGTCTCCTGACCCCTCCTGTCTCAGCCTCCAGTATTTATGCTGCAGTAGTTTATGTGTCGGGGGGCTAGGGTCAGTTTGTTATATCTGGAGTACTTCTCCTGTCCTATTCGGTGTCCTGTGTGAATCTAAGTGTGCGTTCTCTAATTCTCTCCTTCTCTCTTTCTCTCTCTCGGAGGACCTGAGCCCTAGGACCATGCCCCAGGACTACCTGACATGATGACTCCTTGCTGTCCCCAGTCCACCTGGCTGTGCTGCTGCTCCAGTTTCAACTGTTCTGCCTTATTATTATTCGACCATGCTGATCATTTATGAACATTTGAACATCTTGGCCATGTTCTGTTATAATCTCCACCCGGCACAGCCAGAAGAGGACTGGCCATCCCACATATGCTCTCTCTAATTCTCTCTTTCTTTCTCTCTCTCGGAGGACCTGAGCCCTAGGACCATGCCCCAGGAATACCTGACATGATGACTCCTTGCTGTCCCCAGTCCACCTGACTGTGCTGCTGCTCCAGTTTCAACTATTCTGCCTTATTATTATTCGACCATGCTGGTCATTTATGAACATTTGAACATCTTGACCATGTTTTGTTATAATCTCCACCCGGCACAGCCACCCCACATAGCCTGGTTCCTCTCTAGGTTTCTTCCTAGGTTTTGGCCTTTCTAGGGAGTTTTTCCTAGCCACCGTGCTTCTTCACCTGCATTGCTTGCTGTTTGGGGTTTTAGGCTGGGTTTCTGTACAGCACTTTGAGATATCAGCTGATGTACGAAGGGCTATATAAAATAAATTTGATTTGATTTGATTTGCTATGGCCAAGACCAAAGAGCTGTCAAAGGACACCAGAAAGAAAAATTGTAGACCTGCACCAGGCTGGGAAGACTGCATCTGCAATAGGTAAGCAGCTTGGTTTGAAGAAATCAACTGCGGGAGCAATTATTAGGAAATGGAAGACATACAAGACCACTGATAATCTCCCTCGATCTGGGGCTCCACGCAAGATCTCACCCCGTGGGGTCAAAATGATCACAAGAAAGGTGAGCAAAAATCCCAGAACCACACGGGGGGACCTAGTGAATGACCTGCAGAGAGCTGGGACCAAAGTAACAAAGTCTACCATCAGTAACACACTACGCCGCCAGGGACTCAAATCCTGCAGTGCCAGACGTGTCCCCCTGCTTAAGCCAGTACATGTCCAGGCCTGTCTGAAGTTTGCTAGAGAGCATTTGGATGATCCAGAAGAAGATTGGGAGAATTTCATCTGACCATATGACACCAAAATAGATATTTTTGGTAAAAACTCAACTCGTCGTGTTTGGAGGACAAAGAATGCTGAGTTGCATCCAAAGAACACCATACCTACTGTGAAGCATGGGGGTGGAAACATCATGCTTTGGGGCTGTTTTTCTGCAAAGGGACCAGGACGACTGATCCATGTAAAGGAAAGAATGAATGGGGCCATGTATCGTGAGATTTTGAGTGAAAACATCCTTCCATCAGCAAGGGCATTGAAGATGAAACGTGGCTGGGTCTTTCAGCATGACAATGATCACAAACACAACACCTGGGCAACGAAGGAGTGGCTTCGTAAGAAGCATTTCAAGGTCCTGGAGTGGCCTAGCCAGTCTCCAGATCTCAACCCCATAGAAAATCTTTGGAGGGAGTTGAAAGACCGTGTTGCCCAGCAACAGCCCCAAAACATCACTGCTCTAGAGTAGATCTGCATGGAGGAATGGGCCAAAATACCAGCAACAGTGTGTGAAAACCTTGTGAAGACTTACAGAAAACATTTGACCTCTGTCATTGCCAACAAAGGGTATATAACAAAGTATTGAGATAAACTTTTGTTATTGACCAAATACTTATTTTCCACCAAAATGTGCAAATAAATTCATTACAAATCCTACAATGTGATTTTCTGGATTTTTTTTCTCATTTTGTCTGTCATAGTTGAAGTGTACCTATGATGAAAATTACAGGCCTCTCATCTTTTTAAGTGGGAGAACTTGCACAATTGGTGGCTGACTAAATACTTTTTTGCCCCACTGTATGTTGTGACTTTTTAAAAAAAAATAACCCACGGAACTGTATGCAAGTCGAGAGAATAGGAAAATATTTATGAATTCAGAGTGCAGTGTCAACTCAAGTGTCAAGGCTTTCTAGGAAGTAAAACAGTCTAGGAAGTACATGAATGTTTTTATTCCATCCATGCCTCTCCTTGACCACTGAAAAAGACTTGTTCCTCCAGCAACCATCATCATTACATGTGCAGAAAATAGGTTGCTTCGAGCAGGTTAGATTGATAGAAAATGAATAGGTCATCATTCCAGCAGATGTTTGCTTCAGCATGTATACATATGTATGAGGTAATGGGCGCGTTATAACCATTAACTTAACTGTGATTAGGGAAAATTTTATATTTCCTCACAATGTTTGCCAAACCGCCTGCCTGCCCTGATGCCCAGAGGAATGGTGCCATCTGTGAGCTCTTAAATAAGTACTTTGCAATTTTCCGTTCAGGATAAATGTGTTCTTAATAGTTTTTGCTTCATCATCTGCCTTAATGGTTTTCAGGCACTGTCATACATTTTCACATCTGGGCCTGTATCCACAATGCGTTTTAGACTAGAACGTTGGTCGTAAGTGCTGAGAAATGAAACATTTTACTCCTACTGTTATGGGTAAAAATAAAAGCTATTAATGAAGCCTTTTTAGTCATACGTGTCACACCTAGTCGACATATATTTAGGACACCTCATGAGCTGTCCTAAGCAGTTTAGAGTTACAAGCAGTTGTCTTGAATATAGAAAAAGGCAGTCAGTGGTTCTGGCGCCATAGACAGGCAATGGTTTTGGAATTGAAAGAATGTTTTGATATTTCTATATGATCAACCCATAAATAATCTAGACCTATATGGAACAGTATCCCTTATGCTTTTGAAAATATATATACATGAGGTGTAATTCATATGATATGCCTAAATAATTATAACCACTAGGCTAATAAAAATCACATTTTATTTCGATTAGTTCATTAACCGACATCATCTTATTTCAAGTTATCCCTTTGGATCACTAAATTGGGCATGCTTATAAATTGGGCAACTGACAACATCTAGGGGCTTATGTGTGTGTTCGGTGAAAATGATAGATCTTTCAAACATTTTATGCAACATTATCGGCAAGTGACTTGATGCTTACTTTGCCAAAAGCGATTTAGAGAGTTGTTGAACGGGAGGGACGATTGTGTTGATACAACGGTATTAAAAATCAGTACAATATTCCTACCACATTATTCAAAATATCTGAATCATTTTGTATTTTTTTTTGTAACATATTAGGCAAGAGTTAAGAGTAGGCAAAGTGAACGTCAGGTGAAAATGATAAACGTTTTACCATTGCAACATTTGATGTACACTCACATTCACCGTGGTTGTCTGAAGGTGCTATAGAGTTCACAGCTGGCGATGCCTCATCACGATTGGTTATTCCCCATCATTTGCAACAGTGTCAATGAGAATCATTATTATCTTTTCTTTGTAGTACTTCAAACTGTCGTGATTTCCAGCTGAGATAATCTTTTATAGGTTGGTTTTACTCCTGGCTCAGAGTTTGTCTGGTTAGTGTATTAACATCATCCTAAAAACCTACTCTGAGCTGGGAGTGTTTTTAGTCTTAAAACAGGTTTTAACAGGATTCCTAGGACCTTTTCTGAGATGCTTTGTGGATACGGACTCTGGTCACATCTGGTCAACATATTTTGCTAAGAGAGTGGAGAGTAAGGCGATCCTTCAATCCTGTCACGCTTTTAGACAACACATCTGTGGTCATACCATGGATCATCATCAGTATTTCTAGAATAGTGTGTGGTGGTGAGTTCCACCACCTGCCCAAAGAGAAATATAATTTAGCACACACACACACACACACACACACACACGGATCCCAGACAGTACCTGGGCTCCCCAGACTTAATTTTTAGATGCTCTGTTTATGCACATGAATCTTTCCTGATTGTCCTCTTCTGAGCTGAATCCTGTTTGACATTTCCTTTCTCTCCAGCGGAGGTCTGCTCTATTTTGCTATGTAAGAAAATATAGAAATGAGGTGTGCTGAAAGCGTGTAGCTTTGAAAGGGGGAAGAGAAATAAAATGTAATTTCAAGGCTGTGTTCAATCTACTTCAAGAAGCCGCAAACACGAATGACAGAGAGAGAGGGCACTAAAAGCAGATTGTGACTCAGAAGATTTGGCACAGTATTTTAAGGGTGTGTGTTTGTCATTGTGATCGCTACACCATTCTTCTCCATTGCCTTTGGGAATCCATAGCCTAGGACAGGACTCCCTCAGTTCACAGATGGAGTTTGTGATTGGATACCTCCAGTGAATAATCTTCTCATTACTTATCATGATGAACTGTGACGTGAAAATATCAATAAGGGACTGTGGTGAAGCAATCCAATTAAGGTGTAAAACCAGGAGTCTCATTAGTGCTGAGACACTGATAATGCAAATGACGGCCTGCTAGTATTCAACCTTGAAAATAAATTGCCCAAGCAGATCAGCCACTACAGGTCTACCTGGGGTTGATGTAAGGGCTGTGTCGACACAGCTCTCTCTGGGATTGTAGAACATGAAATACAGTTTTGCTCAGTGCAGGTGGAATAATAAAGAGAATTAAACTATTTAAATAGTTTACTTAGAACACAGGTGTACTGAATGGGGATTATCAATTGTCACCTAGCTGATATTAGCCACGGTAATATTATTCATGGTTGCACGTTGTGTCACAATATTGTTATGAAGAATCTCTTCGATTCTATTAAATGCATTCTCAATTGGCACTGATTAAGATTTAGTTTAAAGTGCATTGTAGTGACTTAGAAAAACAATGGCCCTTCAAAAGGAGGCAAAAAATATGAAAGGAAGCCTTTTGTCATCATTGTGAAGTCGTTCGATTTAAAAAAAAAATGCTATTTCACCTTTATTTTACCAGGTAGTCTAGTTGAGAACAAGTTCTCATTTGCAACTGCGACCTGGCCAAGATAAAGCAAAGTAGTTCGACACATACAACAACACAGAGTTACACATGGAATAAACAAACATACAATCAACAATACAGTAGAAAAATCTATTTACAGCATGTGCAAATGAGGTAGGATAAGAGAGGTAAGGCAATAAATAGTCCATGATGGCAAAGTATATAGCAATATAGCAATTAAACACCGGAATGGTAGGATATGCAGAAGATGAATGTGAGAGTTGAGATACTGGGGTGCAAAGGAGCAAGATAAATATATACAATATGGGGATGAGGTAGATTGGATGGGCTATTTACAGATGAGCTATGTACAGGTGCAGATTGACTTTAGATGCAGTATAACTTTAGCTAGCGTGCTAAGATTCAGGGGAGAGCACAAGATTTGAGCTAACATTAGCATTGCTAGTTATTTGACAAACTTTGCTAGCTAATGGATATATTTGATTTGATGACACAATGATGACAAAGCCGTCATAGTATAATTTAGACAAAACAATCATTAGCCCCCGTTAAGAATGACTGGGCGCCACAGGACTTTCAAGTCTTCTTATTCGAATTTGTGTTTTTAATGGTGGACTACAACCAAATTGATAGCCCATGTATTTTATTTGCTTCAATCACTGAACACAACCGCTGTATATAAGAGACAGGCTTCTATTTCTTTATTTAATGCACACGGCTTTTGTTCAATCAAATGATGAAAAGACTACCACACTGTTTACTGTGACCAGTATAACCAGTATAAACATTATAATAACAAACCCATCGCAGATCAGACTTTCAAAGAGAAGGCCTAATATTCCAATACTCTTAGTAAAAGTATTTTATCTCTGTTCTTTTTTAGGTCAGGTCAGTAAATAAATATCAATTACGGTCCCATTCTGATTTGCTTCTAACAGAACCAAAAATTAGAACAGGTCATGGTAGAAATAGTTTTAGTTACTTAGCACCGTGGTCCTGGAATTCTCTCCTGAACATTTTAAAATGTGATGATCTAGTTTCGTTGGTGGAGTTTAAACACTTGATTGATGTGCATATCATAGAAGAGTTGTTTTTAGGCCAGTCAAGATGTTTGTTTTTAATGTAATATGTCATTGTTGTACTGCATGTGTGTTTATAGTTTTGTTTAATGTTGAGTTAGTGTATGTAAGTTGATTTGTCTGAAACGTTGTTCCCCCTGTTGCTATTGGACCAGGTCTCTTTTGGAAAAGAGATATTATCTCATTGAGAAAAAACCTGTATAAATAAAGGTAAAATAAAATGTAAACAAATGTATCTTCAACTTGCAATCTGTGGAATCTATTTGATATAGTGTTTTGCAAAAGTATTCACCCCCTTGGCATTTTTCCTATTTTGTTGCCTTCCAACCTGGAATTAAAATAGATTTTGGGGGGTTTTGTATCATTTGATTTACACAACATGCCTACCACTTTGAAGATGCTAAACATTTTTCATTGTGAAACAAACAAGAAATAAGACAAAAAAAACAGAAAACTTGAGCATGCATAACTATTCACCCCCCACTGTCAATACTGTGTAGAGCCACCTTTGCAGCAATTACAGCTGCAAGTCTCTTGGGGTATGTCTCTATAATCTAGCAACTGGGATTTCTGCCCATTCCTCAAGGAAAAACTGCTCCAGCTCCTTCAAGTTGGATAGGTTCCGCTGGTGCACAGCAATCTTTAAGTCATACCAGATTCTCAATTGGATTGAGGTCTGTGCTTTGACTAGGCCATTCCAAGACATTTAAATGTTTCCCCTTCGACCACTCAAGTGTTGCTTTAGCAGCATGCTTAGGGTCATTGTCCTGCTGGAAGGTGAACCTCCATCCCAATCTCAAATCTCTGGAAGACTGAAATAGGTTTCCCTCAAGAATTTCCCTGTATTTAGCGCCATTCATCTTTCCTTCAATTCTGACCAGTCCCTGCCGATGAAAAACATCACAGCATGACGCTGACAACACCATGAGGTTCTCGGGGTGATGAGAGGTGTTGGATTTGCGCCAGACATAGCATTTTCCTTGATGGCCAAAAAGCTCAATTTTAGTCTCATCTGACCAGAGTACCTTCTTCCATATGTTTGGGGAGTCTCCCACATCCCTTTTGGTGAACACCAAACGTGTTTGCTTATTTTCTTCTGTCCACTCTTCTGTAAAGCCCACCTCTATGGACTGTACGGCTTAAAGTGGTCCTACGGACAGATACTCCAATCTCCTGAGTATCTGCAGCTCCTTCAGCGTTATCTTTGAGCTCTTTGTTGCCTCTCTGATTGATGCCCTCCTTGCCTGGTCCATGAGTTTTGGTGGGTGGCCCTCTCTTGACCGGTTTGTTTTGGTGCCTTATTCTTTCCATTTTTTAATAATGGATTTAATGGTGCTCCGTGGGATGTTCAAAGTTTCTGATATTTTTTTATAACCCAACCCTGATCTATATTTTTCCACAACTTTGTCCCTGACCTGTTTGGAGAGCTCCTTGGTCTTCATGGTGCCACTTGCTTGGTGGTGCCCATTGCTTAGTGGTGTTGCAGACTCTGGGGCCTTTCAGAACAGGTGTATTTATACTGAGATCATGTGACAGATCATGTGACACTTAGATTGCACACAGGTGGACTTCATTTAACTAATTTTGTGAATTCTGAAAGTTATTGTTTGCTCCAGATCTTATTTAGGGGCTTCATAGCAAAGGGGATGAATACATATGCCCGCACCATTTTTCCATTTAAATGTATTTTATTTTTTGAAACAAGTTATTTTTTTCATTTCACTTCACCAAATTGGGCTATTTTGTGTATGTCCATTACATGAAATCCAAATAAAAATCAATTTAAATTACAGATTGTAACGCAACAAAATAAGAAAAACGCCAAAGGGGGTGAATACTTTTGCAAGGCACTGTAGATTTAAGTTGTATGTTAAACATCACAGCATAGTTGAAAGATATATGATGCGTAGAGGGTGACCAGCAGAGATTGGTTGGATGGGCTGAGGGAAACTGAGTGTTACAGGCTGACTACACCGCTCGCGTTGCAAGTCCTGCCTCTTCCATCTCCTAATTGGTTTATAGAAGCAGGTACCCACGTGCCATCTCCTCATTGGTTATACCCACATTGGTGACTGAAAGACAAATGAGGTCAGTGGCGGTAATGCACCTAATTTATGAAAGATGCCAATCGCATTATAAAGTTATTATTATTATTATAAAGAAGAAAAAGCCTGGAAAGAGGAGAGATGACTAGAAACGATTCAGTTGATTGTTTTGTGTGTGGATTAATTGTCGGAGTAGAGGGCCTTGTGCATTTCAGGTAAAATAACTCAATGTTTATATCCCAGGACAAATTAGCTAGCAACAGCAAGCTAGCTAAGTAGAACAAAGTGCAAGCTAGCTAGCTAAATTGCCATAAAGTTTAATGCTTTTCAACCTGTCCCCAAATGAATATAATTGGTTCAGAGTTTGTTTTGATATTTTAAACTGCATGTCGTGATCACGTTTGGTGTGGGGGGACAAAATAAATTAATGCACAATGGCACATGCGCGCAGCCAGTTTGGGTTCCGTGTTAGGATGTGGAACTGGAGACAAGTGGGAGTGGAGTTTCTGGGCTGGGGATAGAATGACGGTTAAAGATAAAATTAAATGTAAACTTCTGACCCACTGGAATTGTGATACAGTGAATTATACGTGAAATAATCTGTCTGTAAATAATTGTTGGAAAAATGACTTGTGTCATGCACAAGGTAGATGTCCTAACCGACTTGCCAAAACTATAGATTGTTAACAAGAAATTTGTGGTTGAAAAACGAGATTTAATGACTCCAATCTAAGTGTATTTAAACTTACGACTTCAACTGTAGGTACCATTATTCATGGCATGCTTAGCCAGCTAGTAGATGACTAAAATGCCTACAGGTAGATTTTTATTTACCAAAGCAGCAATCAGGTTCAAATGCCAGACTAAAATGAAGGAAACCAGCACTTCAACCTCTTTCTATGTAGATCACTTGACAAACCAAGGTCAAAACTTCCCTCTCTGGAGTGGGTGAGACTGCATGGCACCCTATTGACTTGTCATGCAGTCGGTGGAGAGGAGGAGGAGAAAAAGTCCCCTCAAATAGAAGCCTACCCTCAGTGAGGGAGGGGGAAGAAATATTGCAACAAAAATGCAACCTGACAGAGCACCCTCTGCCGTATTAGTCTGCCTGCTGTTCCACGCAGCCATGTTAGACCAGCTGCCCACTGGGTACACCATGTAATTTCAACATAGATAATTAGGTAATATTTGGTTGACATGCCGACAGACAGCACTGCCTCGCTTCTAGTCCTTAGGAAACTTTGCAGTATTTAGTTTTTTTATGTATTATTTCTTACATTGTTAGCCCAGAAAATATTAAGTGTTATTACATGCAGTGGGGAATAACTATTGGATATCAGAGCGACAACAACTTACCAGCACTACGACCAGGAATACGACTTTCCCGAAGCGAATCCTTTGTGAACCACCCAGGGCATTTGAACTAATTCCAGAGGCTGACCCAAAACAATGCCACCGGATTGTCATATACTTTGTTTCACGGAAACATGGCTCTCTCTGGATATGCTGTCAGAGTCAGTACAGCCACCTCGATTCTTTGTGCATTGCGCCGACAGGAATAAACATCTCTCCGGGAAGAAGAAGGGCGGGGGTGTATGTCTCATGATTAACGACACATGGTGTAATTGTAACAACATAAAGGAACTCAAATCATTTTGTTCACCTGATCTACAATTCCTCACAATCACATGCTGACGGTGTTATCTCCCAAGGGAATTATCCTCGGTTATTGTCACAGCCGTGTATATTCCCCCTCAAGCCAATACCACGACGGCCCTCAAGGAACTTCACTGGACTTTATGCAAACCACATATCCTGAGGCTGCATTTATTGTAGCTGGGGATTTTAACAAAGCAAATTTGAGAACAAGGCTACCTAAATTCTCTCAGCATGTTGACTGTAGCCCTCGCGATGGAAAAACATTGGCTCACTGCAACTCTAACTTCCGTGATGCATACAAGGCCCTCCCCCACCCTCCGTTCGGCAAATCTGACCACGTCTCCATTTTGCTTCTCCCCTCCAATAGGCAGAAACTCAAGCAGGATGTAGACATGACAAGGACCATTCAACGCTGGTCTGACTAATCGGAATCCACGCTTCAAGATTGTTTTCATAGCTTCAGAGAATAATATTGACGTATACGCTGATTTAGTAGTGAGTTTATAAAGAAGTGTATAGGAGATGTTGACCCTGCTGTGACTATTAAAACCTACCCTAACCAGAAACCATGGAAAGCGCTAACCCCCGAATTTAACCATTGAAAGTTGACTGGGAATATGGCCGAATACAAACTCTGTAGTTATTCCCTCCGCAAGGCAATCAAACAAGCGAAATGTCAGTATAGGGACCAAGTGGAGTCGCAATGCAAAGGCTCAGACACGAGACGTTTGGGGCAGGGTCTACAGACTACAAAAAAGACACAGAGATCTTGCTTCCAGACAAACTACACACCTTCTTTGCCCACTTCGAGGATAACACAGTGCCACCGGCCGGGCCGCTACCAAGGTCTGTGAGCTCTCCTTCTCCGTGTGCGACGTGAGTAAGACATTTAAACGTCTTAACCCTCAAAAGGCTGCCGACCCAGACGGCATCCCTATCCGCGTCCTCAGAGCATGCACAGACCAGCTGGCTGGTGTGTTTACAGACATAGTCAATCTCTCCCTATCCCAGGCTGCTGTCCCCACAAGATGGCCACCATTGTTCCTGTACCCAGGAAGGCAACGGAAACTGAACTGAATGACTATCAAACCATAGCACTCACTTCTGTCATCATGAAGTGCAGTGTGATTCACTTCTGTCAACATGAAGTGTGATACAGCCTGGATTCGAACCAGGGTGTCTGTAGTGATGCCTCTAGCACTGAGATGCAGTCCACTCGAGACTAAATCAAATCACAATTGAAATGCACTTTAAATAAAGTTGTATATGTTTTATTTTATTTGTTTTTATTTCAAAGATAGATTTGGTTGAGGGTAGCTGTTGATAGTGGGAGGTGCTGCCCAGCCTATATATTTTTTTCTGACAGTGGATGTAATATTGAAGATCTGCTGTTGTACAAATTCAACATATATAATACAAAGTTTGTCTATGTTGAAATTTGGTTACTATGATGACATAATCGTGTGCTTGAAATTTCACCCTCAAAACAACAGTTGATTTAAAAAAAAAATAAATCCAATGTATTTTCCATGTAGATTCCACTTCACTATATGTTGACAAATTACGTTGCAACAACGTTGATTAAACCAGTTTGTGCACAGAGGGTATTGTGGCCAGTCCCCTGGAGTACTGCAGTCATGATGGAGATTGCAATACAGTGCACAGTCTACAGTACAGTACAATAATACCAACTTGATATAAAAAAAATGAAATTATTCTGATTAACCGTTTTCTACAGAGAGTTAACATTGATGGGTTGTGGGAAACCAGTGTATTTGAGCAGTGGTCTTTCTTGAGCTATTCTCTTCTGGTGTTATGCAACCTTGAAACTTGCCCTCTGCCCTCTGCACAGTACGATTTCATTTCAGTCTTGATTAACATCATTGAGTAAGCATCTCCAGCAGCTGCATTGTATGTTTCTCTGGTCAGAAATAGCAAGCATATTGAAATGAATGAGTCCTTGTTTCTCATCTTCTGTCCTTAAGCTAGCCTCGATGATTTAATTTATTATTATTTATTTAACTGTAATATTAATTTTTCACTGGGGGTGAAGTGCACATTCATTTCCCGAGGTGAAAATGAAATGAGGGGATGTCTTCGCTGAGATGTCATGTTGAAGTAAAGCAAACGTGTTAGTGAGTTGTTGTTTTTTTCAAATGTATTTAACCTTTATTTAACCAGGTAGGCTAGTTGAGAACAAGTTGTAATTTACAACTGCGACCTGGCAAAGAATAAAGCAAAGCAGTTTGACACATACAACAACACAGAGTTACACATGGAATAAACAAACATACAGTCAATAATACATTAGAAAATCAATATACAGTGTATGCAAATGAGGTAAGATAAGGGAGGTAAGGCAATATATAGGCCATGGTGGTGAAGTAATTACAATATACCAATTAAACACTGGAGTGATTGATGTGCAGAAGATGAATGTGCAAGTAGAGATACCGGGGTGTAAAGGAGCAAGATAAATAAGTAAATAAAGTATGGGGATGAGGTAGTTGGATGGGCTATATTACAGATGGGCTATGTACAGGTGCAGTGATCTGTGAGCTGCCCTGACAGCTGGTGCTTAAAGCTAGTGAGGGAGATATGAGTCTCCAGCTTCAGTGATTTTTGCAGTTCGTTCCAGTCATTGGCAGCAGAGAACGGGAAGGAAAGGCGGCCAAATGAGGAATTGGCTTTGGGCGTGACCAGTGAGATATACCTGCTGGAGCACATGCTACGGGTGGGTGCTGCTGCTATGGTGACCAGTGAGCTCAGACAAGACTGGGCTTTACCTAGCAGAGACTTGTATATGAGCTGGAGCCAGTGGTTTTGGCGAAGAGTATGAATCGAGGGCAAGCCAACGAGAGCGTACAGGTCGCAATGGTGGGTAGTATATGGGGCTTTTGTGACAAAACGAATGGCACTGTGATAGACTGCATTCAATTTGTTGAGTAGAGTGTTGGAGGCTATTTTGAAAATGACATCGCCGAAGTCAAGGATCGGTAGGATGGTCAGTTTTACGAGGGTATGTTTGGCAACATGAGTGAAGGATGCTTTGATGCAAAATAGGAAGCCGATTCTAGATTTAATTTTGGATTGGAGATGCTTCAGTGAGTCTGGAAGGAGAGTTTAGAGTCTAACCAGACACCTAGGTATTTGTAGTTGTCCACATATTCCAAGTCAGAACCGTCCAGAGTAGTGATGCTGGACGGGCGGGCAGGTGCGGGCAGCGATCGAATGAAGAGCATGTATTTAGTTGTACTTGCATTTAAGAGCAGTTGGAGGCAACGGAAGGAGAGTTTTATGGCATTGAAGCTCGTCTGGAGGTTAGTTAACACAGTGTCCAAAGAAGGGTCAGAAGTATACAGAATGGTGTCGTCTGCGATCAGAGCAGCAAGAGCAAAATCATTGATGTATACAGAGAAGAGAGTCGGCCCGAGAATTGAACTCTGTGGCACCCCCATGGAGACTGCCAGAGGTCCAGACAACAGGCCCTCTGATTTGACACACCAAACTCTATCACAGAGAGAAGTAGTTATTGAACCAGGCGAGGCAGTCAATTAGAGAAACCAAGTCTGTTTAGTCAGCCGATAAGAATGTGGTGATTGAGTCAAAAGCCTTGGCAGGTCAATGAATATGGCTGCACAGTAATGTCTCTTATCGATGGCGGTTATGATATCGTTTAGGACCTTGAGCGTGGCTGAAGTGCTCCCATGACCAGCTCTGAAATCAGATTGCATAGCGGAGAAGGTACGGTGGGATTCAAAATGGTCGGTAATCTGTTGTTAACTTGGCTTTCGAAGAACTTAGAAAGGCAGGGTAGGATAGATATAGGTCTATAGCAGTTTGGGTCTAGGGTGTCTCCCCCTTTGAAGAGGGGGATGATCGCGGCAGCTTTCCAATCTTTAGGAATCTCAGGTGATACAAAAGAGAGGTTGAGAGGTTGAACAGGCTAGTAATAGGGGTTGACTATCTATCCCAGCTGATGGACAAAATGGCGCCGGAGGAGACGGCCGCCGTTTTACGGTGACCTAACCAATTGTGCTGTTATGTGGGGGTTTTTCGCGATATTTGTAAATGATTTTGTGCATAATGTTTCTGCAACCGTATCTTACAGAAGAAGAGAGCTTCTGGATATCAGGACAGAGATCACTCACCTCGAATTAGACAAAGATTTCTTCAACAACAACAGCAGCAAGAAGGACTCACACAATATTCTCCAAACAACCCACAGGGTGGACATCTCAATTATTTGCAAAAGGAAGCGATGCAGAGGACGAAGAGCCGGATGCCTCGTCCGGACGCGCAGAAGACAACTAGGAAAGCTGCCGTTACCGTCAATATTACTCGCCAACGTGCAATCATTGGACAATAAACTAGATCAAAATCATTGGATAACAAATATCAAAAACTGTAATATCCTATGCTTCACGGAATCGTGGCTGAATGATGACATAGATATTCAGCTAGCGGGATACACGCTGCACCGGCAGGATATAACAGCACACTCCGGTAAGACGAGGGGGGGCGGTCTGTGCTTATTTGTAAACAACAGCTGGTGCACGAAATCTAAGGAAGTCTCTAGATTTTGCTCGCCTGAAGTAGAGTATATTGTGATAAACTGCAGGCCACACTACTTGCCTAGAGAGTTCTCAGCTATACTTTTCTGGTTGTTTATTTACCACCACAGACAGATGCTGGCACTAAGACCTCACTCAGTCAGCTGTATAAGGAAATAAGCAAACAGGAAACCACTCACCCAGAGGCGACGCTCCTAGTGGCTGAAGACTTTAATGCAGGGAAACTTAAATCAGTTCTATCAAATCTCTATCAACATGTTAACTGTGAAGCCAGAGGGACAAAAATTCTAGATCACCTGTACACACAGAGACGCGTACAAAGCTCTCCCTTGCCATCCATTTGGTATATCCAACCACAACTCTATCCTCCTGATTCCGGCTTACAAGCAAAAATTAAAGCAGGAAGCACAAGTGACTCGGTCTATAAAAAAATGGTCAGATGAAGCAGATGCTAAACTACAGGACTGCTTTGCTATCACAGACTGGAGTAAGACCTTTAAACAGGTCAACATACACAAGGCTGCGGGGCCAGAAGGATTACCAGGACATGTGCTCCGGGCATGTGCTGACCAACTGGCAGGTGTCTTCACTGACATTTTCAACATGTCCCTTATTGAGTCTGTAATACCAACATGCCTCAAGCAGACCACCATAGTCCCTGTGCCCAAGAACACAAAGGCAACCTGCCTAAATGACTACAGACCCGTAGTGAAAGGCTGGTAATGGCTCACATCAACACCGTTATCCCAGAAACCCTAGACCCACTCCAATTTGCATACCGCCCAAACAGATCCACAGATGGTGCAATCTCTATTGCACTCCACACACCCTTTCCCACCTAGACAAAAGGAACACCTATGTGAGAATGCTGTTCATTGACTACAGCTCAGCGTTCAACACCATAGTACCCTCAAATCTCATCACCAAGCTAAGGAACCTGGGACTAAACACCTCCCTTTGTAACTGGATCCTGGACTTCCTGACAGGCTGCCCCCAGGTGGTGAGGGTAGGTAGCAACACATCTGCCACGCTGATCCTCAACCCTAGAGCTTCCCAGGGGTGCATGCTCAGTCCCCTCCTGTACTCCCTGTTCACCCACGACTGCATGGCCAGGCATGACTGTTCACCCACGACTGCATGGCCAACACCATCATTAAGTTTGCTGACGACACAACACTGATCACCTGGCCGGGTGGTGCCAGAATAACAACCTATCCCTCAACGTAACCAAGACTAAGGAGATGATTGTGGACTACAGGAAAAGGAGCACCGAGCACGTCCCCATTCTCATCGACGGGGCTGTAGTGGAGAAGGTTGAGAGCTTCAAATTCCTTGGGGTCCACATCAACAACAAACTAGATTGGTCCAAACACACCAAGTAAGACATGAAGAGGGCACGACAAAGCCTATTCCCCTTCAGGAAACTAAAAGGATTTGGCATGGGTCCTGAGATACTCAAAAGGTTCTACAGCTGCACCATCGAGAGCATCCTGACCGGTTGCATCACTGCCTGGTACGGCAATTGCTCGGCCTCCGAGCGCAAGGCTCTTCAGAGAGTAGTGTGCACGGCCCAGTACATCACTGGAGCAAAGCTGCCTGCCATCCAGGACCTCTACACCAGGCGGTGTCAGAGGAAGGCCCTAAAAATTGTCAAAGACCCCAGCCACCGCAGTCATAGACTGTTCTCTCTACTACCACATGGCAAGCGGTACCGGAGAGCCAAGTCTAGGACAAAAAGGCTTCTCAACAGTTTTTACCAAATGGTTACCCGGACTATTTGCATTGTGTACCCCCCCCAACCCCTCTTTTACGCTGCTGCTACTCTTTGTTCATCATATATGCATAGTTACTTTAACGATCACTGCATGTACATGTACATGTACATACTACATATAGCCTTGCTACTCTTTTTTCAAATGTCTTTTTACTGTTGTTTTATTTCTTTAATTACCTACAAACACACACACACACACACACACACACACCTTTTTTTCCGCACCATTGGTTAGAGCCTGTAAGTAAGCATTTCACTGTAAGGTTTACACCTGTTACACCTTGTTTTTGGCGCACGTGACAAATAAACTTTGATTTGATTTGATTTAGTAGGAGTCCAGATTTTGCAGCTCTTTCAGAACACCAGCTATCTGGATTTGGGTGAAGGGGAAATGGGGGAGGCTTGGGCGAGTTGCTGTGGGGGGTTCAGGGCAGATGACCGGGGTAGGGGTAGCCAGGTGAAAAGCACGGCCAGCCGTAGAAAAATGCTTCTTGAAATTCTCAATTATAGTGGATTTATCGGTGGTGACAGTGTTTCCTAGCCTCAGTGCAGTGGGCAGCTGGGAGGAGGTGCTCTTATGGGACTTTACAGTGTCCCAGACATTTTTTGAGTTTGTGCTACAGGATGCAAATTACTGTTTGAAAAAGCTAGCCTTAGCTTTCCTAACTGCCTGTGTATATTGGTTCATAACTTCCCTGAAAAGTTACGTATCACAGGGGCTATTCGATGCTAATGCAGTACGCAACAGGATGTTTTTGTGCTGGTCAAGGGCAGTCAGGTCTGGAGTGAACCAAGGGTTTTATCTGTTCCTGGTTAAAAAAAATGTTGAATGGAGCATGCTTATTTAAGGTGGTTAGGAAGGCACTTTTAAAGAATTACCAGGCATTCTCTAGTGACGGGATCAGCTCAATGTCATTCCAGGATACCCCGGCCAGGTCGATTAGAAAGGCCTGCACGCTGAAGTTTTTTAGGGATGATGGGTGGTCGTTTGACCGCAGACCCATTGCAGATGCAGGCAATGAGGCAGTGATTGTTGAGATCTTGTTTGAAAACAGCAGAGGTGTATTTGGAGGGCAGGTTGGTTAGGATGATATCTATGAGGGTGCCCGTGTTTACGGATTTGGGGTTGTACCTGGTAGATTCATTGATAATTTTTGTGAGATTGTGGGCATCAAGCTTATATTGAAGGATGACTGGGGAGTTAAGCATGTCCCAGTTTAGGTCACCTAGAAGCACGAGCTCTGAAGATAGATGGGGGGCAATCAATTCACATATGGTGTCCAGGGCACAGCTGGGTGAAGAGGGTGGTCTATATTCTTCAAAAAGTAATCCATTTTGTTCTGTCATTTCCTCCAGTCTAGAAGAAGATGAACAGAGCAGACAGAAAGGAGTTGAAGATATCAGCATCACTGGTTGTGACATTCCCTAGAGAATACAGGTCAGGGCTCCTTATCTGCTCCCAATTTGTTCTTCCTTTTGGCTACTGTAATGTCAACAGCCATCTTGAATTTCATTTGTATTTTTTATTATTCCACCCTCAGCACCCCTGCTTCCTATGTCTATGTATCTCCGATAAGCTACCTCTCCGATAAGCTACCTTAGAAATAAGGTTCATGAAATCAATAACTTGCTAACATCGGATAACATTCATATACTGTTCATTTCTGAAACTTTTGCAAAATTCCTTTGATTGTAAAGCAGTATAAATACAGGGATATAACATCTACAGAAAATACAGGAATGCCTATGGGGGAGGTGTTGCTGTATAATCAAATAGGAACCCTGACTTAATGAAGTGGTGATTAAACAGCTCCGCCATCTGCTTTTTGTCAGTAACAAACACATCATAGGCAGCTGTGAGGAGAAGGGTTTATTCTCCAGGTCTTTATCCGTTTTCCAGAACTTCTTGGGGTTAGAACCAAAGAGAGTGAACTGCACCTTAAAGTAACTAACTTTGGCCTTCCGGATAGCATGAGTGCACTTATTTCTAATTTGCCTGAATGAGAGCCAGTCAGCCTGAGTATTCGCCAAATGCAATTCTTGAGGTGGAGTAACTCTGATCTCATGATCTCACGGTCGAACCTGGGGCTGAACCTGATTTCAAATTAACATTTTCTTTATGGGGGAGTGTTTGTTAACAATACTACTGAAAATATAAAAAAAACAAGGTCCAAGTGTCTTCGACAGAGGTGCTCAAGCTGATTCTATACAATTTTACAGATGCCAGTTCACGAAGGAAGGACAGCTCATTAAAGTTTTTTAGCCAGCGTCTATGACAAATCAGGATAGGTAGTTTCACTGAGCAGCTATTACGAACACAGGCTGTAAAACAGTGCTCACTAAGGTCATTAAAGAAAACACCAGACTGATACCTATCAGGATTATTTGTGGGGAAAACATTGAGGAGAGTAGGCTTTTCTGCTTGTTTGGAGTCATACCTTGTGGGATTGGTAATACTCTGAGAAAGAGTTAGGGATTCACATTGCTTTAGAACTTGGTCAGGTGGTTTAAGCATGTACCACTTTAGGTCACCTAGCAGGACAATTTCAGACTTAGTGTAAGAGGTCAGGAGAGAGCTTAGGGCAGGTAGGGTACAGGCCAGTGCTGATGGAGGATGATAGCCGACAGCAACAGTCAACAAAGAGCTATTTGAAAGGTTAATGCTTAAACCCAGGAAATCAAATAGTTTGGGGACAGACTTGGTGGAGACAGCCGAGCACTGAAGGTGATCCTTGGTAAAAATTGCCACTCCCTCACCTTTGGAAGATCTGTCTTGCCGAAAAAGATTATAACCAGAAAGGTTAACATAAGCATTCAAAACACTCTTCCTTTACCACGTCTCAGTAATGACCAATACATCCGAATTGGAGTTGTGAACCCACACTTTCAATTGATCCATTTTAGGTAATAAGCTTCCAGTGTTAATGTGCAGAAAACCAAGGCTTTTACGAGAGCAGAAATCAGCGAAGCAGATATCAGAGCATACGTCAAAATTGGGTCGAGCAACAGTAGATGGGCAAGGGTGTACATGCACAATTCCAGATATCATCAACAGTAATACAATCAAGGCACGGCATAGGACAGGGAGATCTCTGCGGTGCTGATTTATGACATCTGAATGTGCATTAGATGGCAACATTATCTTATTGTAGAGCATTTTCATCAGGCAACATGAATACAAAGACGGTGAGAGATGGTCAGAATAGGATGAGGAGCCAAAAGTCAGTGTAACCAATAGAGAGTCATAGTCCCGTGTGGGAACAAACGTAGTCTGTACCACGGTTGGGTAAAGAAAATTCATAGTCAACAAAGTATGCAGGAGTCATGAGGCAAACAGCAAAATAGCAAAATGAACAAAAATAAATAAATAACAACTTGGGGCTAGCCATTATAAGTTCAGAGTCACTCGCCCCAACAGTGCCTGTGTGCTGGAGGCGAGCAAAAGCTTGGTAGAGAGAGGGGGGAGTGTGGTGGGGGTACCTGTACCAGACAGGGGGAGACAAGCCAGGGCAGACGGTGAACAGATCGCCAGGTGGAATCCAAGCAGCAGGCAGCGGGAGTAGGTGTCACACCCACATGGGAGAAGCTTTATTTCTGGAGGCAGATTTCTTGTAGAAAATACCAGTGGATGGCCCTGAACAGCAGGAGGGTGCTTCAATGCCTCTGGATTTGGGAGGGGTAGCCTGTGAGACTCCTGCCATGTGTTGGGCTCAAAGGCTTCGACACCTTTCACTTCATGCCAGTGCTAATTGAAGTTGTGTCTGTCCAAAATTAGGTTGTAGGTTTGGAGTTTTGATCTGGAGTAAAGGTTATGCTGTGGAGGGTAGAATCCTATATATATCCCTACTGAAAATATCCAAGTTTATCTAACTCCAAAACTATCATATTGAAAAAACATGTTGAAAAATATGAGAGCGCACATGCAGCTGTGAGAGCTCACATGCAGCTGTGTGCCTTAAACAACCTCTTCAGTCTACCCCCTCCTTTTTCGAACATTCTGTTAAAAATCGCGCAACATTTCAGCGTCCTGCTACTCATGCCAGGAATATAGTATATGCATATGATTAGTATGTGTGGATAGAAAACACTCTGAAGTTTCTAAAACTGGTTAAATAATGTCTGTGACTATAACAGAACGTGAACAGCAAGCGAAATCCCAAGAAAAACCTGGTCACAAAAACCACAGAAAAGTATTCATCCAATTTGATCGATTATTAACGTTTACAAATGGGTTACAAAAGTAGGTTGAAGTGTTTTGTCAAAGAATATAGGACGGAGCTTTTCCTGAACCAGACAGGCTAAACAAATGGATATTTTGGGCATACATGGACGGATTTAATCGGGAAAAAGACCCAATTGTGATGTTTATGGAACATATAGGAGTGCCAACAAAGAATATCATCAAAGGTAATGAATGTTTTATATTTTATTTCTGCGTTTTGTGTAGCGCCGGCTACGCTAATTCTTTTGTTTACGTCCCTTCAGGTATTTTGGGGTGTTGCATGCTATCAGATAATAGCTTCTCATGCTTTCGCCGAAAAGCATTTTAAAAATCTGACTTGTTGGCTAGATTCACAACGAGTGTAGCTTTAATTCAATACCCTGCTTGTGTGTTTTAATGAACGTTTGAGTTTTAACGAGTACATTTAGCATTTAGCGTAGCGCATTTGCATTTCCAGGTGACTAGATGAGACGTCTGCGTCTCAAGTAGGAGCAAGAGGTTTTAACTTAGCATTCAGTCCTTTTGAATTTTCTTCTTGCCTTTTGAAAATAAAAGATAGCTTCAGACTAGACATTACTCACTCAGTTCCAGGTTGGATGGTGTTTTCAGGTTTCTTTGTTAGCCAGAGCAAAGTCCTTGGTAATAATCATAGGTGGTATGAAGCTTGGTGGTATGAAATGCTGTGCATTCAGGTAATTCCGTCCAGAATAAGGTTCTCTCTCTGTCTCTCTCTATCTCTCTCTCATTGCATTCACACTGCAATGGATATGCTGTTCCAATCATGAGCCTTGGCCTGCCCTGCTTTTGCTGATGTAAACCCTTTTGTGCTGCCTAACCAATGCCTATGTTGTGTAGCCTATTGTTTCACATAATCAGCCCTAAAAGAAAATATGCATGCGCTCCAGGAATGGTAGTCAAGCAGGCCCTATATAAAGGAGCGCCCCCCAGCTATCACCTTCCCAAAAAGTCTTAAGCAAGTCCCCAGTGGCTGGCTGGGCCGAAATCCTATGGGGCTCTGCGCCACTCATAGTTACATGTCCAGTAACTATCATTCTATATTGTCTAGCACCGATACCAGACTTACTTCCTGCCGGTCCCAACACTTCCCACATAATGAACAGGTCAGGAGGTGATTCAAAGGCGTCTTCCGAAAATAATTTTTTATTAAGAAAAATACAATATCTGCGCGTGGACTACTGATGTCCTGTTCAGTTTGAGAGGAAGAGCAAGAAGATGAGAAGGAGGACCAGAGGTCAACTTTGATGGCTTGTTACTGCTGTAATTGGTTTTAATAAAAACAATATGTTTCATTACCCATGATGAAACTATTTATCAAAGTTATTGACTTCACAATAAGCCAGATTTGAGTAACTACATAACTTACATTCAATTTAAGTGGCAGCCGCAGCACAATCAGCCGGAGATGGATAGTGCATGGGTGCTACAGTCAATCGGAGATGGACACCGCATGGCTGCTGAAAATAGACTAATTCGAGAAGGCCTAACTCATCAACGCTTTGTGTTAGAGCCTATTTTGTGTTGGAGCCTATTTCTTCACATTTAAGAGACAGATTCAATTCTAAACTACTATCCATAGATTTTGTTAGCCAATTCCTTCAATCACATGTACGCCTTAAATAGCCAATAGCTTTTTCATGTTCACTTAAATTAATATTTCTGTGAATTACTACTGGTGGGGTAGGCTCCAGACAGGATTACGCACGCTCCACTCCACCCACATGCATTGGTGTGGTATTAAAAAAGATTCTGCTAGTCTCCTATCATGTAAAATGATCTAGAATTGCATGAAATGCGTTTATAAAAGTCAATTTATTCTCAGACCCACAAATATGATTATAGATTCATGCAACATTTTTATTATAAAGTAGATATTTTCACCCCTACCTTCTGCTATGTTGCCATGTAATGCTTACGAGACACATAACAGTTGCTAAAACTAAATGTATAATGCTCTGTCCTACGAATAAAAGTAAACATTAGGCATGTTCCCTGCTATCCACTTTGTTTTCATTCTTGCTTTGAGTGTCGGGAAGGGTCACTTGTTTTTTTTAGCGTTCAGGGAGGGTCAGGAAAAAAAATATGTTACTAATTGGAGGGCCATCTATTTTCATTTCAGAGGTCCGATTATTTCCAGGTATCCCTCATTATAAATAACGCACCTTAACAGTTCAGTCATGTCGCTGACAACATCACTTCAACTTAAGATCTCTGATGAAAGGAATGACAGCGTGGGTTCACGCAAACAAATGCTGCTCTGACTGTTGACTGAACCAAGGTACAGCAAGGAAGCTATATTATATATATATATATATATATATATATATATATATATATATATATATATATATATATATATATATATATATATATATATATATATATATATATCTTTTTGTTATTCTCTCATAATTTTCTATTGAATTATTTTTATTTTATCTTCTTGTCCTGGTCAATAAACATGTTTCTAATTTGTGCAGTATACTGCATATATCCTTTGGTGCTTTGAGTGTATAAAACATTAGGCACACCTGCTCTTTGCATTACGTAGACTGACCAGGTGAATCCAAGTAAAAGCTATGATCCCTTATTGATGTCACCTGTTAAATCCACGTCAATCAGTTTACCTGAAGGGGAGAAGACAGTTGAAATGACTATTACCATGCTTCACCGTAGGGATGGTACCACGTAAGAATTTCCTCCAGACGTGACGCTTGGATTTCAGGCCAAAGAGCTGTCATGTGCCTTTTACTGAGCGGTGGCTTCTGTCTGGCCAATCTACAATAAAGGCCTGATTGGTGAAGTGCTGCAACGATGG
Source organism: Oncorhynchus mykiss (assembly GCF_057628025.1). Lineage (NCBI taxonomy): Eukaryota > Metazoa > Chordata > Actinopteri > Salmoniformes > Salmonidae > Oncorhynchus > Oncorhynchus mykiss. The sequence continues at coordinate 35,276,787 of NC_143028.1, read as the reverse complement.
TTGTCATTCTGAAAGGTTATCCCATCTCCACAGAGGAACTCTGGAGCTCTGTCAGAGTGACCATCGGATTATTGGTCACCTCCCTGACCAAGGCCCTTCTCCCACAATTGCTAAGTTTGGCCGGGCGGCCACCTCTAGGAAGAGTCTTGGTGGTTCCAAACTCCTTTCATTTAAGAATGATTTAGGCCACTGTGTTCCTGGGGACCTTCAATGCTGCAGACATTTTTTGTCACCCTTCAACAGATCCGCTCCTTGACACAATCCTGTCTCGGAGCTCTAAGGACAATTCCTGTCAAATGTGGGACGTTATATAGACAGGCATATAGACAGGTATGTGGCAGGTAGCCTAGTGGTTAGAGCATTGGGCCAGTAACCAAAAGGTTGCGGGAGCGAATCCCCGAGCAGACAAGGTAAAAATCTGTCATTCTGCCCCTGAACAAGGCAGTTAACCCACTGTTCCCTGTGAGGCAATCATTGTAAAATAAGAATTTGTTCTTAACTGACTTGCCTAGTTAAATAAAGGTTAAATAAAAAAATAAAAAATAAAAATGTTCAATCATGTCCAATGAATGGAAATCACCGCAGATGGACTCCACTCAAGTTGTAGAAACATCTGAAGGATGATCAATGGAAACAGGATGCACCTGAGCCTAATTTAAAATCTCATAGCAAAGGGTCTGAATACTTATGTAAATATGATATTTCTGTTTTGCATTTTTCATCAATTTGCAAACATTTCAAAAAACGTGTTTTCGTTTTGTTATTATGGGGTATTGTCTGTAAATTGATGAGGAAAAACATGAATTTAATCATTTTTAGAATAAGGCTGTAACGTAACAAAATGTGGAAAAAGTCAAGGTGTCTGAATACTTTCCGAATGCACTGTAATAATTAACAGATGTATTTTTGCACCACCTACCCCAGTCGCCTATAATGAATGGTTTTGCCCACTAATAAAACATTTCTTCACTCCGGCGCGCCACTGTTTTAGTTTAATGCAGTTACAAAGCACTAGTGTATAAAATTAAAAGGCACCTGCAAAATAAAATTGTTAATCTATTTTGTTTTGCTGTTACATTTATATCGCTGTTTCATGTCCAATGCACTCAGGGTGTTGTTACATATCATTTGAGAGGTGTGTGCCACAAGCAATTTTTTCACAATGAGCACAGGCATGTCTGATTAGTCTTTTCTGTATTGCAGGCTCTGGGAGAATCTCATTTGCTTGTGTCCTCTCTCCTCGCCTCCTTCTCAAAACCCATTGGAGGAGAAGGTCAGATGGGCGGGACCACTGGCTTTCTTATCAAATGGGTTATGAGAAGGAGAGAGGATGGGAGGAGAATGCAATTGAGATTCTCCGACTGACTCTGAGTAGCCGTCCATCAGGCTAGCAAAGGTTGCACCTTTTCAGAAAGCTGCATGTCCGGTAGCTCGCAGGTTTTCAATGAATAGTTCGCAAGTAGATACTGAGAAATAATACATGGGGCAATTTATCAATTAGGATTTGTTATCTCTAGTTGTTATTATAAATTAGGCATTGCTTCATGCTGTTGGAATATAGAAAAATGTGCATATATTTGTTCTGGCCTTCTGTTCGTAAAATAGATTTATTTTTTATTCACCCGAGTACAATATATACTATATATAGAAAAGTATGTGAACACCCCTTTAAATTAGTGGATTCGGCTATTTCGGATATATTCGTTGCTGACAGGTGTATAAAATTGAGCACACCGCCATGCAATCTCCATAGACAAACATTGGCGCACTGTCGTAGGATGCCACCTTTCCAAATTCCTGACCTGCAAGAGCTGCTCTGATCAACTGTAAGTGCTGTTATTGTGAAGTGGAAATGTCTAGGAGTAACAACGGCTCTGCCTGCGAAGTGATAGGCCGCACAAGCTCACAGAATGGGTCCTCCGAGCGCTGAAGCGCATAGCATGTAAAGATTGTCTGTCCTCGGTTGCAATACTCACTACCGAGTTCCAAACTACATCTGGAAGCAATGTCAGCACTATAACTGTTTGTCGTGAGCTTCATGAAATGGGTTCCAGTGGCCTAGCAGCTGCACACAAACCTAAGTGATAGGCCACACAAGCTCACAGAACGGGGTCTCCGAGCGCTGAAGCGCGTAGTGTGTAAAAATTGTCTGTCCTCGGTTGCAACACTCACTACCAAGTTCCAAACTACATCAGGAAGCAATGTCAGCACAATAACTGTTCGTCGTGAGCTTCATGAAATGGGATTCCATGGCCTAGCAGCTACACACAATCCTAAGATGTGCCATGCCAAGCGTCGGCTGGAGTGAAGCTCGCTGCCATTGGACTTTGGAGCAGTGGAAACGCTTTCTCTGGAGGGATGAATCAGGCTTCATCTTCTGGCAGTCTGATGGACATATTTGGGTTTGGCTGATGCCATTAGATATCTACCTGCCCCAATGCATCGTGCCAACTGTAATGTTCGGTGGAGGAGGATTAATGGCCTGTGGCTGTTTTTCATAGTTCGGGCTAGACTCCTTAGTTCCAGTGAAGTCTTAACGCTACAGCATACAATGACTTTCTAGGCAATTCAATACTTCCCAACTTTCTGGCAACAGTTTGGGGAAGGCCCTTTCCTGTTTCAGCAATACAATGCACAAAGCCAGGTCCATACAGAAATGGTTTGTCGAGATTGGTGTGGAAGGACTTAACTGGCCCACACAGAGCCCTGACCTCAACCCCATCGAACACCTTGGGATGAATTGGAATTCCCAACTGCGAGCCAGGCCTTATCACCCAACATCAGTGTCCGGCCTCATTAATGCTCTTGTGGTTGAATGGAAGCAAGTCCCCGCAGCCCCCGTAGCAATCTTTCAACATCTAGTGGAAAGCTTTCCCAGAAGAGTGAAAGCTGTTATAGCAGCAAAGGGGGGAGCAACTCCATATTAATGCCCATCATTTTGGAATGAGATATTCGACAAGCAGGTGTCCACACATTTTGAGTCAAGTAGTGCAATTTATTGTGGCAGAACCGAAGAGAAATAGTTGTGTTCTGTTCATAAATATGGATTCCCACTGTGAAGAAACTGTAGAATTACAGGAAATGTTTATTAATAAAAAAAACTTGTTTTTAAATTGAAATTGTTTGGTTTTAAGTATTTCTTTTTTTGCACCCCCACTTTCAGACAGTCAGGTGCCCATGCATGTATTGTGTATGTGTGCCATTCAGAGAATAAATAGCAAGACAAAAATATTTAAGTGCCTTTGAACGAATATGGTAGTAGATGAAAGCCGCACCGGTTTGAGTGTGTCAAGAACTGCAACACTGCTGGGGTTTTCACGCTCAACAGTTTATCAAGAATGGTCCACCACCCAAAGGACATCCAGACAACACTACACAACTGTGGGAAATAATCGGAGTCAACAGGTGCCAGCATCCCTGTGGAACTCTTGTAGTGTCCCTGATTAATTTACGCTTTCTGAAGGCAATAGGGGGTTCGACTCAATACTAGGACCTTTTGTACACTCAGTTTATATGGTTAAAACTTAAGGGCTCAAATGGGAGTAGGCGTACTGGAAAGCAAAGCTATTGATATCGGGGCTGTATTCTGACGGCAAAAGTATCTATTGGGTATATAGAGAATATTTTAACAGTAATGGATAACTAATTGCCTCACACAAGATGCTAACTTCAGGCCTGGTAGCCAACAATGCTATTGTCCCCTTTTATTAAATCTACTGTGGTGTCAGGGCCATGGATTCAGCACGCCACACATCAAAGCCCAATGGTGAGCCAGCTCAATGCTTTTCATTTTATACCACAATAAATTAGCCTAATTCAATGCAGGGAGACATTGATTTAGAAGAAAAACTGTTTAGAAATATCATACTTTTCGAGCATCAACCACTCTCACTTAAAAATCCCTGTCACCGTCACTATGCAGCTGTGTCAAAGAGTTGATCTTGTTAAAACTGGGATGTTGTTACTGGGTGAGGCTCCAACAGTGAGTGTTTCAAAGGCTTTGAGAAATAAAATAATGCTCATTAGTGGCACTTTTTTGTGAGGTGGACGGATTTAAAAGTGTCAGCATTCCATATGCAGTTTTTTTACTGCCAGTTCAGCTCTATTTTTGTGGGCCCAAGTTCCTCCAGGCTCTGCACGTTTAATGGCATGCATCTCTCCATGGTGACAGACCTGAAAGAGGCTATTTATTTGCCCTATGTGTTTCAAAATCATTAGCAAATGGTATTACACATGACATTTTATTATTGTATAAACTCAATATTATTGTGCCTGCTGGTGTTCTCCTTGTCCTCAGTTTATAAATACATACATAGGGAACATGGTTTTGTGTTGATAAAAGTAGAAACACATGGACTGATTCCACATGGAGATATTTTTTCACTAATCTAGACTGCACTACAGGGTTCAGAGACATTTCCTCCATCCATTTTAAAATAAAATTGATGACTTATAAATTGATTCCACGTGGAGATATTTTTTCACTAATCTAGACTGCACTACAAGGTTCAGAGACATTTCCTCCATCCATTTTAAAATAAAATTGATGACTTATAAGAATCATGACTTAATCTCCTGTCCTAGCCTACAGATTACTCACTAATGAGATCAAAAATCATGGGAGAACCACCAGATCTGAAGATCCATCACAAGTTCCATTCCAAGGGGGTCTGACTTCCATCTCAGGTAGCTGTAGAGGAGGCCCTCTTCTGCAGCGCTTGCTCACACAGTATATGATCATTAATATGATAGTGGGCTGAGCCAGTGAAAGTCTCTGAGCAGCCTTGAAGAAAATCCAATTATGATCTTTGATTCCTCTAAAGAAACAGGATTACCTACAGTACCTGGTTAATGACATTTTCCTTCCCATTCATGGCCTCTCTAAATGAGAAGATCTGGAGACAATGTGGGTGTTTCAAGTGGACGAAGGATGATGACCATCAATTCCTCACTCCTTGCAAGTCTATTAGATGGACAGCGCTCATCATACAAATAGCAGTAGTTTCATGATATCCTCACCGAGCTCAGCTTTACTCAGACACTTTATAGCCCTCTCCATAACAAAAGCACAGTGTGGGTGAAAGGAGTGTTTTCTCTCACTTCGGTTTAGACTGCAGTGAACTGAGAAACGCCAGAGGGAAGGGTAGCCAGAGAGGGACAACTGCGCTCATCTTCTCATCTTCAATACTGAGAGTCTCGTGTGAGAGAGAAACCTAGGCCAAAATTAATTAAGCTAAAATCATTGGATTTCAGAGACTGTGAAGCAAAAGATTCAATAATGAAAAGAAATTCAGGAGGAGGATGGTGCTGGAGAATAGAATGGAGCCATACTCCAGGCACTATATGTTAAGATTTAGCTAGCACCAACACTACTAAACCATGCCAGATCTCTGATTATAGAATGGGTTGTTTGGATCCTGGATGGTAATTGGTTGATAGCAGGGAGTTATAGCACCACAATCAGTGCATTCTCCAGGTAATGCCTGTTAACGTTTCCTTTAGATTTACCAATGCGCCTCCCCCGTTATAAACATAACCTTCCCTTTAAAAAATGCTGAGACAATATTCCCCTATGCTACTACTAGGCTAGCATTTGGTTTGCAACAGTTGGGGTTTGTCTAAACCTTGCTGTCTGCCTCTCCAACCTGTTGAAGAAAAAAAAAATATATATATATATATATATATATATATATCTGATCTCCACCATTCTTGGTGGAGACAGCTTCTGGAGGGAGTAATGCTACGACCAAAAGTTACCTTTTTGTAGCAGGTTAGGAAAATGTATACAGCTGGTTAGGCAAATGAACGTGGCACGTTAGGATACTTAGATTAAGGTTAGGAAAAGGATTATCTGTGCTCCATCTAGTCACAACTGCCTGTTATGCTATACTGCAAATTAGTGTTGTTTGTTACCAAACTGGCCGAATGACAGAGCAATCCTTCAGCATCACAAGTTGGTTCAACTTCTTTAAACATCATTGTGCGGTCCTGGCGCTGTCCCTTTCAGCACCAACGAAGGGCGCTCCAATAGCTTAAAATAACACTCAATCAAGATCTGTCGTCTACGCTTAATAGCTCTACTCATCACTTATTATTATTACAAATACACGATTATCACTTCTCACAATGGTGGATCAAACCTTAATCAATGTCTTGCAAGATCACATAATGATTAGTTTGCATTTTACATAACAGAATCATATATAATAGTTTAGCATAGTAAGCCTATAATGCATAGTAAGCCTATAACTGTTACACAAAAAATACCTCCTCCCCACTGGGCACTAATGTCAGTTCAAAGTCTAGTTTTGATTTACATTTGGTTGAGTTGTCAACTAAAATTTCACCATGTTATTGGATTTTGGTTAAAAGTTGGATGAAAAAGAGACAAAATGCCCTTTGCCAATCCAATTTGTTTTCCACATTGATTCAACTTCATCACATAGATTTTGGGGGTTGAAATGATGTGGAAACAACACTGATTCAAGTTTTTGCCCAGTGGGTCATTTCTAATGAGATTTTAGCTTGGTTAGATGAAGCTGAATAGAACCCCAAAAAATGACCATGCCCCGAAACTCATCAGAGCGTGCCACTAGGCAGTATATGTTACCGGATTCAAGATGGTGGGTGTTTGATGCAAATTCCTACTTCACAGTAGGGCCATAATTTTCAGTTCTGGATGGAAGTTGAAAAGACAGCTTTTCCGTAAGTTTCAAATATGTATTTTCCGAACGTTGAAATTGGATTCATTTTCGGTTCTGAATGACATTTGAAAAGATGTGTTCGGCCCTACAAACGTCCCGTAAAACTCAGATAATGAGCACTTTACGTGTAAATGTCCGGAAACAGTTCAGTAAATCCCCAGAAATGACCACACACGCCCACCCACTTACCAGAAGATGTCTTGAAATTCCAATGCACGCCTTTGACATCAGTTGAACTAAATCCCCGCCTACGTCTCTCCCATAAATGTCAGTAAATGACTGTGCATTTGCTCACGGTTGCGCATGCTTTTTCGCCCCATTGAATGCTGATGCTGCTCATTGCTAGCTTGCCTTAGAGGCTGTCACTGGTATATTAAGAGCAATGAATTAATTACAGTGAATTATTAATGAATTAATACATTACTTTTAATTATTAATATCACACATCAGGGTTTCTACACCTTTTTAGAAATAAAATTCAAGCACCAGTATCAAGGGTTTTTCCAGCACCTCACAACATCGCTATAGTAAAACATCTCTTAGTTCCTTGAATAAAACACACAATCCAATTAACCATTACTTGAAGGTTAATTCATTTCACATGAGCAGGAGAAAGCATACCACAGATGAATATGAACGAGCCTATTTAAAATTCCAAGATCAACAATTACGGACGAGTCATCCAGCTTGGCCCAGGGTGAGCCTCCATTGGGGTTATTGTTTTTCTATTGTGTTGAGGGGTCTGTGTAATCTAGGTTGCTTTGACAAAAAACTTCCCAGACATGATTCATGTTAATTTATTTATAACCCTTATTTTATCAAGTAAGTTGACTGAGAACACATTCTCATTTACAGCATAGTTACAGAGGAGATGAATGAGCCAATTGGAAATTTGGGATGATTAGGTGGCCATGACGGTGTGAGGAACAGATTGGGAAATTATCCAGGACACCAGGGTTAACACCTCTATTTACAATAAGTGCCATAGGATTGGTAGTGACCACAGATAGTCAGGACACCCTTTAAATGTCCCATCCTAAAGATAGCACCCTACACAGGGCAATGTCCTGGGACATTTATTTTTAGACCAGAGGAAAGACTGCTTCCTACTGGCCATCCAACACCACTTCCAGCAGCATCTGGTCTCCCAGCCAGGACCAACCCTGCTTAGCTTCAGAGGCAAGCCCTTGGCTGCAACCCTTGTAATATAGTGTACCTTGCGTGCACAACCCATGTGGAATTCCAGGTCTCGAACAGCATTTGGAACTGCCAATCTGCGGTCAAGAACACTGAGTTCATTTCAGCCTATGCTGCCCTTCAGTCCCTTGACCTTTTGGCCCTGATGGTGACATGGATCACCATAGAGAATACTGCGCCTCGAGCAGCTTCCTATTCATCTGATTACATTTCCTTTCATAGTCCAAGAGCATCTGGGTGTCGCAGTGGTGGCACAGGGTTACTCATTTCTCCTAACTTGAGATGTTCTCTTTTATCTCTCACTCACCTGTACATCTGAGTATTTGAATTTCATGATGTCACTTTCACTTGTCCACTCAAGCTGAACATTGTTGTCATCTATCACCCACTAGGTGCCCTTGGAGAGTTCCTCAATGAGCTTAACGCTTAATTCATTTCTTTCCAACTCTCTCTTCCCCCTCCTCTTTTGAGCTTGTCCATTCCCGATCATGTGACATGTCAGTGCTCTGTGACATCTCCCTCATTAGGAATGAGAGCACAGAAACATTGTTTGGGGAGGTAAATCTGTGAGTGTAAAAGAGATTGCAAAAAAGTATTACATTTGTGTAGCTTAATGTTACAACTAAATTGATCACTTTCCAGAAGAATCTACTGAACTAGCTAATTGCCTTCGCAAAAATGTATGTCTCACTATGTTTGTATGTATTATGCATCAGGGTTTGAACCAGGTTAGTTAGCTAGCTAGTGTATTTGTTTATCACTAAAGATGATTAAAAACCACTAAATGTACACCCATGCATTGTATGGGCAAAAACAGTACATATCATTCACTCTATTTACACAGTGCTAATTATGCAAACTAATTATAGAAGAGGCCTGTGTATTAAATGTAACAGAAAATCCATGAACAGCTAACTAACAACATAGCTAAACTAAAATTAGTTGGCTAGCTAGTGCCTAGAGCTGGGCTAGCTAACATTAGCAGTTAGGAATTAGCATGTGACTGTTTGATACAAATCCTTAAAAAATGTACTTCTAAAATACATATCTTTAGCGTAGTTCAGATGTACACATGTAAATACAAGTCAGAAATAAAAATAATCTGAGATGCCATCTTGTTCTCATTAACTTACATACAAAGTTAGATAGCTTTGCTACACTCAAATGAATAGGAAAAACAATTCCTCAAAACACTTAAATTAGACAAACAATTACCAGAAAACACAATAGTTTACATAAATAAGTTCTCTAGATTTGGAAAACTAAACCATGCTTATAAATGGTACAAACCTGAAAACACAATAAATTAGGCGAAACAGAGTTGGCTTTTATTCACTGGACTTCTCTTCCAACACATGAAGAAAAGGCATTTTGTTTGCAGCAGTTAAGAGTTAAAATTATGTGCACAACCTGGATGTTTCCAGAAACTTGGTTTAAAAACATTTAAGTTGGAAAAAACTCGTTTTTAAACCACTCCACACATTTCTTGTTAACAAACTATAGTTTTGGCTATAGTTTGGACATCTGCTTTGTGCATGACACAAGTAATTTTTCCAACAGTTGTTAACAGACAGATTATTTTACTTATAATTCAGTGTATCACAATTCTAGCGGGTCAGAATTTTACATATGACTGTGCCTTTAGCTTGGACATTTCCATAAAATAATGTCATGGCTTTAGAAGCTTCTGAAAGGCTAATTGACATAATTTGAGCCAATGGAGGTGTACCTGTGGATGTAAAAAAAAATAATAATTGAAGACCTACACAAGTCTGATTCATCCATGGGAGCAATTTCCAAATGCCTGAAGGTACCATTTTCATCTGTACAAACAAGAGTACGCAAGTTTAAACAACATGGGACCACACAGCCGTCATACCGCTCAGGAAGGAGATCCATTCTGTCTCCTAGAGATGAATGTACTTCGGTGCGAAAAGTGCAAATCAATTCCAGAACAACAGCAAAGGACCATGTGAAGTTGCTGGAGGAAACAGGCACCAAAGTACCTATATCTGCAGTAAAACAAGTCCTATATCGACATAACCTGAAAGGCCGCTCAGCAAGGAAGAAACCACTGCTCCAAAACCACCACTAAAAATCCAGACCACGGTTTGCAACTGCACATGGGGACAAATATTGTACTTTTTGGAGAAATGTCCTCTGATCTGATGAAACAAAAATAGAACTATTTGGCCATAATGACCATCGTTATGTTTGGAGGAAAAAGGGGGAGGCTTGCAAGCCGAAGAACACCATCCCAACCGTGAAGCATGGGGGTGGCAGCATCATGTTGTGGGGTGCTTTGCTGCAGGAGGGACTGGTGCACTTCACAAAATACATGGCATCGTGAGGGAGGAAAATTATGTGAACATATTGAAGCAACATCTCAAGACATCAGTCAGGAAGTTAAAGCTTGGTCGCAAAGGGGTCTTCCAAATGGACAATGACCCCAAGTTTACTTCCAAAGTAGTGGCAAAATGGCTTAATAAGGACAACAAAGTCAATATATTGGAGTGGCCATTACAAAAGCCTGACCTCAATCTTTTAGAAAATTTGTGGGCAGAACTGAAAAAGTGTCTGCGAGCAAGGAGGCCTACAGAGCTGATTCAGTTACACCAGCTCTGACAGGAGGAATGGGCCAAAATTCATCCAACTTATTGTGGGAAGCTTGTGGAAGGCAACACGAAACGTTTGACCCAAGTTAAAATAAAGTGGTGACCTTAACTGACCTAAGACAGGGAATTTTTAATTGCATTAAATGTCAGGAATTGTGAGAAACTGAGTTTAAATGTATTTGGCTAAGGTGTATGTCAACTTCCGACTTCAACGGTGTACTGTATATATATACACACACACAGTGTATTTGGAATGTATTCAGACCCCTTGACTTTTTCCAAATTTTGTGACGTTACAGCCTTATCCTACAGTGTTTTAAATTGTTTTTGGTCCCCCCTAGTCTGAGGTCCTGAGCACTCTGGAGCTTGTTGTCATCAAGGATCTCTCTGTACTTTGCTCTGTTCATCTTTCCCTTGATCCTGACTAGTCTCCCAGTCCCTGCCGCTGAAAAACACCATGCCTCACCGTAGGGATAGTGCCAGCTTTCCTCCAGAAGTGACGCTTGGCATTCAGGCCAAAAATTCAATCTTGGTTTCATCAGGCCAGAGAATCTTGATTATCATGTTCTGAGGTGAGTTTTGGCAAACTCCAAGCAGGTGTCTTTTATACTGATAACAAGTTCAAACAGGTGCCATTAATATCGGTAACGAGTGGAGGACAGAGGAGCCTCTTAAAGAAGAAATTACAGGTCTGTGAGAGCCAGAAATCTTGCTTGTTTGCTTATTTTCCACCATAATTTGCAAATAAATTCATTAAAAATCCTACAAATGTGATTTTCTGGAATATTTTTTCTCATTTTGTCTGTCATAGTTGAAGTGTACCTATGATGAAAATTACAGGCCTCTCATCTTTTTAAGTGGGAGAACTTGCACAATTGGTGGCTGACTAAATACTTTTTTACCCCACTGTATTTTTGTAGCCTAAAATAGCTCCTTTAGTTCTTCACTTTTGGCTGAGAAAACGACCGAAATTGAGGTCACGACAACTCCGAAAAATATTCCAAATTAGCTCCATAATATCGACAGAAACATGGCAAACATTGTTTATATTCAACCCTCAAGTTGTTTTTCAAATATCTATTTGATAATATATCAACCGGGACAGAGCTTTTTTCAGTAAGACCGTGTGGAAAAATGGCTACCTCTGTCTTTTGCGCGAGAAATACACAAAGAGCCATCAGGTGGACACTGACGCAATGTTGTCGCTCAGACTCATTTTTCAAAATAAAAGCCTGAAACTATGTCTTGTGATACTAGACACATTAAGGAAGCTATAGAAACAGGAATCTCGTTGATATCCCATTCACTGCTCAATAGGGAGGCATAGGAAGGGACTCTTATTTAGAAACCGCTGCGTTCCTGGTTGGATTTTTCTGATTATTTTGCCTGCAATATCAGTTCTGTTATACTCACAGACAATATCTTTACAGTTTCGGAAACTTTAGAGTGTTTTCTATCCTAAGCTGTCAATTATATGCATATTCTATTTTCTGGTCCTGAAAAATAACCTGTTTACTTTGGGAACGTTATTTAAAAATGTTTTTTAAAAAGACCCTTAGATTCAACAAGCTATCCAGCTAACTACCAGCTATCAGTCAGCAAACCATTGCCAGCTCGAACCATCAGCTAACCTTCAGCTCGAATAGCTCTCGCCAGTTCGAACGTGACTCTAACCAGAGCATAACGTACGTATTATTTTTATCCCCGGATTACATTTTACATTTACGGATTACATTTTTTTTATCTGGATCTTCACAACTAGCTAACCGCAACCCCGGATGACTACTCATCGCTAGCGTTTCCATCCACTTAGCTTGAAGCCCGTTCGGCCAGAGCTCCTGTACTACCACCGAAGCATACTCCTGGGCTACAATATCTGGACCCCTTCTACAGCCGGTACGGGGCATGGAACCCCGCAGATGCCCTACGACTGGAATTCCGACATAATCTGTCCGAGGACTCCAACAGGCCCCTCAGGCGCGACGCCCGCTAAAGGCCCATTATGCTAACTAGCTAGGCCTGCTAGCTACCTAGAGCTACATGGAACCCTACTAATTCCACGACCGGTCTAGCGACATCACCGCATGAAGAGGCAAAAACAGACTTAACCTCATCGCGATGTCCCCCAAAGGCTAACTTCTAGCCCCTGCTATCTGCTTGCTTGCTAACCTGGCCTGATAACTGCTAGCTTGGTTAGCCCCGGTCTGCTAACTGCTAGCTTGTTTAGCCCCGGCCTACTAACTGTTAGCTTGTTAGCACAGGCCTGCTAACTGTCTGAATCGTAGTGTCCCCAGCCAGCCCAACCACTCACTGGACCCATATCTCTTTTTGATTTTTAATTCGATTATACCTTCCGGTAACCTGCCTGACCCAATGTGATACGGAATCGCTATTATTTTTTATTTTAGAATACATTCAAGAACCTCCAGAAGCTAACCAGCTAATTAGCTACAAGCTGTTTAGTCATTGTTAGCCGCTGCCAGCGGCTTTTACCTTCTTCACAGCCAGCCCTGTTTTTAGCCTGGATAATACTCGCCAGTCTACCAGTATCGAACTGTCTCTCCACAACAACTCCGGATTCCTGCCGTAATCCCTGGACCACTACTTCTGATCTTCACAGCTAGCTTGAACCCAGTACCGAAGCTATCCCTGAGGCCCACCTCCCGGCCTACTCAGCTGTTCACCCGAACCCCACTCATACATGGCTAGAGCCCAATACTCCACCGGATCCTTGCTGTTAAACTCTGGACCTTGGCTGACGCCACTGCCACGAAGCTAGTACCAGTTAGCCGTGAGAAAGGCACATCTCCCTGCTAGCAAACTAAATTCTACAATACCTCTTTTGCCATCTGGGTTGGATTCTCTGTCGACACGGCCCCCGCCGCTCCACCACGACTGGTCTGCCGACGAATACTCCATCCGCTGTGCCTTCAACCGGCCTCCGTCTGAGCAGAGCCCCCCCCCCCTCCCACCCCGGGCCTACTAACTTTAAACGCTGTGTCGCCCGCGTGTTAGCATAGTGGCAGCTTCCCTGTTCCATCTACTGCTGCCTGCTGGACTGTCCATTAATCACTGTACTCCATTCTGTTTATTTATGTTTTATCTGTCGGCCCCAGCCGCGAACTCAGGCTCTGTGTGTAGTTAATCCGACCCTCTCTGCCTAGTCATCGCCATTTTACCTACTGTTGTTGTGTTAGCTGACTAGCTGTTGTTGTCTCACCTGTTGTTTTAGCAAGCTCTCCCAATCAAGACCTGCGATTACTTTATGCCTTGCTGTATGTCTCTCTCAAATATCAATATGCCTTGTATACTGTTGTTCAGGTTAGTTATCATTGTTTTAGTTTACAATGGAGCCCCTAGTTCCCCTCCTCACACCACTTGATACCTCCTTTGTCCCACCTCCCACACATGCGGTGACCTCACCCATTACAACCAGCATGTCCAGAGATACAACCTCTCTTATCATCACCCAGTGCCTGGGATTACCTCCGCTGTACCCGCACCCCACCATACCCCTGTCTACACATCATGCCCTGAATATATTCTACCACGCCCATAAATTTGCTCCTTTTATTCCTTGTCCCTAACGCTCTAGGAGACCAATTGATAGCCTTTAGCCGCACCAGCATCCTACTCCTCCTCTGTTCCTCGGGTGATGTGGAGGTAAACCCAGGCCGTGCATGTCCCCAGGCACCCTAATTTGTTGACTTCTGTGATCAAAAAAGCCTCGGTTTCATGCAGGTCAACATCAGAAGCCTCCTCCCAAAGTTTGTTTTACTCGCTGCTTTAGCACACTCTGCCAACCCTGATGTCCTTGCCGTGTCTGAATCCTGAATGATTTCCATACCCAACTATAACACTTTCCGTCAAGATAGAACTACCAAAGGGGGAGTTGCAGCAATCTACTGCAGAGAGAGCCTGCAAAGTTCTGTCAAACTTTCCAGGTCTATGCCCAAACAGTTCGAACTTCGAATTTTAAAAATTAATCTCTCCAGAAATAAGTCTGTTGCCGCCTGCTACCGACCCCCCTCAGCTCCCAGCTGTGCCCTGGACACCATCTGTGAATTGATCACCCCCATTCTAGCTTCAGAGTTTGTACTGTTGGGTGACCTAAACTGGGATATGCTTAACAGCCCGGCAGTCCTACAATCTAAGCTAGATGCCCTCAATCTCACACAAATCACCAAGGAACCCACCAGGTACAACTCTAAATCCGTAAACATGGGTACCCTAATTGACATTATCCTAAACCAACTTGCCCTCCAAATACACCTCTGCTGTCTTCAATCAGGATCTCAGCGATCACTGCCTCATTGCCTGTATCCGCTACGGGTCCGCGGTCAAACGACCACCCCTCATCACTGTCAAACGCTCCCTAAAACACCTCTGAGGGCCTTTCTAATCGACCTGGCCCGGGTATCCTGGAAGGATATTGACCTCATCCTGTCAGTTGAGGATGCCTGGTCATTCTTTAAAAGTAACTTCCTCACCATCTTAGACAAGCATGCTCATTTCAAAAAATGCAGAACTAAGAACAGATATAGTCCTTGGTTCACTCCAGACCTGACTGCCCTCGACCAGCACAAAAACATCCTGTGGCGGACTGCAATAGCGTCGAATAGTCCCCGCGATATGCAACTGTTCAGGGAAGTCAGGAACCAATACACGCAGTCAGTCAGGAAAGCAAAGGCCAGCTTTTTCAAGCAGAAATGTGCATCCTGTAGATCTAACTCCAAAAGTTCTGGAACACTAAAGTCCATGGAGAACAAGAGCACCTGCCCGCTGCACTGAGGCTAGGTAACACGTTCACCACCGATAAATCTGTAAAAATCGAAAACTTCAACAAGCATTTCTCAACGGCTGGCCATGCCTTCCTCCTGGCTACTCCAACCTCGGCCAACAACTCCGCCCCCCCCCCCCCCCCCCGCAGCTACTCGCCCATGCCTCCCCAGTTTCTCCTTTACCCAAATCCAGATAGCAGATGTTCTGAAAGAGCTGCAAAACCTGGACCCATACAAATCAGCTGGGCTTGACAATCTGGACCCTCTATTTCTGAAACTGTCCGCCGCCATTGTCGCAACCCCTATTACCAGCCTGTTCAACCTCTCCTTCATATCATCTGAGATCGGAGGATGGATTGGAAAGGTGCCGCGGTCATCCCCCTCTTCAAAGGGGGAGACACCCTGGACCCATACTGTTACAGACCTATATCCATCCTGCCCTGCCTATCTAAGGTCTTCAAAGCCAAGTCAACAAACAGATCACTGACCATCTCGAATCCCACCGTACCTTCTCCGCTGTGCCACGCACAAGGTACTAAACGACATCATAACCGCCATCGATAAGACAGTACTGTGCAGCCGTCTTCATCGACCTGGCCAAGGCTTTCGACTCAGTCAATCACCATATTCTTATTGGCAGACTCAGTAGCCTCGGTTTTTCTAATGACTGCCTTGCCTGTTTCATCAACTACTTTGCAGACAGAGTTCAGTGTGTCAAATCGGAGGGCATGTTGTCTGGTCCTCTGGCAGTCTCTATGGGGGTACCACAGGGTTCAATTCTTGGGCCGACTCTTTTCTCTATATATATCAATGATGTTGCTCTTGCTGCGGGCAATTCCCTGATCCACCTCTACGCAGTCGACACCATTCTGTATACTTCCGGCCCTTCCTTGGACACTGTGCTATCTAACCTCCAAACGAGCTTCAATGCCATACAACACTCCTTCCGTGGTCTCCAACTGCTATTAAACGCTAGTAAAACCAAATGCATGCTTTTCAACCATTCGCTGCCTGCACCCGCACGCCCGACTAGCATCACCACCCTGGGTGGTTCCGACCTAGAATATGTGGACATCTATAAGTACCTAGGTGTCTGGCTAGACTGCAAACTCTCCTTCCAGACTCATATCAAACATCTCCAATCCAAAATCAAATCTAGAGTTGGCTTTCTATTTCGCAACAAAGCCTCCTTCACTCACGCCGCAAAATTTACCCTAGTAAAAACTGACTATCCTACCAATCCTCGACTTCGGCGATGTCATCTACAAAATAGCTACCAATACTCTACTCAGCAAACTGGATGCAGTTTATCACAGTGCCATCCATTTTGTTACTAAAGCACCTTATACCATCCACCACTGCGACCTGTATGCTCTAGTCGGCTGGCCCTCGCTACATGATCGTCGCCAGACCCACTGGCTCCAGGTCATCTACAAGTCTATGCTAGGTAAAGCTCCGCCTTATCTCAGTTCACTGGTCACGATGGCAACACCCACCCGTAGCATGCGCTCCAGCAGGTGTATCTCACTGTTCATCCCTAAAGTCAAAACCTCATTTGGCCGCCTTTCCTTCCAGTTCTCTGCTGCCTGCGACTGGAACGAATTGCAAAAAAAAAAAAAATTGCTGAAGTTGGAGACTTTCATCTCCCTCACCAACTTTAAACATCTGCTATCTGAGCAGCTAACCGATCGCTGCAGCTGTACATAGTCCATCGGTATATAGCCCACCCAATTTACCTACCTCATCCCCATACTGTTTTTATTTTGTTTACTTTTCTGCTCTTTTGCACACCAGTATCTCTACCTGCACACATTCATCTGATCATTTATCACTCCAGTGTTAATCTGCTAAATTGTAATTATTCACTCCTATGGCCTATTTATTGCCTACCTCCTCATGCCTTTTGCACACAATGTATATACAGATGATTTCTTTCTACTATGTTATTGACTTGTTTATTGTTTACTCCATGTGTAACTCTGTGTTGTTGTCTGTTCACACTGCTATGCTTTATCTTGGCCAGGTCGCAGTTGCAAATGAGAACTTGATCTCAACTAGCCTACCTGGTTAAATAAAGGTTAAATACATTTTTAAAAATGTAAAAAAAATAGAGTACAGTGGAGTTTAATTCTACAGTTTAGTTGAGTAGAGAATAATATTGTACATACTGTATCAAATTGATTTATAAAGCCCTTTTTACATCAATTGATGTCACACAGTTCTTATACAGAAACCCAGCCTAAAACTCCAAACAGAAAGCAATGCAGATTTAGAAGCACGATGGCTAGGAAAAATCTCCCTAGAAAGGCGGGAACCTAGGAAGAAACCTAGAGCGGAACCAGGCTCTGAGGGTGGCCAGTCCTCTTCTGACTGTGCCGGGTGGACATTAAAAGAGTACAGATTGTTACTGTTCTACACTCTACTGTACTCTACTATGCTGTACTGTGCTGTCCAAACTTGTGAAAAATAGATGTCTATGATACTCTGAATAAAACTCTACTGTCCTGTACAGTACTATAACCGGACCAAATCTGAACCAATCATAGACGTCTATGTTTGGGCCAAATCAAAGCCAGTCCGGACAACATCTGAAGCAAATATAAATATATATGTTTGGGTCAGATTTGGTCCAGTTCGAACCTAAACAGATGTCCAAAAGACGTCGGCGTTGGTCCGTGCGTTTGGGGTTATTACGCTCGCGTCTCACCTGGCCAACATCCTGTGAAATTGCAGAGCGCGAAATTCAAAATATAAAATTCATACTATTAAACATTCATGAAAATACAAGTGTCTTAAATCGTTTAAAAGCTTAACTTCTTGTTAATCCAGCCGCTTTGTCAGATTTCAAAAGGGCTTTACGGCGAAAGCATACCATGCGATTATCTGAAGACAGCGCCCCGCATGCAAAAGCATTACAAACATTTTCCAAACAAACAGTGGTGTCACGAAAGTCAGAAATAGCGATAAAATAAATCACTTACCTTCAAAGATCTTCCCCTGGTTGCAATCACAAGGGTCCCAGCTACATAACAAAGGGTCCTTTTGTTCGATAAAGTCCTTCTTTATATCCCAAAAAGTCAATGTAGTTGGCGCGCATGACTCAGTAATCCACTAGTTGCTCTCGTTCATAATGCATACAAATGAATCTCAAAAGTTACCAATCAACTTTATCCAAACAAGTCTAACCACGTTTCTAATCAATCCTCAGGTACCCTAATATGTAAATAAATGATACTATTCTCCGTCTTAAATTGTATGTTCATTACCGTAGATAAATAACAAATAAGAACAATACTACAGCCAAAATGGGAGCCACCTAGAAAAAATACCAATTCTAGCAAATTTTTACAAAAACAACCCTGAAAGGCTTTCTAAAGACTGTTGACATCTACTGGAAGCCCTAGGAACTGCAATCTGGGAGGTATTCCATTCATATTCCCATAGACAGCCATTTAAATGAGTGGTAAGCTAAAAAAAAAAAAAAACATTTTCCGGATGGATTCTCCTCTGGTTTTTGCCTGCCATATCAGTTCTTGTTATACTCACAGACATTATTTAAACAGTTATGGAAACTTTAGAGTGTTTTCTATCCAATACTACCAATTATATGCATATCCTAGCTTCTGGGCCTGAGTAACAGGCAGTTTACCTTGGGCACCTCAGTCATCCAAACTTCCGAATACTACCCCCTAGCACAATTAAGTTTTAATAATGTCACAGAAGCAATGGCGCTACGGATGGCACATTGGCACTGTGGTGTACCTCCAGCTGCCAAGCATTAGAGCTCACACACACCGGAGGCTATGTGAGCACCATCTCACAGGCCCAAAAGCAGAGAGACTTGCTCAGTCTAAACGTGTTGATGTTAATACTGGGTATGCACTGAGTATTAGTAAACCCATTGTAGTAAGTTTATTTTTCTGCTATTAGCGTGAATTACGCTGTGATGAATCTCATAGAGTATAAAGCAGAGCAAGTTACACTAATAAGGTTCTCCTGATGGGGTTGAGGGTAGCCGACATTGGACCAATGTATTACTTTGCATAACAAGTACACTATAGTTAGACATGTCCAATTACACATTTTTACTTCAATTCAAGGTGGTATTGCAATTCCAGGGGCCCTATTTGAACCTATCATCATTTAAAGAGAAATCTACAAAATGCCAAAATGATCGGGATTTAGTCCAAACTTGTTACAGAGGGCATCGCTGACGCTCTTTCCTCTCTTTCTGAATGATCAGAGCGTTCATTAGAATTCCACAACATGCACTGCCGGGTAGTTAATATGTCTCCAAGGTTAACATTTTTAATGCAAGACTGAGAGATTCAGAGAAGTGCTCCTTTGAAGTTTCTTGTTGGAGTCAGAAGGGAGGCTGCGAGGCCGTTGAAGACTGTCTGCGATATTGACATTAAAACTCAACACATAGAATAATGCCAATTGAAATTTCACAGCATTCCCTTTGGGAAGCCTGAGAGCTGGGCATGTTGGTGTGAGATGAATAATGAAACTTCCTTAGCTTTGCTCATTTTTTATTTAATGTGGAACTCTCCCTTTGTTGCTCCCCGAAGTTCCCGGGCAGCTGTATGCATGTAACACAGGTAAAGGAGTCAGAAGAAAGAGTCAAGTTCCCTTGTGCGGTACGCAGGACATCGGGTGTGAAGGTTAAGTGATATAGCCTCAATAGCCTTTGTACATGATTCACTGCTAGATTTCACTAACCTGTTTGTCATCACCATAATGAGTCTGTAGAATTTCCAAATGGAATCTCTCTCTCAGGCTATGTAGAGAATATGTATACTCTCCATATGGACAATAGGCTATTGTCATGAGATTGATATACATCCAATTACAGTATATCAGGCTAATTGCCTTTTATCCCCTCTGGTCTCATAATGGGTGTTTAAAAAATGGCCTAGTGCTCGTGCCCTTATACGTAGACACACAGATGACTTTTGTAAACATCAATTGTGTTTCATTTGGTGCTGTCAGCAGCCCCTGGTTTCCTGTGGCACTCATTTTCATGAGGGAGTATTTGTTATCTAAGAGCATTGAACTAATTTCTAGTCATGCAAAGCATACAGTATAAAGCCTTACTATAGAATCCATCACAAACATTTGTAGCTTTTCTGTCGAAGACTCAAAATGAAGAGTTCATCCAATTTGAATTCTCAAAATGTGGTTTCATCACAATAACAATATTCAGAATTGTTATTTCAGAATATACACTGAGTGTACAAAACAGTAAGAACACATTCCTAATATTGAATTGCTTTCCACATTTGTATCAAGTTGGTTGGATGTCATTTGGGTGTTGAACCATTCTTGATACACACTGGGAAACTGTTGAACGTGGAAAAAAACAGCAGCGTTGCAGTTCTTGACTCAAACCGGTGCGCCTGGCACCTACTACCATACCCAGCACTTAAAAATGGTGTCTTGCCCATTCACCCTCTGAATTGCACACATACACAATCCATGTCTCCATTCTCTCAAAGCTGAAAAATCCTCCCCTTCATCTACATTGATTAAAGTGGATTTAACAAGTGACATCAATAAGAGATTTCTCCTGGATGCCCCTGGTCAGTCTATGTCATGGAAAGATAATTGTCTTGAGAAGTTGCTTCAATATAGCCCCATAATTGTCCTACCTCATGATGCCATCTATTTTGTGTAGTGCAACCCTCCTGCAGCAAAGCGCCACCACAACATGATGCTGCCATCCCTGTGCTTCAAAGGTGGGATGGTGTTCTTGTAACGATCGTCGTTGGAATGAGACTAAAGCGCAGCGTGGAAATTGTTCATATTTAATGTTCACAAAAACCACTCAAACAAAATGACAAAACGGCGAAAACAAAAGCGCACAGTTCTGTCAGGGTAAACAGAAAACAATCACCCACAACTAAAATGGGGAAAACAGGCTACCTAAGTATGATTCTCAATCAGAGACAACGGACGACACCTGCCTCTGATTGAGAACCATACTAGGCCAAACACATAGAAAAAATAACACAGACTACCCACCCCAACTCATGCCCTGACCAACCTTAAACAAAGACATAACAAGGGAACTAGGGTCAGAACGTGACAGTTCTTTGGCTTTCAAGCCTCCCCCTTTGTCCTCCTAACATAACGATGGTCAAACAGTTCTGTTTTTGTTTCATCAGACCAGAAGACATTTCTCCAAAAAGTACGATCTTTGTCCCCATGTGCAGTTGCAATCCGTAGTCTGGCTTTTTTAGTGGCGGATTTGGAGCAATGGCTTCTTCCTTGTTGAGCGGCCTTTCAGGTTATTGTGATATAGGACTCGTTTTACTGTGGATATAGACACTTTTGTACCTGTTTCCTCCAGCATATTCATAAGGTCCTTTGCTGTTGTTCTGGGATTGATTTGCAATTTTCGCACCAAAGTACGTTCATCTCTAGAAGTCTACAATTTTTTTCTGAGGTCTTGGTTGATTTCATTTGATTTTCCCATGATGTCAAGCAAAGAGGCACTGAGTTTGAAGGTAAACCTTGAAAGACATTCACAGGTACACCTCCAATTGACTCCAATGATGTTAATTAGCCTATCAGAAGCTTCTAAAACCAATACATAATTTCTGGAATTTTCCAAGCTGTTTAATAAGTTGTCACGAGAATTGTTCTCAATGTTCATAAACCCAATTCAATTGGGTTTACTCAGCCTGAAACCCAGAATTTGTAGGAAACTGGTTGAAATTAATCAGACGGAGGCCCAGCTTCGATAGTCAGAAAGTTTATTTACGAGAGCGCGCGCTTCTCTATTGTACAAAACAATTAATTTTATACTGGCTTCTCACGCACACACAAACATACGCACACAATGTCCTGCTACCTAGCCGACAAAGATTAGGGGATTCCATGAGGCTTACTCCCCCTCCTCGTTCAAGATAGGGAGACCTGGGAAGTACTCAGTGGCCCCAGCCAAGGTCGGCACTGAATCTTGCTCAGACAGAACGTTCTGGTCTGTTTTTAAGATACTATTATAGACATATTGTACAGACTATGGTTATACATAATTCTAATCAATTTCATATGAGTATATGGCTTCAGGGTGGAATATTCTAGTCATTCATATAAATTCCATCAACATTAGTGTATGTAAACTTCTGACGCACTGGGATTGTGATACAGTGAATTATAAGTGAAATAATAGTCTGTAAACAATTGTTGGAAAACTGCGCCTCTTCAACCTCAGGAGGCTGAAGGAGTTGGCTTGGCACCTAAAACCCTCAAACCTTTGCATATGCACAGTTGAGAGCATCCTGTCAGGCTGTATCACCGCCTGGTAGAGCAACTGCACAACCCACACCCTCAGAGCCCTCCAGAGGGTGGTGCGATCTGCCCAACGCATCACCGGGGCAAACTACCTGCCCTCCAGGACACCTACAGCACCTGATGTCACAGGAAGGCCAAAAATATAATCAAGGACAACAACCACCTATACACCCTGCTATCATCCAGAATGCTAGGTCAGTACAGATGCATCAAAGCTGCGACCGAGAAACTGAAAAACAGCTTCTGTCTCAAATCCATCAGACTTTTAAATAGCCATCACTATGCGTCTTCCACCCGGTTATGTAACACTGTACCTTAGAGGCTGCTGCTCCATATACATAGACTTGAAATCACTGGCCACTTTAATAACGGTACACTAGTCACTCTAAGGTTTACATATTCTTGTCACGTCTGCTCCTGCTCCTCCGGCGTACAATGTCGCCAGAGCACTAACCACCGGTCCTGTGATTCATCATTACGCGCACATGGCACTCATTACACGCACCTGTGAATCACTATGATTCATACCTGGACTCCATTAACTTCATAATTTCCTCCCCTTTATATGTCATTCTCCCAGGTTCACTCATCAGTTGATATTGTTCTTGTGTCTCGGCGTACTGCCATATGTTAGTGTTGTGTTCTTGGTTTTGTTGTTTCATTAAAACGTTTCACTTGCACCTGCTTCCGACTCACTGCCCCAACGTTACACATCTGATATGTATATACTGTATTCTATTCTACTGGATTTAAGTCTATGCCACTCTGACATTGTTCACCCTAATATTTATATATTTTTTAATTCCATTATTTTACTTTTAGGTTGTGTGTATTGTTGTGAATTGTTAGATATTACTGTACTGTTACTATTACTGCACTTGGAGCACAAGCATTTCGCTACACCCGCAATAACATCTGCTAAACATGTGTCTGTGACTGTTACGAATCCCTTTTGGCCCGACAGTCTAGGGGGGGGGATGATAATGAGACCCGTAGCATACCTCATGCAAATTATAATTGTGACAAAGTAAAAGTGAGAACGAAATAACCACGACTACTGAAATCTACCGTCAAACTCAGGGTTTATTAATAAACACACGGTAATGGGGGGAGCAGGAAAAGGGGCTGAGCTGGGCCCAAGGAAAGAAACAATAAGCATCCAAAACACCCCTAAGCTAGACTAGCCTATTTTAACAACAGCTAACTAACTAACCAAAAATACAGTGGGTGGTCCGCCCAGTTCTAACTAGTGTATTTAACAAAGTTCACCTACGGGTAGTGTATGCCCATGGGCGACTTGTCTTGGTTTCCCCTTTTCCCACCAGCAAACACCATAAGCAAAAACAATAATCACAGGTGATGACAAAGCGCTATGGAGGTGCTCAAACAAAAGAGAGGTTAATACACAAAGAGAGTAAGACCTACAGACATGGCATTTACAGAGAGATTGAGCTTTAGAGCAAACAACTGATGGGGTTTTTAAACCAAGGGAAAGGAACTGTGATTGGGTAGGAAACAAGAGGAGGTGTGTCTTCTGATTGATGATTGGATTGGTGACTGATTGGGGAGTGATGATTTTCACCTGTGAAGGGAGAAGGAGAGAAAACACAGGATACATACACACACACACACAGGATACCTGTATCCGTAACGGTGACAAATACAATTTTATTTGATATAGAATGGGTGTAGTATGTGGAAGATGAGGGCTGCAGTAGGTATCTCAGATGGGGGGTCAGGCCTAAGAGAGTTTTAAATAAGTATAAGTATTAACCAGGGGGTCTTGCAACTGGTTTACAAAGATAACTAGTTTACAGAGGAGTATAGAGTGCAATGATGTGTCCTACAAGGAGCATTGGTGGCAAATCTGATGGCTAAATGGTAAAGGACATTTAGCTGCTCGACAGCACCCTTACCTGCCAATGTATAAATTATGTCTCCGTAATCTTGCATGGGTAGGATGGTGTTCTGTATCAGAGTTAGTTTGGCAGCTGGGGTGAAAGAGGAGCGATTATGATAGAGGTAACCAAGTCTACATTTAACCTTATACTTTAGCTTTGATATGTGCTGAGAGAAGGACAGTGTACCGTCTAGCCATACTCCCGAGTACTTGTATGAGGTGACTACCTCAAGCTCTAAACCCTCAGAGGTAGTCACACCGGTGGGGAAAGGGGCATTCTCTTACCAAACCACATGACATATGTTTAGGAAGTGTTCAGAACAAAATTAAGCGCAGAGCAAGCTTGTTGGACACTAAGAAAGCTTTGTTGTAGAGCGTGGAGGGGAGGAGGGGCCAGCTGAAAATAAGACTGTATCATCTGAATATAAATGGATGAGAGAGCTTCCTACTGCCTGAGCTATGTTGTTGAAGTAAATTGAGAAGAGCATAGGGCCTAGGATCGAGCCTTGGGGTAATCCCTTGGTGACAGGCAGATGCTGAGACAGCAGATGTGCTGACTTTATCCACTGCACTCTTTGAGAGAGGTAGTTAGCAAACCAGGCCAAATACCCCTCAGAGACACCAATACTCCTTAGTCTGCCCACAAGAATGGAATAGTCTACCGTATCAGAAGCTTTGGCCAAGTCAATAAAAATAGCACCACAACATTGCTTAGAATCAACGGCAACGGTGAAATAATTTAGGACCTTTTAAGGTTGCAGTGACACATCCATAACCTGAGCAGAAACCAGAGTGCATACCAGAGAGAATACTAGACATCAAGAAAGCCAGTCAGTTGATTATTGACACATTTCTCCAACACTTTTGATAAATAAGCCAAAATAGAAATTGGCCTATAACAGTTGGGATCAGCTTGACGCACCGTGGCTGCCTTCCAAGCAATGGGAACCTCCTCAGAGAGGAGAGACAGGTTAAAAAGGTCAGAGATAGGCTTGGCGATGATAGGGGCAGCAACCTTAAAGAGATGTAAGTGCCTTTTGAAACGGGGTATGGTAGTGCAACACTGCTGGGTTTTTCACGCTCAACAGTTTCCTGTGTGTATCAGGAATTGCAACTCAATATTAGGAAGGTGTTCATACTCAGTTTACATGTATGCTCATATTATACTGTACATTATCCAGTGTAAAATTATATTGACTGAATTCACCGAAATAAAACAGAGCCAGTAGTGTGAGACACAACGCAAGTTGGAATATGTCTTTCTGTAACAATATAGAATTACAATGAGCGATTAAAAGAACACATTTCACAGAAAGGGGACACAATCCATCACACAGTTCAAATGCTCTATCAAGAGATTATTTGATAAGCTGCCTTGCCTATTCCAGTTAACGTGGTAATAAGTCAGCTCCTAATGATCCCTGTCGTCCACAAAACCCTGGCCACAGACTGCTCACACATTTCTAAGGTAAGGGTGACACATTTTACCGAAAATTCAAAATCAAGCCATATCCGATTTGCTTTTGGTACATTTATATGAGTACAGTGATCGTGTCTGATGAACAGTTTGTATTGCTGTTTGATAGACACCCTTCACCTATTTCAATTTATTTGGCATATTGGTCTCCTGGAAGAAGAATGACCATAAATGTGTTACATTCGATACTCAATACCGTAATATAACCAAATGTCAATCTGTGAATCTAATTCTCTACTCATACCTAAGTGTAAAATCCCTAGTGTTTGAGCCTGCAGTTCAATTACAGGTGGTATGTTTGGGTTGAGATTCCTGGTTGCCCTGTACTGTTCACATTAACCACAGTGTGTGAAGCTGAAACATGGACATGGGGTAAATTACATCAGATGCTATCATCAATCTCTATCTGGTGGAAGCACATTTTACAAACTGGCCAACAGTGCAACAGCAGGCAGGCTGAGGCTGGAGTATAGGAGCAGCCCCTCACTCAAACAGGTCCCCTTTATCTGTGTGACAGGCCATGAAAAGGCCTCTCTTGCAGGATGTATACCTTATCACAGCATCAATGATTCCAGTGTAGTCAATAGTAGGTTCAATTGCCCTACAAAATAGAGTTGTGGTTAAAAGTGTGGAATTTGTTGATGTAAAGATTAACATGAAATACTCTGAGTATTGGCTATTACACACTTGGTTAATACAGTGGTTGTTATGAACATGCAGTCCTCCATCAACGTCTTGCAAATTAGGATGAGTGGCAAAAGCTTAAAGCCAGCATCCACGAATGACTCTGGACAATCACACACCCAGGCAGACTACACTTATGGTCTCTATCCCTGAGAAGTGTCACAGTTCAATAGATGCTATAGCTACTTGGTGATACCTTCAAAGGATCAATATCCAATTCGGCCTGCATTACTTTTAGCAAATAACCACCGTCTACACCGAATTACTCGTCCTAAAATCTGTCACACCTCCGTAGCCTTTGTCCGTGTCGACCTTCTGTAATGAGGAGATTGCCTTACGATAGCTCCTCCCACCACATCCCAGTAGTCACATGACAGAACACTCTTAGAAAGTGCTGAGTAGAACCATACAGGGTTCTTCGGCTTGTTCTTCGGAATGCTTTTTGGGGAAGGGTAGAAGCCTTTACAGAGGGTTCTATGTAGGATTCTTCAAAGAACCCCCTGTATATGGTTTTACCTAGAATCCTCTATGAAGGGTTCTGCTTTGAACCCTCTATGAAGGGTTGTACCTTAAACCATTTTATCATCTTAACCTCTAGTGACACCCCATCCCGTGAACGGGACTGTTTTCATCATCTTACACTGATTAGCATAACGCAACGGACATAAATCTTCCTAGAAAATATTCCTATTCATGAAAATCACAAGTGAAATATATTGGAACACAGCTTAGCCTTTTGTTAATCACCCTGTCATCTCAGATTTTCAAAATATGCTTTACAGCCAACGCTAGACAAGCATTTGTGTAAGTTTATAATAGCCTAGCATAGCATTATGCCTTGCTAGCAGCAACAACCTTGTCACGGAAATCAGAAAAGCAATCAAATTAAATCGTTTACCTTTAATGAACTTCGGATGTTTTCACTCACGAGACTCCCAGGTAGATAGCCAAAGTTCATTTTTTCCCAAAATATTATTTTTGTAGGCGAAACAGCTCCGAGCTTATGCTTTCTACATATTCCCCAAGGTGTCTACAGCATTGTGACATAGTTTTACGGATTTCTGTTGAAGAATAGCCGTATGGGGGCACATTGCGTAAGTGGTCACATGGTGGCTCCGAGAGACATTCTCGTGTAAAGTGCAGAGGTAGCCATTACTCCAATCGCTCCTACTGAAAAAACAATTGTCCCGGTGGATATATTATCGAATAGATATTTGAAAAACACCTTGAGGATTGATTATAAACAACGTTTGCCATGTTTCTGTCGATATTATGGAGCTAATTTTGAATATTTTTTGGCGTTGTCGATAACGCAATTACCGGTCGATTTCTCAGCCAAACGTGAAGAACAAACGGAGCTATTTCGCCTACAAAAATAATATTTTTGGAAAGAAGGAACATTTGCTATCTAACTGGGAGTCTCGTGAGTGAAAACATCCGAAGCTCATCAAAGGTAAACTATTTAATTTGATTGCTTTTCTGATTTTCGTGACCAAGTTACCTGCTGCTAGCTGGACATAATGCTATGCTGGGCTATCGATAAACTTACACAAATGCTTGTCTTGCTTTGGCTGTAAAGCATATTTTGAAAATCTGAGATGACAGGGTGATGAACAAAAGGCTAAGCTGTGTTTCAATATATTTCACTTGTGATTTTCATGAATAGGAATATTTTCTAGTAATATTTATGTCCTTTGCGTTATGCTAATTAGTGTGAGATGATGACAACGATCCCGTTCACGGGGTGGGAGTTACAACAAGTTAAAATGTAATTATTTCTGACAATACATTACATATATCATAAGGCCTTTCTTTAAGAGCGTAGTTATACCCTAACACAGTAGTGTTAGGAATCTTCTGGTTTACAGGCTATATCAGGCCCACAAGTCACATTATGCTGGTTTGCAAAGTGATGTGTAATTTCTTTTGGAATCCAAACAGAGTGAGGATAGCCAACAAGTGGAATTGTTAATCACACGCAACCTGCATTCAGAATGACTGCCAGAATTACAGAATATTAAGACTACCTCAGTCATCTAAACTGGAACAACCTTCTCAGTAACGGTTGCAAAAATTCCAATTACTAAAACTATGTAATTTATCTTTGTGTAACATAAAATTAAATCAGCTGCAGAGAAGGTGGTCTGTTGGAAAGTATTCAGACCCCTTGACTTTTTCACATTTTGTTACGTTACAGCTTTATTTAAAAATTGATTAAATGTTTTTATTTTACTCATCAATCTACACACAATACCCCATAATGACAAAGCAAAAACAGGTCTATAGAAATGTTGCGGCCCTGAAGCAGCAAAATCAGCCCCAAACCACGATGCTCCCTTCACCATGCTTTGCAGTTGGGAAGAGGTTTTGGTGTTGGTGTGCAGAGCCCTTTTTCCTCCACACATAGCATTGTGCATTTTTCCCAAAAAAGTTAAACTTTTGTCTCATCTGTCCACAGCACATTTTCCCAGAAGCATTGTTTTTTTTTAGACAGCAGTGGTTTCCTTCGTGGTGTCCTTCCATGAACACCATTGTTGTTCAGTGTTTTTCAGATAGTCGACACATGAACACAGACTTTCGTTGTTTGTAGAGTTTTCTGGAGGTCTTTTGCTTTTACCCTTGGATTTTTTCTCACCTCTTCCAGGATTGCTCTTTGTGCTCTTGGAGTGATCTTCGCAGGACGCCCACTCCTAGGGAGAGTAGCAACAGTCCTGAATCTTCTCCATTTGTAGACAATATGTCTTACTGTGGATTGATGAACACCAAGGTCTTTAGCAATGCTTTTGTAACCTTTTCCAACTTCGTGCATCTCTATAATGCATGTTCTAATGTCTTGTGAAAATTGTTGGGATCGAGGCATAGTTTACACTTACCAATCTTTCTGGAGAAGAACAGATTTGTCAGTAACCAGGCTTTGTGTGCCTTTATTTAAAGGGCAGTGCACCTGTGCAACCGAGTCTCCAGTCTCATCTCATTAATTGAAACACCTGACTCCAAATAGCTTTTTTGGAGAAGTTGTTAACACAGAGGTTCACTTACATTTCCCAGCCTGCGCTGTGAAGGATTACTCAATGTCTTCATTCAAAATGTAAAAAATACAACTGTTTGTGTGTTATTAGTTTAGTCAGACTGTGTTTGTCTATTATTGTGACTTGGATGAAGATCAGACCACATTTTATGAGTAATCAATGCAGAAATCCAGGTAATTCCAAAAGGTTCACCAATTTTTTATTTATTTAATCAATTTTAGAATAAGGTTGTAAAGTAACAAAATGTGGAAACCGTCAAGCGGTCTGAATACTTTCCGAAGGCACTGTACATGCAAAAACACAGATATTACAGTATAACAAACATTTCTGAAAATCTCCCTGCAATAGAGCATGCTGGGAAATATTAAATATGGTTCTACTGCATGTAGAACCTTTCTTGCCTTCCAAAGAATCATCAAATAACCCTTTCTTCAAAAAACTGTTCTTAGGATGTTAAAGGTTCTAAGAACACTTGTCTTCCAAAAAGGGTTCTTCTGATCAAAACTGTTCTTGGTAGAACCCTATCCCAATGCAAAGAACCATCTTGGAACCCTTTTTTTCTAAGAATGTAGAGTAAGGAGAAACTTAACTGTCAGGTGTCTCATTATAAACTCCATCATGTATAGGGTTACATTTTGGGAAAGAAATATCTACATATCCAGGCTATAGACTATAGAGATCCCTCACTAACACAGCAGGACTGTTCAAGGAGGTTTCAAATCCATTTCCCTATTAATAGCTACCTCCTCATCCAGTTGAATAGGGGATTTCTCAAATTCCTTTGAACTGTCTATCAAATATAACTTAATATCCCCACCCATCTACAATGACATCTATCAAATAAGTAATTCACTGTAGTTTTTATTACAGAGGGAAAACACACAGCTCGTACAAAGCATGCCAGTTAATCAGTTTCCCCAGGGAAAGGTTCTCTGTTACAGAACCATTTCCTGCAGGAGTACATGTATCTACATGTATTGTAGTTAAATACCCCCCACAGGTGGGGCTTACTCTGATACATGATACAACATTGTATGATTTATTAACACAGACTTCGTCTTAACTTTAGACAAGCAGGCAGTCAGGAGAACAGTGTCCTAAATGATTACGTTTGAGAATTATGATAAATATGTAAAATTTTACACTTACACGGAAAACCACTTAAATTCTCTTACCATTTGATCAGTGGAGTAGTAATCTTTTATCAGGCATTTAATTGGCTTTTGAATATGATTAGTATGTGTAATTAGCCTGAGATAATTGTATGAGGAGAACCCCAGTAGGCCGACTGATTGAACCCAGATGGAATCACCTGGTAATTGCTGTGATAGGATATACCGTAGCTCAGGAAAAGAGTGCAAATACGTTTCAATACATCTTTCAAGTTGCACCAGCTGGGTTCATCTTCCTGCACTAGATCAGAGAAAGAAAAAGAGAAAAAAGAAACTGTTTCATCACATTGATTTATTACCGCTGTACGGTACTCCTGCAGCCGTTCAAGTCAATCTTGTGAGAAGTTAATAGTCACAGACATTAGCGTAAATTAAGCTTCATGTAGTGGTACGTTTCAAAAGCTCTCTCAAGTCTTCTTCGTGTTCATACATGTCTACCCCCTGTAGTCACTGGATGTGATGTTATGCTGTGTTGTGTCTCTTGACTTGTCGTTAAATGTGAAGACTTTGATAAAATAACATCAATTGTCTATATGTAATTTTTATTACATGATTAAACTAATCACGTAAACTTTAATTAACTAGGAAGTCGGGCCACCATGGGAAACTGTTTCTAGGGTCTATTTCCCGAATCGACTCTAAATATTTTTTTTCTATATATTTTTTATATCGTATCGAGTACGGTCTTTCATTAATGAATTATTACCTCATCAGTTCTCATTCCAAATGTCATAAAATCCTTGGCTATCTGCATGAATCCAGCCTTTACTATAAATCATCCATACACCAATTGGCTCAATTATTAATTTACTATCTAACTAAATAATCACAGAAATACATAAACAAACAGTAGATATTGATTACTAACAATGATAGGAAAGAGTCCCTAGTGGGCTAAGCCGATATGACGGCTTGGTTTGGTGGACAAGGGGAAAGGGGTGGGACTGAGAAAGAGCGGGAAAGACAAATGGAATCATTACACACAGTCTATAGTTATATACATTGAAATGCTAATCCTTCGCACATGACCGGCCGCTCATATGAGAATAATTACATGTAAATATTTACACCCGTATGTCATTGTTGTCTTCTCAGTTGGAATCCGGTCCGTCTGCTGGAGAGTTCATCTAGGTCTCTCTGGTTGCGTTTCCCTGGAGATTAAAGTATTTCGAGGTTGCTAGAGTAGATACTTCAGAGTACCATTCGGAAATGTTCTCATAGAATTGTTGTTTCGGCAGTTTTCTGTATTCTCGTCCTCGGTTTACATATTTTCTAGTTTCAGACTAGTAATTTGTGTCTAAGGTTTGCTCTAATTCTGTAGGGATCGATGGTGTCAGAGTTTAACCATTTCCAGTCGTGTAGCTGGAAATACTCCACGTGGAATAGTCTTGTCCCTTGGTTGAGTTGTAATTCAAACCACTTCCCACACTAGCGTCACCCGGCATGTTTTGGTTTCAGAAATTAAATCATTTGCAACCATAGCTCACGCTGGTGTTTGCTTTTCTGAAGTGAATTTCGTCAGGAGTGGGTTTTATGGGTAACAGTAGAAAAGAGCGGAACATGACGACTAATGTGCTCTCTGGGTTGAGGGGGGTGCAGCCACTGACTAGTTAATCTTTATATGAAAAACCCATACTCTCATTTAGAAGAATAACATCACATTACAACTTTTCACAAATAGTTTCATGTTTAATCACATATGTTTCACAATATTTAGATGTAAACGTGACAGCTGGGAAATACCGTTATGAGAGATACCGTTGTGTTTTCTGTCTTTCATGAGATCACCAAATGAAACACACTCAAAATAACTGTCCCTTAAGTGTCCAAGGACCATTCCCACACTCTCAAATGTAGACGTATTCTTTAGTTCTCCCATTTCTGGGTTTAGGAGTTTGGCCAAGTGAAGTCCCTTGTTCCATCTCTGTGCTCTCTCTGTATGACCAGGGGGAGAGAGTCTCTGCAAGGAATTTACGACCTGAGACAATAAAACCTGGGTATAGGAGAGAGGGGGAAGCCACGATCTACACCCAGAAAGGGCCACGTCATGACAGCAGTAGCAAACTGCACATACAGTACTGTAGCATTCCAAACTATTTCCTCTGCTCAGTGAATCATCAATCAAGTTATGCTACTTTTTTTGACAAGACCCGGAATACAAGCTTTATTGTTTGCAACAGTTATGATTAATGATACAGAGAACTAAATACAGTTTGAGTATGGAACGATGAACGTCCTTTACAAGTAAGAGCACATGAAAAAGAAAGAAATGCACTGTGAGTACAAAAGCCTTTGACCTTGCTAGTATGGGTTAAATATACTAAATCCATACACTATTTAATGTTTTAGTTGCATTTTGGGTCAATGTTACTTTATAGCTTCAAATAGGAGTCGCTTCTTTGAATCTCTGGTAGCATCAGGAACGATTATGAGACCTTAATTGGGATATATTGTTTCAAAAGGGCCTTACGTTGTCTTCATTGTATTACTTTAATGTTGCAGCATGTTGTTCATTGTTTTTTAAATTTTATTTAGACAATATCCTACTTCCCACAGTTGTTTCTGTGAACTGCTGAGAAACTCCATCAAATATTATTTTATCTATTATCTAACTTTAGGATCGACATACCAGCTTTTCATTTTCAATTCATTTGTAAAAAAATTGATTCTGGAAATGTTCTGTTAATGATCATTATCTGGTAAAAAAAAAAAGTGGAGGTTCGAAA
The DNA here is from genome assembly GCF_057628025.1 of Oncorhynchus mykiss. Lineage (NCBI taxonomy): Eukaryota > Metazoa > Chordata > Actinopteri > Salmoniformes > Salmonidae > Oncorhynchus > Oncorhynchus mykiss. The sequence continues at coordinate 35,243,203 of NC_143028.1, read as the reverse complement.
ACACAAGTTTGCAACCCCTATTTTAATTTACTCCATGGCTCAGTCAGCCAAGTGGAAACAAGGCTATTTGGCTCATCTCAGTCGCGAATAGGAATAACTTTGCAGTCATTTCTGATTAATAAACAATGCTATCCATGCTGGTGGGTGGTAACATTCAAATATAATCCAGCCCTGAAGCTAAAGTTAGGCTGAAAATAATTTGTATGTCATTTCATAAGAAAATACACCACATTCACACAGATTTGCACGAAGTGGGAAGTTTGGATTTGTCACTTTAAGCCCAAATCTTTGACTAAAACGACAACTTATTGACTTAAATCATTGTGCAACATCACGAGTAAACTCTTGACCATCGCCTTTCAGCTTGAAAAAGTGTATTTCTACTGTTGTGGGATTTTAACAGAAATGTTAGGGTCAAGAGTCTAACGTTTGTGTCATGAAGATTGTGGCATGTGTCACCACTGAGAGAATACAACTGAGGCTGAAATACATGTTTTGTAATGCTGTATAATCCCCTTTGCCGATTTTTCATTCTCTTCAGGATAGAATCGGCTGATAATGATTTATTGACTCCTTTTGGTATTGAAGAACATGTGGCCCATCTACAAAGAGCTGTTTGGCAGCAAAATCATATTTAATCCCTCCTGATTTGAAAATCTTAAAAGCCATTTTAGCTGCCTGTAGTACAATGGGCAGGCACATATGAGGTGGTGCATCTCAGTAGATTATGAGCCCTGTCACTGCTCTTTGTCACAGGGTTTTATCCCCATTTTATTTTGCTAACCAAACTATTTCTAACAATCCACCTGGTACCCAACTGAATCATAAACAAGGTTTTTAAAAATCTAAAACCCTTTTTGGAAATTTCCTGCAACACCCAGATGAGCAGAACAACATATCCTCCAGTCCCTTAAGCTCTGTCCCAGTAGGAATTGGTGGCAACCCACCAGTGGGACCAGACCCACCATTTGGGAACCACTGATCTATTTATCATCCCTCGCACATCCCCTGTTATCTTCACAGCAGGGACCCGTATCCCTCACACTGCCAATTCATTTCTACTAGGGTCAGAACGACCCTGAGACACTCCATGCCTTGGCATAGAGAGAAAAGATTAGTCGACGCATTTATGGCAATCATTTCCTGCGTGTTTATATCCACACTACATCAGATGAAATTGAATACGTTGGGTTAGAGATGACTTAAATTAATGTGTAGACCAGAAATTGATGGGCAAATAGCCTGCTCTTGTCATTCAATTGTTATTGCATTAATTTGATCTAATGTAAAGGTTTTGAGGCTGAATGGTTATCCCTTTTGTAAATCTAGATGACAACATACTAAAGATCACAAATTAGGCTACACACAGTGTTTTAAGTCAGTTGTGTTAAACGTCCAAGTTCATTCTTGTCAGCTTTAAACGGCAATCAGCACTCGCTACATTGATTGTTTGACATATAAATGAATGATTTAGTGGCGAATTCGGAGGGAAGCCATGACCGGGACTCAAACCTGGGTCCCACAACTGGCCTCCCAACACCCTAACTGTTATGCCAAAAGGTCTGAACTTATTGTTGAGGGTTCTAGGTGTTGGGTTAAGTTAATGTTGCTACAATATGCACAAAATAGAAACCAAAAGATAAGCCTGTTTCATTTAAATTATTGTAAACAATGTAAAATGTAACCACTCTTTATAGCCTCAAAACATGGTTAAAACTATAATTTTGATATCATGGATGGTCAGTCCTCGCATCCATACATCTGTATATGAATTTGAGAGTGATTTTTACCAAAACAGTGTGAGTGCATCCGCTTTGTTATCATTTCTACTGCAGATTGCCCCTTTAGAAAAGGATTACAGGTGAATTTTGTTTACAGGGTATTTGAAGTAACTATTCAAACATGGAAAATCATGCCGCTCATTAATTCATCAACACATTGTGATATGGCACAATACACTTATGTGGATCAAATTCAACCCATCAATTGAGCAATGACAGCCTACCTTAAACACACTTCCAATACGTACAGTTCCATTTACAACCACGAAAACCAATCGGCTACCAAGAAAACCATAATAGAATGTATCTATTTCTATGATGAAACTTACCGATATGTATCTATACCCATAGGGGTCATTTGTGTTCTTGCATTGGAAATATATTGAACTCTGCTTATATCACACTATACCGCATTAAACATAACAGTTAAAATGCCCACACCACTGAACGCTTTTGACCAAGAAGAAACAGGTTGGTGCAGAACCTCTTAGCATCGTGGACAGTGCACCACACACTAAAGCAAGGCCGTTGAAAACCTAGGCTGGCTAAGGAAATAATTTTTTCATTCCATTACCGTAGGTTTTTTGCTGAAATTAAAGCCACTAGTTATACCACGAAGATTTGGATAAAAACCAACCATCTAGATTGTTTCTTACCTTTTTAGGAAAGTTGCAGCCTCCTTGATGCTCTGTTGAACTTCCTGAGTAATCAAACCTTCCATTCTCCCTGAATTTTTTTTTGTAAGATCAAATGCCAGTTGGATTAGTTTAGCTTTCTTCAGGTGTAGCATGCTGCTTCTTTACTGACTGAACACATTTGCCAAAGTTTAAAATTAGTTCTCACACGCAACAAAAGTCAATCCATGTTTCAGTGCAGTAAGCAAGATCAGTATAGCGAAGAGAAGCCCAGATAATCACTGCAGGATATCCTTTTCATTGCAGTGGAGTCCATTTCAACTCACTGGAGCCGGAGCGATTTCAGTCTGCAAAAACTGTCAGCGACACTAAACTCAGCTTCGACCAAATCTGTTTTGCTTAGATCCAGCAATAGTTTCACCTTTTTCACATCGAGAAAGGCATGGCTCTCTGCGTCAATGACATACAGGCTAGGAATCCTCGCTGCTGGGCTTGGCGGCGGCCTCAGTGGTTTGATGCTGCTGATGCTCATTGCTCTCCTTCTCCTTTGGCTTTGTTTGGGTATTTTGGCGATATCCATTGTGGCAGTGGCAAATTAGCTGGATCGAGCTAGCTAAATAGACTAAAGCTAATAACACTAATGTATTTTACAGCTAGCTAAGAAGCTAACTAAACTCTGTAATGGTGGGACATGAGGCAGAGTCAAGTGAAGCAGCTTCAACGGTGAATCTAAATCAAATATTACAGGCAGAGGCGTATCACGTATCACTTAGCCTACAACAGATTAGAAGCGCTTTTCCCCTTTTTTTATGGCGACCCAAGTCATTTATGGCAACCCAAGTCATGCCTAACCACCACGGTAGCTTTCCATAGCCGAGCTACACACACACTGCGGCGCAGTAGTAGTCTGTCTATTGTGTGACACTGCGCCACAGAGATACAGATATTGTGCCAACCTAACACTCAATCATTTGAACTTTTTAGCTATTTTTAAATAGGGAGCTAAAATCTAAAACTGAGGGGGCACAAGTTTCAACTGAGGGGGCTAAGCCCTCATTTGCCCCTTCGTGGACCAGGCCCAGGTTGCTGAGAATCATGTGCTCATACAGTCCAGTGATAATATAAACTGAGTAATATGAATAGATAGGCCTCTGAAAATCTACAATCGAATATATAGATCAAATACATATTATTGCACACTGACCTTTTTTTCCTGTTCTCTAACCCAATCGGATTCCGTTCTCTATCCACTTGGTATTACAACCACGCATAGCAGGCTTTGGGAATATCAAACCTCCGTCCCACAGACCAAGCACCAGATTCTGACATTTAAATAAAAACTATGCTAGAATCCAGGAGAAATGGAAATGCTGTACTTCGTATAAAATCTGATAACACAGAATAGCTTGTTTCCTGGCTTTCTACAGGGGGCTACACCTGAGGTCTGCATGATTTTTTATCATCTGTGGTACACAGCCAGACAATATTTACATGCACTTATTCTCAGGTGTGCCTTTTTTCAAGGGCAGTTATTTTTTTTATCACAGTGACTCACTATTCCCTTGTTTAATTGTGCTGTTGAGTTGGGAGTGCTGGTGTCATGTTGGCACCGAGTGCTGAATTAAACAAGTCTAAATTTTGTCAGGTATGTTCTCCCCTTGGCTTTGGGCACCTTGGATGTTTGAAACAGAGACCATTGTTGTGTAGCTTCATTGTCAAAAGCTGTCCTGCCTGCATACAGATGTTCACTGGATTAAAACACTGCTAGCTATGCACTACCTCCTGTACATTTCAATTGGGGCCATTCTCCAGCTGAGGCTTTCTTACAAGATCACTTTATTTCCCCTTCATGTGCTTCCAATGTTACAAAATCATTCTTGCATAACCATGCAATAGCAAAAGCAGTTGAACTGGTTAAACATACCATACCAAAGCAGAAAAAAGTGCTTACAGGTCTAAGTGATAGACAAGACAACACAAATAAAATCAAATAACATTTTATTTTTAACCTACAACGGGTGTAGATTTATCCGTGAAATGCTTGCGATGAGCACTTCCCAATGATGCAGAGTAAAATAAAAATAATAATTGTGTAACAAACAAATACACACAAATGGAATTATAAACAGGAACTACCGGATCAATGTGCAGGGGTATGAGGTATTTGAGGTAAATATGTACATGAAGGCAGGGTAAAGTGACTAGGTGTAAAGGATGTCACGCTGCTTGCTTAGTGAGTACCACTTCCCCCTCAGGCCCATACCTGAGGCCCATACCTGATTCTGACTTGCAAGCACACGTGACTGCTCTCCTGAAGCGGAAAGCTAGCTATTTTCTGCTGCAAGTGGGGACAAATCAAATTGTATTTGTCACATGCCCCGAATACCACAGGTGTAGGCCTTTAGAGTGAAATGCTTACTAACACGGTGTCCTAACCGGCCTCGCATGTGCCCCATCGTGCGCAAATTGATTTTGTCCCCCCCACACCAAAGCGATCACAACATGCAGGTTAAAATATCAAAACAAATTCTGAACCAATTATATTAATTTGGGGACAGGTCGAAAAGCATTAAACATTTAAGGCAATTTAGCGAGCTAGCACCAATTTGTCCTATTTAGCTAGCTTGATGTTGCTAGCTAATTTGTCCTGGGATATAAATGTTTAGTTATAATTTTACCTGAAATGCACAAGGTCCTCTATTCCGACAATTAATCCACACAGAAAATGGTCAACCAAATCGTTTTTAGTAATCTCTCATCCTTCCAGTCTTTTTCTTCTTTGGGCTTATATGGCGATTGGAAACTAACTTTCATAATGTGTAGTACCACCACCAACCTCCAGTCGTCTTTCAGTTGCCCGGGTGGGTATAACCAATGAGGAGATGGCATGTGGGTATCTGCTTCTATAAACCAATGATGAGATTGGAGAGGAAGGACTTGCTGCGTGATCAGCGTCACAAATAGAACTGACTTCTATTTTAGCCCTTGGCAACGCAGACGCTCGTTGGTGCGTGTGAACAGTGTGGGTGCAGTAATTGAATAACATTTGTTTAAAATTATTTTCAAAGGTAAGTGAATATTTATAGTGTTTTTTGTAGCTTCTGTTGACGCCAAAATGGCGGCTATTTCTTTGGGTTCAGAGCGCCGTTCTCAGATTATTCTTTTTCTGTAAAGTTTTTAAAAAAATCTGACACAGCGGTTGCATAGAGGATACATTTATCTTTAATTATGTGAATAACACTTGGACTTGGGAGGACGATTTGGACGGTAAAGGACCCTGGGCACAGCCTGGAGAATATCGCCGCCCCAGCGGCGAAAGCAGAGAGGCGCTGGTATGAGGAGGCAGCACGGCGACGCGGATGGAGGCCTGAGAGTCAGCCCCAAAAATTTCTTGGGGGGGGGGGGGCTAACAGGGAGTATGGCTACGCCAGGTAGGAGACCTGCGCAAACTCCCTGTGCTTACCGGGGGGCTAGAGAGACTGGGCAGGCACCGTGTTATGCAGTGGTGCGCACGGTGTCTCCAGTGCGGGTGCATAGCCCGGTGCGGTATATTCCAGCTCCGCGTGTCGGCCGGGCTAGATTGAGCGTCGAGCCTAATGCCATGAAGCCGGCTCTACGCATCTGGTCCCCAGTGCGTCTCCTTGGGCCGGCTTACATGGCACCAGCCTTGCGCTCGGTGTCTCCGGTTCGCCTGCATAGCCCAGTGCGGGTTATTCCACCTCGCCGCACTGGCAGGGCGACCGTGAGCGTTCAACCAGGTAAGGTTGGGCAGGCTCGGTGCTCAAGAGCTCCAGTGCGCCTGCACGGTCCGGTCTATCCAGTACCACCTCCACACCCCAGCCCTCCGGTAGCAGCTCCCCGCACCAGGCTTCCTGTGCGTGTTCTCGGCCCAGTACCACCAGTGCCAGCACCACGCATCAGGCCTACAGTGCGCCTCGCCTGTCCAGCGCTGCCGGAGCCTTCCTCCTCTCCAGCGCTGTCGGAGTCTCCCGCCTGTTTAGCGCTGTTAGAGCCTTCCTCCTCTACAGCGCTGCCGGAGTCTCCCGCCTGTTCAGAACTGCCAGTCTGCAAGGAGCTGCCAGTCTGCAAGGAGCTGCCAGTCTGCAAGGAGCTGCCAGTCTGCAAGGAGCTGCCAGTCTGCAAGGAGCTGCCAGTCTGCAAGGAGCTGCCAGGGCCGCCGGTCAGCATGGAGCAGCCAGGGCCGCCAGTCAGCATGGAGCAGCCAGGTCCGCCAGTCAGCATGGAGCAGCCAGAGCTGCCAGTCAGCATGGAGCAGCCAGTCAGCATGGAGCAGCCAGAGCTGCCAGTCAGCATGGAGCAGCCAGTCAGCATGGAGCAGCCAGAGCAGCCAGTCAGCATGGAGCAGCCAGTCAGCATGGAGCAGCCAGTCAGCATGGAGCTTCCAGATCTGCCAGTCGACCAGACTCTTCCAGATCTGCCAGTCGACCAGACTCTTCCAGATCTGCCAGTCGACCAGACTCTTCCAGATCTGCCAGTCAGCCAGGGGTCGCCAGTCAGCCAGGAGCTGCCGCCCCTCTGTCCAGAGCTTCCGCCCCTCTGTCCCGAGCTGCTGTCCCTCTGTCCATTGAGAAGAGTTGCCATGGTGAGGAGGCCACGGAAGAGGATAAGGTGGGGGAAGACTAAGGTGAAGTGGGGGCCACGTCCAGCATCAGAGCCGCCACCGCGGACAGATGCCCACCCAGACCCTCCCCTATAGGTTCAGGTTTTGCGGCCAGAGTCCGCACCTTGGGGGGGGGGGGGGGGGGGGTACTGTCACACCCTGACCAGAGTTTACTTTGTATATTTCTATGTTTTGGTTGGTCAGGGTGTGAGCTGAGTGGGCATTCTATGTTTCATGTCTAGTTTGTCTAGTTCTATGTTTGGCCTGATATGGTTCTCAATCAGAGGCAGGTGTTCGTCATTGTCTCTGATTGGGAACCATATTTAGGTAGCCTGTTTGGTGTTGGGTTTTGTGGGTGATTGTCCTTAGTGTCCTTGTTCCTGTCTATGCGTTAGTTTACACAAGTATAGGCTGTTTCGGTTTTCGTTACGTTTATTGTTTTTGTAGTGTTTGTGTTTAGTGTGTTCTTTTCATTAAACATGAATCGCAATCGACACGCTGCATTTTGGTCCGACTCTCCTTCACACCTAGAAAGCCGTGACACACAATGGGTAGATTAACAAGATGTTTATCTTTCATTTGCTCTATTCGACTTGTTAATGTGTGAAAGTTAAATATTTCTAAAGAATATTTTTATCAGCTGAATGGGAGGGCGTGTTCCCTCCAGGGAACTCCTTTCCCCCCCCTAGCCCCTACAGGTTTTAACCAACAATGCAGTTAAGAAAAAATAAGTGTCAAGAAAGTATTTACTAAATGAACTGAAGTAAACAAATACATACAAATGAAAATCAATAAATACAAAGAAAATAAATAATTTAAGAGCAACAATAAAATAACAGTAACGAGCGTATATACAGGGGGTACCGGTACAGAGTCAATGTGTGGGGGCACAGGTTGGTCAAGGTAATTAAGGTAATATGCACATGTAGGTAGAGTGGCTATGCATTGATAATAAACAGAGGGTAGCAGCAGTGTAAAAATGGGGGAGGGGGAGGGGGGATGGGGGTCAATGCAAATAGTCCGGGTAGTCATTTGGTTAGCTGTTCAGGAGTCTTATGGCTTGGGGGTAGAAGCTGTTTAGAAGCCTCTTGGACCTAGACTTGGCACTCCGGTACCGCTTGCCGTGTGGTATCAGAGAGAACAATCTATGACTAGGGTGGCTGGAGTCTTTGTCAATTTTTAGGGCCTTCCTTTGACACTGCCTGATATAGAGGTCCTAGATGGCAGGAAGCTTGGTCCCAGTGATGTCCTGGGCCGTAAGCACTACCCTCTGTAGTGCCTTCCGGTCGGCCTCCGAGCAATTGCCATACCAGGTAGTGATGCAACCAGGATGCTCTCGACGGTGCAGCTGTGTAACTTTTGAAGGATCTGAGGACCCATGCCAAATCTTTTCGGTCTCTTTAAGGGGAATAGGTGTTGTTATGCCCTCTTCACGACTGTCTTGGTGTGTCCGGACCCTGACAGTTTGTTGGTGATGTGGACATCAAGGAACTTGAAGAGTCAACATGCTCCACTGCAGCCCCGTTGATGAGAATGGGGGCATGCTCGGGCATTCTTTTCCTGTAGTTCACAATCATCTACTTTGTCTTGATCATGTTGAGGGAGAGGCTGTTATCCTGGCACCACACTGCCTGTCTCATCCTTGTTGGTGATCAAGCCTACCACTGTTGTGTCGTCAGCAAACTTAATGATGGCGTTGGAGGTGTGCTTGGCCATGCAGTCATGAGTGAACAGGGAGTACAGAAGGGGACTGAGTAGTCACCCCTGAGGGGCCCCCGTGTGGCGGATCAGCATGGCAGATGTGTTACCTACCCTTACCACCTGGGGACGACCCGTCAGGAAGTCCAGGATCCAGTTGCAGAGGGATGCGTTTAGTCCCAGGGTCCCAGTGATGTGCTTTGTAGGCACAATGGTGTTGAATGCTGAGCTGTAGTCAATGAATAGCATTCTCATGTAGGTGTTCCTTTTGTCCAGGTGGGAAAGGGCAGTGTGGAGTGCAATAGAGATTGCGTCATCAATGGATCTGTTGGGGTGGTGTGCAAATTGGAGTGGGTCTAGGGTTTCTGGGATAACGGTTTTGATGTGAGCCATAACCAGCCGTTCAAAGCACTTCATGAATACAGGTGAGTGCTAAAGGCAGATAGTCATTTAGGCAGTTTTAAAATTATGGTAAATTCATACATACTGTACATGTGTAGGGCAGACCTCGAAGTGACTCTTCTTATCAGCTTTATGCAAGAATTTCCTCTGTGTTGTCATAGGAATTCAGCATTCACTGTGTTGATCTTACCAATCCCCATTGTCACATCTCTGAGAAGCAGAGGTTCTGTTGTGATTACATCGTGTAGGTGTGATTTCTAATTGGAGGTTAACGTTACAGTAATACTATTGATCAACAACTCAAAATCTGAGTCTTAAAAAAAAAGTCTTAGATTCATTGTTATTTTTCTCTCCCTGCCCCATGAGCTTTGGGCCATAGTTGAAGTGTACCTTTCTTTGTCTCTCTTTCTCTCTCTGATCATGCTTAGAATAATGCCTTGTAATGCATGTTAATGCTTTGTAACTTAAGCTTCATGCCTTATATGTGAATCCATTCATTTTACAAAGTAATTATATATACTTGTATTACTGTAACCATAGTCTCATGCATATTGCTAATTATCTTTATGGAGTCAGATAAACATTTTAACTTCTTCTTACGGAGGTGGTCCCTGCACAGGAACAGCTCAGCGGAAATTTCAGAGCGCCACCTATAGTACTATAGTATAGTACTCGATAAATCTCAAACTTTCATAAAAATACACATGCAAGGTACTGAATTAAAGCTACACTCGTTGTGAATCTAGCCACCAAGTCAGATTTGTAAAATGCTTTTCGGCAAAAGCATGAGAAGCTATTATCTGATAGCATGCACCCCCCCAAAATACCAGCACGACACGTAAACAACAGATTTTGCGGTAGCCGGCGCTACCCTAAACGCAGAAATAAAATATAAAACATTCATTACCTTGGACGAGCTTCTTTGTTGGCACTCCTATATGTCCCATAAACATCACAATTGGGTCTTTTTCTCGATTAAATCCGTCATTGTATACCCAAAATGTAATTTGCTGAAGGCCAGTCTGATGCTGCAAAAAGCCCATTTACAAGACGCAACGTCACTTTTTAAAATTACAAAAGTCGCCTATAAACTTTTACAAATCACTTCAAACGACTTTTCTAAACCAACAAACGTTAATGATGTATCAAATTGATCACGGGGCGATCTGTATTCGATAGCAGCAAGTCTGGAAATCATCGTCCATTTTTTCAGTTACACAACATACTGTGGTGCGCCTCAAGAAAGGAGGGGCCTATTCGTGTTGTAACCAAGGATAAATGAGTCAGAAATTGACAGCAATGGCGACATCGTGTGGAAGCTGTAGGCGTTTACAGGGGAATATTTTTTTTGTGTTTTTGGTAAACAGTTTTACCAGGGATTTTTACTCCTAAACACGTTCTTTTATAGCCACAGACCCGATTTAACCAGTTTTAGAGACTTCAGAGTGTTTTCTATACACACATACTTATCATATGCATATACTATATTGCTGGCATGAGTAGCAGGACTTTGAAATGTTGCGCGATTTTTAACAAAAAGCTGCGAAAATTTGCATCATCCATAACAGGTTTTAATAGGCTAATTGCTTATTATGAGTTGCATGTGATGTACAGTGGGGCAAAAAAGTATTTAGTCAGCCACCAATTGTGCAAGTTCTCCCACTTAAAAAGATGAGAGAGGCCTGTAATTTTCATCAAAGGTACACTTCAACTATGACAGACAAAATGAGAAGAAAAAAAATCCAGAAAATCACATTGTAGGATTTTTAATTAATTTATTTGCAAATTATGGTGGAAAACAAGTATTTGGTCACCAACAAACAAGCAATATTTCTGGCTCTCACAGACCTGTAACTTCTTCTTTAAGAGGCTCCTCTGTCCTCCACCTGTATTAATGGCACCTGTTTGAACTTGTTATCATGCCCGGTCAGTAATTCATGGCCGAATTACTGACCGGGCACCCAAGGCATGTGCCCAGGGGACCCACATTTATTTTGTTAGTCCCTCTCGTTCAGATATAATTAGAACATGGCATAACTCATGGCAGTGTAGAATTTACATTAAAACTGCAAATGTTTATCTCAATTCAATGGCAAAATGATTAGAATCGCATTAAATATATTTTAAAACTCCTATACTTTCTCTCTGCCCCATGGAAAAATGTGTAGAATTGCAGAAAATAGGCTTTAACCTTTTACTACAGTGGAATGAATCAGGGTCACGCAGAGTGATTATTGGTAGTCTACTAAACAAATCTACTTTGAAACAAAAGTATTCACCTCACACACATGGTTATGGCCTTAAAAAACACAGATATAGAGTTGAAATGTATTCAATTTAGAGTTTGCATCCCAATATTACACTTTACATACATCACAGAAGACATAAATATAACAAAACTGCTTGACATAGAAACAACATATTTTCGTCAGGTTAATCAAATGATCTTTATGAAATTAAAAAATATGTTATTAACATTCTACAGATGAGGCCAAATAGGGCACTTTTGGATATTGACTGCAGGAAAGGGCTACAACAGCAACATTTTCTCCACTTCATGGCAAAATGTGTAGAATTGCAGAACATGAATTTAATAGTTGGATTAGGGTTAGGGGGGCCAAGATATACATATGTGTACAATTACAATCATGTTTGAAGTGGAATTGTATGATTACTTTCAAAAAAGCTATTGTTTCAAGAACCTAAAAGCTATTGTTTACCTTTTTATATTTCTAAATGGATAATGCCTATTTATTTGGCCCTCAGCCCACCAGTAAGATTACATTTTGGCCCACCAAGCCCAAAAGTTTGAGCACCCCTATGCTCTAGGGCTAGTCTTATCAGTAGTGGTGTGTTGGTGAAATCACTCGTGAAGCCAAGCCAATATAAAAGCCATATTACAACCACCCCTCGACGTCTCTCCAATGTACAGAAGGTAATAGAGATGACAAAAAAAAAACATGTTTACCTGGCTAAGTTCCGAAGCAGCAGCATCAGATTGTGAATCCTGCTCCATGTCTTCTCCCAGGTATACTGAGATTTATGCTGGCTCAGGCTTAATATTATACTATCGCTGCAGGGGTATGGTGTGGTATCTTTATCTGTGTTCTCTTTGGCACAATAACTACTGTCAAACAGTAGTGGTGCTTGGCTAAAATCAGTGGGGAAGAGAAACCAATCCAAAAAAAAAGCCATATTACAACCTATGTTGCGATTTTTGCATTGTTTGCTCTATAACTCATTGGTTCATACGCCACCGTGATATACAATAAGGCCGTGACAACAAAAACACAACAGTGATCACAGTGGCGGGATAAAGTCAACGACACGTGCGTTTGTTTCATCACAGAAACAGGAGAGCAACGTCTGTACTGTAACAAACAGTTACAGTATACGACCTGCAGCACGGTCAAGCGAGTAAATGTTTAGGACAGTTTATAAAAACAACTCTGATTTAGAACCACAGTTACCTCAAGTCAACACAAAGACAACAGGACAACATTTAAACATCATCAAATCAACAGGGCTCTACATCGAGTCTTTCCATGACATAGAGTGACAAGGTGAATCCTGGTGAAAGCTATGATCCCTTATTGATGTCACCTGTTAAATCCACTTCAAATCAGTGTAGATGAAGGGGAGGAGACAGGTTAAGGATAGGACCCTTTTTTCAATTTAAGCCTAAAATGATATACCCAAATCTAACAGCCTGTAGCTCCAGTCCTCCTCCATGCACCAGTTTTAAATCAATTAAGAAGCAATACACATATAGTAGCACAACTATCAACTCCAACTGCCACCCACTGGAGTTACTCTGGCTTCAAGTGTTTACGAGCTAAAAGTGCCAGAGAGGTCCCATGGCCCCTCTGTAGTTTAATTTCAACATTCCTTTGCTCCCCCATCCTATCATCCCCCGGAGGGCACAGTGGCATTATGAGGCATGAGAGCAGCTCCTCTCAAGCCATTTGACCTCCTGGTGAAAGGTTTTCACAAATCCGCCATGCAAGGGGATGGAAAAGCATGAGGCATGCTGCGTTTTTACAAGTGGGGAGGATTTGTTTTTGTTAATGTTGTTGTGCTTGTTCGTTCCATCTAAATCCTGGAGGGTATGAGCTGTTGTTTGCATTCATCTCTGCAGAATAATATTGCATGGAGCTGCAACTTGACTGGTCAGTCAGCAGCAGCCCAAGTATTTAATAAAAACAGTGTGAAACGCCAGGGTAAATGACACCAAAACTGTGCTGCCACAAATTAATAATTCATTAGGAGCTGTTCAGGCTAGACCTACATAAATACCATCTCTGACAAAGCCCCCGATGGCGTGTTGGAATTACCATAGAATGCTCTGCAGGCAGCAAAAAACAAATTATAGGTCCCTGTCATCGAAACAGATGTAAGAGATGCAAATATCATTGTGATCCAGCTCTTTTTTTCCTGGATTTCCCTCTCACTCTAGCTCTCTCCATCTCCTCTGTCTCTCTTTACCTCTTCTTTCTCTCTCTAAATGGGGAAGACACATTTCAGTTATACAACTGACTAGGTATCCCCCTTCCCTCTTCCCTTTCCTCTCTTGCGCTCTTTTTCGACTCTCTCCCTCTCTCTGCCTCAATTCAGTTTCAATTTAAAGGTTTTTATTGGCATGGAAAACATGTTTACATTGCCAAAGCATGTGAAATAGGTCTCTCTCGCTATCTCATCACTCTTTTGCTCTCTCTCTCCTCTCGCTGTCTCTCTCCATCTTCCCTCTCTCTTGCTCTTTCTCCTCAATTCAATTAAATGCAAGGGCTTTATTGGCGTGGGAAACATATGTTTACATTGCCAAAGCAAGTGAAAAAGATAAACAAAAGTGAAATAAATAATTTGAAAAAATTAACATTAACATTACACTCACAAATGTTCCAAACTAATAAATACATTTGTCTATATACAGTGTTGTAACGATGTGCAAAAAGTTAAAGTACAAAAGGGAAAACAATTCAACATAAATATGGGTTGTATTTACAATGGTGTTTGTTCTTCATTGGTTGCCCTTTTCCTGTGGCAACAGGTCAGAAATCTTGCTGCTGTGATGGCACATGGTGGTACTTCACCCAAAAGATATGAGAGTTTATCAAAATTGGATTTGTTTTCAAAGTCTTTGTGGGTCTGTGTACTCTGAGGGAAATACGTGTCTGTAACATGGTCATATATTTGGCAGGAGGTTAGGAAGTGCAGCTCAGTTTCCACCACATTTTGTGGGCAGTGTGCACATAGCCTGTCTTCTCCTGAGAGCCAGGTCTGCCTACGGCGGCCTTTCTCAATAGCAAGGCTATGCTCACTGAGTCTGTACATAGTCAAAGCTTTCCTTAAGTTTGGGTTAGTCACAGTGGTCAGGTATTATGCCACTGTGTACTCTCTGTTTAGGGCCAACTAGCATTCTAGTTTGCTCTGTTTTTTTTGTCAATTCTTTCTAAATGTGTCAAGTAATTATCTTTTTATTCCCTCATGATTTGGTTGGATCTAATTGTGTTGTTTTCCTGTGGCTCTGTGGGGTCTGTGTGTTTGTGAACAGAGCCCCAGGACCAATATGCTTAGGGGACTCTTCTCCAGGCTCTGTACGTGATGGCTTTGTTATGGAAGGTTTGGGAATCGCTTCCTTTTAGGTGGTTGTAGAATTGAACAGCTCTTTTCTGGACTTTGATAATTAGCAGGTATCGGCCTAATTCTGCTCTGCATGCATTATTTGGTGTTTTACGTTGTACACAGAGGATATTTTTGCAGAATTCTGCATGCAGAGTCTCAATTTGGTGTTTTGTGAATTCTTGGTTGGTGAGTGGACCCCAGACAACACAACCATAAAGGGCAATGGGTTCTATAACTGATTCAAGTGTTTTAAACCAGATCCTAATTGGTATGTCAGATTTTATGTTCCTTTTGATAGCATAGAAGGCCTTTCTTGCCTTGTCTCTCAGATCGTTCACAGCTTTGTGCATTTTCTCTCTCTCTCTCGCTCTCAGAGTAGTTATTTCATCCATGGACGTAGTAATGTGATGAGGATGGATCTAGCTGAGCTGATGCAGAAAGAAAGAGCCTGTCATGGGAAAAGAAAGCACCTAGAGTGGATGCTGGAATACGTTTAGACCCTTTCTTTACTTTCCCTTTCATTATACATTACAATCATTGGGAAGTCACATCACATATTCATGTTCCCAGGGAAGTTTGCTTGTATAACCGTGGGTTGTTTGTGGATTATGACATGGGTACTGTATATTACAGTATGCCTGTATTTTATTTTGGGGGATATGGCTAATAGTTCCATGGGAAGACAGTAGTTATAATAACAAGAATATCATAAAACATACAGTATTCTCGCTAACAAACCCTGGTTCAATGCTTTCAAGTGAAACCGACACACATTGGCATTATTCACATTTGCACACACTGCATTTGTCAAGTCTCTGTGGAAGCCAGGCAATTCCGAGTCCATTAATGACTGTGTAGTCTGTATTTGCAGCACGGCTGATCAAGGACCCTTGTGTTGCGAGTTGGAACGTTGTTGAAAATCATACCTGCGCCACACTTTGACGACATAGGCTCCCGACCATGTAAATGGAAAATACAACCACTTTGCATGGAGCAATTCTAAGTCAATTTTCCCATAGTTCGTCATGCGGAAAATTAAGACTGTGCGAGATAAGATACGAATGACCATAAAGTAGATATACTATGCAATATGTTATGAGGACGACAAGTCACAGTGACAAGTCACAATGTAGAATCCCTGTGTTGCTAGGGCATCGGCTGTATCTTAACTCATTCACGGACGTCACATAACAGTTTCTCTCATATGATGTCCCTGGTAAAGCGCACTGCTGCTCGCTCAATCAATTCACAAGACAGAGACTGTGCATTCTGGTGCTTTTATTGGTCTTTTATCCTTAAGAGTATCAATCTAAGTCATATAATTTAAAAAAAATCCCCATCAATATCCGTCGGTTTTAGCTAGAGATATCAGTGCAAAATGGCTTCACTCAATCCACCACGTCTGCCTATGTCGGACTTCCGTTGTTTATCAATACATGAGACATCCCGGAAATTGTTCTTCTCACGAATACGTCTCGAGTGTCAGAAAGGTTTTGGAAAGGGGAGACTCTCACAAAATGTAAAGAAATGAAAACCATACCTCTCGACCCACTATGACCTCGGCAGAGTCATCAAACAAGTTAAAATACAATATAGGAATAAGGGTCATATTACACAGGGTCTAACACCCGCTGCATGTGGCAGGGGCTACAGTCCAGTACTGATTATAAAGGAAGACCCAGCTGTGACCTGCTCTACCAGACAAACTCAATGCCTTTTATGCACGCTTCAATAACAACATTGTGCCGGGTATGATGGCCATCACCGACCTAGAGGACTGGGTGATCTTGCTCTCCGAGGCTGACATTAGTAAGGCCCGACGGTATTACAGTGCGCGTTCTCATGGTAATATTCAACCTCTTCCTGTCCTAGGCTGTAATCCCTACATCCCTACAAGATGACCACCATCATTCCTGTTCCCAATAACTCTAAAGATTCATGCCACAATGACGACCGCCCTGTAGCACTCACATCTGTAATCATGAAGTGCTTTGAGAGGCGGGTTATGGCACACAAACGCCATCATCTCAGACACCCTAGACCCAATTTGCATACCGCCCCAACAGATCCATAGATGACACAATCTTAATTGCACTTTCCTCACCTACCTACAGTTGAAGTCAGAAGTTTACATACACCTTAGCCAAATACATTAACTCAGTTTTTCACAATTCCTGATATTTAAAGCTAGTAAAAATTCCCTGTCTTAGGTCAGTTAGAATCACCACTTTATTTTAAGAATGTGAAATGTCAGAATAATAGTAGAGAGAATGATTTATTTCAGCTTTTATTACTTTCATCACATTCCCAGTGGGTCAGAAGTGTAGATACACTCAATTAGTATTTGGTAGCATTGCCTTTAAATTGTTTAAATGGGTCGGGTAGCCTTCCACAAGCTTCCCACAATAAGTTGGGTGAATTTTGGCCCATTCCTCTTGTGAGAGTTGGTGTAACTGAGTCAGGTTTGTAGGCCTCCTTGCTCGCACATGCTTTTTCAGTCCTGCCCACAAATGTTCTATAGGATTGAGGTCAGGGCTTTGTGATGGCCACTCCAATACCTTGACTTTGTTGTCCTTAAGACATTTTGCCACAACTTTGAAAGTGTGCTTGGGGTCATTGTCCATTTGGAAGACCCAATTTCGACCAAGCTTTAACTTCCTGACTGATGTCTTGAGATGTTGCTTCAATATATCCACGTAGTTTTCCTCCCTCATGATGCCATATATTTTGTGAAATGCACCAGTCCCTCCTGCAGCAAAGCACCCTTACAACATGATGCTGCCAACCCTATGCTTCACGGTTGGGATGGTGTTCAACGGCTTGCAAGTTTCCCCCTTTTTCCTCCAAACAAAATAATGGTCATTATGGCCAAACAGTTCTATTTTCGTTTCATCAGACCAGAGGAAATATCACCAAAAAGTACGATCCGTGTCCCCATGTGCAGTTGCAAACCGTAGTTTGGCTTTTTTATGGTGGCTTTGGAGTAATGGCTTCTTCCTTGCTGAGCGGCCTTTCAGGTTATGTCAATGTAGGACTCATTTTACGTGGATATAGATACTTTTGTACCTGTTTCCTCCAGCATCTTCATAAGGTAATTTGCTGTTGTTCTGGAATTAATTTCCACTTTTCACACCAAAGTACGCTCATCTCTAGGAGACAGAATGTATCTCCTTCCTGGGCGGTATGACGGCTGCATGGTCCCATGGTGTTTATACTTGCGTACTATTGTTCGTACAGATGAACGTGGTACCTTCAGGCGTTTGGAAATTTCTCCCAATGATGAACCAGACTTGTGGAGGTCTACAAGTCTTCTTCTGAGGTCTTTGCTGATTTCTTTTGATTTTCCCATGATGTCAAGCAAAGATGCACTAAGTTTGGTAGGCCTTGAAATACATCCACAGGTATACCTCAAATGTCCTCAAATGATGTCAATTAGCCTATCAGAAGCTTCTAAAGCCATTACATAATTTTCTGGAATTTTCCAAACTGTTTAAAGGCACAGTCAACTTAGTGTATGTAAACTTCTGACCAACTGGAATTGTGATACAGTGAATAAGTGAAATAATCTTCCTAAACAATTGTTGGAAAAATGACTTGTGTCATGCACAAAGTAGATGTCCTAACCGACTTCCCAAAACAAGAAATTTGTGGAGTGGTTGAAATACGAGTGTATGTAATCTTCCTACTTCAACTGTATATATTTTACTTCAATTACCTCGACTAACCGGTGCCCCCGCACATAGACTTTGTACCAGTACCCCCTGTGTATAGTCTCACCATTGTTATTTTTCTGTAATTATTTGTTACTTTTATTTCTTTTTTTTCTTAAAACTGCATGGTTGGTTAAGGGCTTATAAGTAAACATTTCATTTTAAAAGGTCTAGCAGCGCATGTGACAAATAACATTTTATATTATTTTATTTGATAACAATGGTCACGTTTTGTTAGAATACTTCAGGGTTACATTCAGGAGGGTGCAATGCTCTGGACGTTGCATGTATAGAACGGACATGATTTGTTACCCTACATGACAGAGAGATGTCTATGTGACCTTTCCATAACATTGTGCCTTACTGTATGTTACCCCGCATGCTGTCGAGTTGTGTCACAGGCACACTGGGAAGTAACACCATGATGGGGACATTCAATGCCTTGGTGGAGTTAGTTATGTATGTGGCCTATGCCTATAACCTCATAGACCACACTAAACTGGGTGTTGTTGGGCCTGAGCCAGAGACCCTGATCTTGTCTCTGAGATTCTGTCACTCAATAGGCCAGCCATCTGGCAGTACAGTGAGTACACTGAGATACAAAATAGAAGCAGTAATAGAAAAAGGTCAAGCAGCCGGGAAGAAGGGCTTTTCATTTTAAATTGTTAAATGTTTAGCCAGCACAATAACTGTAAAGAGCAACATTGTGATGTGAATTGTTTATCTCCTCTTCAAAAAATTGGGAAAATAATGTTTAATTTTTGTTTTAAAATTGAATTAGTTTGTGTTGTATTCATCAATGTGGGTATTTATATATTCCATTCACGTACATGGGAGGCATCATCTGTATCCTGCAGTTCATAACAAGTTTATTGTCCTTGATGCTCAACATTATTGAACTGGACATTTTGATGGAGCCTCCTTAAAACGTGTTCTGAACTGAAACCAAAAGCTGATGCTCTCTCATTGCATCACAAATCCTGATGGTTACTCTGCACTTGTTGTGTGTGAATGATTTGCTTGGATTTGATCGGTGGCCCAGTCATTCAGAAATGTAACCTATCCCTTTGAGCGCGTGTTCAGGCCTGAAAACTCTGATCTATGGCGCTGCTGTAGGAATTGGTCCCCATCGGCTAAAGTGCTCCAAATTGCCTGCCTGATATATGGCTGGCCCGTTCTAACCGCTCTCCCCCTGTCAATTTTCTCCAATCCCCGCAAGGTCAGCTCTCCAGCGTGTGTTCTTGGACAGAGTAGCAGCAGCAGCAGTTCTCCCGATACTGCTGTCTACTCTGTTGCCTGCTGCCTGCCTAAAACTCAGCCCTCCTCTCGCCACCTCTACTTCTCCTCTTCCCCTGTACTCCTCTCACCCTCTCCCCAACCACAATTCAGCAATACTAACGAGTACAACCACCAAAAGGTTTGGGAAGGGCTTGGCGGAAGAAAACAATGGCCATATCCGAGATCTGTCTTCCCTAATACTTCATTTGATCACCCTGTTGCAGGAGACATTGTGCATAACTTGTAGTACATGAGGTTTAAAAATGCTTCTGAAGTTTGTCATTTCCACTTTGAAATTTCAGGTTTGATTTTCCCTTACGTAAAATGTATCAACCCCTACAAATGCATTAATTAAATTTTCCTGCTGCAGCAAAAGGCTAAAATTAAGATCCTACTCTCCTTACTATAGAACGTACTCTTTAGTCAAAATAAATGGATTATGCAACAATTAACAGCATAATAGGGTCATCCTACTGAGGAGATTCGATTATCTGGCCTGGGTTTCCCAAGTAGGAGGAGTTTGCAATGTTTTGGAACCAGGCTGCCTCGAGCCAGGTGCCCTCTTCAAAGCCCACCGCGAAGTCAGCTCAAAACAAAAGTGACATAGCCGAGGTTAGATTAAGCACGTCGAGTAATGAGTTGGATTCTGTGTTTTCACGTGCAAAGGTGATTGCTTTTAATGAAAGCGCTTTATCTGCCCTCCAAATGAAAACTATTTTGAAACTTCTAACATATTTTATGGAAAAGAGAGTTGTACGTTTCTGGTGCACTGTGCTGCCTTGTTGGTTGTTGACAGCATGACCAAGCGACGCAGAGGTGCATAGCAGCTCAGGTTAATAGAACTCAGTCACTGAGAAAGCGCCATTTAATGCAGAATTGCGTTGATTCCAGCCATTCGTCAATTTTGGTTCAGACAGAGAGGAAGAGTCGAAGCGAGAGGGTCAAACTCTGTGCAGGAATAGAGCATAAGCAGACCGCCTTCCCCCATTTGGAACAACAACTCACATTGTTAGGGCGGAGACCATCTACATACAGCATCTCTGGTACAGCGGAGTAAAAGTAAAAGTTGTAAAATATATATATATATATAAACTTCTAAGTAAAGCACAGATACCAAAAAACGAATTAGTTACTTTACAGAACCATTAGGAAGGTTTACAAATACGTACTGTATTGTATATATGATTTGAATACCTTTTAAACTTTGTCACGTTGGTATAAATGATTCGGGAGACAGGCACATTATTTTACCCAAATTACGGCGTGCCGTGTAAAGGCACGGGGGCGAAGACCAAACAAACACGTAACAATAAAACACAGGGTTGAAGCCCAAACAAAAGAGCAAGGAGTACCTCAAATAAATAACACTAGCGCAAAATGATTATCACACGGGACGAGACCCGTGATCATCTGCGCAATCCACAAGGGCACGAAAGCTCAAAACACACAGCACAGGTACTCACACGCACCAACGGACATTGTAACAATAATCGCCAAGACTATGGAAACAAAAAGGGCACATATATGCAAATACTAATCAGTGGGAATAGGGGAGAGGTGTGCGTGATGAAAGTTCCAGATGGATCCATGACACAAACAATCCTCTATGAAAAAATAACTAGATTATCAGCTGAAAGCAACATTGTACCTGAAAGGGTTATGAATAAAAAAAACAAATTACTATCTTGATACCTCTCAAGAGATCAACAAAATCAGATAAACCAATTAAATTGCTGTATTGGTTTAAGTCTTGAGGGCATTATTGGTCAACGACCAGATGCCAAGCATTGTATTTGTTCACATGAAAAGGATCAGAAATAGGAGGGTCCCTCATTCTGCAAGCACGTGCTCTGCGAAGTGCTCTCTGAACTTATTGTTACACAAACAGTTCATACAGTACCTACTAACAGTGGTGTGTCATCCCGCTTCCTACCTCACTATTGGTCCCATTGGCTTACAATGGAGATCCTGTGGTGAAGCTACATGTCAAAATACCATACAAACACAAATTCATACATGTACAGCAATAGGTGCTGTTTAGCTATAAAATAACATTGAGTTAATAAAGCTGTATAAAAACATGGTCTCTTTTTTGCTTTCTTGAGTAAGGCAGCTCCAAAATGTAAGTGTTTCAGCCCAGCTTAGTGCTTTCTGTGGTGGTGGGGCAGCCAGTGGAAAATACAGAGCGTAAAGGTTGGTAATGTTCTCTAGTTGCGCTGTGATTGGCTCAATGTTCTGTCACCCATGGGGACACTAAGTCACCGCAAAATCTACGGGGAAGAGCTAGAAAATTCAAGCCCCTTGGGTGCTGCAATATAATTACATTAGAAGTGCCCATCCAAGAAGGCGCAAGGTCATTGGCCACAGATAAAATGGCGTCAAATCACATATCTACTGTAGCTTTGATTGGACTGATCATGTCAACATCATACTTTCAAAATCTTAACTAGCAAGCTAGCAGTCATCATCATGAATCAAGTGGACAATCTACTGGGAAATCCTTTTCCAACCTTGTCATATGAAGAGAAATTATGAAGAGAAATTTTAGATAAAAGGTATCGGTGCTCATCAGCCATTGGACATGAACATTACACGGCAAGTTGGTAATCGCAAATTCAACAATGAGTGGTTTGGAAGGAATCAGTGGTTAACTGCAAACATTGCAAAGCAATCAGGATCCTGCTATTCAGTGGAGTGGATGTGTGGTCCAAGGCTGGGTTTAAGGGTCTATTTTCCAAGCTTAAAAGGATAAACATTCAACATTGGCCATGCTGTCAATCCATGACTTCTGCCGCTTTCAAAACAACTGGAAACTTGGAACTGGGAAATCTTAGACTTCAGTGAGTTCAAGACAACTGGGAACTCTGGAACAGTTTGCTCCGACTGGGAAAATAAGTTTTGAACGGTCATCCAACTCAGAATTTCAAGTCAGGAGCTAGGGCCTCTTTCTACAGCTCCGACCTGAAGATCACTAATGTCATGATTCAACCTTGTTTTTTTTGTTCCAAATTGTCTTGAGAACACCATAAATCCAGAGATTGCCCGACTTTGATGAAAAAGCTTGATTACATAATTTTCCCACAAAGGACTGCCGCGCCACCTTCCTGTTCAAGTGAGCACAGCACAACAAGGTGTGTCCAAATATGTCTTGTATGCTGCTGAATAAATTATGTAATATGCCAGGAAGATATGTATACTGTAGCTAAGAAAATAATACTAAGGGCATGTTGTGTAGTAAGATGTTAGTAGCCCATGTGCCTCACCCTAATAATTTGGTCCCTTTTCCCCTCATAATTTAGCCTACTGTTCTTACTTGGTGGTGTACATGTAGCCTATAGTCTGTTTTAGAGAAATGTTATCTTCAAATATTGTAAGAGATTTCATTGTCTGCTTATGTGCCCCCTTTATCTATCCTATGGTTCTGACTTGGTGCACAGTGAGAATACTGTAAGAATGACCCATGTTCTGAATTCTGTCACTGTACATTTAAAAAATGCTGAACAAATAGTTATATTGACTATGTTCGTTCTAGCTCGCTCATTAATGTCTTTATCGAAATTACAGATTGCCTCTTATCCACTCCTGGTCCCCTTATGCCATAGTTTGTACATCTCAAATGGTCAGTAGAAAACACATTTGTTTAATTAAGCAAGTCAACCATATCAGCTATGTTTTTTTAAAGGCAGTAAATGAGGCTGAATGAACTGTTTCGATGCCAGACAAGGCTCAGCTGACAGCCAGGTGTAATAATGGTAAGGTGTTGGGACAGCTTTATGTAGGCCTAACAGTTTGTGGGCACCGTTTGTGACCGTTATAGCCCAATTAATGTATTGTTTAGTGTTGTGTTGTGTAGTGGCTTTGCTGGCATGCATCGGAAACAATTTTGGGGGGTTTGCCCCACCAAGATTTACATTATAAAATCAAAACTGCACACACAATGTAAGTTTGTTAGAAGTTGTTTCAATATCAGGGTGTGTGTTACAATGAGAAGTCAATGAGTGTTGATGGCAAAAGGAAGCCTCTTGCTGTATATTTGTGTACCTTGGGTCTATTTCCAGAGATGGGGATGAGGTGAGCTATGGTTCGGGCTAAAGAGAAGCGGTCTACTTTTCATGACCGTCTTTAAACAAAGCACATATGACTGCTTGACTTACTTTGATCCTTACAAGTGAAAACTCATTCATACCAGCTAAAGCTCTCTGGCTCAATGTGCAAGAGTTATGCTGTAGACTACTGTTTGTAAATTAGGATCGGAATCATAAATGTTGTCATCTTACATCAATAAGGGATGTGGAGCTAGCCTTTTTCTCTAGCTGGAAGACTTATTGAAGAGATGTTATGAATCAATGCCCCATCCTTGAAACACTGATAACTATTTCAAAAGGGAATTCTCGGGTCATGCTCCTACCATTGGCAACCAAAACTGAGGGAGGTCTATAAATGTATTCATTGCAAGTGCATGCTGCTCATGATAGCCTACAGTATGTGTGCAATCAGTTGTTCAATGCATGACCCAATAGATAACTCACAGTTTATTATGTTCTTCACCAATTATATTGGACTCAAAGGGGTAAAACAGGTTTATGAATACCTTCCATCGTTACCCTAAGACATTAAAGCCTGGACATCAGTCAGCCAAGACCAATAGTGTGTAAGAACAGAGGAAGGAACGGGGAAAATAACCTCTCCCCCGGCCAATTATGATTGGCCGGAAAGCAGTCTCACCTATCATTAAAATGCCAATCAGATAACTTTGTTTCCCCCTAAAGAGGCAATCAGCATTTGAAACAATAACAAACTGTACTACCCGCCACTGTTTCACTACAATACTGAGGGGTGGGGCTGGAGAAATGTAACCACTCTCAAATTCCTAGACAAGCTATGGTTAGAAGAACTGACAATCCATGATATCAAATTGTAGTTTTAAACATGTTTCAAGGCTACACAGTGTTTCTTTATATTTGACAAACATTGGAGTAAAACAAGCTTATATTTTGGGGTCTGATTTGGTACGACGGTTAAACTAAGCTCATGAGGCATTTACAAGTTAGATTCTTCAAACATCAATGGGTACATATCTGTAAGGATGTGCGCTGAGAGTCGGGAATCAAGTGCAGGGAGTGAGTGTTTTAATGAAAACAATGCAACATAATCCATAACAAGAACCACGAACAACGCACAGACATGAAACTGAAACAGAAACAATGACACCTGGGGAAGGAACCAAGGGTAGTGACATATAAAGGGCAGGTAATTGAGGAGGTGATGAGTCCAGGTGAATGTCATAATGAGTGTAACACTGGTGACAGGTGTGCGCCATAAATGATCAGCCTGGTGACCTAGAGCCCGGAGAGGGAGCAGACGTGATAATATCATTAATTTAAACTACTCTGGGACGGTAGCGTCCCACCTCGCCAACAGCCAGTGAAATTGCAGGGCGCCAAATTCAAAACAACAGAAATCCAATATTTAAAATTCCTCAAACATACAAGTATTTTACACCAAAAAAATGCCTTAAAAAAAAGGTACAAATGCTTGTCACTGGGGTGGTACCCTATAAGGTATGTCCATCGTACCCCTTGTCAGGGGTACATGTTTGTGACTTTTGAGACCCGATTATGTACGTTGAGTGACAAATGTGTCTTTTTAATATTTAGTGAATTGGTACAAAATGTACCTTCTGAAATTGTACACATTTCTACTTATAGGGTACCACCCAAGTGACAAGGCCGTTTGTGCCTTTTAATTGGCAAAAATATGCATTATTCTATTCAGACAAAAACAGGCGGAATACATATTTCTTCAGCATTTATTTTAGGCCTTCAGAAAGTACTCACACCACTTGAATTTTTCCACATGAATATCCCTTTGAGCATGTTGAAGTTATTTATTACACTTTTGCATGGTGTACCAATACAAGTCACTACAAAGACACAGGCGTCCTTCCTAACTCAGCAGCCGGAGAGGAAGGAAGCCACTCAGGAATTTCACCCTGAGGCAAATTCTGACTTTAAAACAATTAAAAGAGTTTAATGGCTGTGATAGGAGAAAACTGCAGATGGATAAACAACATTGCAGTTACTCCATCATAATAACCTAATTGACAGAGTGAAAAGAAGGAACCCTGTACATAATACAAATATTCCAAAACATGCATCCTGTTTGCAAACAAGGCACTAAAGTAATTCTGCAAAAAAAATGTGGCAAAGCCATTTGTTCTGAATACGTAGTGTTATGTTTGGGGCAAATTCAATACATTTCTTAGTCCACTCTACATATTTTCAAGCATAGTGATGGCTGGATCATGTTATGGGTATGCTTGTGATCATTAATTGTTTTCAGGATCATTTTCAGGTTAAAAAAAGAAATGGAATGCAGTTAGGCAAAATCCTAGAGGAAAACCTGGTTTAGTCTGCTTTCTACCAGACACTGGGATATGAATTCACCTTTCAGCAGAAAAATAACCTAAAACACAAGGCCACATCTACACTGGGGTTGCTTACCAATAAGACAGTGAATGTTCATGAGTGGCCCAGTTATAGTTTTGACTTAAATCTACTTGAACGGCAAGCCCTGAAAAAGATTGTTGATCATTTCTAGACAACCAATTTGACAGAGCTTCAAACAATAAATGGGCAAAAGTTGCACAATCCAGGTCTGGAAAGCTCTTAGAGAGTCTTACCCAGAAAGACTGTCAAAGGTGCTTCTCCAAGTATTGTCTCAGGTGTGGAAATACTTATGTAAATAGATATTTATTTATTTCATTTTCAATAAATTTGCAAAAATGTCTAAAAACATGCTTTCACTAATCATTATGGGGTATTGTGTATAGCTGGGCGAAATCAATTCCATTTTCAATTCAGGCTGTAACACAACAAAATTTGGAATTAGTCAAAGGGGTATAAATACCTTCTGAAGGCACTGTATATGAACATCAGAATACAATCAAAAGTCATTCGATTTATAAAAATAGTAACGATAAGATCCCAGTTAGTCGTTTTATAAATTGATTATATTATATATGAAAAAAAAATAATTTCAAGCCTCATTCAAACAGTTTTGTTGAATAGGAAATACATCATAAAATATTTCATATATTCATATTTATATAATCCTTGTACTGTGGACTTCTGTCCTCAAAAGCAATTTTTAACTATTTTTACCAGAAAGGTGAGATTTGAACCGTTCTTGGAGTATGCAGCATTACCAGTTATTGATTATGGCCCTCTCATGATCAATAATAACATTTGGGGATTACACAGATAACATTTCAGATTACATTTAGTTACGTTAAGATCCATAACAATATCTGCAACCTTTTACCATAACAGGAAAACATGCCACTATTTACAATCAGGTGGAACATGGTGTGCAATCAGAAAAGGCAGCAACCTAAAGACACACCTTCTGAGATGCAGATCCAACAATACCTGAGTTTTGCATAAATCTTACAGACAACTGTACTGGTTTGTTTGCCTTGACATTTGGACTGCAGTTCTCTTGTATGACTCCCTCTAATAAGTTTTCAAAATATGGCAGTTCAGCCAACGGACAACTACTCAGTACCCTGTGTATTGTCATGATTTTTTTTTAGATACATTCAAGGTGATATTGATGAACCTCAGATGTTCTTAAAACAATATTGTCCTCCTGGAACTTTTCTTTCATTTCTGAATAAGTTGCCATGCAATACCTACAAATTCTACCAGAGGTAAATGACATGCTGAACTCACCAATCATGTGACCTGAATTGTTATACCAAGAAAAGGTTGCTACAGCAGCATTAACTTAATCAGCATTAACTGATTGGGAACCATATTTAGGCAGCCATATTCTTTGAGTTTGTCGTGGGTGATTGTCCTTAGTATCATGATGTCCTATGTGTCGTTATTCCTGTCTATGCGTTAGTTTTCACTAGTATAGGCTGTTTCGGTTTTCGTTACGTTTATTGTTTTGTAGTGTTTGTATTTAGATTCGTGTTTCGTTTGTTGAATAAACATGGATCGCAATCTACACGCTGCATTTTGGTCCGACTCTCCGTCTCACCAAGAAAACCGTTACAGGCGTGCAATTCAATTAAATAATCATATATATTATGGAAATTAAATATTTAGGTAGATACAAGTGTCTTATATCGGTTGAAAGCTTAAATTCTTGTTAATCTAACTGCACTGTCCGATTTACAGTAGCCATTACAGCGAAAGCATGCCATGCAATTGTTTGAGGACGGCGCCCCACATCAATATACTTTTCCACCGGCACATAAATTCACAAATAGCGATTAAATATGCACATAAGTTTTGTCATCCAAAGGGTCACCGCTATAACATGTAGTGTCGTTTTGTTAGATTAAATCTTATTTATATCCCAAAAAGTCAGTTTAGTTGGCACCGTCGATTTGAGTAATCCACTCGTTCAACACGCAGAAAAAGGAATCCGGAAATCTACCGCTAATCAAACTATAATATTTCATACGGAAAGAAGTATGTTCAATAGGAAACCGATATTAGCAGGTGCGTCATGTCTTCATCGCGCGCCCAAACACGAATTTCCAAGACTGTGTCTCTGTACTAAAACTGTTCTTTCTCATTCATTTTGGAAGTTACAAGCCTGAAACCTTGAACATAGAGTTCTGACACCTTGTGGAAGCCATAGCAATTGCATCATGGGAGCTGGAATTCAGATTGCCCCTATACTTTCCATTGTAAAAACACGGGCTCTCAAATGTCCAGTTGGTTTTTCTTTGGATTGTCTCCTACCATATCTATTGTGTTAGTCTCCTACATTATTTTAACATTTCTACAAACTTCAATGTGTTCTCTTTCCAATGGGAGCAATTATATGCATATCCTGGCTTCAGGGCCTGAATAACAGGCAGTTTACTTTGGACATGTCAGTCAGGCGGAAATGTTGAATAAAAGGACCCTAGCCCTTATCATCGCAAAGCCTGTCTCTCCTTTCTGGGGAGGTTCCCATTGGTTGGAAGGCAGCCACAGTTTGTCCTTTATTTAAAGGGGGAGATCAAGCTGATCCTAACTGATATAGTCCTATTTCTATTTTGCCCTGTTTATCAAAATTGTTGTAAAAACTTGTCAATAATCTGACTGACTTTCTTGATGCAATTTGGTTTCTGCTCAGGTTATGGATGTGTCACTGCAAACATTGTCCTTGATTCTAAGCAATATTGTGCTGTTATTTTATTGACTTGGCCAAAGCGTTTGTACTCGAAGTTAATTTTCCGGTCACAACTTGTAGACTTGTTTACGTGCTGCTGTGCGTTTTGTTGCTAACCTTAATTTGCTACCTGCCAACTTTACGGTTTTTACTTTTTAATGACCTTTTATGTTTTTCGTTTCTCCCCCGATCTAATTTTTTTCATTCAACTTTTTCACTACGGACGCTTTATCTGGACGTGGTTTGTCAGAACCTCCACCCGCCGAGCTAAGTAGTAACATTAACATGATGCCTTCGAATTGCAGTCGATGTACTTATAATATACAGGAGAACAAATCGCCTTACTGCGAGGATAGCTGTGCTGCAAGCCCAGCTTCAGACGCAATCGTTAGGCAAGGGTAATTTAAGTGTAGGAAAGGATGAAACAGCGTCTGTGCCGCCAGTAAGTACAGATTGCAGTATGAATCCCCGCGCACAGTCCACTCAGCTTGACAACTTTCTCATGGCTTCTGGTGGGAAATGCTGAACCAGTGTCGCTCATTCAGCCGACAGAAACTTTAAACTGGTTCTCCCCATTAAGCAGCGAGTCGGAGTCAGAGGCCGAGCCTTCTCTGGTCTCTACTCCTCCCGTTACGGGGTCTGAGATGCCGAAGCCTCCGACCATTACCTCTGACAAATTTAAAACCCTAGTCATTGGCGACTCCATTACCCGCAGTATTAGACTTAAAACGAATCATCCAGCGATCAAACACTGTTTACCAGGGGGCAGGGCTACCGTCATTAAGGCTAATCTGATGATGGTGCTGGCTAAAACTGGCAAATGTAGAGAGTATATGGATATTGTTATCCATGTCAGCACCAACAATGTTAGGATGAAACAGTCAGAAGTCACCAAGCGCAACATAGCTTCAGCGTGTAAATGAGCTAGAAAGATGTGTCGGCATCGAGTAATTGTCTCTGGCCCCTCACAGTTAGGAGGAGTGATGAGCTCTACATCAGTCTCACAACTCAATTGCTGGTTGAAAACTGTTTTCTGCCCCTCCCAAAATAAAGAATTTGTAGATAAATGGCCCTCTTTCTGGGACTCACCCACAAACAGGACCAAGCCTGGCCTGTTGCGGAGTGATGGACTCCATCCTAGCTGGAGGGGTGCTCTCATCTTATCTACAGTACGTACAGAGACAGGGCTCTAACTCCCCTAGTTCCACAATGAGAGGGTGCAGGCCAGGCAGCAGGCTGTTAGCCAGCCTGCCAGCTTAGTGGAGTCTGCCACTAGCACAGTCAGTGTAGTCAGCTCAGCTATCCCCATTGAGACCGTGCCTGTGCCTCAACCTAGGTTGGGCAAAACTAAACATGGCGGTGTTGGCCTTAGCAAGCTCACTGGAATAAAGACCTACTCCATTCCTGCCATTATTGAAAGAGATTGTGATGCCTCACATCTCCAAATAAGGCTACTTAATGTTAGATCCCTCACTTCCAAGTCAGTTATAGTCAATGAACTAATCAGTGATCATAATCTTGATGTGATTGGCCTGACTGAAACATGGCTTAATCCTGATGAATTTACCGTGTTAAATGAGGCCTCACCTCCTGGTTACACTAGTGACCATAAAGGCGGAGGTGTTGCTAACATTAATGATAGCAAATTTCAATTTACAAAAAAATAAAAAATATATGTTTTCGTCTTTTGAGCTTCTAGTCATGAAATCTGCAGCCTACTTGCTTGTATTGCTACTGTTTACAGGCCTCCTGGGCCATACAGCGTTCCTCACTGAATTCTATCAGACCTTGTAGTCATGGCAGATAATATTCACATTTTTGGTGACTTTAATATTCACATGGAAAAGTCCACAGACCCACTCCAAAAGGCTTTTGGAGCCATCATCGACTCAGTGGGTTTTGTCCAACATGTCTCCGGACCTACTCACTGCCACAGTCATATTCTGGACCTAGTTTTGTCCCGTGGAATAAATGTTGTGGATCTTAATGTTTTTCCCTCATAAACCTGGACTATCGGAACACCATTTTATTATGTTTTCAATCGCAACAAATAATCTGCTCAGACCCCAACCAAGCATCATTAAAAGTCGTGCTATAAGTTCTCGGACAACCCAAGATTCCTAGTTGCCCTTCCAGACTCCCTCCGTCTACCCAAGGACGTCAGAGAACACAAATCAATTAACCACCTAACTGAGGAACTCCATTTAACCTTGCGCAATACCCTAGATGCAGTCGCACCACTAAAAACAAAAATAATTTGTCATAAGAAACTCCCTGGTATACAGAAAATACCCGAGCTCTGAAGCAAGCTTCCAGAAAATTGGAACGGAAATGGCGTTACACCAAACTGGAAGTCTTCCGACTAGCTTGGAAAGACAGTACCATGCAGTATCGAAAATGTTCTGTGATAATCTCCACCCGGCACAGCCAGAAGAGGACTGGCCACCCCTCATAGCCTGGTTCCTCTCTAGGTTTCTTCCTAGGTTCTGGCATTTCTAGGGAGTTTTTCCTAGCCACAGTGCTTCTACAGTGCCTTGCGAAAGTATTCGGCCCCCTTGAACTTTGCAATCTTTTGCCACATTTCAGGCTTCAAACATAAAGATATAAAACTGTATTTTTTTGTGAAGAATCAACAACAAGTGGGACACAATCATGAAGTGGAACGACATTTATTGGATATTTCTAACCTTTTTCACAAATCAAAAACTGAAAAATTGGGCGTGCAAAATTATTCAGCCCCCTTAAGTTAATACTTTGTAGCGCCACCTTTTTCTGCGATTACAGCTGTAAGTCGCTTGGGGTATGTCTCTATCAGTTTTGCACATCGAGAGACTGACATTTTTTCCCATTCCTCCTTGCAAAACAGCTCGAGCTCAGTGAGGTTGGATGGAGAGCATTTGTGAACAGCAGTTTTCAGTTCTTTCCACAGATTCTCGATTGGATTCAGGTCTGGACTTTGACTTGGCCATTCTAACACCTGGATATGTTTATTTTTGAACCATTCCATTGTAGATTTTGCTTTATGTTTTGGATCATTGTCTTGTTGGAAGACAAATCTCCAGCCCAGTCTCAGGTCTTTTGCAGACTCCATCAGGTTTTCTTCCAGAATGGTCCTTTATTTGGCTCCATCCATCTTCCCATTAATTTTAACAATCTTCCCTGTCCCTGCTGAAGAAAAGCAGGCCCAAACCATGATGCTGCCACCACCATGTTTGACAGTGGGGATGGTGTGTTCAGCTGTGTTGCTTTTACGCCAAACATAACGTTTTGCATTGTTGCCAAAAAGTTCAATTTTGGTTTCATCTGACCAGAGCACCTTCTTCCACATGATTGGTGTGTCTCCCAGGTGGCTTGTGGCAAACTTTAAACAACACTTGTTATGGATATCTTTAAGAAATGGCTTTCTTCTTGCCACTCTTCCATCAAGGCCAGATTTGTGCAATATATGACTGATTGTTGTCCTATGGACAGAGTCTCCCACCTCAGCTGTAGATCTCTGCAGTTCATCCAGAGTGATCATGGGCCTCTGGGCTGCATCTCTGATCAGTCTTCTCCTTGTATGAGCTGAAAGTTTAGAGGGACGGCCAAGTCTTGGTAGATTTGCAGTGGTCTGATACTCCTTCCATTTCAATATTATCGCTTGCACAGTGCTCCTTGGGATGTTTAAAGCTTGGGAAATCTTTTTGTATCCAAATCCGTCTTTAAACTTCTTCACAACAGACGTGCCTGGTGCGTTCCTTGTTCTTCATGATGCTCTCTGCGCTTTTAACGGACCTCTGAGACTATCACAGTGCAGGTGCATTTATACGGAGACTTGATTACACACAGGTGGATTGTATTTATCATCATTAGTCATTTAGGTCAACATTGGATCATTCAGAGATCCTCACTGAACTTCTGGAGAGAGTTTGCTGCACTGAAAGTAAAGGGGCTGAATAATTTTGCACGCCCAATTTTTCAGTTTTTGTTAAAAAAGTTTGAAATATCCAATAAATGTCGTTCCACTTCATGATTGTGTCCCACTTGTTGTTGATTCTTCACAAAAAAAATACAGTTTTATATCTTTATGTTTGAAGCCTGAAATGTGGCAAAAGGTCGCAAAGTTCAAGGGGGCTAATACTTTCGCAAGGCACTGTATTTCAAGGCCTACCTTCAAACTCAGTGCCTCTTTGCTCGACATCAAAATAAATCAGCCAGACCTCAGAAAAGGAATTGTAGACCTCCACAAGTCTGGTTCATCATTGGGAGCAATTTCCAAATGACTGAAGGTACCACGTTCATCTGTACAAACAATAGTACACAAGTATAAACACTATGGGACCACGCAGCCGTCATACCACTCAGGAAGGAGACGCGTTCTGTCTCCTAGAGATGAACGTATTTTGGTGTGAAAAGTGCAAATTAATCCCAGAACAACAGCAAAGGACCTTATGAAGATGCTGGAGGAAACAGGTACAAAAGTATCTATATCCACATCAAAATGAGTCGTATATCGACATAACTTGAAAGGCCACTCAGCAAGGAAGAAGCCACTGCTCCAAAGCTGCCATAAAAAAGCAAGACTTCGGTTTGCAACTGCACATGGGGACAAAGATCATACTTTTTGGAGAAATGTCCTCTTGTCTGATGAAACAAAAATAGAACTGTTTTGTCATTATGGCCATCGTTATGTTTGGAGGAAGATTGGGAGGCTTGCAAGCCAAAGAACACCATCCCAACCGTGAAGCATAGGGGTGGCAGCATCATGTTGTGGGAGTGTTTTGCTGCAGGAGGGACTGGTTCACTTCACAAAATAGATGGCAGCATGTGGAAGGAAAATTACGTGGATATATTGAAGCAACATCAAGACATCAGTTAAAGCTTGGTCGCAAATGAGTCTTCGAAATGACCAAGCATTCTTCCAAAGTTGTGGCAAAATGGCTTAAGGACAACAAAGTCAAGGTAATGGGGTGGCCATCACAAAGCACTGACCTCAAGCCTATTGAAAATTTGTGGGCAGAACTGAAAAAGTGTCTGCAAGCAAGGAGGCCAACAAACCTGACTCAGTTACACCAGCTCTGTCAGGAGGAATGGGCTAAAATTCACCCAACTTATTGTGGGAATCTTGTGGAAGGCTACCAGAAAAGTTTGACCCAAGTTAAACCATTGAAAGGCAATGCAACCAAATACTAATTGAGTGTATGTAAACTTCTGAACCACTGGGAATGTGATGAAAGAAATAAATCACTCCTTTCATTCTGACATTTCACATTCTTAAATTGAAGTGGTGAGCCTACCTGACCTAAAACAGGGAATTTTCACTAGGATTAGATGTCAGGAATTGTGAAAAAAACATTTGTGAGTTTAAATGTAATTGGCTAAGGTGTATGTAAATTTCCGACTTCAACTGAATGAACTCATCAAAAAAAAAAGAAACGTCCTCTCACTCAACTCATTTATTTTCAGCAAACTTAACGTGTCAAAATTTGTATCAACATAAAGGTTCAGCAACTGAGACAAACTGAACAAGTTCCACAGACATGTGACTAACAAAAATGGGATAATTTGTCCCTGAACAAAAGGGGGGAGTGTCAAAATCAAAAGTCAGTCAGAATCTGGTGTGGCTACCAGCTGCAGTACATCTCCTCCTCATGGACTGCACCAGATTTGCCAGTTTTGCTGTGAGATGTTACCCCACTCTTCCACCAAGGCACCTGCAAGTTCCCTGACATTTCAGGGGGAGGGGGGGGGGGGGAATGGCACTAGCCCTCACTCTCCGATCCAACAGATCCCAGACGTGCTCAATGGGATTGAGATCCGGGCTCTTCGCTGGCCAAGGCAGAACTCACATATTCCGGTTTAGCAGGAAATCACACACAGAACGAGCAGTTTGGCTGTTGGCATTGTCATGCTGGAGGGTCATGTCAGGATGAACCTGCAGGAAGGGTACCACATGAGGGAGGAGGATGTCTTCCCTGTATTGCACAGTGTAACAAGCTCAGTCTGATGATTCTTTGACACATCGCCCCAGACCATGAAAGACCCTGTACCTCCAAATCGATCCTGCTCCAGAGTACAGGCCTTGGTGTAACGCTCATTCCTTCAATGATAAACGCAAATCTGACCATCACCCCTAGTGAGACAAAACCGCGACTCGTCAGTGAAGAGGTCCAGCGACGGTGGGTTTGTGTCCATATGCAACATTGTTGCCAGTGATGTCTGGTGAGGACCTGCCTTACAGCAGGCCTACCAGCTCCCAGTCCAGCCTCTCTCAGCCTATTGCGGACAGTCTGAGCACTGATGGAGGGATTGTGTTCCTGGTGTAACTCAGGCAGTTGTTGTTGCCATCCTGTACCTGTCCAGCTGGTATGATGCTCGGCTGTACCGATCCTGTACCGTTGTTACACGTGGTCTGCCACTGCGTGGACAATCAGCTGTCTGTCCTGTCTCCCTGTAGCGCTGTCTTAGGCATCTCACAGTATGGACATTGCAATTTATTGCCCTGGCCACATCTGCAGTCCTCATGCCACCTTGCAGCATGCTTAAGGCACGTTCACACAGATGAGCAGGGACCCTGGGTATCTTTCTTTTGGTGTTTTTCAGAGTCAGTAGAAAGGCCTTTTTAGTGTCCTAAGTTTTCATAACTGTGACCTTAATTGCCTACCGTCTGTATGCTGCTAGTGTCTTAACGACCTTTCCACAGGTGCATGTTCATTATTTGTTCATTGAACAAGCATGGGAAAAAGTGTTTAAACCCTTTACAGTGAAGATCTGTGAAGTTATTTGGATTTTTACGAATTATATTTGAAAGACAGGGTCCTGAAAAAGGGACGTTTCTTTCTTCGCTGAGTTTGCTACCGTTCAACAGTTTGTGGTCACTTAGAAATGTCCTTTATTTTTTAAAAGGAAAGCACATTTTTTGTCCATTAAAATAACATCAAATTGATCAGAAATACAGTGTAGACATTGTTGTAAATGACTATTTTAGCTGGAAACGGCTGATTTTTTAAATTGATTATCTACATACTGTAGGTGTACAGAGGCCAATTATCAGCAACCATCACTCCTGTGTTTATGATTTTAAAAGGATAGTTGATCATTAGAAAAACATTTTGTAGTTATGTTAGCACAGCTGAAAACGGTTGTTCTGTTTAATAAGCAATAAAACAGGCCTTCTTTTGACTAGTTGAGTATCTGAAGCATCAGCCTTTGTGGGTTCGATTACAGAATCAAAATGGCTAGAAACAAAGGACTTGCTTCTGAAACTCATCAGTCTATTCTTGTTCTGAAAAATGAAGGCTATTCCATGTGAGAAATTGCCAAGAAACAAAGCTGTGTACTACTCCCTTCGCAGAACAGCGCAAACTGACTAACCAGAATAGAAGGAGGAGTGGGAGGCCCCGGTGCACATCTGAGCAGGAGGACAAGTACATTAGAGTGTCTAGTTTGAGAAACAGATGCCTCAAGTTCTCAACTGGCAACTTCATTAAATAGTACCCGCAAAACACCCGTCTCAACGTCAACAATGAAGAGGCGACTCCGGGATGCTGGCCTTCTAGGCAGAGTTCCTCTGTCCAGTGCCTGTGTTCTTTTGCCCATCTTAATCTTTTCTTTTTATTGGCCAGTCTGAGATAAGGCTTTTTCTTTGCAACTCTGCCTAGAAGGCCAGTATAGAGGGTGCAGCAAGTCAGCACATCCGGAGTAAATGTCAGTTGGCTTTTCATAGCCGAGCATTCAGAGGTTGAGAGCAGTAGAGAGGGAAAGAGAGGGAGATAGAGGGTCGAAAACAGTAGGTCCTGGACAAGATAGCACGTTCGGTGAACAGGTCAAGGTTCCATAGCCGCGAGCTGAACAGTTGAAACTGGAGCAGCAGTAAGACAAGGTAACACGTCTGGTGAGCAGGTCAGGGTTCCATAGCCACAGGAAAAACAGCAGAGACTGGATCAGCAGCACAACCAGGTGGACCGGGAATGGGGACAGCCAGGAATGTTCAGGCCAAGTAGTCCTGAGGCATGGTGCTAAGGCTCAGGTCCTTTGGGAGGGGAGAGAGCTGGGAGATTTAGAAGGGAGCATACTTAAGTTCACACAGGACATCAGGTAAGACGGGATAATTTTACCAGATAGGAGAGACTGACCATAGCCCCCCAGTACATAGAAAATTGCAGAATACTGTAGATTCTGCGATGTATGCTTCTCCATCAGATTCATCAGTTTTATGATAATCTCCAAAGAGAGACCAACCAGTTTCAAGCTGAGGGAAAATGTATGGAAAATGAAAAATACTGTTCTAATTGGAAACCTCAAAAAGACAAATGATTTGATGGTGAACGTAATCTCATAAGGATCAAACCTGAGATCTTTATAAAATCGAAAACATCACCAACCACAGGATCGAAACGGTCGGCAACACTATTTTGACACATTGAACGAATAAAACCAAACCGAAGATGGGAAGAAACGGAAGCATTTTGATAACACCCTGAAAGATTGAAGATTTTATTGATGGAAGCCAGTTCTGGGAGAAATGAAATGGTCTAAATGGAAAACTGAGTAATAACCTATCCATTTAAAGTGGCAACATTTGGAAAGATGATAATTTTGAATAATAATTGCATTAGGAGACTTTACTTAAACAAGACAAACTCAGCTCCCTAGAACCCATATATAAAAACATCCAAAACCCAATTGACTACCAAATTACACAGGCTGACCTTTAAAATGAAATACAAAGCCTTAAACCTGGAAAGGCATGTGGCCCTGACAGCATCAGGAATTATGATTAAACAGTAATCCTGAGCTGCAGGATACCTTATTAAAACTATTCAATCTGGTGTTAGAGGGTGGCTTGCTTACCTGATATTTAGAACCAGGGGCTCATAACCCCCATATATAAAAAAAAGTTGACAAACTGGACATAAATAATAATAAAAAGGGAATGTGTCTACAAGGGGAAACTGTTCTGCTGTATTCTCAATGACCATTTACAGACCTTCCTCACACAACATAACGCTCACAGCAAAAACAAATTGGCTTTCTACCCAAACACAGAACGAAAGACCACATACACATTACACACACACTGATGAACCAGCATGTTCATCAGAAAAGCCTGCAAAGCATTTTACTCCGTTAAAAAGAAAATGATCAAATAAAATGTGGAAGTGAGGTTTGGGGTCCAACCTTTAACTATTATTACAAGCATTGAGAGAAATCAAATGGAAAATCGAAATACAGAGTACACTATGTCATATCCAAAATAAAATGACCAAATAATACATGCGGAGCGGAACTTGGAAGATTCCCTTTAACTGTAAATAAAAGGACAAACATTTTTGCACTATTTCAAATTAAGCCCCAAAACATCCTTACAATTCAAAGCAGCGGAAACCCAAGAGCTGAACCCTGTTAGTTAGAAACACTAAACAACCTTATTATCCAAACACACGGAAATCAATCAAATTGTTACAGAAATTAAAACCTCGTATTTGACAAATTGGGAAAATGAAACAAAAACGCAGAATAAACTATATCGCTATTTGGCCCTCAAAAGTGAATACCAATTGGCAGAATATCTCTACTCCACCAGACAGATTCTGGCCAAATTACAGGCTCAGCCACCACCAATTGACTATAGAAAAGGGAGACAAAAAAAAGACATGGATACCGAAAGAGTGTATGTGGTCGCTGCACAGCAGGGGAAGTAGAGACAAATGCACTTTTTCCTCCAATGCGAGAAATAATACAAAATAATATTAAGAAAATATCTCAATCAATTCTCTACTTCTGTGCA
Organism: Oncorhynchus mykiss; assembly: GCF_057628025.1. Taxonomy (NCBI): domain Eukaryota; kingdom Metazoa; phylum Chordata; class Actinopteri; order Salmoniformes; family Salmonidae; genus Oncorhynchus; species Oncorhynchus mykiss. The sequence continues at coordinate 35,204,513 of NC_143028.1, read as the reverse complement.
TTTACTAATGACAAAGCTGGGAATTATACTGGGTAAGGGAGAAACCGCAAATATTACTGACAGTATACTGTATGATTGCCATAGTTTAACATTCCATTACCATCAATTCTCTGAAGTATTTACATTGTAATATATCTTACAGTGGCTTGCGAAATTATTCACTCCCCTGGCATTTTGCAATATTTTATTGCCTCAAAACCTGGAATTAAAATAGATTAATGGGGGGGGTTGTATAATTTGATTTACACAACATGCCTACCACTTTGAAGATGCAAAGTATTTTTTCTATTGGCAAAACTGCTCCAGCTCCTTCAAGTTGGATTGGTTCCATCTGGTGTACAGCAATCTTTAGGTCATACCACAGATTCTCATTTGGATTGAAGTCTTGGCTTTGACTAGGCCATTCCAAGACCTTAAAATGTTTCCCCTTCAACCACTCGAGTGTTGCTTTAGCAGTATGCTTAGGGTCATTGTCTTTCTGGAAGGTGAACCTCTGTCCCCGTCTCAAATCTCTGGAAGACTGAAAGAATTTCCCTGTATTTAGCACCATCCACCATTCCTTCCATTTTGCAGCTCTTTCAGGGTCATCTTTGGTCTCTTTTTTGCCTCTCTGATTAATACCCTTCTTGCCTGGTCCGTGAGTTTTGGTGGGCCACCCTCTGTTGGCAGATTTGTTGTGGTGCCATATTCTTTCAAATTTTTTTTTATAATGCTCCGTGGGATGTTCAACATTTCAGATATTTTTTATAACCCAACCCTGATCTGTCCTTCTCCACAACTTTGTCCCTCACCTGTTTGTGGAGTTATTTGGTCTTCATGGTGCCGCTTGTTTAGTGGTGTTGCAGACTCTGCGGCCTTTCAGAACAGGTTAATATATACAGAGATCATGTGACAGATCATGTGACACTTAGATTGCACACAGGTGGACTAATTATGTGAACTCTGAAGGTAATTTGTTGCACCAGATCTTATTTAGGGGCTTCATAGCAAAGGGGGTGAATGCATATGCACTGACCACTTTTCTGTCATTTTTTATTTGACATTTTTTGAATTGCACCACTTTTGGTGTATTTTGTGTATGTCCATTACATGACATCTATTTAAATTACAGGTTGTAATGCAACAAAATAGGAAAAACACCAAGGGGGATGAATAATTTTGCAAGGCATTGTACAAGTAATAGACAGAGTAACCATCATCCATGTACATTTTGTTGTTTATTTATTAGTCATTCTTTCCAAATAATGCTTTTTATAACCTTATTTGTATTTATTTAAACGTATTGACCAAAGAATACACAATACACACAGCAGTGTGTACTGTTATTATTAATATTGACATGAACGGTATTTCATTATCCTCATTACATTGTACTTTATTTACTGAAATGCTGTATCGCTATACTGCTTTGGCAATATCTACCATTTGTATTTCATGCCAATAAAGCAATCTGCATTTGAATTTGAGAGAGCGAGAGAGAGCTTTCACACCAAATATTAGAGTGATAATATTTCTCCAAACAAATGCCCAGGCTTTGCGAGGCGGGGCTATCCTTTTGTTTATTTTGGATTATGGATTGCCCCTTGGAGAGTAATCAGTCTGATAGAATTAAACTTACTGATGACTGCTCTATTCCCCGACCGGTGTTTGTTGTTTCCTCAGGTTGCTTAGACTTCTACCCATGGCCAAACATTTCTTTGGTCCTTTTAAATCAGGCAAGGCCCCTTTTTTCTACACTTCCTGTCTGAATGACGTGCCCAAAGTAAACTGCCTGTTACTCATGACCTAAAGCCAGGATATGCATATAATTGGTACCAAAAGAAAACACTTTGAAGGTTGCAGAAATGTTAAAATAATATATAACACAATAGATATGGAAGGAGAAAATCCAAAGAACCAAACAGAATTTTTCTTTTGAGAGACCATGCTCTTCCAATGGCCAGTATAAGGGCATTGGAAAATTCTAAATACTAAATTCTACCTCCCAGGATGCAATTCCTATGGCTTTCACTGGGTGTCAGCAGTCTATGTTCAAGGTTTCAGGCTTGTATCTTGAATAACAAATAAGAAGAAATAACAGTTTTAGTACAAGGACACCGGCTTGGAAATCCGTGTTTGTGTGCGCTCCAAGAAGACAAGACGCACCTGCTAAAATCAGTTTCCCATTGAGCATACTTCTTTCCGTAAGAAATACTATAGTTTGATTACATTTTAGGGTATCTGAGGAATAAATATAAATGTATTTTGACTTGTTGAAACAAAGTTTAGGGGTAGATTTTTGGACTCATTTCTTTGCATGTTGAACGAGTGGATTGCTCAAATCAATAGCACCAACTAAACAGATTTTTTGGGATATAAAGAAGGATTTTATCTAACAAAACGACACTACATGTTATCGCTGGGACCCTTTGGATGACAAATCAGAGGAAGATTCTTAAAAAGTAAGTGAATATTTAATCGCTATTTGTGAATTTATGAAACCTGTGCCAGTGGAAAATATTTTGTTGTGGGATGCCATCCTCAAACAATCGCATGGCATGCTTTCGCTGTAATAGCTACTGTAAATCAGACAGTGCAGTTATATTAACAAGAATGTAAGCTTTCATCTGATATAAGACACTTGTAAGTACCTAAATGTTTAATATTCATCATTTTTATGATTATTTATTTGATTTGCGCGCCCTCCAGTTTCACTGGAAGTTGTCCCACTGGCGGGATGCCTAGGCTTAAGAAGTTCATGGCCGTGGACAAGTGGTGCAGGTTCTGCCTTGAACCTGCATTTCAAGGACATGTGCCAGGGTTTCTAATCAGAACAAAGAGACAATTGTGCAAAAGCATTAGCAACCCAAAATATTTGTTTTTCAAGTTGTTTGTATGTAACAGCTAAAAATAAAAGTGATTGATTTAATAAAAACAATTACAGATTATGGCATTTACCCATGTGACAATCTACGTAACATAATAAAAAAATGGAGATTCAAATCCATCAGTGTTTGTCCGACTAAGCAAAATCCCGAAAATCGATCTTCTCACGATGACGTCTTCATCGTCCGAACAGTTTGGCCTACAAACTAATATGACCACTCTATGGAAAGATGAGACTCACAACCACAGTTGTCACAAGACTCGTCTGAAGTTAACCCATACAATTGAATGGAAGTATGAAGGTAGTTTTGTGGCAACAAAAATAAGGGGTTAAATATGTGTCCAAAATAACAAAACTATTTTCTTGAGCTTTAATTACATATATATATATATATATATATATATATTAACATTGTAATACTTCTGACAGCCAACTTTCTAACTCCGCTCATAACTTTTGTACTTTTATACATTCAAGACGGTCATAAGCTTTTTCGCCATGAAAAGCCATCATTGATAAATCTATATATAGTTTTCAGCATATTGTATTAAACTGAAACATATTTTATTTGCTTAAACAAACCCTGTTTGATTGATATGTATCAAGTCTGGTAAAGACTTTTGGCATAATATTGCTTATGAGATTTGTTATTATTTTATTGTCACAATATATGAAACTCATGGGTCTGTAATCAGCAGGGGACTCTCCAGATTTTCCTGGTTTTAATATAACTGAAATAACTGTTTGATACATGGAACTAGTAAGTAATGAATTAAATGACGTGTGTTGTCATTTGTGTCCCAAAATGTTAAATTGAATTCTATGGGAAAGCCGTCCTTTCCTGCTGCTTTTCTCCATTTTGGGGCGGTAGGTAGCCTAGTGGTTAGAGCGTTGAGGCAGTAACCAAAAGGTTGCTAGATCAAATCCCCAAGCTGATAAAGTACAAACCTGTCGTTCTGCCCCTCAACAAGGCCTGCTGTTCCTAGGCTGTCTTTGTAAATAAGAATTTGTTCTTAGCAGACTTGCCAAGATAAATATCTAAAATGTTTTAACAGTCATAAATCACATTGTTGTTTCTAATTAACACATTTGTATCTTTATCTTTTAAAAATATAACTGGTTTGGCATGTATTAGTTTTGTGAGGGCTGTGAGATGTTTGGAAGGTTTTTTTGCCATTAAGTAGTATACTTTATTTGAGTTTAAGCTGTAGTTGTTGGCTCTATTCAAAAGTCAAAGATCATATTCCTCCTTAAGTTCAGAAATTGTATTTTCTTTTTTACCTTCGAAAGATTTTTAATTGCCTTTTACTTTAACTTTAATTTCTAACTTTTGTGGTGTATGAGATTATCATTCCCCCATTGTATGCAGTAAAAGCATCCCAAATGATATCAGGTGACTGCTTTTCTCTGTTCTTTATGTCTACATTTGTAATGAGAAAGGTTTTTATTTTGTATTCATGACTCGGTGATAGTACTGACTTGGCTCCCGGTATATAGCAAACAGTTTGCAGCAACCCCCCACCCCTCAATCTTGAGATCTACAACTGGACATTTGCCAACTGCACGCTCAAGACACCTGCCACAATCACAAGTACTGTTGCATCAGCCTACAAATCTTCCCCGAATTGTGCAGCTCTTGGAACCGATTGTTTACTGACATGCTCTTCTTTGTGCATTGCTTAGCAATGTGTCCCACCCCTTTTCACTTATTGGAACCGATTGTTTACTGACATGCTCTTCTTTGTGCATTGCTTAGCAATGTGTCCCACCCCTTTTCACTTAAAGCAAATTGTCTGACCGTCATCAGTAAACTTCGGTTTGGCTCTAGGTGTCCCACCGGTGGCATTACCATTCTTCAGAGCAAGACCTCTGACTGCATTTATTAGCTACCCAATGACATTACAATGCTCGGCCACCACTTTAAGAACATCTTCCAAAGAGACAGCTGGCTTCAAGATCATAACACTGACAATCACTCCCTCTCTTGTCACACAGCACTTTCCTGCTATTGACAACTCTAGTGTTACAGGGCTGGTCCTCCAGTGAGCAGGTGATGGCTTCCTCACGTACATCAAACAGAGTAGACTGAGGCCTCTTCCTGACTAACTTCCGCAGCTCTCTCTTGAGGGCAGGATCTATGACGCCCTCAAGGAACTGGTTTCTGACATTTTTATCAATTTTATCCTCGGAAACAGAGTCTTGTTCTTGTTTCAATACAGAGCTAAGAATCTGCGAGAGTGCATGTGAGAAATCACCAAAATCCTCTCCCTCGCTCTGATGCAGGCCATAGAAGGTGTGTAAGATGTGCTACACTTCTCTATATTAGCCCCCTTAGATACGAGAACAGGTCACTGGGCTGGCTTGACTCCCAACCCATGCCTAACCGCACTTCCTCTAAGGCTGACCCCCTCAACGGAGACAGTATGAAATCTACCTTTTCATCAGTACTCTGATCTCTGGCTCAAATTACACGTACAATCTCCTCAATGAACTCGTCAACTGACCAACCATCTTTAAAGACGCTCTCTAGGTACATACACATATGACCTTGTTGACCATTACCCAGAGCGTCAATAGTTGCCATTGCTTCATCATGTTTCCTATATAGCTCTGCAATCTGTGGCTGTAAGTCAACTACAGGGTTACCCTCACCACCAGGGGGGGTGTTACCATAACCTGCTGGTTCTGACATAATGTACAGTATGTACTCAAACTCAGTTTAAGGATATACTGTAGAGTAGAAACAGTCTCTGAAAGTTGCTGGATGGATGGAGATGATGACATATAGTCCTCTGTGTTGGTCTGTGATGGTCCACGGCGCTCACTGGATCCTGGCAGTCTGGTTATTGAACCTCCACAGCAACCCCAGGCAGGCCTCGCTGTCCGTTCTCAAAACCCCTGGAACCATCCGTCGTCAGATCTCTCTGGCCCTGCAGCACTCTTCACCACTACCGTAATTATACATTTCACTACCCTAACAACTCTATCAGAACCCAATTCCCGGTACCAAAATGTTGGCGACATTGGTTAAAAGTTGGTGAGTGTTGGTGAAAGTAAACTAATTTGGGAATGTTTATTCTGTCAAAACTTCCATTTTAAATAGGATAATGTAAGAGGAAAATCATCGCAAGGTGAAGTCACCATGAAGTAAAAATCTGTCTAAATCACATTCGAGTGAAATAATTCTGTTAGTAAAGTGCGTAAAAATAACCTGCGCACAATAAGTACAAAGTTAAATGCAGAAATGGTAGTGGCTCTGCTTTAATCACACTGTCCACATGAAACCTTAACCCCACATGGAACAGCAGTTACAGACATGTTCGATCGGGTTAAAGTCCGGGCTCTGGCTGGGCCACTCAAGGATATTCAGAGACTTGTCCCATAGCCACTCCTGCATTGTCTTGGCTGTGTGCTTAGGGTGGTTGTCCTGTTACTACAGGGTTGGCAATTCCAGTCCTCGGGGGCCTGATTGGTGTCACAGTTTTGCCTCAGCCCAAGCTAACACACCTGACTCCAATAATCAACTAATCATTATCTTCAGTTTAGAATTAGGTTTGATTAATCAGCTGTGTTTGCTAGGGATGCTAGGATGGAGAAAAAGTGTGACAACAATCAGGCGCCTGAGGGCTGGAGTTGCCCAGCCCAGTCTGAGTTCCTGAGCAGGTTTTTATCAAGGATATCACTGTACTTTGCTGCAATCATCTTTCCTTCAATCCTGACTAGTATCCCAGTCCCTGCCGCTGAAAAACATCCCCACAGCATGATGCTGCCACCACTTATTTATTTTTACCTTTATTTTACTGGGCAAGTCAGTTAAGAACAAATTCTTATTTTCAATGATGGCCTACTGGGTTAACTACCTGTTCAGGGGCAGAACAACAGATTTGTATCTTGTCAGCTCGGGGATTTGAGCTTGCAACCTTCCGGTTATTAGTCCTACGCTCTAACCACTAGGCTACCCTGCCACCCCAATGGGATAGTGCCAGGTTTCCTCCAGACATGACGCTTGGCATTTAGGACAGATTTAAATCTTGGTTTCATCAGACCAGAGAATTTAGTTTTTCATGGTCTGAGAGGCTTTCATCTGCCTTTTACTGAGGAGTTGCTTCCTGCTGGCCACTGTACCATAAAGGCCTGATTGTTGGAGTGCTGCAGATATGGTTGTCCTTCTGGAAGGTTCTCCCATTTCCACAGAGGAACTCTGGAGCTCTGTCTGAGTGACCATCGGGTTCTTGGTCACCTCCCTGACTAAGGCCCTTCTCAACCAATTGCTCAGTTTGGCCGGGCGGCCAGCTCTAGGAAGAGTCTTGGTGGTTCCAAACATCTTCCATTTAAGACTGACGGAAGCCACTGTGTTCTTGGGGACCTTCAATGCTGCAGAACTGTTTCGGTACCCTTCTCCAGATCTGTGCCTTGACACAATCCTGCCTTTGAGCTCTACGGACAATTCCTTTCGACCTCGTGGCTTGGTTTTTACTCAGACATGTACTGTCAACTGTGGGACCTTATATAGACAGGTGTAGGTCCAAATCATGTTCAATCAATTACATTTTCCACAGGTGGACTCCAATCAAGTTGTAGAAATATCAAGGATGATGAATGGAAACAGGATGCACCTGAGCTCAATTTCGAGGATCATAGCAAAGGTTCTGAATACTTATGTAAATAAGGTATCTGTTTTTAAATATGCAAAAATGTCTGAAAACCTGTTTTCAATTTGTCTCTCCATATCGGCATTGTGTGTAGATGGATGAGGAAAACATGTAATTTAATACATTATAGAATAAGGCTGTAACATAACAAAATGTGAAAAAAGTTAAGGGGTCTGAATACTTTCCGAATGCACTGTATCTGTGGCTGCACTGTTCGTAGTCAGATTTGCCTTCTCCTATATTGTTAATACTCGTGCTTGAGTATGACATAATTTGTTACCCCATGCACCAGGCTGCTTGGTTCAAGGTCAGTACCAGATTTGAAACGGGGCTAAATATCCTGCTTGGTTCCAGGAATAAAGTGGGCCATGGGCCAATGGAAATGAAATAGGAACCATGATATTCACAGCACAGCACAGCACATTGTGGCCCTGCAATGGCAAAAGCGCCATTACATGTCCCGTATTGCTCCACAATGAGGAATGCCTCCTAGTGACTAACCTGAATCCTTGGTCTTAGAAAAGCTTTGTGGAAGATCTCATACTCCTTGTGTGTGTCTGGGTGTGTATAACACATTTTCACCCATATTGTATCATACAGATTTAGGATCTTCATTTCACCTATATTGTCAAAGCAAAATCATCTTGCAGCAACAGGATTTGAACGTTTAGTCCATAATGTTGCTTGATCGGTGGTTAGACTTTTATCTGGCCAAAAGTAAGCTACATGAAAAGTGCAGTACTGTTTATATAACCATATGTTAGTGTTGGTTTTCAGTAAATGTATGTTAATTACAAAGCTCATCTGCATTTCCTGCAGTGCAGTAAAATTCTCAAATACAAAAGTGTGACCGAATTAATGTATCAGACACTGTATACTGAAGTGTATTGTGTAGGCTGTCACAACCTGGCTCTTAGAAGGTGACAAGCAAGGGAGTCCACACGTTGGCAGTTAAGGAGCAAAATGATGTATTAAATAACTAAAAAAGTATATAACTACAAAGGAAAACTAACATGTGAAGTGTGGAAGGAGACATGTGAGGGGTGTAATGGAGATGCATGAATGAAGGTAGAATGTGTGTAGGTTGTGTTGAAGGGTGCACCTAATCAAAAACCATAATCAACCAGATCACAAAACAAAATGGTGCTTGTGAAGAGAGAGAGAGCCTGGACTGGGCACCAGGAACTTTTATATTCTAGTTGATCCCAAACCCAGGTGCAACTTGTTACCTTAACGACCCAATCAGCTCCACCTGTCCCCAATCTGCAAATAAAAGCCCAAACACAGAAGGAGGCAGGTGAGTGTATGTGGTGGTGGTGGTGGTGGTGGTGGTGGTGGTGGGTGTGGGTGGGGGTGGGGGTGGGGGGGGAGGTGTGTGTAACAAGGCTACGTGGTCAGTTTTTGTAAAGTAGAAAATATGTCTCATGATTTGTCAGTGGGTTGATTGACTTTTGAGGATAGAGACAGGATCTACCCCTCTTTCACCTGAGAAGCCCTCCCTGGAAAATAATTGCAGCTGATATTTAATTTGGAAAGTCACAGCTATGTGTCATGAAGGTCTGTGAAAATCTGAAAACATGTATAAAACCTATTTTGATAAGTTCATCCCAAAAAATTGGATTAATCGTCAACCTACAGTACCAGTCAAAAGTTGACACACCACCTCATTCCAGGGTTCTTCTTTATTTGAACTATTTTCTACATTGTATAATAATAGTGTAGACATCAAAACTATGAAATAACACATGGAATCATGTAGTAAACAGTGTTAAATCAAAATATATTTGAGATTCTTCAAAGTATACCCTGATGAAGACAGCTTGTCTGTCAACTTTGGTTATTAGGTTCAAATATTCCATCTGAACGCAGTGTGCGGCTTTCTTCCTTTTTCAAGATTCTTCAAATTAGCCACCCTTTGCCTTTGACAGATTTCCATACTCTTGGCATTCTCTCAACCAGTATCATGAGATAGTCACCTGGAATGCATATAAATTAACAGGTGGGCCTTGACAGAAGTTAATTTGTGGAATTTATTTCCTCCTTAATGTATTTGAGCCAATCGGTTATGTTGTGACAAGGTAGGGGTAGTATACAGAAGATAGCCCTATTTGGTAAAAGACAGTCCATATTATAGCAAGAACTGCTCAAATAAGCAAAGGAAAAAGACAGTTAATTTAAGGTGAATTTAAGACATGAAGGTCAGTCAATCCGGAAAATGTCAAGAACTTTAAACGTTTCTTCAAGTGTAGTTGCAAAAACCATCAACCACTATGATGAAACTGGCTCTCATGAGGACCGCCACAGGAAAGGAAAATCCAGAGTTACCTCTGCTGCAGAGAATAAATTCATTAGAGTTAACTGCAACTCAGATTTAAGCCCAAATAAATGCTTCACAGAGTTCAAGTAACAGACACATCTCAACATCAACTGTTCAGAGGAGACTGCGTGAATCAGGCCTTCATGGTTGAATTGCTGCAAATAAACCACTAATAAAGAACACCAATTAGAAGAAGAGACTTGCTTGGGCCAAGAAACAAGAGCAATGGACATTAGACCGGTGGAAATGTGTCTGATGAGTCCAAATTTGAGGTTTTTGGTTCCAACCGCTGTGTCTTTGTGAGATGCAGAGTAGGTGAATGGATGATCTCCGCATGTGTGGTTCCCACTGTGAAGCACGGAGGAGGAGGTGTGATGGTGCTTTGCTGGTGACACTGTCAGTGATTTATTTAGAATTCAAGGCACACTTAACCAGCATGGCTACCACAGCATTCTGCAGCGATATGCCATCCCATCTGGTTTGCGCTAAGTGAGACTATCATTTGTTTTTCAACAGGACAATGACCCAACACTCCTCCAGGCTGTGTAAGGGCTATTTGACCAAGAAGGAGAGTGATGGCGTGCTGCATCAGATGACCTGGCCTCCACAATCACCCGACCTCAATCTAATTGAGATGGTTTGGGATGAGTTGGACTGCAGAGTGAAGGAAAGGCAGCCAACAAGTGCTCAGCATATGTGGGAACTCCTTCAAGAATGTTGGAAAAGCATTCCAGGTTGAGAGAATGCCAAGAGTGTGCAAAGTTATCAATAAGGAAAAGGGTGGCTATTTGAAGAATCTCAAATATATTTTCATTTGTTTATCATTTTTTTGGTTATTACATGATTCCATATGTGTTATTTCATAGTTTTGATGTCTTCACTATTATTATACAACGTAGAATGAATAGGTGTGCCCAAACCTTTGACTGATACTATACATTGTAGAGTGTTGCTATTTATGTTCTAGATAACCCCTCAGGAACATGTTACAAATTTTTGGGGAATTGCCTTGTCACATCAAACCTCTGAACTTTGTGTCCTCCATTGATTTGATCCTGCTATGCGTTTGTTGAATGACAATATAATTTACTGCTGCAAAACAATTTAGAGTTCTGGTTCACACCTGATTTCAACATTTAGACATTTTTAGCATTTTGAAAGATTATGGACATGCACTATATACACAAAAGTATGTGGACACACCTTCAATTTAGTAGATTGGGCTTTTTCAGTCACACCCATTGCTGACAGGTGTATAAAATTGAGCAGACAGCCATGCAATCTCCACATTCAAACATTGGCAGTAGAATGTTGCCTTACTTTAGAGTTAATTGACTTTCAATGTGGCACCGTCATAGGATGCCACCCTGTGTGTAAGATGGCAGCGACAGAGATGGTCGCCTCGCTTCAGGTCCTCAGGAAACTATGCAGCTTTTTGTTTTTTATGTATGATTTCGTACATTGAAAATCTCAAGTGTTATTACATACAGCCGGGAAGAACTATTGGATATAAAAGCAATGTCAACTTACCAACATTACGACCAGGAATACGTCTTTCCCGAAGCAAATCCTTTGTTTGGACCTCCACACTGGAAATAGGATCTTATTCCAGTGGCCGACCCAGAACAACTCAGTCGCCGCAGGAGAGGCCGACGGAGTGGCCTACTGGTAAGACTCAGAAGGCGAGCACACCATCCATTGCTTCCGAGCATATTACTCGCCAATGTCCAATCTCTAGATAACAAGGTGGATGAAATTAGGGCACAAGTTGCCTTCCAGAGAGACAGACATTGTAAAATTCTCTGTTTCACGGAAACATGGCTCACTAAAGATATGTTGTCAGAGTTGGTACAGCCACCCGGTTTCTTCATGTATCGCGCTGACAGAAACAAACATCTCGCTGGTAAGAAGGGCGGTGTGTATGACTTATGATTACACCATGAGTCATTACTCATAACAACATACAGGAACTCAAGTCCTTATGTTCACCTGACCTAGAATTCCTTACAATCAAATGCTGACCACATTATCTTCCAAGAGCATTCTCATCGATTACAGTCATAGCTGTGTATATCCCCTAAGCAGATACCTCGTCGGCCCTGAAAGAACTTCACTGGACTCTTTGTAAACTGGAAACCATACATCCTGAGGCTGCATTTATTGTAGCTGGGGATTTTCACAAAGCTAACCTGAGAACAAGACTTCCTAAATTCTATCAGCATATTGAAAGCACAACACGAGTTGGTTGCATTCTAGATCATTGCTACTCTCATTTCCGAATGCATATAAAGCCATCCCACTCCCTGCGATCAGCAAATCTGATCATGACTCCATTTTGTTGCTCACGGCCTATAGACAGAAACTAAAACAGGAAACGCCCGTGCTCAGGTCTATCCAACGCTGGTCTGACCATAAGGATTCCACGCTTCAAGGTTGTGTCGATCACGTGGACTGGGATATGTTCCGGATAGCCTCAGACAACAACATTGATGTATATACTCTGACTCAGTGAGCGAGTATATTAGCAAGTGCATCGGAGATGTCGTACCCGCTGTGACTATTAAAACCTTTCCTAACTAGAAACCTTGGATTGATGGCAACATTTGCGCAAAACTGAAAGAGAGAATCACGGCAAGGCGACTGGAATCATGACTGAATACAAACAGTGCAGCTATTCCCTCCGCAAGGCAAACAAACAAGCAAAGCAAAGCGTCAGTATAGAGACAAAGTAAAGTCGTAATTCAATGGCTCAAACACAAGACGGATGTGGCAGGATCTACAGTCAGTCACGTATTACAAAAAGAAAACCAGCCCCGTAGCGGACATCGACGTCTTGCTCCCAGACAAATTCAACCATTTCGTTGCTTGCTTTGAGGACAATACATTGCCACTGACACGGCCCGCTACCAAAGCCTGTGGGCTCTCCTTCTCCATGACAAACGTGAGTAAAACATTTATACTAGTTAACTTCTTGGTGACTGGGGGGCAGTATTGAGTAGCTTAGATGAATAAAGTGCCCAGAGTAAACTGCCTGCTACTCAGCCATAAAAGGTAGAAAATGCATATAATTAGTATATTTCGATAGAAAACACTCTGAAGTTTCTAAAACTGTTGGATTTATGTCTGTGAGTATAACAGAACTCATATGGCAGGTGAAAACCTGAGTAAAATCCAACCAGGAAATGGGAAATCTGAGGTTTGTAGTTTTTCAACTCATTGCTATTCCAATATACAGTGTCTGTGAGGTCATTTTGCACTTCCTAAGGCTTCCACTAGATGTCAACAGTCTTTAGAACTTTGTTTGATGCTTCTACTGTGAAGGGGGGCTGAATGAGAGGGGATTGAGCCAGGTGTCTGGCAGATTGCCACGGGCTCGTGACGCACGGTCATGTGAAAGTTAGCTTGCGTTCCATTGCTTTTCTACAGTCAAAGGAATTCTCCGGTTGGAATATAATTGAAGATTTATGATTAAAACATCCTAAAGTTTGATGCTATACTTCGTTTGACATGTTTCTACGACCTGTAGTATAACTTTTGGGACTTTTCGTCTGACCTTTCGGCTGGACTTGCACACGTATTTGGATTTGTTAACCAAACGCCCTAACAAAAGGAGGTATTTGGACATAAATTATGAACTTTATCGAACAAATCAAACATTTATTGTGGAACTGGGATTCCTGGGAGTGCATTCTGATGAAGATCATCAAAGGTAAGTGAATATTTAAAATGATAATTTCAGACTAATGTTGACTCCACAACATGGTGGATATCTCTTTGGCTGTTTTGGTCTCTGAGCGCCGTACTCAGATTATTGCATGGTATGGTTTTACCGTAAAGTTGTTTTGAAATCTGACACAGCGGTTGCATCAAGGAGAAGTTTATCTAAAGTTCCATGTGTAATAGTTGTATCTTTTATCAATGTTTATTATGAGTATTTCTGTAAATTGATGTGGCTCTCTGCAAAATCACCGCATGTTTTGGAACTACTGAACATAACACGCCAATGTTAAATTAGATATTTGGATATAAATATGCACTTTATTGAACAAAAAATACATGTATTGTGTAACATGAAGTCCTATGAGTGTCATCTGATGAAGATCATCAAAGGTTAGTGATTCATTTTATCTGTATTATTGCCTTTTGTGACTCCTCTCTTTGGCTGGAAAAAATGGCTGTGTTTTTCTGTGACTTGGTGGTGACCTAACATAATTGTTTGTGGTGCTTTCGCTGTAAAGCCTTTTTGAAATCAGACACTGTGGCTGGATTAACGAGACTTGTATCTTTAAAATTGTGTAAAATACTTGTATGCTTGAGGAATTTTAATTCTGAGATTTTTGTTATTTTGAATTTGTATCCCTGCACTTTCACTGGCTGTTGGCAGTGTGGGACGCTACCGTCCCGAATATCCCAGAGAGGTTAACCCTTGCAAGGCTGCCGGCCTAAATGACATCCCTAGCTGCTTCCTCAGAGCATGCGCAGACCAGCTAGCTGGTGTGTTTACGGACAAATTCTATCAATCCCTATCTCAGTCTGCTGTCCCCACAGGCTTCAAGATGCTCACCAATGTTACTGTTCCCAAAAAAGCCAAGGTAACTGAACTAAATGGCTATTGCCCCTTTAGCACTCACTTCTGTCATGATGAAGTGCTTTGAGAGACTAGTCAAGGATCATGTCACCTCTACCCTACCTAACCCTAGACCCACTCAAGCTGTTCATTGACAGCTCAGCATTTAACACCATAGTACCCTTCAAACTCGTCATTAAACTTGAGACCCTGGGTCTCGACCCCGCCCTGTGTAACTGGGTCCTGGACTTGACGGGCCGCCCCCAGGTGGTGAAGGTAGGAAACATCCCCACCCCGCTGATCCTCAACACTGGGGCCCCACAAGGGTGCTTTCTCAGCCCTCTCCTGTACTCCCTGGTCACCCATGACTGCGTGGCCATGCACGCTTCCAACTCAATCATCAAGTTTGCAGACAACACTAAAGTGGTATTACCAACAAGTGCGAGACGGCCTACAGGGAGGTGATGGCCCTCGGAGTGTGGTGTCAGTTAAATAACCTCACTCAACATCAACAAAACAGGTGATCATGGACATTAGGAAACAGCCGAGGAAGCACCTCTTCTTCAACATTGACTGGACAGTAGTGATGAAGGTGGAAAGTTAAGTTAATCGGCGTACACATCACGGACAAACTGAAATGGTCCACACAGACAGTGTGGTGAAGAAGGCGCAACTGCCCTCCAGGACACCTAACAACACAGGAAGGCCAAAAAGATCATCAAGGACAACAACCACCCGAGCCACTGCCTGTTCACCCCGCTGTCATCCAGAAGGCGAGGTCAGTACAGATGCATCAAAGCTGGGACTGAGAGACTAAAAAACTTGGGAACCCTCGGGTAGTAGTCCTGGGCCTTTAGCGGCGGGATAGTACATCTGGCTTGACATTCTTTGATCCCGGCTGGTATGAGAGGGAGAAGTTGAACCATGTGAACAGCAGGGCCCATCTGGCTTGCTGAAGTTGAGGCACTTGGCTGTGCGGAGATACTCCAGGTTCTTGTGGTCAGTCCACGTGATGAATGGATGTTCCACCCCCTCCAGCCAGTGCCTCCATCATGATCTTCACCATGAGAAGCTCACGATTCCCCACATTGTAGTTCCTTTCCGTGGCATTGAGGCAATGGGAGAAGAAGGCTCAGGGATGTAGCTTGAGGTCGAAGGCAGAACGCTGGGACAGGACAGCCCCCACTCCAACAGCCGAAACATCAGCCTCCACCTCGAACTGACGAGATAGGTCAGGATGAACCAGGATGGGAGCTGTAGTGAAGCATTATTAGGTCCCGGGAACACCCGGTCAGCAGCTGGGGACCACGTGAACGGAACCTTGGGCGAGGTGAGTGCTGACAGTGGGGAAGCCAGGGCACTGTAACCCCGGATAAAGCGGCGATAGAAGTTGGCGAACCCCAGGAAACGTGGCAGCTGTACCCTGGACGTAGGCTGAGGCTAATCCATCACTGCTCTCACCTTCCCGGGTGACACTCCCACAGAGAAGATGTAACCCAGAAAGACGATGGTGGAGCGATGGAACTCACATTTCTCTACCTTTACAAACAGCTGATTCTCCAGATGGCGTTGAAGGACCTGTCGGACATGGAGCACGTGTTCTTGAGGGGAGCGGGAGAAGACGAGGATGTCATCAATATAGACGAAGACAAAGATGATCCAGTTCAACATGTCACGGAGGACATCAAAAGAGAGGCTGGGAAAAACCCAGAGCTGACAGGACAAACGCTGGTAAGCTTGACAAACAAGACAAACTGGCAACAGACAAACAGAAAACACGGGTCTAAGTCCCCAGGGGATAATGGGGAAGATGGGCGACACCTGGATGGGGGTAGAGACAAGCACAAGGACAGGTGAAACAGATCAGGGCGTGACAGGATGAATTTGAACGCCGACTGCGAGCCAGGCTTAATAGCCCAATATCAGTTCCCGACCTCACTAATGCTTGTTGCTGAACGGAAGCAAGTCCTCTAACAATGTTCCAAGATCCAACACCAACTGGAGAGTGGAGGCTGTTATAGCAGCAAAGGGTGGACCAACTCCATATTAATGCCCATGATTTGGTAATGAGATGTTCGACAAGCAGTAACTGTATATAGTATACAAGTCCCGCTTGTTGCATGGTTATTCATGAAATATCATTAAGTGTTATCATCTTTGCTCGGTAGCTGCACTACGGGTGGTCATGCTCCTGTCCAGGGACTGGAATGTTTAGCGAGAACTGTCACCGTGGTACAGACAGAGGCTTTTTAATCAACACTCTCTTTTATTCATTTCGTGCAGCAGCAGGATGGTGGAGTAAGTCAACTACCATGGTAATAACCCCAGAGCCTATTATCATGAAGCTTATCATTCTATAGGGAAACTTAGCAAATCCAGACCTGGGAAGTCAATGGCTAATTTTCACATAGCTGTGTTAATCAGATGTAATCCTACAGATAAAACCATGTGCACTATTGTTAGTGTTTGGTAGAGTGTCCTAATTCCTTCTCTCACACACATCAATTAGAGAGCCAGGTCTGGGCTAGGATGAATAGTCTGCATTTCAGGATGTCAAGTACTGACATTATGGAAAATAGGAATATTTAATAACACCCCTCTAAAGGTAGTGCACTTTAGAACATAAGAAGCATCCCTCTAAAATGTACAGTAAGCCCACTTAAATAATTATGGGGCCAATTAAAATGTAAAGTATTGTGGAAGATCGTGGATTGCGATCGAAAGTTGAAAAGTAATGCACTTCGTAAGTTAAGGAACACCCCTCTAAAGGTAATGAACTTCGCAACAAACACTCTAGAATCAAGTGGAAGGAACACCATTTAGTAAGGAACACCCCTAACAGTGTTTCCCAACCCTGGTCCTCCGGTACCTCCAACAGAACACATTTTCGTTGAAGCCCTGGACCAACACACCTCATTCAACTCATTGAGGGCTTGATGATCAGTTGACAAGTTGAATCAGGTGTTCTTGTCCAGTGCTACAATGAACACATGTACTGTTGGGGGTACTCGAGGACCAGGCTTGGGAAACACTGCCCTAGTAGACTAATGCACTTTTTAACATAAGGAACACCCCACTAAATGTGATCCGGAGGCTATATACATTCAATATATTCTCCAGTTTTACGGTGGAATTGGAAAGATACCCCTCATATAGGAACCTCCCAGTATATGTTTGTATATTTTGTATGAGTACTGCTTCTTTGTCATTAAGGGTTGTCTGTAAACCATTCCCCTTTATTGCTTCTTTGTCATTATGGGTTGTCTGTATACAAATCCCCTTTGCCAGATACTATTAGATACTGCCTGTTGTTGGAGATTAAAAAAAATACAGCCTTGATTACCGCAGCCAGGTGAAATTTAGTAGTCAACTTCTTTATTCGTATTAACTAATAATCACTCGGTGGGCTCCCGAGTATCGCAGCGGACTACGGCACTGTATCTCAGTGCTAGAGACGTCACTACAGACCTTGGTTCGATTCCAGGCTGTATCACAACTGGTCGTGAATGGGAGTCCCATAGGGCGGCGAGCAACTGGCCCAGGGTTATCCGTGTTAGGGTTTGGCTGGGGTAGGCCATCATTATAAATAAGAATTTGTTCTTAACTGACTTGCCTAGTTAAATAAAGATAAAATAAAAAAAATTATGAACTGCTTTGTCCAGGAAAAACACTACATAGCCAACAGACATCCAGTTACTGCATCTTGAACTGGGAAGGGATGATGTCATTGTCTCTGAGTGTAGATCCACCTTTGATTGGACAGTCAATGATTATAATGATTAGATTGGAGAGTTTTACACTCACATGTACTCTTTTAATCTCCACCCAGGCACGACCAGAAGAGGACTGGCCACCCCTCAGAGCCTGGTTCCTCTCTCGATTTCATCCTAGGTTCATGTCCTTCTAGGGAGTTTTTCCGAGCCACCGTGCTTCTACAGTACATTTGCATTGCTTGCTGCTTGGGGTTTTAGGATGGGTTTCTGTATGACCACTTTGTAACATCTGCTGATGTAAAAAGGGCTTAATAAATTCATGTGATTTGATGTGGTCAGTGGGAGCCGGTAGCTGACTACATCAAATCAAATCCAACTTTACTTGTCACATGCGCCGAATACAACAAGTGTAGACCTTACCATGAAATGCTTACTTTACAAGTCTTTAACCAACAGTGCAGTTCAAGAAGAGTTAAGAAAATATTGACCAAATAGACTAAAGTAAAATATAAGAATAACAAGTAACATAATAAGAATAACAGTAACGAGGCTATACACAGGGGGCACCGGTACCAAGTCAGTGTGCAGGGGTACAGGTTAGTGGTGGCTATTGTGAGTGTATGATTGGACTGATAAGCAGGGCCAACAAGGCATGGCTCATTGTGATCCACACTGCATGTACAACAGGTGCTGCATGCATGATAACAGCCTGAAACAATGTATCTTCTCAGAGAGCGAGCAAGAGGAGAGCACCCTGTGATGTTGTGGTGGTTTAATCTATTATACCACATTGGCAATGGTAAAATATTTATTTTCAAAAAGAGAGCAGAGCAGATAGGAAGAAATGGCCCTGACTGGAAGTGAAGAAAAAGATTATGGGAAGGATTAATTATGCAATCCGGTATTACCTGAATTACTTAGTAGAAAGAATTGCCCCAAAGCCATGATATGCAAAACTGTTCACTGAAATGTATAGGAGGACATCTTTTTTTGTGAACATGTCATATAGCTGATAACCTGGCTGGTAGTTGTGCAACTGTTGTGTAGTGGGTGGAGCAGACAGTCACATCCTCCATCCTCCCTATGAAATGCCTCAGAAGTCCTCATTAGATTCTAATGAGGGGAGGGACAACGAAATTAACCTAGGACTAAAGGTTGCTGTTCAATAGCAGTCAGTGCTATGATGTCACTTGGTGGTTTCCTACAAGCAATCAGTGCTGATTACAATACAGTAGTGCTCTGTGTTTGTTTAACCTCCTGCAGTGCTCGGAGATGTTTCCTTTCCCAGGCCCTGAGCATAGAAAACAAAATAACACCTGAGGGAGTTGGACTAAGGCCTCGCCTACAGCTAATCTCTGAAGTGATCAGAAGGATTTCTGACATTATTTTCTGAGGCCAGAAGTGAGCAAAACAAGTTGCTTGTGAGGGAGAAAGTTGTCTGACTGCTCTGACTCTCGATATCCTATATATTAATTTTTATTTAACCTTCAATTTAACAGGGAAGACGTATATAGGCCTAGGTTTCTTTTCCAAATATGCCCTGTATAATACAATATAAGTTATATATATAAACTTAGCATAAAAAGAAACGGCCCTTTTTCAGGACCCTGTCTTCCAAAGGTAATTCGTAAAAATCCAAATAACTTCACAGATCTTCATTGTAAAGTGTTTAAACACTGTTTCCCATGCTTCAATGAACCATAAACAATTAATGAACATGCTCCTGTTGAACGGTCATTAAGACACTAACAGCTTACAGGCGGTAGGCAATTAAGGTCGCAGTTATGAAAACTTAGGACACTAAAGAGACCCCCCCATTTGTTCAGGGACACATTATTCAATTTCTGTTAGTCAAATGTCTGTGGAATTTGTTTATGTCTCTTGTTATGTCCGTTTATGTCTCAGTTGTTGAATCTTTCTATGTTCATACAAATATATACACAGGTTAAGTTTGCTGAATATAAATGCAGTTGACAGTGAGAGGATTATTCTTTTTTTGCTGAGTTTTATATATATATATATATATATATATATATAGATATATATAGATATATATAGATATATATTTATATATATTTATATTTATATATATATATAAACCGCCATAAAAAAAGTCAGACTACGGTTTGCAACTGCACATGGGGACAAAGATCGTAACTTTTGGAGAAATGTCCTCTGGTCCGATGAAACAAAAATACAAATGTTTGGCCATAATGACCATCATTATGTTTGGAGGACAAAGGGGGAGCTTGCATGCAGAAGAACGCCATCCCAACCATGAAGCACAAGGGTGGCAGCATCATGTTGTGGGGGTGCTTTGCTGCAGGAGGGACTGGTGCACTTCACAAAATAGATGGCATCATGATGGAGAAAAATGATGTGGATATATTGAGCTTTAGAAGCTTCTGATAGGCTAAGTGACATCATTTGAGTCAATTAGATGTGTACCTGCGGATGTATTTCAAGGCCTACCTTCAAACTCAGTGCCTCTTTGCTTAACATCATGAGAAATTTAAAATAAATCAGCCAGGACCTTGTGAAGATGCTGGAGGAAACAGGCACCAAAGTATCTGTAGCCACAGAAAAACTAGTCCTATGTCGACATAACCTGAAAGGCCGCTCAGCAAGGAAGAAGCCACTGCTCCGAAACCACAATAAAAAGCCAGACTATGGTTTCCAACTGCACATGGGGACAAAGATCGTACTTTTTGGAGAAATGTCCTCTTGTCTGATGAAACAAAAATAGAACTGTTTGGCCATAATGACCATCGTTATGTTTGGTGGAAAAAGGGGGAGGCTTGCAAGCTGAAGAACACCATCCCAACCATGAAGCACATGTTGTGGGGGTGCTTTGCTGAAGGAGGGACAGGTGCACTTCACAAACTATATGGCATCATGAGGGAGGAAATTTACGTGGATATATTGAAGCAACATCTCAAGACATCAGTCAGGAAGTTAGAGCTTGGGTCTTTCAAATGGACAATGACCCCAAGCATACTTCCAAAGTTGTGGCAAAATGGCTTAAGAAAAACAAAGTTAAGGTAGTGGAGTGGTCATCACAAAGCCCTGACCTCAATCATATAGAAGATTTGTGGGCAGAACTGAAAAAGTGTGTGTGAGCAAGGAGGCCTACAAACCTGACTCAGTTTTTTTTACCTTTATTTAACTAGGCAAGTCAGTTAAGAACAAATTCTTATTTTCAATGATGGCCTAGGAACAGTGGGTTAACTGCCTGTTCAGGGTCAGAATGACAGATTTGTACCTTGTCAGCTCAGGGGTTTGAACTTATAACCTTCTGGTTGCTAGGCCAACGCGCTAACCACTAGGCTACATACACCAGCTCAACCATGAGGAATAGGCCAACATTCACCCAACTTGTTGTGGGAAGCTTGTGGAAGGCTACCCAAAACGTTTGACCCAAGTTAAATAATTTAAAGCAACGCTACCAAATACGAATTGAGTGTATGTAAACTTCTGACCCACTGGGAACGTGATGAAAGAAATAAAAGCTGAAATTAATCATTCTCTCAATTATTATTCTGACATTTCACATTCTTAAAATAAAGTGGTCATCCTAAGTGACCTAAGTCAGGGAATTTTTACTAGGATTGATGTCAGAAATTGTGTATGTACTGTGTAATGTATTTAGCTAAGGTGTATGTACAGATTCTATTCTATTCTACTGTATTTAGTTCATGCCTATCCGACATTGGTCATCCTAATATTTATACATTTCTTAATTCCATTCTTTTACTTTTAGATTTGTGTGTATTGTTGTGAATTGTTAGAAACTGCTGCACGGTTGGAGCTAGGAACACAAGCATTTTGCCACAACTGCAATAACATCTGTTTAAATATGTGTATGTGACCAATACATTTAATTAGATCTTTAAGCCCAGACTTTAGTGTGTATCCCACTGTTAGATGTCTCCTGTAGGGTCAGTACTACAGTTAGTGTGGGCTGGAGTGGAGACACATGACAAGGAGGAGGGGAAAACATTTCAGGGGCACGGCTCTAATCTTCAAACAACCAATAAGAGGCTGGCTGGACTGACCTCACCAGTTCGCACTCTAGTGCCTTGGCCGGCCCAGCTGTTTGATCTGGCCACTGAATGAACCAAACTTTTGTCCACTTCCCTTCCACTTCACAGACTAGCCCTTATGCTGACTCTGAAGTATTAATTATAGTTTGGGACTGTCTCTCAGACTTTCTGGACCAGACTTCTGCAGAGGTCTCTGCTTCTTCCACAGATCCACTTAGGATATAGTACAGTATGCAGTCTGTCCTGCGCTGAAGTGCCTCGGTGAGAGCTCCCCATCTCAGCCTGCAGAGCTCATCTGGATTTAGAAAGATCTGCTGGCAAGGTAAGACGCAACCCATACATCCATCTGCATTAGCTCTGAGATGTCGATTTGTCGACATGGGAAAAGAAAGGGGCATCTCACTTGTACGTTTGATGTGACACATACAGTATGTCAGGTTGTTATGTGAGTGACGGGTGCGGGAAAAAAAACATGGCAATTTCTTTCATTGTTCATGCCGTGAAAAGCATTGACAGATGGTCATGATCACGATGGCACACTTTGGGGTCGTTATAGTATTGAGGAGGGTGTTTGAGGCATGGCTGCAATGGAAATCAATGGGGATCGCCTACTACAAAACCATAGGCCAGGACCTGAACTCTCCAACTCATTCCTACCAAGCGTTCAAGCCTAAATCCCACTGCTTGTATCGTAGGCTTTAGAAGAGCATACTGAAATAACCTAATATTGGTCCAGCAACCCAACTTTTGTCCTGACCTGATCCACATTAGTTTCTGTTAGTCACACATCCATTTGGGGGGCCATGTTCGCTTAAAGTCCTGGGGCTTCTGATCCCCGGGCTTGTGCGCCTCTCTGAAGTGACAAGATGTCTGCTAGGGATTGAACCTTGTATAAGATAAGACATAGACCTTGTTGTGGCACAGCTAATACCCTGTAGCGCCGAGCACATGTGCCGCTGGCACGTTTGAAGCAGCATATTCCATCTCAAGTGGCACTCTCAGGCCTCCCACTTTGGCTGCTTATTACAGAACTTAAGCCAATGAGGGGGCCATTCTCCATTCGCCCTGTTCCCCTGACTCATGTTTCATCCTCCATGCATGCTGTCTGCACATGGTAAACCTAGAAAGCAGGATCAAATTGAGTTTTCAACTCAAGAGTCTGCAAAGTTTTCAGTATTCTTGAGTGGAGGAAATTGCCGCCCTTGTTTATTTCATTATTCATAACCTTGATGGGTTTATAAATCGTTAATATACGTTATTGTCTTTGTCCTGATTTTCTCCTCCATTCATGAATTTAAACAGAATATTATTACACGGTGTTGTTTGTGTGGGACTCAACAAACTTCCTGACCCCATGCACAGAATGTACAAAATGTACACGGCGTGTGTGCCCTGTGCTCTAGCACAAACATGTAAGTGTGGAGAGACTGCCTGTTGAAAGTGTAAAGACTATTTTCAGATAGAGACATGTCTTTTTTGCTGACCTTTGTTCCCAGGGCAGGAAGTGACGGCTGTAAGAGTACACCCCGTACATTGCATTCTCACACCTATTAAACAGTGCAGTCCACTCCTGATAAGTGCACTTTGGATATGTACAAACTCCTGTGCAATATAACTGCATGGGCTGAATTAGTTGAAGTTAATAGGGAAACACCGTCTTATTTTTCCTTTCTCTCTCTACAGCCGCTAACAAAGGAACATTGTAAACCAGCATGGCACGGTGAATGACTTTAAGAGACTCCAATGGGAGCCTTTTCAGTTGAACGCATTCAGTTGTACAACTGACTAGGTGCCCCCCTTAACCTTCCCTATATCTAGGTTAAATTCCCATGCTGCAAATTGTAAAATATATATTTTTTAAAACAGGCAGCTCTTTGATCGATATTATCAACAGCTGCTCTCCTTTTTGTTTACCTGGAAATTCCTGTTACACTGTGCAACATGCAATATGTCGTCGCCGACATTAACGGGTTTCTGTATAAGACGTAGTCCCACCCTGGAAAAATGTTTGTGTTCAAACGAGACACTCAGAGGCTGCCATACATAAAGCCCACTGTCGGTCATTGACTCGTTATATTACCTTTGCATCAAAGCTCTGTCTGGACAGTGTTAGGAGGAATGGGCTTTTGAAAAACAAAACAAAAAACGCCCCACTTTCCTCCAGACTTCAGCATTCAATCAGTGCAATCCTATCACCCCCCCCCCCCCCCCCCCCCCCCCCCAGCTCAACTCTCAGCTTGGCGTCACAGTTTCTCAAAACTCTGGAAAGATACGGTCCATGCCGAGGCACCGCTGCACCGTACACCAAACTGCTAATCCCATGTTGTTTTCACCACCACAAAGGGCCGTAAACTTTGTTTAGATCAAGAGTCCTCTCCGCCGAACATGCAGAAGCTCTAAATCATCAGCCTCTTTATGAAAGCCTTAGCTTTTGGAGGAAGCTAAATATAACACATGTTCACGGTTTGATCCATTTGCACTGCGGATGGGCTCCCCAGTGTAAACAATACAATAAGCCATGTGACTCTGGAGATGGGCCTGTATTCAGCAGCTCAGAAGTGAGGAGTCGTGGGAGTATAATGGACGGCTGGAATTACAGAAGGTGTAAAAAAGCAGCTCCAGAAATGCCACCCACACAGTCAATATTGGGCTTTTTAGGATGCGTCTTTTTGGCAAATCAAATTCATCCATTTACTTGTGAAATCCCGGAGGATGAAGTTATGGATTCTGCGTTTCATACACTGGTAAGAAATAATCATGCAAATGGCCTAAAGTTGAAACTATCGAAAGTTGGCAACCAGCAGGTAAACCAATAACAAAGCGTACTCCCCAACCCCTGTTTTGGCAAGAAGCCGAGGGGTGGGGCTGGAGAAATGTCACCTCTATCAAATTCATAGACGGAACTATGGATGCAAGGACTGAGCATCCATGATTTCAAAATGATAGTTTTAACGATGTTTTGAGGCTTCTTACCAAAATGTAAACAAACAGCCAGTGGAGCCTGTTCATTTAGATTGACTTTGTTTACAAACGTTGAAGTAAAACAAGCTTATATTTCTGGCTCTGATGGGGTACGACAGTTGAACTAAGCTCATGAAGCGTTTATGCGTTAATAAGCGACTACTGATTGCCCGATTAAGTCAACATTTAAATGATCAAGCCATTGATGTTAACAGGACATTTTCATGCGTGCCTTACCCCTCTCGCTGTTTGATATTTAGTTATTGTTGCAATAACATTGATTCACTGAAGCAAATTACCATGACACACCTGTGATATCTACCAAAGATAGCCGCGCGAAAGTAGGGGTGCTGACGATGCTGCAGGAAATATTGTTCCCAATAGTAGTGCACTGGGCCTTTAATAGTATTATTAAAGTAGTTGTATAATTAAGAACAGTATCTTTCAGGATTCAATAGTTGTAATTGTAAGAGTTGTTACCCTGTCCCATTCTCTGTGATTGTCATTCTAATGGAATCCAGAAGGAACAAGTCCCTGTCCTCAAACATGTACATCAAAAAGGTGCAAAGTTACGGGCAACAACCACTTTTTGTGCAGTATTAGATTACCATCCTTACAAACCACGTAATGTAAATGTGCACTACTGTATTGTATATTGATTGGTCATCTAGGTTTGTACCTGTAGACTTTTCATAACCATGAACAAAAACACAATACAGTAATTGAGACATCAAGTGGTTTGTAATGCTGTGAGGTGAGGATGTGGCTCACTTGGTAGAGCATTCTGCTTGCAATGCTATGGTTGTGGGTGCAATTCCCATGGGGGACCAGTACAGAAAAGTATGAAAATGTAAGCAGTCACTATGGGAAGTTGCTCTTAATAAAAGCATCTATGGAAAATAAATGAATAGACCATTTCAGTTAGACCAAGCAAGAATTTTTTATATTCCACAATTATTATCAGATGTACTGTTTTGTACAAATAATTATCAGACTCACGTTACAAATGCTGGTAAACACTTTCGTTTTTTTTTTTATCACAAAAGTATTGGACTGTGCCTTTACTAGTCCTGAATTAGTGGACCGATATAGATGTCATCAGCACGGCAACAAAAAAAATTGCCACGTGTTTAATGAACTTTTCTATTATTTCTCTATATTATTTCTCTGTGCATTGTTGAGAAGGGCCCGTAAGTAAGCATTTCACCTTTAGTCTGCACCTGTTCTTTCCGAAGCATGTGACAAATGAAGTTATATTTTAATTGATCTGACCTTAACAGTAAAGAACAAGTCTTCCTTGAACATACATATTTACTTTTGTGATTAATGTTCATGTTCACTTTGTGAAACATTGTTTAATAACATAGTTTGATTCATAAAAAATAAATAATAAAACATACAGTTCTAGCTTTGTTTAAACGATGACATGTTTCTGAAAACTTTATTCATCTTTCTCCAACAGGTGCCCATTGCTGTGTAGGGTCCTGTGCAGAGGAGCTTGGTGAGCAGCAGCCATGCCGCCTGCCACTGGAGGACCCCAGGGGTACACCCCTCCAGAGGGGGGCTGGGGCTGGGCGGTGGTGGTGGGAGCCTTCATCTCCATCGGCTTCTCCTTTGCCTTTCCCAAGTCCATCACTGTCTTCTTCAAGGAGATCGAGGTCATCTTCGACTGCTCCAGCAGCCAGGTGTCCTGGATCTCCTCCATCATGCTGGCAGTCATGTACGCAGGAGGTGAGCTGGAAGATGGAATAGTACACCACTCCCAGAAATGTACATGTTAATTAAAAACGTTTTGGATATACAGTAATAACACAATAACGTTTTTTTCACACAAATTAAATTCTAACATGTTAAATGTGTACTCCAGCCATCTTTGCTTTCACAAACGCCTGAAAAGCAAGAATGGGGTGCATTTTTTTTGTTCCTAAATACATTACACATTTTACATGCCATGGAACATATTAGAATTGCAAACGGAATGTGTTAATTTCCCAGTAGGAAGAGCTAGTGTGATGAGATAGTGTGTGGCAGAAGTGAGCTGTAAGATGCTCAGCCAGAGTGAGTAGTGGAGCATTGTGTAACAGACCTGGGTTCAAAGGGTATTTGCTTTCTTTCCAATACATTGAGCTTTTGATTGAGCCTTGGCAGGGAACGGACCAAGCGACCATTTAATTGGTTCCATTGCGCCAGGCGTAACTCAATCAAGCAGAGCTAAAATATTTTATAGAAAACAAACGCTACTTCAACCCAGGCCTGTTGTTGGCAGCATGTAACCGCTGCCTAAGAGCACATTAGCTACATTGATATTGTCATCAGTAATAACAGCTGCTGAACACCCCAATAGTGTCCTACTAAAGCTTGGGAATCCCATGAAGGGAATGGTGATGATCATTTTTAAGTGCTACTGACACCTTTTAGCTACTGTAGCTCATTAAGCATGTGTCCCAAATCGTGTCGCACTACAAGCTCTCAAGATGACGTTTGAGACTTTGGAAACTTCAACTTGGCTTTCTTTTAGATATTTAATTTGATGCAAAAAAAATGTGAATGATAGATACGACAACAACTTAGAAAATGTCTACCATCGTCCTTCATGCTCTGACTGCTCCTTGTAACATGAATGTAATCTGGAAGCCTATGTTAGGCCTCTCTGTATTCTCTGTATACCTTTCAGTGCGAATGCGATTGAAAAATACACACTACCCTTTGCTCAGTAGACCGTTCATGCACCTTCTTTTCTTCAGTCACACAGAGCTCCCATAGTTTCCCACCCATTGACTATGTGGCGTGAGGTCACTGGGCATCACATCAAGATGAAGTGTATTGTCCAAAACGAGACGGCGAGGCCTGAATCAAACCACTGTCTTTGAAATTAAACGAAATGGGAATGCTTTTACTCTTCAGAAGCATCGTCTTTAATAGTGCAACGGTAGCTGTCTCCTGATTCTCTGTGGATGTGGTTCCTCTCTTTCCAGTGTGCTTGTTAATGCTCTGATCACGTCAATGTTGTCCCAGGTGACATCTGAGGCTGAGGAGATGAAATGGCCAACATGAAAGTCAGGCAGACCACTGTGAGTGTGTCGGTTGGTCTGGCTTCCTGTACCAGCGGGGACTGGGGTGAATCAAATGCTGGGTGATGTTAAACAGGTCTGCCCCGTGAACCGGTGACACGCCTCTTTTCATCTGCATGACATTCAACACACACACACAGAACAGCAATCAGAGGGACTCTCCTTCTCATGCTCCTTGTCCGAGGTCTGGCGTCAGATAACAAAGCGTTGTCGGCATTGTCTGTTTTCTCTCCAGGAGGGGAGATAAACTGGCGTGGTGTTGTCTCATCAAAGTTACTAAACATTGTTATTAACTGCACAAATTGCCAGCGTTTTCAGCCGGCTTAGTAGTAGTGCCTGTTTAGAATAACGTGTAAGATAAACAACTGTACGAGTAATTACCAAAACATTGAACTCATGAGAGGATTAGTGCCGATATGTTTCACGTGTAGTAGTACAAACTACATACAGAGTATAGTAGTTCAAGCTTCAGTAATAGCAGCACTTTATGAATTCTTGAATGATCTCGGAACCATAATCCTAATTTAGTATATAAGCGACCGGCATCATGTGTGTAAGTATAGTCCACTCAGACAGATAAGCAGTCAATAACCTACTGAAGTACAAAGCTGCCGTGGCTGGCCCCCACCAGATCAGTGAATCACTGCTATTTATTGTTCAGCAGTACATTCCTTCAAAAGATAACACCTAGCTCAGGCACACATTCAGGAGCTGCATGGGTGAAAGCCAGGTCACCGGGTCATGCAGTAAGATTGTCTCAGATGGTTCCCAGTAGATTCCAGTTCTCCCTCTCTGAGCTCTGAGTAGGTTTCCTGTTAGCTAGGTTCTGGACACATCACTGCCTGTGCATGATGAGGAACATGTTACTGTGTGGGCTTACCTCTAACCCCTGTACAGGACCAGAATACACAGGCCCTGTCAAAATCAGACCCTAATGACGTCTACGACCCAGTCCTGGCAAGCCTTAAAGTGGGGGTGATGTCCAACGGCACACAATATTTTTTTTATTTTTTTTATTTTTACCTTTATTTAACCAGGCAAGTCAGTTAAGAACAAATTCTTATTTTCAATGACGGCCTGGGAACAGTGGGTTAACTGCCTGTTCAGGGGCAGAACGACAGATTTGTACCTTGTCAGCTCGGGGGTTTGAACTCACAACCTTCCGGTTACTAGTCCAACGCTCTAACCACTAGGCTACCCTGTGTTCTTCTAGATTGTAGTTCAATGAGTCAGTGAGTCATTGAATCAATTGTCTTTAGAAAAACCTTTTTTTACAGTTGTCTTGAAGTACTTAACAGTAACCTGCCTAGACTCGCAAATACCAAGCAGCACCACAGTGGCAATCCATACATGTAACATTTTTGATAGGTAGGCTATTCTTGCACAACAGAAAATGGCTTGTGTTGCTTGCCTTATTTAACTGTAAGTCGCCATAACAGTTTATTGAATAGTATTTGTGTGTCATCCATGAATGCTATGAAAAAAAGATTGTTATGGAAAATTAATACATTCACTGGGACACTGGGACATAGTCCTCTTGTCCCCTCTTGAATTTCTTACCTATCCTTCTCACAATGTCTGACATGGTCAGGTTTGGTCATAGGCTACCTCCTCAGACCCCCCCACCCCCTCACCAGCTCATCTTTGAAAAGGGCGGGGACAGGCTCTTTGTTGGAGTTTAGCCCAGCCTGCATTAGAATCTAAGAAGCCTTTGTCGTGTTCCGAGCTGGCAAATGAGTCTGGACAACCTCTAAATAAAAACCGTCACATTCTATTTAGGTTCCTTCAGTGGTGCCGAGATTTGGCAGGGAGGCTGAAGCATCTTCCACGTCGATCTTCGCTCCCATTTAGGCCCTGTTGTTGTAAGCCAGACAGAGGGTGGGCATGCAGACAGAGAGTAGGCATATGTTCACATAGTGTAGTGAGCTAGCTGTGGTTAGGCTCAGTTTATAATCCGTAGTTACCTTGAATTGGTGTTGCCAAAACCTCAGATTCAGCCACACCTTAATGGAATGAATATGTTGCAGTCTAAGACAATAACAAAATTATGATATTGTGAACAGCCTCCAATGTTTCCAGTAGGGAAGATAATAGGGCATGTGCTGTAGTAGTAGACTGTGGGGTGAACCTGAGGCCATCATTGATTAGAAAAATGTGGAGTATGTTTATCAAGTCACATCAACAGACAATGAACTGTATATTCAGACATTGGTGGTACAATGGGTGGGACAAAGTAATTTCCCTTTCAATGTATTGTACCCATCTTTCAAAATGAAGGGATAGTATTTACTATTACATGGGACTTATGGTAGGATACCCATAGGGAATGAGTCTGCCTAAAGGAGTCACCGTGCTTCAGTGCTGATGTCGGCTAGGTGAAACGAAAAGTGTGCTTGCATACTCCCTTAAAAGACCTTTGCTTGAAAAAAATGAAGAAATCGGCAAGAGTACTGTTTGTCCACTTTGAGACGCGATAGCCAGTCCTCAAAATAGTCACAATTAATTGAAGATAACTCAAGAAATCTGTCACACATTTTTAATTTTTTTTGCCAAGGAGATCTTGCGCAATTGTACATCTAATTAAGATGTAGGTAGAGCATAGCTCTTGCAACATCAGGGTTGTTGGTTTGATTCCCACTTGGGAACAGTACGAAAAAGTATGATAAATGTATGCACTCATTAGTACTACTGTAATTCGCTCTGGATAAGAGCGTCTGCTAAATGACTAACATGATGTTTGATGCAGTATTTTTCATGAAAAATGCAGTATTTTCTCGTTGAATGACAAAGACTTTATTGAAGAATCCCTAATGTTGACCAGTCACCGACGAAGTGGTGTAGACTCCCGAACTTCGACTGGCCTTGAGAAAAAATGTTGTGTTCCCAAACAGCCAACAAAACCCTTACCAAAGTCCAAAACGAACGAAAACGTCACCAAATGTCATCATAATGTATGCACAAACTGTTTTGTCTGGGAAGCATGTGGACGCATTAAGTGTAGCCTACTCTGCTGTTTTTATGTTGTGCTAAGTATGCTGCTTGGAGACAGTGGACATAAAATGCAATGTACTTTATGGTTTCAGTCCTAATTGTATCCTGTGTTCAAGTACTTTCAACTTTTTTTTATCTATACAAAACCTCTCTCTTACACACACACACACACATCATCCTGCACACACACGATCACCCACAGAGCAGAATGAAGCAGGATTTTACAGTAGCCTTGTTCTGAAGGGCTCTTTAGAGACATCTTCTTTTGTCATTCTCAGCACCTACGTTAGGAGCACACAAGCCGCGGCGACACCTCACAATTTCATTGTGATTGTCTTGTTTTGTGTGAGATTGCATTGCGAACAGTCGCCAGACCAGAGAAATTGCTGCAGTGCTGCAGTGAGAGAAATCATTGCACAAGTTGTGTTGAATCTCTGGCTGCGCCGGTGTTTCTCAGAACTGTGGCTTTGGGGACCTCTAGTGGTCAAATATAACATCTCTCTGAAGTTATCTGGCTTTTCTTATCATACATTTTCCCTTTATCACATTTTGAATAAAGAAAGGAATCTTCTCTATGAACATATTTAAAACCACGTGAATACATAACAATAAAGAGAAAGGAATGCCACCCTATAAAGGTCATCAACATTTGATTTCAATAGTCATAATGGTAAAGTCAGTTTTGCTTGGGCATGGTTGCCTAATGTGACTTTTCCCTACACGTGAACCATCTTGACTGTTTGGTATTGCATTTGTCATTTGTGACGTGTGTGTGTGTGTGTTTGTCTCAGGTCCTATCAGCAGTATCCTGGTTAATAAGTATGGGAGTCGTCCAGTCATGATGTGTGGAGGATTACTGTCTGGGTGTGGACTGATATCTGCCTCCTTCTGTAACTCAGTGGAAGGACTGTACTTCTGTGTGGGAGTGGTCGGAGGTCAGTGATCTAAAGTAACTAAGTCAAAAATACTTTGAAGTACAACTTAGGCAGATTTGTGGGGTATCTGTACTTTACTATTTATATTTTTTGACAACTACATTCCTAAAGACAATATGTACTTTTTACTCCCATACATTTTCCCTCACGCCCAAAAATACTTGCTCCGGCAGGACAACAATATGGTCCAATTCACACAATTATCAATATAACGCGTTGTCATCCCTACTGCTTCTGATCTGGCAGACTCGGTAAACATAAATACTTTTTTATGTCTGAGTGTTGGAGTGTGCCACTGGCTGTCCGTAAATAAAAGAAAGGGAAAAAAGAAAGAAAGAATGGTGCTTTCTAGTTTGCGTAACATAAGGAACTTGATGTACTTGATGCATTTCCACAAACTTCAATGTGTTTTCTTTCAAATTGTATCGAGACTATCCATGTCCTGAGCTACAGGCAGTTAGATTTGGGTATGTCATTTTAGGCGAAAATTGAAAAAATGGGTCAGATCCGAGGTTAAGTTATCTTTACTTTTACTTAAGTATGGGTACTGTTTCAACCTTTGTCAGAGGTAGGCCTCTTTCATTTATGATCACATTTTTCTTTTTTTTGTTAAGGACCTTTATCGCCCTCTAGGGAACTCTTTAGGAACTCTATCACCACTCTAGTATCCTGAGTCTAGACTAAAACCAATGGGAAATCACTAAACATAAATATGTTTTGAACTGTTATAAATGTATTTCAACAGGCTTGGGACTGGCATTCAATCTGAACCCAGCCCTTACTATGATTGGGAAGTACTTCTACCATAAGCGGCCCATCGCCAATGGAATCGCCATGGCAGGCAGCCCGGTGTTCCTGTCCACCCTGGCCCCTCTCAACAGTTGGTTATTTGACCAGTTTGGCTGGAGGGGCAGCTTCCTGATCCTGGGAGGCCTGCTGTTCAACTGCTGCGTGGCTGGCTCTCTCATGAGACCCATCGAAACCAAACCACAGTCTTCCTTGAAAAGTGAAGATGTTGCCAAAGAGAGTATGACATGTGGGCAGAAGTGCAACACTTTTATTGACCTCTCGCTGTTCAAACACCGGGGCTTCGTGCTCTACCTCATGGGTAACGTCATCATGTTCTTTGGTCTCTTCTCCCCACTGGTGTTCCTTAGTAACTTCGCCAAGAGCAGGGACATCCCCAAAGAGAAGGCAGCCTTCCTGCTGTCTATTCTGGCCTTTGTGGACATGGTGGCCCGGCCCTCCATGGGCATTGTGGCCAATACCAAGTGGATACGACCCAGGGTGCAGTACTTCTTTGCCTGCTCTGTGCTATTGAATGGCGTGTGCCACATCCTGGCCCCCATCTCCGTGGACTACACAGGCTTTGTTATCTACGCCATCATCTTTGGCTTTGCCTTCGGCTGGCTGAGTGCGGTGCTGTTTGAGACGCTCATGGACCTGGTGGGAACGCAGCGCTTCTCCAGTGCAGTGGGACTGGTCACCATCGTGGAGTGTGGGCCTGTCTTGTTAGGACCCCCTTTACTAGGTGAGTATGTGCACACGGACATGTATTTGCAGTTTAGTTAAGCACCGTGTTTCTATATAAAGACACACAATCATCTAACTGGTTATTTTTTATGAAAAGTAAAGACTATTAACTTATGATACAATTTAGAATTAATCTTTTGTTTTTCCACAGGTAAATTCAAAGACATTTACAACGACTACCAATACACCTACCAGAGCTGTGGGGTGATCCTTATTATTGCCAGTGTGTTCCTGTTCGTGGGGATGGGTATCAACTACCGGTTGTTGCACAAAGAGAAAAAGGAGGAGGAAAGGAAGGCTAATCCGGAGGGAAAAGAAGAAGAGTCCAACAAGGACAATGCTGCCAAAGAAGCCAGCAACGACAGGTTGAGAGCATTTGATGAGGCAAAAACTGCGGAAGACACAGTCTAACTCTCATTACCGTGTGAATGTGTGAATTTGATGTCGTCGCAATACAGTCAATTAAGATAATGTAGACATCAAATTCATTCAGTTCAAGTCCTTGCCATCTAGCAGATTTCATGTAAAGATAATTCTCAGCCCCATTTCCACTTCTGTCATTGAATAATGTATTATTAGTATAATATGACAGGAGCAAGATACACTTGTGTATGATATAGGCATGCAATCTCTACTGACATGTACTGCCACCCTGCAAAAATATACTCTATGTTATCAATCTGGACTCCAGATGGTCCATTTTCTGCATAAGTGTTGTGATATATTTTTGAATATTATTAGATACAGGTCATTTGTTTATACTGTGTTTGGAATTTCATAAATGCACTTTCTATAACTGCAATTTATTATTCTGTGAAAAAAAATGGAACTGCTATAACTTTTAGAACCTTTAATAAATCACTGTAACATTTTGTTCACACTGTCATGTCAGGTTTCTTTCCCTCTGAAAGCATTTCTAGAAACATTTTCTTAAAGTAACACTGTTAGTGAGTAAAATGAATAGTCAGGTGTCGTCTCTTGATGTGACATGTATTCCCAATTTTATTCAATACAACTTAACAACAATTACTCCTGTCTTAACAAATTATTTCTACAATTCATGTCCAAACGTATCTCATTCCAAAATCATGGGCATTAATATGAATTTGGTTCCCCCCTTTGCTGCCATAACAGCCTGCACTATTATGGGAAGGCTTTGCTCTAGATGTTGGAACATTGCTGTGGGGACTTGCTTCCATTCAATCACAAGAGCATTAGTGAGATTGGACACTGCTGTTGGGCGACTAAGGCCTGACTCGCAGTTGAGTGTTCCAATTCATCCCAAAGGTGTTCGATGCAGTTGAGGTCAGGGCTTTGTGCAGGACAGTCAAGTTCTTCCACGCCAATCTCAAAAAAACGTTTCTGTATGGACCTCGCTTTGTGCACTGGGGCATTGTCATGCTGAAATATGAAAGGGCCTTCCCCAAACTGTTGCCACAAAGTTAGAAGCACAGAATCATCTAGAATGTCATTGTATGCTAAAGCGTTAAGATTTCCCTTCACTGTATCTAAGGGACCTAGCCCGAACCATGAAAAACAGCCCCAGACCATTATACCTCCACCATCGAAATTTACAGTTGGCACGATGCATTGGGGCAGGTAGCGTTCTCCTGGCATCCTCCAAACCCAGATTTGTCGGTCAGAGTGCCAGATGGTGAAGTGTGAATCATCACTCCAGAGAGTGCGTTTCCACTGCTCCAGAGTCAAATGGCAGTGAGCTTTACACCACTCCAGCCGACACTTGGCATTGCGCATGGTGATCTTGTGTACGGCTGCTCAGCCATGGAAACCTATTTCATGAAGCTCCCTTGACGAACAGTTCCTGTGCTGACGTTACTTCGAGGCAGTTTGGAACTCAGTAGTGAGTGTTGCAACCGAGGAGAGATTATTTTTATGGCCATTCTACTGCCAATGTTTGTCTATGGAGATTGCATAGCTGTGTGCTCAATTTTATACAGCTGTCAGCAACGGTGTGGCTGAAATAGCCGAATTCACAAATTTAAAGGTGTGTTCACATACTTTGTATATATAGTGTATGTTCAAGAGATGACTGATAGAGGGTGCTGTGTTGAAGCCACCGTGCCTCCATCTTGGCACTCACCCACCGTTGTAAAAAATATTTTGGAAGCTATAGAAATGCATGTATTAATGTCGACATTCATTTTTGCCTCCTTAATGCATACTTTGAAATTAGATTTGTGAGCTATGCAAAACAATACCTAAATATATGTAATTTCATCCTTGAAACACTGTAGAATTCCATTCAATCCTATGGAGGACTGCTCCTACTGGGGAGTGACAATATGGCCGACCTGTGGCTTCAAAGCCTCACAATGGCCAATACATAGCATCCTCAATCCAGGGTTTATTTACAAGTCAATTTAATACATTCGTCTTAACCCATTATCTATTTCTTTCCACTAGGTGTCAGTATTTACTGTTACATTAATGACAGTTAAAGGTGCTACATGTCAATCTGCAGTCTGCATTGGCCTTTACAGTGATACGGACTCTGCAGAAGTCCGGGCATTCATATGTTTTGAGCTTCGTGGAGCAGCGCAGAGCTGTTGAGCAGAGCTGGTGTGAAGGAAGTTGTCAAGGAAGTAAGTTTGTGTTTGTACAGGACTTCCCGCCCCCCAATTACCGTCAACCAATCATGTCTATGCAGAGCCCTCCGCAATGTTACAAAATTTGGGAGGTACAGGGCTCAATTAGGCCTCTGCATGCCTCCGGATGCCCCGCTATTTCCTCACACCCTCCTTACAGAGTCTCCGACTGCATTGCATATACAGCATCAATTGGTTCTTAAGTCCTGAAGGTTTATCCTTATCCTGGAAGAAATTGCACGTTATATTGCAAAATGACATAGTATATCTCATACTGCTAGATTTTGACTTATTTTTCAAGTCATTTAAAAAACCTGAGATCAAAGACGTGTCATTGTTAACGCAGGAATCAATTGTTCGATCCAATGAAAATTGATATGAATTATTTGTTGTCCTGTGACGGTACCCTGATCCATGAGGGAGCAGACAATACGTTTTAGTCATCATCCTCATTTTCATATGCTCAAGGGACTTGGAAGGAGGCATTTTGACATAATTACACAAAGACACACTTTCAATCATGCGTTTCATACATGGATGATGGCCATGATGTGAATGGTTTTGTAACACTTTTATGTTGTTGTTCCCCCCCCCCCCCCCCCCCCCCAAAAAAAATAAAAAAAAAACGATACGGGACATTGTGTTCATATAGCAAGGAGAGATATTATGATATAATTAAATAGATGTATTCAGGAGAAAGAAAATCCAGTAACTGAACACAAGCTGTCATTTTATCTGGATCAGGTCTGTATTTATTTATTGCAGCCTAATTATAAAATAAAGTATCCCCATACACAGCTATAGGATTATTTGAATGAATTGGCTAACATAGGCTACAATGTTTCCATCAATTAGTATAATGCCTAACCATAAATTAAGAAAATAAATATTCAACTATGGTATGATTTAACTTTCAATTTCTCCGTTAATATGTGGACCCTTCAAATTAGTGGATTCTGTTATATCAGCCACACCCGTTGCTAACAGTTTTATAGAATCGAGCACACAGCCATGCAATCTCCACAGACAATAGAATGTACCATACTGAAGTGCTCAGTAACTTTCTGCATAAGTGTTGTGATATATTTTTGAATATTATTAGATACAGGTCATTTGTTTATACTGTGTTTGGAATTTCATAAATGCACTTTCTATAACTGCAATTTATTATTCTGTGAAAAAAAATGGAACTGCTATAACTTTTAGAACCTTTAATAAATCACTGTAACATTTTGTAACACTAGAGAATAAACTGGATGAGCTCCGTTCGAGACTATCCTATCAACGGGACATTCAAAACTGTAATATCCTATGTTTCACAGAGTCGTGACAGAACAAGGACATGGATAATATACAGTTAGCTGGGTTTTCAGGATATCGGCAAGACAGAAAAGCAGCTTACGGTAAGATCGGGGGGGGGTGGTGTGTGTCTCTTTGTGAACAACAGCTGGTGCGCAATCTCTAATATTAAGGAGGTATCTAGGTTTTGCTCGCCTGAGTTAGAGTACCTATTGATTGTAGATCACACTATTTACCAAGAAAGTTTTAATCCATATTCTTCTTAGCTGTCTATTTACCACCACAAACTAAGATCGCACTGAACGAGCTATATGAGGCCCTAAGCAAACTGGAAAATGTTCATCCAGAGGCAGCACCCCGAGTGGCCGGGGACTTTATTTCAGGAAAACTGAAATCCATTTTACCTCATTTCTACCAGCACATGCAACAAGAGAGAACAATCACAAACATGTACCGTACAAAGCTTTCCCTCGCCCTCCATTTGGCAAATCGGACCACAACTCTATACTCCTGATTCCTGCTTAAAAGCAAAAACTCAAACAGGAAGTATCAGTGATGCACTGAAACAGATGCTAAGCCACAGGACTGTTTCGCTAGTACAGACTGGAATATGTTCCCCTTATTCATCCAATGGCAATGAGGAGTATAACACATTAGTCACCAGCTTAATTAATAAATGCATTGACAACGTCGCCCCCACTGTGACCAGTACATATCCCAACCAGAAATTATGGTTTACAGGCAACATCCGCATGGAGCTAAAGGCTGAAGCGTTCAGTAGCTGGACACTTCTAATAAATCCCACTACGACCTCCAACAAACCATCAAACTGTCATGTATTGTCATGTTGTGTGTTTCTGTCCTTTCCCTTCACCCTGTCTCCCTCTGCTGGTCGTTGTTAGGTTACCTTTTCTCCCCCTCTTTCCCCCAGCTGTGCCTTGTCTCCTCCTAACTACCCATTCACCCCGTTTCCCACCTGTTCCCTTTTTCCCTCTGATTAGGTCCCTATATCTCTCTCTGTTTTTGTTCCTGTCCTTGTCGGATTCTTGTTTGTTGTGTTTCATGCCTGAGCCAGACTATCGTCATGTTTGCTGTAACCTTGTCCTGTCCTGTCGGAATCTGCCGGTCTATCTGAGCCTACCTATGTTTGGTTATTAAAGAAGCTCTGTTTAAGTTAGTTCGCTTTTGGGTCCTCATTCACTCACCGTAACACAAACAGGCAAAACGTCAATACAGGACTAAGATCGAATCCTATTACACTGGCTCTGATGCTCGTCAGATGTGGCAGAGCTTGCAAACGATCATGGATTGCAAAGGGAAACCCAGTTGTGAGATGCTCAGTGAAGCAAGCTTACCAGATGAGCTAAATGTCTTCTATGCTCGCTTTGAAGCAAGCAACACTGTAGCCATGAAATGCTTTGAAAGGCTGGTCATGGCACACATCAACACCATCATCCCAGAAACCTTAGACTGACTCTAATTCGCATACCTCCCCAAAATATCCACAGATGACGCAATCTCTATTGCACTTCACACTGCCCTTTCCCACCTGGACAAAAGGAACACACACCTATGTGAGAATGCTGTTCACTGACTACAGCTCAGCGTTCAACACCGTAGTGCCCTCCAAGCTCATCATGAAGCTAATGTCCCTGAGACTGAACACCTCCCTCTAAAACTGGATCCTGGTTATCCTGAAAGAATGCCCCTAGGTGGTGAGCGTAGGCAACAGCATATCTGCCACACTGACCCATAACACAAGGGCCCCTCAAAGGTGCGTGCTTAGTCCCCTCCTGTGCTCCCTGTTCACCCACGATTGCATGGCCATGCACAACGCCAACACCGGCATTAAGTTTGCCGACGACACGATGGTGGTCTTGCTGATCACCGACGATGATGAGAAAGTCTACAGGGAGGAGGTCAGAGATCTGGCAGTGTGGTGCCAGGTCAACAATGTGAGCAAGATAAAGGAGCTGATCGTGGGCTACAGGAAAAGGAGTGCCGTGCACGCCTCTATTCAGATCAACCGAGCTATAGTGGAGCAGGTTGAGAGCTTCAATTTCCTTGGTGTCCACATCACTAAGGGCCTATCATGGTCCAAACACACGAAGACAGTCGTGAAGAGGGCACAACAACACCTATTCACTCTCAGGAGGTTGAAAAGTTTTGGCCCTGATCCTCAAAAAGATCTACAGTTGCACCATTGAGAGCATCCTGATTGGTTTTATTAACACTTGGTATGGCAACTTCTCAGCATCCATCCAGCTCCCTGCCATCAAGAACCTCTATGCCAGGCGGTCAGAAGATGGCCCTAAAAATTGTCAAAGACTCCAGCCACCCAAGTCATAGACTGTTCTCTCCGGTATCGCATGGCAAGCGGTACCGGAGAGTCAAGACTGGGACCAAAAGCTCCTTAGCAGCGTCTACCCCCAAGCTATAAGACTGCTGAACAGTTAATCAAGTGGCTAACCGGACTATTTGCACTGAACCCCTTATTTTATTCTTATTTTTTGCACTAACACTTGCACAAGATCGATGTACACTCACTGGACCCTAACCACACACTCACACATACTAGACTGACACTCCAACACACACACACGCACACACGCACACTCACACAGACACACATGCATATTGACTACACACACACACACACACACACACACACACACACACACACACACACACACACACACACACACACACACACACACACAAACACACTTTTACACTCTTCACATACGCTGCTGCTGCTATTCTCTGTTTAATGTCTATGCCTAGTCACTTTACCCCTACCTACATGTACATACATGTATTTCTTCAATTACCTCGACGAACCCATACCCCTGCACATTGGCTCAGTACCGGTACCCCTTGTTATTGTTATTTTATTGTGTTACAATTTTTCCTTTTTTTTATTTAGCACATTTTTCTTACTTACCTTTTTAAAGCTCTGCATTGTTGGTGAAGATCAGTGTCCCGTCCACGGGACGATTGAGCTAACATAGGCTAATGCGATTAGCATGAGGTTGTAAGAAAGAAGAACATTTCCCAGGACATAGACATATCTGATATTGGTAGAAGTCTTAAATTCTTGTTAATCTAACTGCACTGTACAATTTACGGTAACTATTACAGTGAAAGAATACCATGCTATTGTTTGAGGAGAGTGCACAATTTTGTACATGAAAAGTTATTAATAAACAAAATAGGCACGTTTGGGCAGTCTTGATACAACATTTTGAACAGATATTCAATCAAATCAAATCAAATCAAATGTATTTGTCACATACACATGGTTAGCAGATGTTAATGCGAGTGTAGTGAAATGCTTGTGCTTCTAGTTCCGACAATGCAGTAATAACCAATGAGTAATCTAACCTAACAATTCCAAAACTACTAAATATACACACAAGTGTAAAGGGATAAAGAATATGTACAGAAAGATATATGAATGAGTGATGGTACAGAACGGCATAGGCAAGATGCAGTAGATGGTATCGAGTACAGTATATACATATGAGATGAGTAATGTAGGGTATGTAAACAAAGTGGCATAGTTTAAAGTGGCTAGTGATACATGTATTACATAAAGATGCAGTAGATGATAGAGTACAGTATATACATATACATATGAGATGAATAATGTAGGGTATGTAAACATTATATTAAGTAGCATTGTTTAAAGTGGCTAGTGATATATTTTCCATCAATTTCCATCAATTCCATCAATTCATTGATTCATTGGATCAGTCTAAAACTTTGCACATCTCATATGTATACGTATATACTGTACTCTATATCATCTACTGCATCCTTATGTAATACATGTATCACTAGCCACTTTGTTTACATACTCATCTCATATGTATATACTGTACTCGATACCATCTACTGTATCTTGCCTATGCTGCTCTGTACCATCACTCATTCATATATCTTTATGTACATATTCTTTATCCCCTTACACTGTGTATAAGACAGTAGTTTTGGAATTGTTAGTTAGATTACTTGTTGGTTATTACTGCATTGTCGGAACTAGAAGCACAAGCATTTCGCTACACTCGCATTAACATCTGCTAACCATGTGTATGTGACAAATAAAATTTGATTTGATTTGATTTGATTATATCATCTGTAATGTTTATTTCTCGATCAGAATCAATGCAACAAGGAACTCATGTAATATACTGAAGGATATGTTTAAAAGATCAGAAGGGAAAATCCATCCATGTGAGTAAAACATGCAGCCTACTCAGGCTAAGTGTACATGCCAGTACCTGAATGCGAAATTCTGACATTTTGTGGTCTATTTTGTCCTCAAACCAACATATGTTCTCTTAGTTGACTTTGAAAGAGAGGAAGCCCATCACTTGTTTGTAATTCAAATAATGATTTATTTGTTGACGTCATGAGTAAAGAATGCTTGGAGTCAGTTACATCATGTCATTGTTATAGAAGATGAATGCTGCCTTTGAGAGTCTACGTCTTCAAGCAGAAACTGACTGCCATGAAATGCTGACAGGTATGAATACTTGAAATATGTAATCATCAATGCACTTATATTGTATTGTTGTGAACATAACACTAGGCACTGTACACAGATATATGAAAAGAGATCAATAA
Organism: Oncorhynchus mykiss; assembly: GCF_057628025.1. Lineage (NCBI taxonomy): Eukaryota > Metazoa > Chordata > Actinopteri > Salmoniformes > Salmonidae > Oncorhynchus > Oncorhynchus mykiss. Next base: position 35,162,330 of record NC_143028.1, on the reverse strand, counting down.
CTCATCTGATGTGAACACCTTAAACAGTCAAAGGGGGCTTTCAAGAATTTGAGAAAAGAAAGAAAGAAAGTTTGAGAAAAAAGGAGAAGTTTGAGAAAGAATTCGGCATGGAACAAGAAGAGCTCGTTCAATAGCTGCACTCAATCAACATAAGTAGATTGATGGGAACCCTCTCTATCCCAAAACACACATATTTGGAAACCTCTTGTTGTCACAAACAACATGAACAGTATTTTACTTTGCATATGTTATATGAAAATATATCTTACAGGATGTGATACTTTAGATGAAAATGAAGGGCAAAGAAAAATAACTTCAGGAAATCCTGCTCAAGCTCTATGAAACCAAAGAGGGTTGAAATACGGTTAACATCACAAGAGGCAGCAAGTAAGATTGGCACCTGAAGAAAATTACATTTAATTGATTTTCTTCATTGATTAGACCTAGGTCTTAAGCAGTCATGTCTAAATGGAATGCAGCTTTCTTCAGCTTTCTTCTTCTTCTTGGGGTTTTAGGCTGGGTTTCTGTACAGCACTTTGAGATATCAGCTGATGTACGAAGGGCTATATAAAATAAATTTGATTGAAATTTGATTCAAACTGATGTGAAAAGTTGCATTTTTTGTCATTTTAGCTAATCCTAAACTTTTTCCCCACCTTAACCTAATTCTCCTAACCTACTACGTTAATTATCCTTAACCTTGCGCCAACTTCTTTTTGGGGGAACAAAAGCTGTATCCCTTATAGAAAAAAAAGTCTTACCCCCAGAGGGGGTTCGGTTTACACAGTATACTGTATAATGTATTGTTATAAATAATTTAACTCTAAAGGCAAATAAGGCTGGTGGAACCATTCATAGATTGTTCCAGGAATAACACTTATATGATAAAATGCTTCTTGTTAAATCCCTTCATAGAGGGTTCTAGGTAGAACCATATAAAGGGGGTTCTGTGAGGAACCCTACATAGAGGGTTTTAGGGTTCACCTATGGGGACAAACCAAATAAACCTGTATGGTTCTAAATAGCACCTTTCTTTCTAAGAGTCTACTGTTTGTGGAGGCTTTTATTCCAGTCCCCCTCTAACAAACCACATTTTACAAATGAGCTGCTCAACCAGACCTTGATAAACTGACTCTGATCTGCTTGAGCAGGGCTGGGTCAAAAGCCTACACACCCAGTAGCTCTCCAGACTGAAGGTTTTATGCAGTTTCCTAACAGGTATTCTACTTTGGTGGGGGGGTTGAGTTCCTTGTAAAACGACAGCGATCAGAGACGAGCCTCCCAGTTTCGATACTTTTTTATACGTGCATAGAGACGCCGGCAATTGTTGTTAATGAAAATTTGGGAAAGTAATGTATGAACCCTGTACTAGAGACGTTGGTTATGCAATTATTATCCCAGCATGTGCGTTATTTCAGAGGACAATTTGCACAGGATTAGTTTATTCTACAATTATTATTTTTTCATTCAATTGACGGTTTTTATATGAGGCTTGAAGATATTTCAACGTCATGTATGACAATAATACACAAAAAAATTATGGGCTAAAAACAACCCAATTTGGGTTATTTGGTAACCCAGCGCTGGTTATATAATGGACAAAACACATGAATGATTATTTTGACCCGGCCAGGTGGGTTGCGTGAATAACCCAACAAATTGGGTTGTTGGGATTACCTAAACATGGGATAATTTAACCATCAGTTGTGTATTTTTTACTCTCATGCTGGGTTGACCTAGCACCTGGGTATTTTTAATGTAATCCTTTAGATTAATTTCAGGAGACGTTGCTTATTAGGGGCATGGCGTTCAGCTAGTTCTTATAGAAAGGAATAGTAATGGCGTCTTTTTGGACAAACCATCTGGGAAAAATAATGTTTTTTGGGGATAAACACCGAAAATAAGGTTTGTTCTAAACACATGTTTAGGAGATCTTATATGTTTTGTTCTTTGAGATAATCTTCATCAGCTAATGTCATTTTTCGTGAATTTTGAAGCATTTATGTAATTTTTTAAAAAGTACATTAATCACATAAAGGCTTCATAATTCATAAAAGTAATGTTAACTGACTGGTATTATCTCATAGAACAAAATGTGTAAGATCTACTAAGCCTGTGTTAACCTCATACCTTATTGTTGGTGTTCATCACAAAACCCTCATTTTCCCCATAGGGATGGCTGAACGAACCAGAGGTAACTAATTTCCGGGTTTTTGACTACAAGCTGGTGAGCTATATTGGCCACGTATGAGAGTAAATGTAATTTCTGTTCATACTGCAAACACACATTTGTATATTTTTTTCTCGTTTATTTATTACATATTATAATAGGGTATACCAACTTTTATTTTATTTATTTTTATTTAACCTTTATATAACTAACCTTATTGCATGCCAACAATGGAAATGACATACACTGCCTTCGGAAAGTATTCAGACCCCTTGACTTTTTCCACATTTTGTTAGGTTATAGCCTTATTCTAAAATTGATTTTTTTTAAATGCCCCTCATCAATCTACATATAATACCCCATAACGACAAAGCAAAAACAGGTTTTTACAAAAACTGAAATATCACATTTACATAAGTATTCAGATTAAAGCCTTGATTCTTCTTGGGTACTACAAGATTAGCACATCTGTATTTGGGGAGTTTCTCCCATTCTTCTCTGCAAATCCTCAGAAGCTCTGGAAGGAGAGCATTGCTGCACAGCTATTTTCAGGTTTCTTCAGAGATTTTTGATCGGGTTCAAGTCCGGGCTCTGGCAGGGGCAACTCAAGGACATTCAGAGACTTGTCAAAGCCACTCCTGTGTTGTCTTGGCTGTGTGCTTAGGGTCGTTGTCCTGTTCGAAGGTTGAACATTCACCCTAGTCTGAGGTCCTGAGTGCTCTGGAGCAGGTTTTCATCAAGGATCTCTCTGTACTTTGCTCCGTTCATCTTTGCCTCGATCCTGACTAGTCTCCCAGTCCCTGCTGCTGAAACATTTCCCCACAGTATGAAGCTGCCACAACCATGCTTCACCGTAGGGATGGTGCCATATTTCCTCCAGATGTGATGCTTGGCATTCAGGCCAAAGAGTTCAATCTTGGTTTCATCATACCAGAAAATCTTGTTTCTCATGGTCTCAGAGTCTTAAGGTGCCTTTTGGCAAAACTCCAATCAGGCTGTCATGTTCCTTTTGCTGAGGAGTGGCTTCCGTCTGGCCACTCTACCATAAAGGCCTGATTGGTGGAGTGCTGCAGAGATTGTTATGCTTCTGGAAGGTTCTCCCATCTCAATAGAGGAAGTCTAGAGCTCTGTCAGAGTGACCATCAGGTTCTTGGTCACATCCCTGATCAAGGCCCTTCTCCCCCGATTGCTCAGTTTGGCCAGGCGGCCAGCTCTAGGAAGAGTCTTGGATGTTCCAAACTTCTTCCATTTAAGAATTATGGAGGCCACTGTGTTCTTGGGGACATTCAATGCTGCAGAAATGTTTTGGTACACTTCCCAGATCTGTGCCTCGGCACAATCCTGTCTCAGAGCTCTACGGACAATTCCTTTGACCTCATGGCTTGGTTTTTGCTCTGAAATGCACTTTCAACTGTGGGACCTTTTATAGACAGGTGTGTGCCTTTCCAAATCATGTCCAGTTGAATTACCACAGGTAGACTCCAATCAAGTTGTAGAAGCATCTCAAGAATGATCAATGGAAAAAAGATGCACGTAAACTCAATTTCGAGTCTCATAGCAAAGGGTCTGAATACTAAGGTATTTCTGTTTTGGCTTTGTCATTATGGGGTATTATGTGTTGATTGCGGAGGAATGTTTTTTATTTAATCCATTTAAGAATAAGGCTGTAACGTAACAACATGTGGAAAGGTCAAGGGTTCTGAATACTTTCCGAAGGCACTGTAGGCTTTGACGAACCTTACACACTTCTGTAAATTTCATTAATACTACAACATGTCAATGTTCAACCTTATCATGCGATATCTATGCAACAGAACAGATGAACAGGAATGACATCTACTCTAATGAGTGGCTAAAAAGAACTAGCTGAATGCCACAACCTTACTAAACTACGCCACCAGTCTTCTGATCTGACCCGCTGGATTCATATCTTAATAACCCAACATCAATAACCCAGCAGTTTTTAAAGAAAAGAAAACAACCCAACTAAGTGGGAAAACAACCCAATGCCTGCAACCAAGCAGGAGGATCAAACAGCATTTTTTTAGAGTGTAGGCTACACTGTTAACTTGTGCTTGGTAGCCAAATGTATAGGTGTCCCCTTAATATTTAAATTGAGGAAGTGTGAACATAATAATTTATTTAGCTATCCACCGTTGACGTCCCTTCTAATAAAAATGCCCACATCCCGCTGATTTGAGCTGCTGAACAGCAAGCTTATTTACACTTGAGATGAGTTTGGAAGAGAAAGTGTATTTGCCATTTCCCCAAAAAAATTGCTCAGTGGGGAATCAGGGATGCCCCGATTTGCAATCTAGAAATCTTTTGCCTACTACATCAACAGACAGAGTTTCATTAAATAAGTCTATAGCCACAATACTTTTTTATTGCACATTTGGCGATGTTCAACTTTAATTCACTGGCACAAAACCTATAAACAAAATACTCAATATAAAAGTTGATAAATGCAGGCCATTCATATAAAAGAATGTACAGCACTGTGTTTTAAACATCAATTGATCAAATCAGTTCTATCTTGTCAAACTGTCAAACTCTGTAATGTCATGGAAAACACAGGGATGTCAATTGAGACTAGTAGTGTCAGCGGACCTTGGCGTGTGCAGAGAAACAGTCGGTTATTCTGGCTGGAAGTGTTGCTCTCCTGCCATGTAAACATTATTGCCATGTCAGATTCACACGGGACTAAAATTATGGATGTGGTGTATCGTTCTCATGCACATACTTACATTACCCAGTAAAACTAATCCCATAGGTCTTAGTGCATTTTACTGGAAGTGAAACTTTAAGCATGGAAGCTGCATCATACTGTCACTGCCTCACTCCTGTATAAAATTAGGATTTATGACAACAGAGTCGTATTTATTTTGACAGAGCAACATCAGGAAGCCCTTTGATGTTTCAAACAAGAACAAGAATCCCTGTTAGAACGTCTGCAGAACAGCGCAGAACAGCTCAATCAAGACTGCAAGGTTAGTACGTTGTTTATTACACCAATATGCTGATGAAGAGAATATTCCAAACACAGGTTATGTAATTCATCATGCCTATTCCAATGGGGCATATGTTGGTCATTTTACATTCTATAATGTTATTTAGCTTTATGTGGCTGCGTAATGAGACAATGGAAAACATGCATTGTTACTTTCAATATCTCTTTAGGAAAGCAGAAAAGCTATTGTGATGGCATTGGAGCTCAACAAATAGGAGAATGCAAAGGGCATTGCCAAGAAAGACTCAGTCTTGGAAGAACTGGAACAAAATAAAAGATCAACAAGCAAACAAGCATGTAGAGATTCAGGCCACAGAACAGGAATTTCAAACATTTACAGTTGAGATACATAGGTGGGACATTTAGGAAGTTCCTATTTTCATGTTTGGTGAACCCAAATAGTCAGATTGGTAATACACATTCTTATATTACCTTTCATTTTTACTTGCTTACCATGGCAAAATACATTGAACTGATGCTTACTTCAGTCACAGAGGAGCTTGACAAAAGAAACATTGAATTAGGGAAACTATTGCTCGCCTTCTTCACCTTGTACCTACGACAGCAGCACAGCCGTGAAAAAAAAGAAGGTAACCACGCCCTCTTGTGTACAATTGCTTTATTTTTCAAACATTGACATTTGTTTTTATCTTGTATGCAGCCAGAGATTACATATCAGTTTTGTTTTCTGAGAGAGATCAAAGAACAGAAAGAAAATGAAGACAGCCAGCTACAAATCCTTGAAGATGAACTGGCAAAGATGATATGTAAAGATTATATAAAAAAAAATATTAAAAAATGCTGAATGTGAAAAAGAATCTCACGACAGACATTGCCCAGCATGAGTGAGTCCTTTGATGTTCAAACATCACTTATCCAATAACCCGAGGGTTTTCCTCCATGTCTCCGTTTAAATAATGCTGAATGTGAATTCTTCCCTAGGGTGAGTTATGAGGAGCTATCAGAAAGTTTCAATCAGCTGCAACTGGAGAAGACTATTCTGGAGTAGATGCAGAATGAATCCTCAGAGGCAACTATTCTTGTAGCACAACTTCAGGTCTGTGTGAATTGAACATGCATTGCTGTATGTATAGAATAATTAAGCAATACGGCCCGAGGGGGGTTGCGGTATATGGTAAATGTATGGTGGGTGGAAAAAGTACCCAATTGTCATAATTAAACAAAAGCAAAGAACCCTTAATAGAAAATGACTCAAGTCAAAGTGAAAGTCACCCACTAAAATCCCACTTTTAAAAATAAATCCCACTTTAAAAATATATATATATATTGGGTTTTATATATACTGTACTTAAGAATCAAAAGTAAATGTAATTGCTAAAATATACATAAGTATCAAAAGTAAAAGTATAAATCATTTCAAATTCCTGGGGTGACAGGTAGGCTAGTGGTTAGAGTGTTGGGCCAGTAACTGAAAGGTTGCTAGATCAAATCCCCAAGGTAAAAAATCTGTTGTTCTGCCCATGAACAAGGCAGTATACCACTCTTCCTAGGCCATCATTGTAAATGAGAATTTGTTGTTAACTGACTTGCCTAGTTAAATCAAATAAATTAAGCAAACCAGATGGCAACATTTTGATTTAGCTTTATCTGGATAGCCAGGGGGGACACTCCAACACTCAGACATAATTTACAAACGAAGCATGTGTTTAGTGAGTTCACCAGATCAGAGGCAGTAGGGATGACCAGGGATGTTCTCTTGATAAGTGTGTGATTTAGACCCTTTTCATGTCCTGCTAAGCATTCCAAATGTACTTTTGGGTGTCAGGGAAAATGTATAAAGTAAAAAGTACATACTTTTTTTAGTAATGTAATGAAGTAAAAGTAGTCAAAAATATGAATAGTAAAGTACAGATACCCCCCAAAAACGACTTAAGTAGAACTTTGAAGTATCTTTACTTTACACCACTGTCAATATACCAAGGCTAAGGGCTGTTCTTATGCACGACACAATGAGGTGTGCCTGGATACAGCCCATTGCCATATACCACAAACCCCTGAGGTGCCAATTTATTTAAAAAATGTAGGCGGTAGATCAACTTTAATATTGCAGATAGATTGTGGCTTCCATCAATGTAATTGTCTACATCATTTCCAATCCCCCACATATATTTTTTGTTATTATACACTCTACCAGTCAAAAGTTTGGACATACCTACTCATTCAAGTGTTTTTCTTAATTTGTACTATTTTCTAAGTTGTAGAATAACATTGAAGACATCAACACTGAAATAACACATATGGAATCATGTAGTAACCAAAAAAGTGTTAAACAAATCAAAATATATTTTATATTTGAGATTGTTCGAAGTAGCCACCCTTTGCCTTGATGACAGCTTTGCGCATTTTTGGCATTCTCTCAACCAGCTTCTTGAGGAATGCTTTTCCAACAGTCTTGAAGGAGTTACCACATATGCTGAGCACTTGTTTTCTGCTTTTCTTTCATTCTGTGGTCCAACTCATCCCAAACCATCTCAATTGGGTTGAGGTCGGGTGATTGTGGAGGCCATCATTCGTTTGTTCATCTTTCCATCGAACCTGACTAGTCTCCATGCAGCTCAAAAATATCCCCACAGCATGATGCTGCCACCACCATGCTTCACCGTAGGGATAGTATTGGCCAGGTGATGAGCGGTGCCTAGTTTCTTCCAGACATGACGCTTGCATTCAGGCCTAAGAGTTCAATCTTGGTTTCATCTGACCAGATAATCTTGTTTCTCATGGTCTGAGAGTCCTTTAGGTGCCTTTTGGCAAACTCAAAGCATGCTGTCATGTGCCTTTTAGTGAGGACTAGCTTCCGTCTGGCCAATGATTGACCTGATTGGTGAAGTGCTGCATAGATGGTTGTCCTTCTAGGCCCTTCTCCCCCGATTTCTCAGTTTGGCCAGGCGGCCAGCTCTAGGAAGAGCCTTGGTGGTTCCAAACGTCTTCCATTTAAAAATGATGGAGGCCACTGTGTTCTTGGGCACCTTCAATGCTGCAGATCTGTGCCTGGACACGATCCTGTCTCGGAGCTCGACGGACAATTCCTTTCGACATCATGGCTTGGTTTTTGGTCTGGCATGCACTGTCAACTGTGGGACCTAAAATAGACAGGTTTGTGCCTTTCCAAATCAATCAATTTAACATACCACAGGTGGACGCACCTGAGCGCAATTGAGTCTCATAGCAAAGAGGCTGAATACTTATGTAAATAAGGTATTTCTGTTTTTTATTTTGAATACATTTACAAACATTTCTAAAAACCTTTTTTCACTTTGTCATTATGGGGTATGGTGTATAGATTGATGAGGAAAAAAACATATTTAATCAAATGTAGTATACGGCTGTAACGTAACAAAATGTGTAAAAAGTGAAGGGGTCTGAATACTTTCCGAATGCACTGTATATACACTGAGTGTAGAAAACATAAGGAACACCTTCATAATATCGAGTTTCAACCCCTTTTGTCCTAAGAACAGTCTCAATTCGTCGGGCATGGACTCTACAAGTAGGTCGAAAGCATTCCATAGGGATGCTGGCCCATGTTTACTCAATGCTTCCAACAGTTGTGTCAACTTGGATAGATGTCCTTTGGGTTGTGGACCATTCTTGTTACACACGGGAAACTGTGGAACATGAAAAACCCAGCAGCGTTGCAGTTCTTGACACACTCAAACTAGTTTGCCTGGCACCTACTACCATAACCCGTTCAAAGGAATTTAAATATTTTGTCTTGCCCATTCACCCTCTAAATGTCACACATACACAATCCATGTCTCAAGTCTTAACAATCCTTCTTTAACCTGTGCCCTCCCGTTTATCTACACTGATTGAAGTGGATTTAACAGGTGACATTAATAAGGGATCATAACTTTAACCTGGATTCACCTGGTCAGACTGTCAAGGAGAAAGCAAATGTTCCTCATGTTTTGTACACTTAGTGTAAAATCTGTTTCAAGTATCCTCCTTTTTACAGAGTTGGCTACGATTTCAATTCCATCCTCCAGAAAAGGAAGATCTAATTTACAGGAAATAATAGAATAATAATAGAATAATATTAACTCCAATTTACTGATACAGAAAAATCATGAACAAAAATTGTAAACTTATGTCACACAGGCATACTAACAACAGTGTATGGAGGTATATGCTCAATCCAAAATTATAACCAACTCATTGCAGCACTGCCACAAAATGGGAAGAGACCATTACTTTTTGAAGAAATTAAAGAATGAATCTGTCTGCCACCCATTCAAAATCATAAATGGTTTAAAATGAGTAGTGTAAATCGAAAAATGTATCAGTCAAAGTGTTTGACAGCAATACCGTATAAAATTCAAGTCATATGAGAACAGGCTTTTGATGGCTCAATACCTTGGCATCGGGTCTATGAATTGATATATAAAACAACAATTGACACATCAATCAATTCTTTTAAATTTAAGCTATAGTATAAAATACTTGCTACAAAATGAATGCTCAATATATTGCCTTGTGCAGACTGTCATGAGGACACAGAATCTATAGAACATATTTTATGGTACAGTCTATTGGTGGCTCGAATTTGGAGTCAGGCCCAGGAATGGTTGTTCAGTCTTAATGTCTGTGTTCAGCAGGACCTGCAACCTGCATTGTTAAGGGATCTGAAAAACCACAATCAGTCAATGCAAAATATCATTATGCTCCTAGGTAAAGTATACATTTTTAGGGCAATATCGGTAGAAATCTTAAATTAGGGAAGTTCAGGACCCTCGTAAGACATCATAGTAAAATGAAGGGATGTATTGTAAAAGAAAATAGAAAAAATGGCATTATACTGGGAAAAATGGGTTAATATGTGGACATCGGAGGGTTGGAGTTAAGATCAGAATGAATAATGGATTGGCCGCTGTGGGTGAAAATCCAACACTTGAAGAAAGAGGAAGTTAGGAATATATACAGTGCCTTGCGAAAGTATTCGGCCACCTTGAACTTTGCGACCTTTTGCCACATTTCAGGCTTCAAACATAAAGATATAAAACTGTATTTTTTTGTGAAGAATCAACAACAAGTGGGACACAATCATGAAGTGGAACGACATTTATTGGATATTTCAAACTTTTTTAACAAATCAAAAACTGAAAAATTATTCAGCCCCCTTAAGTTAATACTTTGTAGCGCCACCTTTTGCTGCGATTACAGCTGTAAGTCGCTTGGGGTATGTCTCTATCAGTTTTGCACATCAAAGAGACTGAAATTTTTTCCCATTCCTCCTTGCAAAACAGCTCGAGCTCAGTGAGGTTGGATGGAGAGCATTTGTGAACAGCAGTTTTCAGTTCTTTCCACAGATTCTCGATTGGATTCAGGTCTGGACTTTGACTTGGCCATTATAACACCTGGATATGTTTATTTTTGAACCATTCCATTGTAGATTTTGCTTTATGTTTTGGATCATTGTCTTGTTGGAAGACAAATCTCCGTCCCAGTCTCAGGTCTTTTGCAGACTCCATCAGGTTCTTCCAGAATGGTCCTGTATTTGGCTCCATCCATCTTCCCATCAATTTTAACCATCTTCCCTGTCCCTGCTGAAGAAAAGTAGGCCCAAACCATGATGCTGCCACCACCATGTTTGACAGTGGGGATGGTGTGTTCAGCTGTGTTGCTTTTACACCAAACATAACATTTTGCATTGTTGCCAAAAAGTTCAATTTTGGTTTCATCTGACCAGAGCACCCTCTTCCACATGTTTGGTGTGTCTCCCAGGTGGCTTCTGGCAAACTTTAAACAACACTTTTTATGGATATCTTTAAGAAATGGCTTTCTTCTTGCCACTCTTCCATAAAGGCCAGATTTGTGCAATATACGACTGATTGTTGTCCTATGGACAGAGTCTCCCACCTCAGCTGTAGATCTCTGCAGTTCATCCAGAGTGATCATGGGCCTCTTGGCTGCATCTCTGATCAGTCTTCTCCTTGTATGAGCTGAAAGTTTAGCGGGACGGCCAGGTCTTGGTAGATTTGCAGTGGTCTGATACTCCTTCCATTTCAATATTATCGCTTGCACAGTGCTCCTTGGGATGTTTAAAGCTTGGGAAATCTTTTTGTATCCAAATCCGGATTTAAACTTCTTCACAACAGTATCTCGGACCTTCCTGGTGTGTTCATTGTTCTTCATGATGCTCTCTGCGCTTTTAACGGACCTCTGAGACTATCACAATGCAGGTGCATTTATACGGAGACTTGATTACACACAGGTGGATTGTATTTATCATCATTAGTCATTTAGGTCAACATTGGATCATTCAGAGAACCTCACTGAACTTCTGGAGAGAGTTTGCTGCACTGAAAGTAAAGGGGCTGAATAATTTTGCACGCCCAATTTTTCAGTTTTTGATTTGTTAAAAAAGTTTGAAATATCCAATAAATGTCGTTCCACTTCATGATTGTGTCCCACTTGTTGTTGATTCTTCACAAAAAAATACAGTTTCATATCTTTATGTTTGAAGCCTGAAATGTGGCAAAAGGTCGCAAAGTTCAAGGGGGCCGAATACTTTTGCAAGGCACTGTATATATCATTATTTAACTACAGGTATCATAGAGCGAAATAACTGCAAGTAGCGGTATAAGTATTGTTGTCCATTAGCTGAATCCAATTAGGCTAGGGATGGAATGGTAGAGTGAAAAAAGTACTAAGAAGAAAAAATACAAATAATATACATACAAAAAATGTATACAGTTGAAGTATGAAGTTTACATGCACAAATACATTTAACCTCAGTTTTTCACAATTCCTGACATTTAATCCTATTAAATATTTCCTGTTTTAGGTCACTTAGGACCACCACTTTATTTTAATAATGCGAAATGTCAGAATAATAGTAGAGAGAACATTTTTCAGATTGTATTTCTTTCATCACATTCCCAGTGGGTCAGAAGTTTACATACACTCAATTAGTATTTGGTAGCATTGCCTTTAAATGGTTTAGCTTGGCTCAAACGTTTTGGGTAGCCTTCCACAAGCTTCCCACAATAAGTTGGGTGAATGTTGGCCCATTTCTCCTGATAGAGCTAGTGTAACCGAGTCAGGTTTGTAGGCCTCCTTGCTCGCACACACTTTTCCAGTTCTGCCCACAGATTTTATATATAATTGAGGTCAGGGCTTTGTGATAGCCACTCCAATACCTTGACTTTGTTGTCCTTAAGCCATTTTGCCACAACTTTGGAAGTATGCTTGGGGTCATTGTCCATTTGGAAGACCCATTTGTGACCAAGCTTTAACTTCCTGACTGATGTCTTGAGATGTTGCTTCAATATATCCACGTAAATGTCCTCCCTCATGATGCCATATCTTTTGTGAAGTGCACCTGTCCCTCCTGCAGCAAAGCACCCCCACAACATGTGCTTATTGGTTGGGATGGTGTTCTTCAGCTTGCAAGCCTCCCCCTTTTTCCACCAAACATAATGATGGTCATTATGGCCAAACAGTTCAATTTTTGTTTCATCAGACAAGAGGACATTTCTCCAAAAAGTACGATCTTTGTCCCCATGTGCAGTTGCAAACCATAGTCTGGCTTTTTATTGCGGTTTCGGGGGAGTGGCTTCTTCCTTGCTGAGCGGCCTTTCAGGTTATGTTTTACTCGTTTTACTGTGGCTATAGATACTTTTGTGTCTGTTTCCTCCAGCATCTTCACAAGGTCCTGGCTGATTTCTTCATGATGTTAAGCAAAGAGGCACTGAGTTTGAAGGTAGGCCTTGAAATACCTCTGCAGGTACACCTCCAATTGACTCAAATGATGTCAATTAGCCTATCAGAAGCTTCTAAAGCCATGACATAATTTTCTGGAATTTTCCAAGCTGTTTAAAGGCACAGTCAAATTAGTGTATGTAAACTTCTGACGCACTGGAATTGTGATACAGTGAATTATAAGTGAAATAATCTGTCTGTAAACAATTGTTGGAAAAATGACTCGTGTCATGCACAAAGTACATGTTCTAACCAACTTGTTAAGTTCGTTAACAAGAAATTTGTGGAGTGGTTGAAAAGGTTTTAATGACTCCAACCTAAGTGTATGTAAACTTCCGACTTCAACAGTATAAACAATGCAATTGTTAAAGTGATGTTAAAAAAAAGCCTATTGGCTAGTTTGGACATCATTTACAAACTGGAGTTAAAAAAAACAAAAATAAGCTAGATTTGACATTAAAAATCATCATCAATTGGCTGAAAAGTATGAAAGGTAGAGGCCTCATAGCCTGGGGAGTTCTCTCGTTCTTCAGTTAAGAACTCCAGGCGGAACTGTGATCGCTGGGACACATGTAGACGGTTATCAAAATTGAACTCATCCTCCGTCATATCAGTAGTTGTCATAGTAGGATTATAGATTTGTGAACCATCGTAGAGTCCTCCTGAAATTACAAGTGTGTCGTCTGCTGCTAGGGATCCACCCACTGAAAATGAATTGAGTAGAGCTGTAAGAACCAATGTAACATTCACTACAGTAGCACAAATGTGTCAGCTGTAATAAAACATATATTAATGTACTACACAAGAATGAAACTCATGTATTATTCAATTGGAGCCTGCATGCACTGTCAATGTGTCTACATCTTAGTGAGAATGACAAAATGCATTTGAGGTATGGGAGAAAGATCTAATGAGAACATGATGTATGAATTCTCTTACCTTCGGCCTCAGAGTTGTTATAGAGAGGTCGGTGTGAGTATTGCCTCATCTGGTTCCATCTATTCAACATGTACATAAATATTCCCAAAACAAACACCCCAAGCACAACACTGAAGAAAACCGTCATGCCTTTTTCTGAATTGTCTAGTCCAAAACCTGTTGAATAAACCAGGAAAGATGTGAATAATTGAAATTCACTTACATTTGTGTTGCATAATAACTAATCATCTTTAAAAGACAGACATATCAACCAGCAGCAGTTACCTTGTGTCACATTATGTGTTGCGGTTGTCATCGAAATGGCAGCATTTGTGGTTTGAGGAAGATTCTTAGTGGATTGTTGTGGTGGGATATTTGATGTACTGTTTTGGTTTTCAGTGGTCTTGGCTGCTTGGGTGGTTGGTGCAGTGGAGGGGACAATACCTGGGACTGTAATGGCTGCAGATGTAGCATTAGCTGTAGGGGCCAAAGCTGATGGTGTTGACTCAGTGGTTGTGTTTGAGCTCTCAGCCAGTGCTGTTGTGGTTGTTGAGTTGTCCTGCACAGCATTGTGAGTTGTTGCTCCAGTGCTGTTCTGACTTGAGTTATGGTAACTTGTAGTAGAGAGAGCACCGTCAACAGTGACATTTGAAGGAGTTGACATGGCTGTGGTGTAGGTCTGGTTTGGCGCCATTGTCTCTGTGATTGCAGTAACCAAACGGATATTTGCGACAGTGGCATTATTTCCTCTCTCAGAAGAGCTTGTCAGGGTTGTAGTTGTAGTCAAGGAAATGGCCATAATAAAACTTGCCAGGGGTAGAGAAAGTCTGTGATCAATGGCCCTCATGTTCTCTTTGGTCCTATAGTGAACAACATAATAAAGTATTATAAGGATCCAAAAAAACACAAAAAAAACAGCTGTGTATAGTGTTGACCAACCATATCTTAAAGTCCCTCAGGCTGTGTGTTCTAATATAGAAACAACACAAGCCTGTACTTGTTCTATTTTTCACAGTCCCAAAGGACACCATACATATGAGTCACAACCAATGTTCTCTTAAAATGTTTTAGGCAATGAGTACATTTCTGGTCTGCTGAGCTCGAACGTTGTGAAAATTCTGTGCAACTTCCAGCGCGCGTTTACTGTGACCACTGAGGCTGTACCCGCTTTAAGTTACAGTATTAACAGTGGCCAAGTAGGCTACTGTGGCTATTTGATCATAATGTAGGCCTACCAGAGTGGCCTACCATCAAAAACAATGGACAAAATGCATCCCATAACATTTTAACATGTAAACAGCTGTTCTATCATTCAGCCCACAGTAGCAGCCAATGTGTGGTTTTCAATGTAGGCCTACATGAGACTTTTGAAGAAAAAAATTAGGCAGGGCTCGACATTAACCTGTTTATCCACTTGTCCTTCAGACAAGGAGGTGACTGAAAATTACGTTGTTTGATGCAAGAAACCACTTTACAAAATAAAATGTGTTACTATTCCCATACCATTATTACAGAGAATCAGACAAATTATGCTAACCTCTGCCTACTGGCTACTTAGCTTATTCAAGCCTGTCTCAAAATACAACACTGCCCCTTTAACACATAAAAAAAGCTCTTTACCTGACTCACTTTTCAAAAATGTCTAGAAAAGGTACACATGTTGGGCTCTTGTAGGAAAAAAATCACTCCCCTGCTGCTGACTACACATTATCTATAACTGGGCTAATAACAAACTAGCAAAGGATATGAACAAAAATGTGCACAGGTGGCCACATGCAGCTCTTGCTTTAATCGCAAAATTAGCACATCTACTCACGACCCCAGCTGTAAAGTCCAGATCAAAGCAAATGGCATGGATCCATATATGGCAATGGTCTATTTGCATATAGGCTTACTGCAGCTCTGATTGGTTATGCCGCACCGGTCTGCGTACTTTACGGGATGAGACCATGCCTGTCAATGCAATAGAAACCTACTCTGTTGCGTTCTGCCTACAATGCAATATCTTGCATTGTTCGTTTTGTTTCGGTATGTTGCATTGAAAGTGGCTAATATTGCGTTGATTCGACCACAATTTCCACAGTAACGCAAACGCGGATAGTGTTAACTAACATGGAAAACTCTAGAAAGTTGAGCGAAATTCAATCTCGTTCTTCTCTCAGTGGATTTATAGGAGTATTTATTCTGCGCAGTAGTCCCAGGGGAGCTGCGCAGCAGTCACGGGTTACTGTACGCGGGTAGTTTGGAGGAAACGTTGGTCACGACCCATGTTTTGTCATTGTGTTCAGGTAGTCCTGCTGTGTATGGTAGCCTTTGTATTAGCAAAATGTTACAGCACATGTGTATTTGACCGAGGTAGGCAGAATCGCACCTCGTTCAGCCCACTAAAGAATTAGCATCATAATAACTAAACGAGAGCCTACAGTATAAAAAAAAAACTACCATCTAGAAGACGGAGCCAGTACAGGTGCATCAAAGCTGGGACATAAAGACTAAAAGAACAGCTTCTATCACCACTAGCTGGTCTCCGCGCAGTACCCAGCCCTGAACTTAGTCACTTACTAGCCGGCTACCACCAACCCTTCACCTTAGAGACTGTTGCCCTACGTACATAGTCATTGAACACTGGGTACTTTAATAATGTCTATATACCGTTTTACCTACTTCATATGTATATACTGTATTCCAGTCAAGGCTCATCCTATATACTTACTGATGCACACACCTTTCCTATTCATGTACTGCCCATACACACCATTATATACATACGGTATCTCTGGGATGCTGGCCTTCTAGGCAGAGATGCAAAGAAAAATACATATCTCAGATAAGACAATTAAAAAAAAGATTAAAATGGGCAAAATAACACAGACACTGGACAGAGATATGGCTTTTTCTTTGCAACTCTGCCTAGAAGGCCAGCATCCTGGAATTGTCTCTTCACTGTTGACATTGAGACTGGTGTTTTGCGGGAACTATTTAATGAAGCTGCCAGTTGAGGTCTGTCATTGGAACACAGGAGTGATGGTTGCTGATAATGGGCCTCTGTGCCTATGTAGATATTTATACATTTTATGTTATTTTAATGGACAAAAAAAATAGCTTTTTAAAGAAAAAAAAGGACATTTTAAGTCACTTAGAAATGTCCTTGTTTTTTAAAGAAAAGCAAAAAAAATTGGCCATTAAAATGACATAAAATTGATCAGAAATACAGTATAGACATTGTTAATGTTGTAAATGACTATTGTAGCTGGAAACTACAGATTTTTTTTATGGAATATCTACGTAGGCGTACAGAGGCCCATTATCAGCAACCATCACTCCTCCATCACCCTACCATTTTTTACTACTGTTTATAATATATATACCCTACTGTTCAAAAGTTATATATATATTCCGGTCTCTGACATTGCTCGTTCTGATATTTCTTCATTTAAATTAGTGTTATGTATACTGCACTGACGAAGCTAGAAACATAAGCATTTCACTGCACCTGCGACAACATCTGCAAAATGCAGTATGCGTGCACGACAATAAAGTGTGGTCGGAACCGGAACAATACCAATGCACCTGCCTTCTGAAACTAAGTAGAGGGCAACTGAAATATTAAGCACATATGGTGTTTCATTAATACGCTATCTTTCGACTGTGTTTTTGACCTTCCCTATACCCTACCATTTTATTTTCACAGTT
The DNA here is from genome assembly GCF_057628025.1 of Oncorhynchus mykiss. Taxonomy (NCBI): domain Eukaryota; kingdom Metazoa; phylum Chordata; class Actinopteri; order Salmoniformes; family Salmonidae; genus Oncorhynchus; species Oncorhynchus mykiss. The sequence continues at coordinate 35,144,817 of NC_143028.1, read as the reverse complement.
AACATTTAGAAAATAGTTTTAGCTCACCTTACACAGCCAGCACCCGTGAGAGTGAAACCAGGAACTTGGTTTATTGCTTTGTTCTCCACTCCCTACAGACCACAGACAGCAGAAGGCTTGCTTTCATGGCCCAGTGAAATGTGAAGTGGGCGGTCCCCTTCTGTGTTCACTTCCTCTATTGTCTGCTGGTTGGCAAGGAGACCTGGTCATTAGTCAGAAGAACTCTTTACATGTAGGCTTACAGTCAACAAATCAGAACTTTTTGCAGATACGTTATCTTTTAACTTCTTATTAAAAACAGTGTTCCCGGAGAGGTAAGAAAGGAAGAAAATGTTTTCTCTACCTTTTTTGGGATGTTTGTGTATGGTAGGCTGCACAAATCGCTTTGTCTACTGCATGTTAACTGTATGTGACCCTGGGTATTTGCCCCAGGAAAACAAATTGAGTATTATGTAGTATGTTAGTAGCGTACAGTTGTTTGTGGTTAATGAATATGGTCACCTTGGTAAAGATGCATGTGATGTATACAAGATACAGTATAACTGTTGCACTCCAAACCTGTTTAGAAATAAGCATGCATTTGTGTCTAGCTCATTGCCCTTTACCAAGCATGTTTATGAAAACAACTTGACAATGAAAGAAATCCCAAAAAGAACAATCACAGCAAGCTAACTCAGTATACATTTCAGCACAATCTTTATAGCCACAAAATGAATATACAGTCAAATGTATTGTATCAGCCTAAAGGGCTGTAAAATACAAAATAAACATGATCACATATCAACTGCATATGCTCATATTAGTCCATTATTTGTAGTGACAAGTAGGTTAGATGTACATTTTAATTTATGTATTTTTAATTAAACCTATTTTATCTATAATCTTAACACAATGTTGAAAAGTCATAAACCACCACCTCACAACCCATCGACCCCAAACTGTTCACACCCCTCTTGTAGGCAATTTTTTTTGTTGTTGTTGTTGTTACAGTTTTAAAGCTAATTTCCTTCAATTATAGACATTTTGCCATGTCATATGTGTGTTCACATGATACTTTAGTTACTCAACAAAAACAAAGGAGGCCGCTTTGGGGTTGAGGTCCCTGATCAATTAATCTGGCCATGATAACTACAACTATAAGATAGCTGGTTAGCCTAACATACCTACCTAGCTACCATAGGCTACCTAGTTGATCAACTGGACATTTTGAACAGGTTATAAATAGCTCTTTAAAGTCTGTCAGTGAGTGACATAGCAAGAGGAAAACTGCCCATACACAAACACATTTTGAATTGGTGCCTTGTGCATTCTTTACTATTACAACTCTCGACAGCAAGAAATTGAAAGCCCAGCTGAGTTAAAATAAATACATAAAAATAACATGACTGTTTTGTCAAACCCACGGTTCATATTGACCCTGATGAATATGGGGTTAGTAATGCTAGTCCTTTGTTCTTGTTCTTCACACACATTTGCTGATTAGGGACTTCATCTGCGTAATTACACACATGGGCTTCCTTTCTTAGCAACGAATTTCATTACAATAAAACTAGAATGGAAATGTGAGAGGACAAATCGTTCTCTTGGAGCACTCCAGTTGACAGAGTGTATTTAGCTTGGTGGCAGCATCACATTTTAGTGACCTTTTCCACATCCTTATCCACAATGTTAAACTGAGAGTCTTTGAATCCAGCGTTGTTTGATCCATTCTTCAGCTCCGATCCAGCCTTTTCATTTATCTCAGAGTCTAATGCCTGTGGAAGACACACAAAGACCACACCAGGAGACAGTTAACACAGAGACAGATAGACACAGCCACAGAACATTCAATACAGATGTAGGCCTACAGTATGAGAGAGAGAGAGAGAGAGAGAGAGAGAGAGAGAGAGAGAGATGGGGGAAGAGAGAGAGAGAGAGAGATGGGGAGAGAGGGGGAAGAGAGAGAGAGAGAGATGGAGGAAGAGAGAGAGAGAGGGTTGGAGGAAGAGGCTTTACCTCTGAGTCCTTGCCACAGCCAGCGCAGAATAGATCACGTCTCCTTACAAAGAGATCCAAGCGTAGATTCTCCTGCTTGCAACCACCTGGAAAGACACGACACAAGGAGATGTCTGGCTTAAATAAATGCATCCAGTATCAATTTTAATGAGCCTAAGTCATTATACTTAGGGCTAGGAGTTTTTCCGAAACCAAACTCCTCGTCGGGTCATGATGTCAAAACATAACTCATAACATGCACTATGCTGTTAGGGTTAGCGCTAAAGGAGGTGTCCTCACCTGTGATAGCGCTTACCACCAGGCCCACAATCACAGTCACCAGACTGCCCAGGAGACAGAAGTACAAGTAGGACAGGGAGTACCATGAGTCTGCCAGAGCTGGCCGGTCACTGTAACAACAAAAGAGAGAGAGAGAGTCATACCTGAGCAACTTTATCTCAGCCCCCCTAACACATTAGCCTCGTGAAATCAGATTCCTTTCGGTGACACAGGATGTAAACTAGCAAGATCAGGCTGGTTTAACAAGGCTGCTAACCCATAGCTATAAGCACCATCGGACTGGTCAAAGGTAGTGCACTATATGGGGAATAGGGGACTTTGGAGACAGTGGTTATAAAGTGACTGTGAGTAACTCACTCAGGCAGAGGGGTCGGTGTTACTGCCCCGGTCCATGGGGCCAGGGTGGTGTAGTTCAGGTCCTGTGTGCGGTTACAGCCTGCCACACTGATTGGCAGGGGGTTGGTCTTATCAGCTAGGGGTGGGTATATCTGCGCTCCAATCCCTACCCACAGGGTAATAACAAGGCCCACAATCAGTCCTGTGAGTCCCCCCTGCAAGGCATAAGGAAGCAGTCTCAGTACTGTCTTACCTAGAGATACCGCACATACATTTTTATATTGCCTAACCTTTGACGTTGTTGTATTTAACAACACAACATTGATTTTTATGTCAGGACTTTTATAGTGTTTACAGATGTTCATTTCTCTTTGAGTAATGAGTTAATCAGTCTTTGAGTATGAATGATGATTGATATGAAAGAAATCGGGGGATGCCTACTGTTGAGTTTGCTGTGCGCCAGAACATGCCTAGTACGTAAAGTCCAAGAAGAGGTCCACTTATCATTCCAAATATGGACAGTGCTGCCTGAAAAGAGACAACTGTTAGACATAAAGTGGAGGGGATGACTACCAGACAGCAGGTGGTGCTACAGAGCCACATCTGATTGTTTTTCCTACCTGCAAAATGCTTCCCATCAGTGAAGCTATTGCAGCCATCCCAATGCACAAAAACCCGAAGAAAATACCTGGAATATGTCCAAAGATAATTAAATATCCCATAAACGTATGATGAACATATGATGATTAAGACTATATTTACATGTAAAGTAACAACATATAATGAAATATAATGTACATACTAAAGAAAAATTCTAACTGACCTTCTATATTTGTATCACAGTATTATTTGAATGAACCCACATGTCATTTTGTTACTCTTACATAGGGCTGTGGCGGTCATGACATTTTTTCAGATTGTTATTGTTTTGTGTGAAACTCACTGAGGCCCATGTTGATCCAGGACACCTGTTTCTCTGTCAGGTTTTTCCACACTGGCCTGACAAAGTCCTCCACAGTGACAGCCACCAGCGCATTGATGCTGGAGGACACAGTACTGAAACAGACACAATGGCAATAGATGAGGGGAAGAGAAAGAATGTCCTTTGTCTGCAGGGTATTCATAATTAAACACATTCACTGATAGGTTAGTAGTGGAATACCGCTTGTGTTTGGACCCAGGACGGGGTAGAGGGGCGTGAGATTGGGTTTTCTTACTATGCCAATCAATTTAAATATCCATCTAGACCTTTTCCACCTAGAACATTTGTGTGACCAAACCTTCTCTATTTGGGTTCCCCTTGGGAGTATTCTCACCTTAGGGTGCCACTGTATGCTGCAGACACAAACAATCCAGGGACTCCAGGATAGGCTGCCAGAATGTCCATCACCAGGTAAGGAAGCAGCTTGTTTACACAAACACACACACACGCACGCACGCACGCACGCACGCGCACACACACACACACACACACACACACACACACACACACACACACACACACACACACACACACACACACACACACACATGCACACACTGGTCAGTTTCAACATTTGATAACACTGCCATAGACAAATCAAATTCAAATCTAATCACATTTTATTTGTCACATGCTTTGTAGACAGCAGGTGTAGACTAACAATGAAATGTTTACTTATTGGTCCTTTTTCAACAATGCAGAGTTAAAGAGAAGAAGAAAAAAATAGTGACACAGTGAATAACATGGCTATATATAGGGAGTAGAAAATAACATGGCTATATATAGGGAGTAGAAAATAACATGGCTATATATAGGGAGTAGAAAATAACATGGCTATATATAGAGAGTAGAAAATAACATGGCATTATATGGGAAGTAGAAAATAACATGGCTATATATAGGGAGTAGAAAATAATGTACCCGCCTGCCTGACCATTCTGCCTGCCTTGACAACAAGCCTGTCTGCCACTCTGTACCTCCTGGACCCTGATCTGGTCTTGACCTTTTTGCCTGTCCACGACTATTCTCTTGCCTACCCCTTTGGATCATTAAACATTGTAAGACTCCAACCATTTGCCTTCTGTGTCTGCATTATGGTCTCGCCTTGTGTCTTGATAGTACGAACTGTCCATGACAGACCCAGCAGGGAGCCACCATTAGGAGACATGAGGAGTTGGTACAGGGCCTTTTGGAAGGGCTGCCTCCTGTGTCTGCATCTGGGTCTCACCTTGTGCCTTGATAAATGCAGCCAGTCAAGATGCTCTCGATGGTGCAGCCATTTAACTTTTTGAGGATCTGAGGGCCCATGCCAAATCTTTTCAGCCTCCCGACGCGGGAAGAGGCATTGCCATGCCCTCTTCAAGATTGCGTTGGTGTGCTTGGACCATGATAGATCCTTAGTGATGTGGAGACTGAGGAACTTGAAGCTCTGACATGCTCCACAACAGGCCCGTAGATGTGAATGGGGGCGTGCTCGGGCCCTCCTTTCCCTGTATCTTTTTTGTCTCGCTGACAGCTTTTTTGTCTTGCTGACGTTGAGGGAGAGGTTGTTGTCCTAGCACCACACTGCCACGTCTCTAACATCATCCCTATAGGCTGTCTCCTCATCATTGGCTATCAGGCCCACCACTGTTGTGTCGTCGGCAAACTTAATGTTGGTGTTACAGTCATGCAAAGCCACGCAGTCGTGGGTGAACAGGGAGTACAGAAGGGGACTAAGCACACACTCCTGAGGGGCCCCCGTGTTGAAGGTCAGCGTGGTAGATATGTCTGGAAACATGTAGGTACTACAAACTGGGTCAGGGAGAGGTTGAAAATGTCAGTGAAGACACTTCACAACTGGTCAGTGCATGCTCTGAGTACATGTCCTGGTAATCCGTCTGGCCCTGCCATATTTTGAATGTTAATCTGTTAAAGGTTTTATTCACATCGGCTTCGGAGAGAGTGATCTCACAGTCTTCCGAAACAACAGGTGCTCTCACACATTGTTCAGTGTTGTTTGCCTCGAAGCGAGCATAGAAGGCATTTCCCTCATTTGGTAGGCCCATGTCACTTTGCAGCTCGTGGCTATGTTTCCCTTTATAATCCATGATAATTTGCAAGCCCTGCCACATCCGACGAGCATCAGAGCCGGTGTAGTAGGATTTGGTCTTAGTCCTGTATTGACGCTTTGCCTGTTGGATGGTTCCTTGGAGGGCGTAGCAGGATTTCTTATAAGCGTCCGAGTTAGTGTCCCGCTCCTTTCAAGCGGCAGCTCTAGCCTTTATGTCAGTGCGGATATTGCCTTTAGTCCATGGCTTCTGGTTGGGATATGTATGTACGGTCACTGTGGGGAAGACGTTGTCGATGCACTTAGTAATGAAGCCAGTGACTAATGTGGTAAACTCCTCAATGCCATCGGATGAATCCCGGAACATATTCCAGTCTGTGCTAGCAAAGCAGTCCTGTAATTTAACATCTGCTTAATCTGACCACTTCTGAATTAAGCATGTCACTGGTACTTCCTGTTTGAGTCTTTGCATGTAAGCAAGAATCTGGAGGACAGAGTCATCGTCAGATTTGCCAAATGGGGGGCGAAGGAGAGCTTTGTATGCATGTCTGTGTGAGTAAAGATCATCTAGAGTTTTTTTTCTCCCTTTAGTCGCACAGTTGATATGCTGGTAGAAATGATGTAAAACGGATTTCAGTTTTCCTGCATTGAAATCACCAGCCACTAGGAGCTCTGCCTCTGGAAGAGCATTTTCTTGTTGGCTTATGGCCTTACAGCTTGTTGAGTACAGTCTAAGTGCCAGCATCGGTTTGTGGTGGTAAATAGACTGCTACAAAAAATATAGATGTAGACTCTCTTGGTAAAAAGTATGGTCTACAATTTATCATGAGATATTCTAACTCAGGCGAGCAGAACCTCGAGACTTCCTTAATATTAGTGCAGCAATTTATATGCCGTCCATGCCTATATTAACCATAGCTGTCTTACACTTACTTACCTGATCAACTGCCCCTACATCACCGTTAGTGAATGGATCACAGTCTTTGTAAATGGAGTACATGGTGAGGCCGGAGAACACTGCTAAGCTCACAGTCAACCAGAGACCAATTATATTCCCATACAGTGACCTAAGGGGTTTAAAGAAAGCAAACATGGAAAAAACACTCATATTGCTATTCTTCTTTCACAGCTTTTCCTGTATGATTGTTCTAAATTGTGGAAAGTAGGAGTGCACCTTACAGTTTGGCTTGGGTTAGGGTTTTGCAAGAGATGTAACGCTGCACCTGTGACTGGTTGATGGAGTAAATGGACACCCACATTACACTGCCACCAACCACGATCGTCCAGAACGTGTGACGCTTCAAAGGGTCTGGATCAAAACTGCATTAGAAGGTATTAAATTGAAAACGCTCAGGAAACTATGCGGGGTCATACTGTGCTGGTAATGCATTTTTATCATTGTAGCTATTCAATCCCTGCATGACATTTGTGGACATTATACTTACTCAAACGCGCTGAGCCTGCCTCCCTGGTAGCAGTCGTCCCAGATCTTCCCCAGGCCCCCCTGGATGACAGCCCCCCTTGCGATGACAGCCACGAAACCTGCTAACATGATCACCATCTGAAACACGTCTGTCCATATCACCGCTTTCAGACCTCCCTGAGAACCACAAAACAACATGGAGTCAGGGGAAGGAATGTAGACTAACATGCCGTAACCTCATGTACACAAAAGAGGTATGTTCATGTGTAGGTTCTGTTGTGTTTCCTGGACCCTAGTAATTGCCCATAACTGGGTTACAGTTTTCCCTGCACGGTCATGTCATGGGAAAAACTCCTGGCCTTGGTCATGTGTATTGTCACAGCAGGAAGGTGTTGATTGCTGATTGGGAGTGTGTGAGATGAGCCACTGACCAGGGTACAGTAGAGGATGCACACCACCCCAGTGGCCACCAGCACTCCCCAGAGGTTCATTCCTGTGACTGAAACACACAGAAGTTCAGCCATGTGACTGAAACACCTAGAGGTACAGACCTCTTTACATGACTTGTCCAAATAGTACTCTTCAACTGTTTCCTTGAGATTAAACTATATACATATGAATCATGTATGATATCACTTAACCTAACAATATCTGCATGTTCTCTTTTGAGCTGCTGATAGCATCAATTCATGAACAATTAGACAACACAATCATCAGATCATAGACCAATTGAATTAGCTAAAGATGTATAATCAGTCAGACCCTCGATCAACGCACATATAATATTATTGTGGTTTGGATAAGGGACATTACAGAGGTACTTTGCATATGACTTACTTTGATTGAGTGCGAGAGCTGGCGCATATATGACCATACCAGTGTACAGGGCCTGAAAGAAACACAGCAATTAGTTGATTGATGTAAACATATACTTGATGCACATTCATAAAGGTGGAATGTTTACCTGAGATGGCCAGATGGCTTCAGAAAAACAGGCAATGGAAAAAAGGGACATTTTTTGTCGTTAAAGTATTACAGATATTATTGTTTCCACCAAATCCTTGGGGAAGTATTGCCTATCTTTTCATCCCATCTTCATGATGTTAACTGAATATTTACCGTTTGTGTGATGTACATGGATGTCCCGATCACCCGAATCAACTTATTAAAGCGCATCTCCAGATACTGCAGAGAAAATAAACATTTTTAGTCAAACCTGCCTGATTTCATTGGCTTTTTACACTTGTAAATATTTGTTTCTACCCAGCTAACAACAACATGTTCCCAAATTGTTTGAGAACGTTCCCGTAAGTGTCTCATTAGGTCACGAACCCTCAGAAAACTGAACACGTTAATTTTCTTGTAACGTCCCATGAAATGGTTCTAGAACATTAATATTGTATATTCTGAGAACATGGTAACCATGTTCTGAGTATGTTCTGTTTCAAATTAAGGGACTAACTCTGACATCAAAATCTGCTAAAAGGGTTCTCAGAAGGTCTTTGTTAACACAGATTGTTCCCCTAACTAATGGAAAACTGAACACTCGAACATTAGGGGTACATTACGGGTAACATTACAAAAAATGTTATTTCTCCCTAGAATTGTTATCTGGGTAATCAGGAAGTGATGATAATGAAGGATGCATAGACTTTTCATAAGTACATCCTGGTTCACACCTACCCACAACTCTGGACCCAAGTATCTCTTGTACCTCATTCTACCCTCCTGCCCCACATGCACCCCTCGCTCCTCCAGGTCTGTCTACCTTCAGCACCCCAGCAGCAGACTAAAAACTATGGGTGACAGGGCTTTCAGAAACTATTAGGGCTGCAGAGTCTCGTTCCTACTTTAAGGCATAGCTCAAAACTGTGCTGTTCAGAAAAGCTTACAAGGACCTCAGCTAATTCTGTTATTTTGTCCTCTGGATCTGGCGACACCTGTATATAGCTTTGATTGTTGTCTGTGTTCTATGTTCTGGATTGTTTTTATTATTATTACTATTTATTGCAAAATGTTTGCACCTTGGGTCTGAGAAAAGCACTTCACAAATTAGAATCATCATCATTATTATCTGCAAGCCTAAAGCCTCAACATTATTTTTGATTAAGTCATCAATGGTTTATTTTTCAAAACAAAGGAAATAATTGTATGGACTTTTAATGCAGTTAGTCACACATTTAGTCCTCATAGATGCTGAATGTGACAGATGTAACAGATAGACACCCCTCCTGGATTAGATTGCTTTCGTGGATCAGTGATAAATCATTAGTTAAATTACAACGGATAGACATGTTAGAGCACTACCCTCTCATCAACACCTCTCCCTACTGATTCATCTTAATTCCTACCCCTAACCTCTTACCCAAGTTCCCCTATTGCTCTTCACTTTATCTCCATCCACGTTGATTGCACTTGCTGTTTGACCGGTACAATAGACCCAGTGGAATGGTCACAAAAGTACAATGTATTTGACCCAAGTGGGTCTGACACTGTCTGGTATATCTCCTTACCTCATAGGTGCTGGTGATGCCCAGGCGGTAGAAGAGAGGGACAAATATCTCGGCGGTGATGATGGACATGATGGCATAGGAGATGGCAAAGATCCAGTAGTCCGCCCCAAACCGATAGGCTTCGGCTGGTGTGCCTATCACGGTGATGCCAGACATGAAGCTGGCAGTGAGGGACATGGCAACGGGCACCGCTGTCATCTGACGGCCCCCCAGCAGGAACTCACCGCTGTTGTTGTTCTTGCGGCCCCGGATGGCTTGGAACAGGCCAATGCCAGCTGCCCCCAGGACTGTGCCCACAAATACCACATAGTCCCACACAGAGAACGAGGCCACGGGGCCCCCTGTGCCCATCGTCATGGTTAATGAGCCCAGAAGAGATCTCTCAGGCAGGGACCGACAATTATCTTACCTTTACTATCTAAACACCTTCACCCACTGCTCATAACTTAGATCTTACAGTTTGATTGTTAGGCAATGTTGCTAATATTTAATTTCCTTTCTTTCCAACGCACACAATTTTTCCCATTTAAAACTCGATCAAATGAATGTTATATGAATTACAGAATTATTTAACTTTCACAAAGTTAAATCAAGAATGTCAAAATAAAACACTTTTACTAAAATTGAGGCCAACCGTTTTTCAGTCTTCCAAGAGAACAAACCAATAGCACATAAATTCTCAGTCAACTAGATATGCACCTCAGGAATGCTAGTATCAATACAGATTAAGTGTTGAAATTATTGCAGTTATTTAACACTTACAATAGACATCCATAATGGAAAGAAATGTCCTTCTACAAACATCCTAGAATCCCAAGAACTAATGTCCAATATTCCTATGTCTTCCTTACTTGTTGATGTTGAACAACGCTGAAAACTACTAGCAAAGCATCCTCCCGTTTAGCAAGACTTCCTTGTGTGCTCCCCTTGTCCTGACAAAAGCATGGAAGAACACACTATTGGTGCTGGTTAACCATAAATACCACTTTAATGAATCATCACCCAAGGACAACAGATACAGAATTCACCGTACCGCCTTCCAAGATTGTAAAACAGAACGATCTTCATATCTGACTTCATAAAGTGTGTTTGGCCCTGCCGGCTGCTCTACCATTCAATAGAAATATACTGTTGGTTTTATTATTGAGGTAAAACGCCATGCATTGTCAGCCTGACACTGTTGTAACTGTCGAAGCATGGGATCCGCATCAAGAACTCCTGCAATATTTATGGACTCTAAGACCAAACTTTTCTATTATATTTTGTATCATTTGTGTGTGTTTTTGTTCTACCTTATGTTATTTTTAGTACCACAATTATATTGATTACTGTATCGTTGGGTTTAGAGCTTGCAAGAAAGGCAGTTACAATGCAGTTACAACCCAGTGCTAGTGAACATGACATTAAAACTTGACTGATTAGACTTTCCAGACAAGCTAAGTCAGCTGTGAGATAGAACAACCCATGCAGTCATTGATCAGCCATTGATGAGTCATTCCATCCCATTGCATGAGTCAGTATATTGTAAAAATAATTTTAGATGCGAGCACTTTTTGAAATAGAAGACAATGCCCAGTTTTGGGGGAAATTAAGGATACTGAATCACTCAAGGACTCAGTTACAACCTTACATAAACATGAGATACAGTACATTTTTTTTTTATTTCACCTTTATTTAACCAGGTAGGCTATTTGATAACAAGTTCTCATTTGCAACTGCGACCTGGCCAAGATAAAGCATAGCAATTTGACACATACAACAACACAGAGTTGCAAATGGAATAAACAAAACATACAGTAGAACAAAGAAAACAAAAAGTATATATACAGTGAGTACAAATGAAGCAAGATAAGGGAGTTAAGGCAATAAATAGGCAATGGTGGCGAAGTAATTACAATATAGCAATTAAACACTGGAATGGTAGATGTGCAGAAGATGAATGTGCAAGTAGAGATACTGGGGTGCAAAGGAGCAAGATAAATAAATAAATACAGTATGGGGATGAGGTAGGTAGATAGATGGGCTGTTCACAGATGGGCTATGTACAGGTGCAGTGATCTGTGAGCTGCTCTGACAGCTGGTGCTTAAAGTTAGTGAGGGAGATATGAGTCTCCAGCTTCAGAGATTTTTGCAGTTCGTTCCAGTCATTGGCAGCAGAGAACTGGAAGGAAAGGCGACCAAAGGAGGAATTGGCTTTGGGGGTGACCAGTGAGATATACCTGCTGGAGCCACGGAGGCCACGGGAGGAGAGTTGTATGGCATTGAAGCTTGTCTGGAGGTTAGTTAACACTGTGTCCAAAGAGGGGCCAGAAGTATGCAGAATGGTGTCATCTGCGTAGAGGTGTATCAGAGAATCACCAGCAGCAAAAGCAACATCATTGATGTATACAGAGAAGAGAGTCGGCCCAAGAATTGAACCCTGTGGCACCCTCATAGAGACTGCCAGAGGTCCGGACAACAGGCCCTCAGGTTTGACACACTGAACTCTATCAGAGAAGTATTTGGTAAACCAGGCGAGGCAATCATTTGAGAATCCAAGGCTGTCGAGTCTGCATATAGAATGTGGTGATTGACAGTCGTCGAAAGCCTTGGCCAGGTCGATGAATACGGCTGCACAGTAATGTCTCTTATCGATGGCGGTTATGATGTCGTTTAGGACCTTGAGCGTGGCTGAGGTGCACCCATGACCAGCTCTGAAACCAGATTGCATAGCGGAGAAGGTACAGTGGGATTCGAAATGGTCTGTAATCTGTTTGTTAACTTGGCTTTTGAAGACCTTAGAAAGACAGGGTAGGATATATATAGGTCTGTAGTAGATTGGGTCTAGAGTGTCACCCCCTTTGAAGAGGGGGATGACCGTGGCAGCTTTCCAATCTTTGGGAATCTCAGATGATACTAAAGAGAGGTTGAACAGGCTAGTAATAGGGGTTGCAACAATTTTGCAGATAATTTTAGAGAGGGTCCAGATTGTCTAGCCCGGCTGATTTGTAGGGGTCCAGATTTTGAAGATCTTTCAGAACATCAGCTATCTGGATTTGGGTGAAGGAGAAATGGTGGGGGCTTTGGCGGGGTTGCTGTGGAGGATGCCGGGCAGTTGACCGGGGTAGGGGTAGCCAGGTGGAAAGCATGGCCAGCCGTAGAGAAATGCTTATTGAAATTCTCAATTATAGTGGATTTATTGGTGGTGAAAGTGTTTCCGAGCCTCAGAACAGTGTGCAGCTGGGAGGAGGTGCTCTTATTCTCCATGGACTTTACAGTGTCCCAGAACTTTTTTGAGCTAGTACTACAGGATGCAATTTTCCGTTTGAAAAAGCTAGCCTTAGCTTTCCTAACTGCCTGTGTATATTTGCTCCTAACTTCCCTGAAAAGTTGCATATCACGGGGGCTATTCGATGCTAATGCAGAATGCCACAGGATGTTTTTCTGCTGGTCAAGGGCAGACAGGTCTGGAGTGAACTAAGGACTATATCTATTCCTAGTTTGAATGGGGCATGCTTATTTAAGATAGTGAGGAAGGCACTTTTAAAAAATAGCCAGGCATCATCTACTGACGGGATGAGGTCAATGTCATTCCTGGATACCCCGGCCAGGTCGATTAGAAAGGCCTGCTCGCAGAAGTGTTTTAGGGAGCATTTGACAGTGATGAGGGGTGGTCGTTTGGTCGCAGACCCATTACGGATGCAGGCAGTGAGGCAGTGATCTTGATTGAAAATAGTAGAGGTGTATTTGGAGGGTGAGTTAGTTTAAATGACATCTATGAGGGTGCCCGTGTTTACAGATTTGGAGGTGTACCTGGTAGGTTCATTGATCATTTGTGTGAGATTGAGGGCATCAAGCTTAGATTGTAGGATGGCCACAGTGTTAAGCATGTCCCAGTTTAGGTCACCTAGTAGCAAGAGTTCAGAAGATAGATGGGGGGAAATCAATTCACATATGGTATCGAGGGCACAGCTGGGGGCAGAGGGAGGTCTATAGCAAGCGGCAACAGTGAGCGACTTGCTTCTGGAAAGGTGAATTTTTAGAAGTAGAAGCTCGAATTGTATGGGTACAGACTTGGATAGTAATACAGAACTCTGCAGGCTATCTTTGCAGTAGATTGCAACACCGCCCCCTTTGGCAGTTCTATCTTTGCGGAAAATGTTATAGTTAGGGATGAAAATTTCAGGGTTTTTGGTGGTTTTCCTGAGCCAGGATTCCGACACGGCTAAGACATCCGGGTTGGCAGAGTGTTCTAAAGCAGTGAGTAAAATACATTTAGGGAGTAGGCTTCTAACGTTAACATGCAGGAAACCAAGGCTTTTACGGTTACAGAAGCCAACAACTGAGAGCACCTGGGGAGTGGGAGTGGAGCTAGGCACTGCAGGTCCTGGATTTACCTCTACATCACCAGAGGAACAGAGGAGAAGTAGGATAAGGGTACGGCTAAATGCTATACGAACTGGCCATCTAGCACGTTCGGAACAGAGAGTAAAAGGAGCAGGTTTCTGGGCACGATAGCATAGATTCAAGGCATAGTGTACAGACAAAGGTAAGGTAGGATGTGAGTACATTGGAGGTAAACCTAGACATTGAGTAATGATGAGAGAGATATAGTCTCTAGAGACGTTTAAACCAGGGACGTTTAAAACATAGGTGTTGTTCCACCTATGTAGGAGGTGGAACAACATGGTTGGTTAAGGCATATTGAGCAGGGCTAGAGGCTCTACAGTGAAATAAGACAGTAATCACTAACCAGGACAGTAATGGACGAGGCATATTGATATTAGAGAGAGGCATGCATAGCCAAGTGAACATATGGGTCCAGTGAGTGGTTGGGCTGACTCGGGACACGGCGATTCAGACAGTTAGCAGGCCGATGCTAACAAGCTAACAGTTAGTAGGCTGGGGCTAAACAAGCTAGCAGTTAGCAGACCGGGGCTGGCAAGCTAGCAGTTAGCAGACCGGGTTAGCAAGCAAGCAGTTAGCAGGGGCTAGCAGGTAGCAGACCGGGGCAGGCAAGCTAGTAGTTAGCAGACTTAGGCAAGCAATCTAGCAGTTAGCAGATGAGGGTAAGTCTGGTTTTGCCTCTTCATGCGGTGACGCCGATAGACCAGTCGTGGAATTAGTAGGGTTCCAAGTAGCTCTAGGTAGCTAGCAGGCCTAGCAGGTTAGCAGAATGGGCCTTCAGCGGGTGTCGCGCCTGAGGGGCCTGTTGGAATCCTCGGGCAGATTATGTCGGTATTCCAGTCGTAGAGGATCGGCGGGGTTTCGTGCCCCGTACCGGCAGTAGAAGGGGTCCGGATATTGTAGCCCCGGAGTGGGCTTCGGTGGTAGCACAAGAGCCCTGGCCGGGCTAGCTTCAGGCTAATTGGTGCTTGCTCCGGGATGGAAACGCTAGCCAGGAGTGGTCACCCGGAATTGCGATTAGCTAGTTGCGAAGATCCAGATAAAAATGTTCAGAGTTTGCAGTAGGAATCCAGGGATATGGAGAGAAATAGGTCTGTTATGCTCTGGTTTGAGTCATGTTGTTCGAACTGGCGAGAGCTTTCCGAGCTAAAGGTTAGCTGATGACCGCTAGCAATGGTTTGCTGACTGATAGCTGGTAGGTTGTTAGCTGGCTAGCTTCAGTTGAGGGATTCCAGAGCCGAAGTAAATAGAAATACTTAAGAAAAAAGCAGATCCACGCCACATTGGGTGTTGCGGGTTGCAGGAGAGTATTTAGAAGTTGAGGTTTAGGAAAATATTTTAAAAGATATGCAAAGAAAAATATGTAAAAAGATATATACAAGGGACACGACAGGACAAAGACTTCTGACTGCTACGCCATAATCCTCTATACAATCATGAACATCAAATTAAAACACTTAAACTGTAATATGTAACTTTTTGGGCTACTCACAGGGAAAAGTGAGTTATAGATCTGTCCTTCTCAATGAAAGCAAGTCTAAGAAGCGGTTTGCTCTATGTGCGTTTTTTCTATGCTTCCCTGTTGTGTTCGTTTCATGTTAATTAATTTTGTGTTCCCGGTCCAAAATTACCCCCCCCCCCCCCCCCCCCCCCATTATAGCTGATTATAAATCCATAATAATAAACATATTATCACCTAATGTCGTGTTAGATCTTTTTATCAACTTAAGTTATTGTGAACATTACAAGTTTTGAACTTCTATTTGCTATTTATGGCCTGTAGGCCTCATTGACCTGAGCTCAAACAACTTGTTTTTGAGTAAAAAAAGCATCATGTATGGATTATTTGGACTATAACAAATACTCAGGTTAAACATATTGTGCTATTTATCACAGACTATCTTGTGTCAAGGTTTAACAAGGACATTTGTTTTGAAATCGTTTCAAATGTTTAAATAGTAGGCCCAAAATAACATCTGTTGTGTTCCTGGTCAAAACAGATCGGTATGATTTTATTAGTAAAGAAAGGACATAGGCCCAAAACTAAACATGAAAACTTGACCATATTACAAAATGAATGTCTGAACATATTAAAGAACAACAGTAACAATAACAGTACTACTAACAATAACAAAAACATTCAAATAGAGTTGACTCCATATTGTTCACAAATTCAATGAGCATTTCCACAAACAACAACATCTTATGTTTATGGTGCAGATAAAACAATCTGGTAATAGAAAAAAAGGGAATGATACTTGAAAGATAAAGAAATAACATACCTTATCAAGGTTGTTAACTCCCCCTCTGTTGTAAATCCAGGACAGTGATGGGCTTCTTGTCCTCCCTGATACTCACAGCGGTGTGCAGAGTTGTCATTAGGAGCACATTCTTCTTTTCCTTCGGGCAGTAGGACACAAGAGTGTGTGTGTGTGTGTGTGTGTGTGTGTGTGTGTGTGTGTGTGTGTGTGTGTGTGTGTGTGTGTGTGTGTGTGTGTGTGTGTGTGTGTGTGTGTGTGTGTGTGTGTGTGTGTGTGTGGTGGGGGTGGGGGGGGCGGGGTGTAGTAGTGTGTCCAGCTGATGAATGGGCATGTGCCTGAACTCAATTTTATAGACTAATTGTAGTCAAACCCATTAATTTCTAAAGACGGATCATTTTTTAACAGAAACACCAGAGGTGTACAAAAGTTAAATAAAACACCCAAAATTGAATGAAAATCATCCAAATGTAATTTGTGTGTTCAGATGCCCTGTGAGGACTAAGCCATGGAACCTTATGACAATCAGATTAAATTAACTATATTTTTCAGAGAGAAAACTTGTAAATTGGTCCAATTCAACCGGAACACAACAGGATGGTTTAAGTTAAGTTTTTGCCATTTTTAGTGGTATTAACCATCTTCAAACAACTGAAAATACAATATTTTGGGATAGGGAAAATATATTTCACAGAAGTTTAGAGAGTACAATGATTATCTTGCTTATTTTGTCACATACACTGAAATTAGGCAAATTAGAATTTTAGAAACCAGGAAATGACTGAGCAATTTCTGCATTGTGCACCTTCCATTGGTTATCTGTTCCCAACAATGCAGTAGATTATTTCATTTCCTGGAAGGCAGTACCTCATAAACAAGGTGTATTGAGGGCTTACTATATGCCAATCAAGCACGTTGATTTTATAGTTGGGTTAAGTTTGTTTAAGATTGTGGGGTATAATATGAGATTTCAGATGAAAATAAACCTGCCATAGCCTGAAAGCTTTTAGATTTCAAGTCCCTGTTCTCAGTACTTAATGTTGACAAGAATATTTACTGTAACCAGGAACTGAACATTCATTGGCTTTGAGCCTACTGCTGAGGAACACTGAACAATTTGTTCTGTTATTTTTTCATTGCCACTAGTGTTTCAATTAGTTGAATGTCAGGTTGCCTTGGTTATCCGGTCAGGCCTGTGTCACAGAACAAGCTCTACACCAGACACACTCAATAGGCAGACCGTGGCCGAATCCGGACCCAGGACCGCGGGTCCTGTATTCATATTTTTTAAAGTATTATTATTACATGTTTTATTCAGTCAGGATTCGTATCCTGGTTTCATAAGACATGAAAATGTGTAAAATTGAGAGAAATGGGCATTAACGGCAAAATGTTTCCATTACTCCATGTACGGTGTCCAATCAAAACATCTTATTTTGACCAATGGGTAAAATAACATATATTTGAATTGTGTAGATACTACTCTAAGAAAACCAATGGTCCAAACCTCATGTCTCTTTCATAGTCCGTTCAAAAGTTATTGGAGTTTTCCCCCTTCTATTATAGACAGAATTAGTGTTACTAAATCTATCGAGGACAGAGAAAAAAAGTCTGTAGAGTCCATGCAAATAACTAAGAAATGAAGATGTATCAGAAAGAGCAATGTCAGAAGGCTTTCCAACAGATGTTGCAACATTGCTGTGGGGACTTCCATTCAGCCACAAGAGCATTAGTGAGGTCGGGCACTGATGTTGCGCATTTAGGCCTACCTCGCAGTGGGTGTTCCAATTCATCTCAAAGGTGATTGATGGCGTTGCGATCAGGGCTCTGTGCAAGACAGTCAAGTTCTTCTACACCGATCTTGACAAAACATTTCTGTATGGATCTGGCTTTGTGCACGGGGGCATTGTCATGCTGAAACAGGAAAGGGCCTTCCCCAAACTGTTGCACAGAATCGTCTAGAATATCATTGTATGCTGAAGCGTTAAGATTTCCCTTCACTGGAACTAAGGGGCCTAGCCCAAACCATTAAAAACAGCCCCAGACCATTATTCCACCACCAAGCTTTACAGTTGGCACGATGCGTTCGGGCAGGTAGCTTTCCCCTGGCATCCACCAAACCCAGATTTGTCCGTCGAACTGTCAGATTGTGAAGCGTGATTCATCACTCCAGCAAACGCTTGGCATTGAGCATGGTGATCTTAGGCTTGTGTGCGGCTGCTCGGGCATGGAAACCCATTTAACGACGCTCCCGATTAACAGTTATTGTGCTGAAGTTGCTTCCAGAGGCCGTTTGGAACTCGGTAGTGAATATTGCAAACGAGGACAGACGAGATTTTTACGCGTTACGTGCTTCAGTACTTGGCAGTCCCTTTTTGTGTGCTTGTATGGCCTACCACTTTGCGGTTGAGATGTTGTTGCTCCTAGACTTTCCACTTCACATGAACAGAAATTACAGTTATCCAGGGCAGCTCTAGCAGGGCAGAAATTTGACAAACTCACTTGTTGGAAAGGTGGCATCCTATGACGGTGCCATGTTGAAAGTTACTTAGCTCTTTAGTAAGACCATTCTACTGCCAATATTTGTCAATGGAGATTGGATGGCTGTGTGCTCAATTTTATACTTCTGTCAGCAATGAGTGTGGCTAAAATAGCAGAATCCACTCATTTTAAGGGGTGTCCACATACTTTTGTATATAAAGTGTATATTCAAATAATGGTGTGTATAGATAGTATGGACAGCATATGAATAGAAAACATGTTTACAGCAGTAGTTATATTGGATGAGCCATGACTACAATACACTATACATATATAAAGTGGGCATAAAACAGTATGTAAACATTATTACGTTGACCAGTGTTCAAGGACTCTATGTACAGTGCCTTCGTAAAGTATTCATACCCCTTGACTTAGTCCACATTTTGTTGCGTTACAGCCTGAATTCAAAATGGATCAAGAATATAGTCTACACAAAATAACCCTCATTGACAAAGTGAAAACATGTTTTTAGTCATTTTTGCAAATTGTTTGACAATGAAATACAGAAATATTCTATTCACTTAAGTATTCACACCCCTGAGTCAATACTTTATAGAAGCACCTTTGGAAGCGATTATAGCTGTGAGTCTTTCTGGGTAAGTCTCTAAGAGCTTTCCACACCTAGATTGTGCAACAGTTGCCCATTATTGTTTTAAAAATTCTTCAAGCTCTGTCAGATTGGGTAGTTGATCATTGCTGGAGAACCATTTTCAGGTATTGCCATAGATTTCCAAGTAGATTTAAATCTTGATCACTGTCTTCTTGGTAAGAAACTCCAGTGTAGATTTGGCCTTGTGTTTTAGGTTATTGTCCTGCTGAAAGGTGAATTAATCTCCCAGTGTCTGGTGGAAAGCAGACTGAACCAGGTTTTCTTCTAGGATTTAGCCTGTGCTTAGCTCCATTTTGTTTCCTTTTTATCCTGAAAAACTCCCCATTCCTGACTAAAAGCATACCCATTACATGACGCTGCCATCAATCATGCTTGTAAATATGGAGAGTGGTACTCAGTGATGTGTAGTATAATATAAGGGCAAAAGGCAAGACCCAAATGCAGACACAGGAGGCAGATGGTTGAGCTACAATATTTATTATGCCCAAAGGGCTAGGCAAAAGGCAGGTCAGGGACAGGCGAGAGTTTATAAACCAGGTCAGAGTCCAAACAGTACGAGGGGATAGGCAGGCTCGAGGTCAGGACAGGCAGAGGTTTAGTGAACAGGTCCGAGTCCAAACAGTTCAAGGGGATAGGCACGCTCGAGGTCAGAACAGGCAGAGTGGTCAGGCAGGCGGATTCGGCATCAGGACAGGCAAGGGTTAAAATGAGGAGGGCTAAGAAAAAACTGAGACTGGTGAAAAATAGGAGCTAGGCGAAACGCTGGTTGACTTGGCAAAACAAGACAAACTGGCACAGAAAGACAGGAAACAGAGGGATAAATACACCGGGGACTAATGGGGAAAACAGGAGACACCTGGAGGTGGGTGGAGACAATCACAAAGACAGGTGAAACAGATCAGGGCGTGACATTGTATTGGATTTTCCCCAAACATAACACTTTGTATTCAGGACAAAAAGTTAATTGCTTTGCCACATTTTTTGCAGTATTACTTTAGTGCTTTGTTGCAAACAGGAGGTATGTTTTGAAATATTTAAATTTTCTGTACAAGCTTCCTTCTTTTCACTCTGTCATTTATGTTAGTATTGTGCAATAACTACAATGTTGTTGATCCATCCTCAGTTTTATCCTATCACAGCCATTAAACTCAGTAATTGTTTTAAAGTCACCATTGGCCTCATGGTGAAATCCCTAAGCGGTTTCTTTCCTCTCCGGCAACTGAGTTAGGAAGGACTCCTATATCTTTGTAGTGACTAGGTGTATTGATACGCCAGCCAAAGTGTCATTAATAACTACACCATGTTAAAATATATATTTTTTACCCATCTACCAATAGGCGCTCTTCTTTGCAAAGCATTGGAAAATCTCCCTGGTCTTTGTGGTTGAATCTGTTTGAAATTCACTGCTCGACTGAGGGACCTTAGAGACAATTGTATGTGTGTGGTACAGCGATGATTCAAAAAATCATGTTCAATTATCTCAATTATCTCACACACAATAACATAAGTTATTGTGACTTGTTAAGCACATTTTTACTCCTGAACTTATTTGGCTTGTAAAATGTTCTAAGAACACAATTCCACTTTGACATTATGTGGCATCGTGTGTAGGCCAGTGACCAAAAAAATCTCATTTTAATCCATTTTAAATTCAGGTTGTAACACAACCAAATGTGGGGGGAAAAATCAAGGGGTGTGAATGCTTTCTTGAAGGCAGTGTACATTGGGCAGCAGTATCTAAGGTGCTGGGTAGAGTCCTGGTGGTAGCCGGCTAGACCAGTGACTAAGGTTCAGGGGTGGGTAATGGGCGAATGCCGGCTACGGGTGACTATTGAACAGTCTGATGGCCTGGAGATAAAAGCTGTTTACCAGTCTCTCGTTCCCAGCTTTGATGCACCTGTACTGTCTCCACCTTCTAGATGGCAGTGGGGTGAAAAGGCCATGGCTCTGGTGGCTGAAGGCCTTGATAAGCACATGGGTGGTGAGAGGAGCCTCACGCTCACTTCACTACAGCGACCTAAAGTGGAAGTATCAAATTCCTTACAAAACAAAAACAAAAAAACGTCTTATGTAACAGCAAATAGTTCAATTGGGTTGGTTGCAGTTATAGGCCTACATGGAATCCTGAATGACTTTGTTATAGAGCTCATCAGAGTTTAATAGACAAGGTATTTCAGGATGTTACACGTCTTTATGGCGTTGCATGAACTTTGACCATATTTCAGAACACATGATTGCTTGCAAAGCTTGATATTTTTAAGCTCACTTTCACATCTTTTTTTTCCAACCAATTGAAAGTGTAACAAAACAAGAAAAGTAGGCCTATGTCCAGAAATAACCTCTCACCCCTGACCCCTAGGCAAATGATGTATAGGAACATGTAGATCTGAAATAATTGGATATGTAAGCTTATGGTTGCATCTCCACTTTGCCCTGTGATTTTAACCATATTGTAGGCCAGGGATCATCAACTAGATTCAGCCGCGGGCAGATTTGTTCTTCAGTGATGGTCGGAGGGCCCGGAACATAATTACATATAATTTGTAGACTGCAAACTGACCACAAGAAGCCCAAACATATATAATATTTGACTAACATTATCATTTCAAATCTTGCTTTCATTTGTATATGATCACGTTTCTTTCTATTATGCGTGGAAATACTTGTGAACAGATTTCCCAAATTAAAAACACTTGGAGCTGATTTCCCGGTGTTTTTACGTTCAACAATGAAAATTTAACAAAAAAAACAAAAAACATTTTTTTTTTTTTTTTTGTCAGTAAATTTGGGGGGACAAATAAAACCACCCACGAGCCAAATTAGGCCCGCGGGCCGCCAGTTGGCGAACCTTGTTGTAGGCCCTATATGCTTAGCAGATCCTGTTCCTAGATTTGAAGAACATTTACATTTTTGTTATTTAGCATACACTTCTAGGAGTTGCTCGTCTAGGAGTTGGACACAGTGTTGTTACTGGACCGGACCAATCTTTGAATTTACCACTTAGTTTTCTATTGTGCCACCAAGTGGGAATGCCACACACTGCATTACATACTGCCAAAGAGCAGGGTTATTATGAGGTTATTACAGGTTAACCCCACACATTGCTGTACTGGTAATGGAAGTTTGTAGTTACAGAGGATGCCTTTTATTAATGCATGTCATCCTCATAATGGGCCAGGAGTTTCCTGTGTCCACACTGTCAGAGATGGGAGATAATGGTCCAGTAGGATCAAGGTGGATTAGGATGACTGTATAAAGACCATCAGGCTCCATCAGACAGCATCATCAGACCTGCAGGTGCCCAGCTCTACCAGGTGAGTGAGCAGAGCTGACCTGATGGGAACACTGGTACAGCTTCTTTGTCGTGCTATTGGTGCATGACTGAGTTGTGTTTCATTAAAATGGCTTCTCAAATGCGTCAACCTCAATTTTTTCATATTTCCAGCTAAAAAACTTTAGATTTGTTCAGATTTTATTCTTGCCATTTGCTCTACTTCTATGCAGGTTCTTGATTGTGTGACAGAACATCTTCGCTGTTTGCCAAATGGAATTGTCCGTGGCCATGTATGGTCTCCTTTGCCTGCTCTTCAGCCAAGCTGTGCCCATGTGTGTGCCCACGGATTACACTCTGTATGAGGAGAGACGTGAATGTGACTTCTGCGTGGCCATCAATACGACCATTTGCATGGGCTTCTGCTACTCAAGGGTAAGTAGCCTATAACCTCAACCAGACATTCTTAGTTCTTTAATGGATCTGTAAAATGCACTCACATAAACTTTTATCCCCCCATAAAATATATGATGTTTTACCTTTATTTTATCAGAGTAATCTCATCGAGATTTTGCATAATATTTTATAAGACCGACCTGGCCATGATAGCAGCAGACTAGTAGATACAGACAAGGTCAATATGCAAAATACAACGTATACATTATATATCCTGTCACACGTTTTGCATTGCAGAAGAGACGCTAAAATATAAGTATAACTTGAAACTATAACAAATTCCAATCGCAGGCCGACCGTGAGGCATATTTGACCTACATCGCATGTACAGTATGTAATGTACTGCATATACTGAGTGTACAAAACATTGAGAACACCTGCTCTTTCCATGAATCCAGGTGAAAGTTATGATCCCTTATTTATGTCACTTGGTAAATACACTTCAATCAGTGTAGATGATCGGGAGGAGATGGGTTAAAGAAGGACTTTTATGCCTTGAGACAATTGAAATTGTGTAAGTGTGCCATTCAGAGGGTGAATGGGCAAGACAAAAGATTTAAGTGCCTTAGAACGGGGTATGTTAGTAGGTGCCAGGCGCACCAGTTTGAGTGTGTCAAGAACTGCAACGCTGCTGGGTTTTTCACGCTCAACGGTGTGCATAAAGAATGGTCCGCCACCCAAAGGACATCCAGCCAACTTGACACAACTGTGGGAAGCATTGGAGTCAACATGGGCCAGCATCCCTGTGGAACAGTTTCAACACTTTGTAGAGTCCATGTCCCAATGAATTGTGGATGTTCTGAGGGCAAAAGGGGGTGCAACTCAATATGTTTGGTACACTTAGTGTATGTTAAGCATGTGTGTTTGTGTGCGTGTGATTACCAGGACAGTAACATGAAGGAGCTGGCCGGACCACGTTTCCTTATCCAGAGAGGCTGTACCTATGACCAGGTGGAGTACCGAACAGTCATACTACCTGGTTGCCCGCTCCATGCCAACCCTCTCTTCACCTACCCCGTGGCCCTCAGCTGCCACTGTGGCACCTGCAACACAGACAGTGATGAGTGTGCCCACAAGGCCAGCAGTGGAGACGGCGCCAGGTGTTCCAAGCCACTCAGACACATCTACCCATACCCTGGCCTGAACAGCTACATCCACCCCAACTGATAACGCTCTCCCTTCCCTGGATAGTTTGGCTGTAATGACCATAATGACCAATAAGGCAAGGAGAATGGTCCTTTCAAATCAAGTTTATGGTCAGTAGCCTAATCATTATGATAACAGAACAGCATTGTCGTACTCGTGTGTTTGTGGTGGATACAGTGAGCTACAGGGTGGTGTATCCTATTCATTGTGACATGTATTGTTGCTGTTGTGTTTGGTATGTGAATATGCCTTTTTGTTTGCCACTTTGCTTGCAATGGAGGCTGATCCTGCTATTTCTGTCTGCCTCATGTCTTTCCTGTCCATTGACTCACTGAGCTATTTTGTTTACGGTGAACCAATATCATGAATGGGACGTTATTAAAGCTGAAGTCTGTAAATAGTTGTAACTCATCTGAATGAATCACATTCTGTGTAGGAACACAGCATGCGGTCACACTCCACACACATCGCAAATCAATTGTTAATTGTTCATGCTTCGTAAAACAACACTTATAGACTAACAGTGTAATAACTACTTATGGGTCCTTTTCCAACAATGCAGAGTTACAGATAAAGATAAAACAAATATAAAATAAAAATATAAATAGTGACACGCAAAATAATTACAGTGAATAACAATAATGAGTATAAATTACAGGGCTATGTACAGGGAGTACCAGTATTGAGTCAATGTGCGGGAGTACGAGGTAATTGAGGTAGCTATGTACATACACTGTACATACAAAACTATGTGGACACCGCTTCAAATTAGTGGATTCGGCTATTACAGCAACACCGTTGTTGACAGTTGTATAAAATCGAGCACACTGCCATGCAATCTCCATAGACAAACACTGGAAGAAGAATGTCCTTACTGAAGAGCTCTATCTATTCTATATATACAGTGCATTCAGAAAGTATTCAGACTCTTTGACATTTGTTACATTACAGCCTTATTCTAAAACAGATTTTAAAAATCTACACACAATACCCCATAATGACAAAGTGAATACAGGTTTTTAGAAATGTTAGCAAATTGATAAAATATAAAAACAGAAATACCTGATTTGCATAAGTATTCAGACCCTTTCTTATGAGAATCGAAATTGAGCTCAGGTGCATCCTAATTCCATTGGTCATCCTTGAGATCTTTCTAAAACTTGATTGTCCACCTGTGGTAAATTCAATTGATTGGACATGATTTGGAAAGGCCCACACCTGTCTATGTAAGGTCGCACAGTTGACAGTGGATGTTAGAGCAAAAGCCAAGCCATGAGATCAAGGAATTGTCTGTAGATCTCCGAGACAGGATTGTGTCGAGGCACAGATCTGGGGAAGGGTACCAAAACATTTCTGCAGCATTGAAGGTCCCCAAGAACACAGTGGCCACCATCATTCATTTTCATATGGAAGAAGTTAGGAACCACGAAGACTCTTTCGAGAGCTGGCCAAATTGAGCAATAAGGGGAGAAGGGCTTGGTCAGGGACGAGACCAAAAACCTGATGGTCACTCTGACAGAGCTCCAGAGGTCCTCTGTGGAGATGGGAGAACCATACAGAAGGACAACCATCTCTGCAGCACTCCACCAATCAAGCCTTTATGATAGAGTGGCCAGACTGAAGGCACTCCTCAGTAAAAGGCACATGACAGCCGGCTTGGAGTTTGCCAAAAGGAACCTAAAGACTCTCAGACCATGAGAAACAAGGATCTCTGGTCTGATGAAACCAAGATTGAACTCTTTGGCCTAAATGCCAAGTGTCACGTCTGGAGAAAACCTGACACCGTCCGTACGGTGAAACATGGTCGTGATAGAATCATGGTGTGGGGATGCTTTTCAGCGACATGGACTGGGAGACTAGTCAGGATCGAGGGAAAGATGAACGGAGCAAAGTACAGAGGTCCTTGATGAAAACCTGCTTCAGAGCGCTCAGGAAGGTTCATCTTGCAACAGGACAGCAACCCTAAGCACACAACCAAGTCCATGCAGGAGTGACTTGGGGACAACTCTCTGAATGTTCTTGAGTGGTCCAGGCAGAACCCGGACATCAACCTAATCGAACATCTCTGGAAAGACCTGAAAGAAGCTGTACAGCGATGCTCCCCATCCAACCAACAGAGATTGAGAGGATCCGCAAAGACGAATGGGAGAAACTCCCCAAATACACATGTGCCAAGCTTATAGCGTCATACCCAAAAAGATTTAAGGCTGTAATCCCCGCCAAAGGTGCTTCAACAAAGTACTTATTTATTTTTATTAATTTGTTAAAATGTGACATGAAAATAATAGCTTGGCTGTAATAGCTGGTAGCTATGTTGGTTAAGTGTGCCTCAAAATCTAAATCAATCACAGACAGTGTCACTAGCATAACACCCCCACACCATCACACCATCTTCCTTCATGATCTGCTCATCATCATCTGCTCATCTATCACTCCAGTGTTAATCTGCTAAATTGTAATTACTTTGCTACTATGGCCTATTTATTGCCTTACCTCCTCACGGCATTTGCACACAATGTATATAGACTTTCTTTTTTTCTATTGTGTTATTGACTGTACGGTTGTTTATTCCATGTGTAACTCTGTGCTGTTGTTTGTGTCGCACTGCTTTGCTTTATCTTGGCCAGGTCGCAGTTGTAAACGAGAACTTGTTCTCAACTAGCTTACCTGGTTAAATAAAGGTTAAATATATATTTTTTAAAACAGTTGATGTTGAGATGTGTCTGTTACTTGAACTCTGCGAGGTAAAATCTTAGGTGCAGTTAATTGCCGATTTCTGAGGCTAGTAACTCTAATTAACTTATTCTCTGCAGCAGAGGTAACTCTGTGTATTCCTTTCCTGTGGCGGTCCTCATGAGAGCAAGTTTCATCATAGCGCTTGACGGCTTTTGCAAATGTAGTTGAAGGAATTTTCAAAGTTCTTGAAATTTCCTGGATTGACTGACCTTCATGTCTGAAAGTAATGATGGACTGTCATTTGTCTTTGCTTATTTGAGCTGTTCTTGCCATAATATGGACTTGGTATTTTACCAAATAGGGCTATCTTCTGTATACCACCCCTACCATGTCACAACACAACTGATTGGCTCAAATGCATTAAGAAGGAAAGAAATTCCACAAATGTACTTTTAACAAGAAACACCTGTTAATTGAAATGCATTCCAGGTGACTACCTCATGAAGCTGGTTGAGAGAATGCCAAGAGTGAGCAAAGCTGTCATCAAGGTAAAGGCTGGCAACTTTGAAGAATCTCAAATATAAAATGTTGATATGTTTAACACTTTTTTGGTTACTACATGATTCCATATGTGTTCTTTCATATTTGTGATGTCTTCCCTATTATTTTGCAATGTTAAAAATAGTTACAAAAATAACTGTTGAATGAGTAGGTGTGTCCAAACGTTTGACTGGTACTGAATGTCATTAAATGACATGTGCTTAACTATGTGGTTTTAATGTACATTAGCTGTGGTTCCTCTTATTTTGGGAGTATTATAACATTTTGTATCTATTTTCAATGCATGCAACCTAAGAGTTCATGCCTGCAAGACAGAGGCTTATGTTACAGTCAATCGGTCTGAGGGTTTGAAGGTTTTATAGAACTACTTTTTATTTAATCCCACATTGAAATGAAAGCCAGTGAGACAGCTCAAATTGGTCGGTATATTACAACTGTATTTAGTACTAGATAGAAATGTCCTAACAGGGTAATTGTGCTGCCTGACAAGTTGAACAATGCTAGCCTTGATGAGGCCCTTACTTCTCTTGGGGTTGTTGTATGCAGAGTGATTTCCTTAGGGTCAAGCAACCTGGCTTCAAGCGTACCTCAGGTTAATACCCCCTTCTACCATTTACTGCTCTGATGAGAAGAAGTAAAAAAGTGTATGAGGATCAAAGGCTCGTCCTGTTAAGGCATGAGGGATTTGTGATAAAGAAGCACATGTTGTGTTTTCTGAACCGAGGGAGTAGTGTTAAGAACCTAGCCTTGATAAATCGCTCTTGGCATCTCCCTTGGCATTCCTTTAGGGCAGGGTTTCCCAAACCTCTCCTTGGGCCCATCCAGAAGTTTCACATGTTTGATTTAACCCTTAACTGGCACACTTGGTTCAATTAGTCAACTATTCATCAATCCTTTTGATGAATTAAATCCGGTTTGGCCATTTAGGGTTAAAACAAAATGTGAAACTTCTGGGAGGGCAGGTGGAGAAACGCTGTGTTAGGGTCAGATGCCCCAGGGTAAAGCTCTATTTAGGGAAATACTCCCCCACCATTAGCTGCAATATGGTCACCTGTTCCGGTGAGGTCTATGTCTTCTGCTGTGTCTTCTGATGACAATCATATACAATTAACATGAGACAGCCAGGACTGGCATATGCTCTCTATTTAGAAACAAAACGAAATAGGTACATAACATTTACCATGTCTTGAGGCATTCTTAAACCTTTTTTTGTCCAGGTCTTTGGTGAATTATGTTGCTGCGTCTGTCCTACTCCATCCATTGGACAGGGGCAAGGCTAACGGAAGGAGCAAGTCACTCGCTTTGCAGCTCGCTCCTTCTGATCCTAAACTATTTATTAAAATCAAACATAGAATGGGAATCTGTCTGTGGTTCAAATTTCAACAGTGTGGTATGTACCCAGAATTCAACTGCATTAAAAATATAGAGGGGAATTGGGAAGAAATTGCACTTATAGCTAGCTACGTGCATCCCGTTATTTGCTCAAGCTTTTTTTCTCTATAACATTGACATAAGCATTATTGTATGTTGACATAGAAAAGCAAGTACTAAAATGTGTGATCATATACTGTGAGACAGTCAAATATATAGTAGATTCACATGTCAGAAGTAAATTGGTATACATTGTGGATGGTTGATTTTCATTCTCGTGGGAACTGCCTTAAATTGTGCAAAAACGAAAGGCAAAGCCTCCACAGTTAACATGTTTTTGTTATTTATCTCCATTAACTCAACTTTATTAACTAGATTTGCATATTGACATTTACACAATTTGTATACAGACAGCAAAATGAGAATTACAGTTTAGTTTAAAATGTGCAGACACCCGTGTAGATATGTAATCATATTTCTATGGGACACACAGACCATAAATAAACTAGCTACGCCATCAAATATCTAATTAAAAGGCTTTTTATTCAGTTTATTGGTTGCAACCCAGCCTCTCATTAACTATGTACAAATAAGCACAATGTTTTGGGGTACTAATTAATTAGATACTGGGTTGGACTTGACCATATTCTAATGTAGCGCGCATGCTACCGCCCACCACACGCTCTTCTACAACTAAAAGGACCAATGAACCGTCAATATGTAAATCTACAAACCACGATTGGATGGATTGGAACTCCAGGTTTGACGATTTGGCCCCTCCTTCACATGAATGAATGGAATTTTCCATTGTCTCGCGTTCGGTAAATTACAAGACTACGAGGCTGACGATACTTTCAAGTACAAGAACGAAAGATCTCATCTCACATTTATTTTAGGTGAGTATCATTATCGAACGTTGGCAAATATCAATATTAATGTATCACCATTGTATTTACAATTGCTATGTCATCGTGGCTCTTTTTCCTAGCAATGCATTATTGGAAGAGGAAATGCAGCGGCTAGTTAGAAGTTAGCCAACGAGCTTGCCCGTCATCAAATAGCTCACGCTAGTGCTATTAAATGACATGTCAGAGATTTGAGTACGAGTTGTTGCTATAGATACACTTGATCAGTAATGTTTCAGCAACGTTAGCTATAGCTAGCGAAGTTATTGAATTGGCCATTTCCAGATAAATACAAGCTAACTAACGGTTGCTAGCAAGCGATAAGTTAGTCATCATACGTTATCCTGGCCTTGGTAATGTTAACATTGCCTCATTTACTGATTTAGCTAATGTTAATAACGCATATGAATGTTATTGAATAAGGTTGCTTATAGAAAATATAATGGATGAATACACAAGTTAGACAGGAGCTGAATCTTGTTCACATACTGACACGGACTGTGTCTTAGCTAACTAAACAACTGAGCTGGTGCCTCGGGGCCAAGAACACTTTCAATTCATGCAAACGGATGCCTTTGGGGGTAGCTACATCCAAAGGACACTGATTAGCACTAACCTTTTAACGTTACTAGCTACATGCCCATTTTACTCAAGAGTAGCAAGCAGGTTGTAATATTGCGTTCGTAATAAGTGGGAAACTCGGACATTACTACTTGAACTGGGAGCAACGAGGCGTGCTCTTTATTTATTTAATTTTTATTTAACAGGGCAAGTCAGTTAACAAATTCGTATTTACAATGACGGCCTACTGGGGAACAGTGGGTTCACTGCCTTGTTCAGGGGCAGAACGACAGATTTTTACCATGTCAACTCGGGGATTCGATCTAGCAAATTTCAATAACTGGCCTAACGCTCTAACCCAGGGGTGGGGAACCTTCTTGCCATCAAGGGCCATTTGGATATTTAGAAATTCATTTGGGGGCCATATTATTACAATTGGCAATCTTCTGTTTTATTCATGTGTTAATGTGACTTTAATCACGGACATTGGTTACATAGTTTTAAATATGACTTATGTTTCTTGTGTCCTTGAGTATTTAGAAAAGTGATAGTCCTATTTAAATAGATATTAGTATTGTACATAATGTTATTATGATTGCTTGTTCAAACTCGCCTCTAATGCGATGGCTGAAACAGCTTATCTTTGACAAGGCATTTGATGTCAGCTGGCAGTGAAGATGATGCTACTGGCAGCTGGTTTTCCAGGTTTGTGTCAGTCAGTCAGTCTTGAGCAGAATCAAGTCTTTGTCAGATTGGAAAATAACTGCTCACAGCAGTAGGTCGTCCCGAAGACCGATGCGAATTTAAGTGCATGTCTCCTCAGAACAGAAAAATGCTCTGCACTAATGTACATTTTGTAGGAGAGGGAGATTGTACCTGATCCGCTGGTTCGACGTTAAACGGGGTTGGAAATATGTTCAACTCCAGTTGTTTACTTTTTACATCCTTAAACTGCTCACAAAATGCCTTTGCGAGCTTTCCACACTCACCGGCATATTCCCAAGTAATCTCAGGCTCTTGTCCTTGCGGAGTAGGAAAATGCACTGTGTTACCCCTTTCTAGTTGGACTTGCCACAGCTTTAATTTCGTACGATTTCACGTTTGACAGCAGATCGCTGAGAAGCTGGTTCAGCCCTTTTGAGCTTGACGTTCAAGTCAGACAGATACTTGGTTATGTCCACCATGAAGGCCAAATCACACATCCACTTGTTCCGCGACAGGTTTCCCCTTCATCTCTATTAATTGTTTACTTCATCCTTCAGTCTGTAAAACCGCGCGAGCATATTTCCACGGCTCAACCATCACACCGGCAAACCAGATCACCATACTCCGATTCAAGATCACTCAATAGCTCCTTAAATTGGCGGTTATTCAGCCCTTTGCTTTTGATACAATTGATGGTCGACACAACAGATGCCGTTACATTGTTCGGCTTCGGGGACTGTGCGCACAGACTTTCTTGATGTATGATGCTGTTGCATACAATTAAATCACTTAGATTAAGACTGAGACAACTCATACATTTTTTTCACTAATGTGGTTAACCTCTTTTTTGAGCCAACCATGGCTGGCCCTCCATCTATAGTAAGGCCACTTAATTTTTCAAACTGTAGCTCAAATTTGCTCATAGCCAAGACAAGTTTCTCAAACAAGCCCTCAGGTGGTGCCATGCATGGCTTCCAAAGACAGTGATTCCTCCCTTGTGTCAAACTCAGCGGTAATCCCACACACACAAATGGCAAATTGGGCAGTATTTGTTACGCCAGCCGTTTCATCACATGCCAAAGAGAAACTCGACATTTGGATTTAGAAAAAAAAAACGTTTTTGGGGGGGGGGGGAACGACATCTACCTCCTCCCTGTAGGCTGTCTCGTTGTTGTTGACCATGCACCCTTCTGGCTCCTGTGTTGAGGATCAGTGAAGTGGAGGTGTTGTTTCCTACCTTCACCACCTGGGGATGGCCCGTCAGGATGTCCAGGATCCAGTTGCACAGGGCGGGGTTCAGACCCAGGGCCCCGAGCTGAATGATGAGAATAGAGGGTACTATGGTGTTGAATGCTGAGCTATAGTCAATGAACTGCATTCTTACATAGGTATTCCTCTTGTCCAGATGGGAAAGGGTGATTGCATCCTCTGTGGCTCTATTGGGACATTTTGCCTGTTTGATTGCCTTACGGAGGGAATAACTACACTATTTGTATTCGGCCATATTCTCAATCATGGTTAAATGCAGTTGTTCGCGGTTTCTGTTTTGTGTGAATGCTGCCATCTATCCACGGTTTCTGGTTTGAGTACATTTTAATAGTCACAGTGGGTACAACATCTCCTATACACTTCCTGATGAACTCAGTCACCGTATCTGTGTATTTGTCAATATTATTGAGGCTACCCAGAACATATCCCAGTTCATGTGATCAAAACAATTTTGAAGCATGGATTCCGATTGGTCAGACCAGCATTGAATAGACTTTAGCATGGGTACTTCCTGTTTGATTTTCTGCCTATAGGAAGGGAGGAGCAAAATGGAGTCGTGGTCAGATTTGCCAAATGGAGGGCAGGGGAGGGCCTTGTAGGCATTTCGAAAAGTTGAGTAGCAGTGGTCCAATGTTTTACCAGCACGAGTACAACAGTCAATGTGTTGGTAGAACTTTGGTAGTGTTTTCCTAAAATGTGCTTTAAAACCCCCAGTTACTATAAATGCGGCCTCAGGATATGTGGTTTCCAGTTTGCATCAACTCCAGTGTAGTTCTTTGAGGGCCGTCGTGGTATCATCTTGAGGGGGAATATACACGACTGTGACTATAACCGAAGAGAATTCTCTTGGGAGGTAATGTTGCGTTTGTGTACCTCGTCCTCTAGACTAAAAGTCTAAATATAATCTCCCTGCCTCTTCCCCTCCAGAACTCTACTCAGCTGCTCATCAGCACTTGATCTACTGACCACTACAATCTACTTACAACTAGCTAAGATCTCACAGCTCTGTTCTACATCTGCGTTCTACATCTGCTACCTATCTCAAATATACCATGACCAAGCAGCAGATCAGGTACTGTCACTGTAGGCTTCTCTATCTCATACTGTATGTGCAATAGATGTCTAGATGTTACAGTACAGTTTTCATAAGGGCATGCATCCATTATATTTTATC
Organism: Oncorhynchus mykiss; assembly: GCF_057628025.1. NCBI lineage: Eukaryota > Metazoa > Chordata > Actinopteri > Salmoniformes > Salmonidae > Oncorhynchus > Oncorhynchus mykiss. Next base: position 35,111,349 of record NC_143028.1, on the reverse strand, counting down.
TATTTCAAGTGCTTTGAAGTTCTGTGATATGCCAATCTGAACATAATCTTAAACTGTTTTTTCCAGCCTTCCCGCTAAACTGATTAATGGTGGTATTGCTGGCATTGTGGGGGTTACCTGTGTGTTTCCCATTGACCTGGTAAAGACCAGGCTACAGAACCAGAGGCAAGGCCAACAGATCTACAAAAACATGTGAGTCCTTCACTCTGTCCTCCCTTCTCATGTCATGCCGTGTGACTGCATAGCTAAATCTAGATTGTTTATTGGATGATGATGATGATGATAATAATACTAATAATAATTTAAAAAAAAATAAACTCAAAGGCGTGGAAGGATGACACTAACAGACCTGCCAACCTGCACAATTACAGTTCAAAGTAGCTGGTACTCAACCGTCTCAAGTTGGAGATGAGCCAATCAAACGACTTGGGCGAGTTGGAAAAATCTGTAGCGCTCGGTCCCGTGGTCGTAGTACTATTGTCCTTCTGCCAACTGGATGGCAGCTCCCCACTTTGTCCATTGATACCACTTATGTGTGAGGGGAAAAATAGAGTGCGATCTGTTAACCAAATATATAACATTTGTTCAGATGGCGGCAGGTAGCTTAGCGTTGGGCCAGTAACCAAAGGGTTGCTGGTTCCAATCCCCAAGCCCACTAGGTGAAAAATCTGTCTGTACTTGAGCAAGACAGTTAACCCTAAATTGCGCCTCCTGTAAGTCGCGCTGGATAAGAGTGTCTGCTAAATGATTCTAATGTAAATGTTGGTGTTAGTCAAACACAACCACTATTTTGTAGTTGGCTCCTTAGTTAACGCGTCATTACGATGAAGGTAGTTAGCTACAGAGTTTAGTTAACTAAGTGAGAATACTTTCTTGCCCGCGCATGCTTTGATCTCCGCAACGGTAGTGGGTGTGAGGGCATTGACGAGCAAGGAAACGTGCAGGGTTGCGGTAGTTTAGTGCGCGTCGCTGCATGGATGGAAACAGACATGGTAGAGAGAGCTGTTTCCGCTAATACTGTCCTTCAAGGAAGTTGTTAGGTCCACTAATCTAAACAGTATGTTCATTAATCAGTACTTGATCTGTCTTCTTGATATGGCTGTATGTCAACAGTAGGCTGCTAATGATGTGACAATAGTCAGTTCACCAATGACAACAGGGCATGCTGAATGAATGGGAGCCTAGTAGTCGGACCTAACTTGATGGATGAGGTCAGGGATAAAGATCTGCAACAAGCTCATATAGGCCTAGTTCAGTTGTTTCATATTCCAAATAGCCTACAGTAAACTAGAGTACGACATTGCATCCAGTAGTTTAATTATTCCGAATTTTTTCTCCGAAATAAAATTAAGAAGCCAGTTTACATTTTCACTAGACTATCCACATCGTCACCTATTATTTAGAATAATCACTACCCCAACATTTTACCTAGAAAAATTGTCATTGGGACTACAATTTTTATTTAGGATCATACACAAGACTTGGATACAATGTTTGATATAGTTTCAGACTCAAGGTTTCAGGAAATGACAGTTGGAGTTTTTCCTTCCTGACCTTGGGCCTACATTTGCACCACTTTGTCAGAAGATCCCAGGGAGAACCCTGATTGGACATTTAAACATATTTCTTGTTCGCTACTGAAGAGCAGGCAATTACCAACTACCCATAAGTCTATAGCCCACCATTCTTATTGAGGCAGTCTTTTTTGCCAACATCATTATTAGGCTTAAAAGGTGCTCAACTGGTAAATTCTTCAAGGTTAGCAGGTCTGCACTAAATATATCGAATGGGATATCTTGGTCAGTACTTCAAAGAATCCGGTTGCCATTGTGAAAGCATAGACTAATGCCAGGTTTTGAATCCGGTGTCTGTAACGACTGACTCCCGCCATTGTCCTATTCTTTCCCGTTGAGTAATCCTGAGGAATGTGCGAGGGGAGATGACATTTCCCTCTGCTCTGTGCACCCATTCAGCTGTCTTCTCCACTCCCAGCCTTAAGCCCCTTGATGTTCCTTAGTTCAGTTTTACCTACATGGGTAGAAATGTCTATACTTTGTATTTCATGTTATTTGTTGGATGATGTCTCCTTTTAAACTTTTTGTCACAAATGCTACTATTTGTGAAATAATTCATAGTAATTAGTTGTTGTGAGAAACTTCCCTCGTTCTGACATGTCTTTTCTCTCTCAGGATGGACTGCCTTGTCAAAACCGTTAGATCAGAAGGATACTTTGGCATGTATAGAGGTAAGAGTAATTTCATTTTTAGTCTTAGTTTTATAGTAGTGGTTCTATACCTAGTCAACAGGGGGGTTATTAGTAAAATTGCAACAAACGGATGAGAATTGAATTATATATTCACTTAAAGTATAAGCTGTCAAGTTGCTGTTCACAATTAATGCAGTAGTTGCTCATTACTGATAGACAAAAAGCAATATTCACATGTGATCTTAAAAATTGATAGATTGTCACCACAATGTAGTGATGTTTATATGCATCCTTCGTTATGCAAATTGTTTGTTACTTCATGCTCATTTGAATTTTAATTGAATGACAAATGGTATTCTCCGTCAATCCTTATAAAAGGAAATTGCCACATTTTCAATTGATCACATGATCAGTGTTCAGTGAAATGCATTACTATAGCCTTACTGAAACTGAATATTGTATGTAACACATTTATGAGTGGCAACAGTGTCTATTGTGGAGAGGAGGCTGGAGCCCGTTTTATGGGGCTCCATTTGTGTGAGGAATGCTTGTTTTTTTTGCATCTGTGTTTTTCATATTACAGACGTGGATCCCCCTGGGATATTGAGAGGCTAGCCGATATGGCGCAGCCACGCTGGAGGCAAATCATTTAATGGTTCTTACTACACTGCTCTATTTCAACTAGGCAAACATTGTTTTTTTAATGTGCTATTTGTGAAATATTTTGCTCCTTCATGTCTTTATACAACTTATTCTCACCTCTCCTGTTGACTCCTTTGACTTTCTCTGTTCATTCACCAACACTTGTGATCATTGACATTCAGTGTTCTTGGGGAAAATGTATATTGTAGTAGTGGCTAAGGCTACCTTCATTCTCGTCTGTCCATCCCCCACTGGCACGTAGACTAGCCTACACCTTAATCTAAAGTCTTCTTCCCACATAGTTTTCTAAAGAAATGTTGGTCTTTCTTACATTAGACGAGCCTAACTTTTCACATTCTCAATTTTCATTTCCCATTCTCTCTCTGCATGCCCTTTTCTGGTCTCTTCTTTTATTCATGTTCTGCTTTCTTCATGTTTCTCATGTTTTAATGTAGCTTATTGTGTTGACTTGCTCTTGATGATTTTTAAGGTTTGACTAATGGTCAATTGTTTTGTCTTCAGGTGCTGCTGTGAATCTGACCCTGGTCACTCCTGAGAAGGCCATCAAACTAGCCGCAAATGACTTCTTCCGGCAGCATCTTAGCAAAAATGAGTAAGTGACCGTTTACATTTCTGCCATTTAAAGACAGTAGATTGAGAGGAAGACTGATGTAGTGTAATAGATGTATACTAATGTGTCCAACTAGTCATTGACGAGACCAATCCCATGCATGCTTTCTAATCTGATTCTTTGTTGCAGGAAGGGTTTGACAGTGTTTAAGGAGATGTTGGCAGGTTGTGGTGCGGGCATGTGCCAGGTTGTCATTACTACTCCTATGGAAATGCTCAAGATTCAACTTCAGGATGCAGGAAGGCTAGGTAAGCGGGGTCACAGTATTTTCCTGATTTGATTGATGTTGGAAGTTTATGCAAATATATTCATGTATTTTTGTTCTTCATCCCAGCGGCTCAGCAGAGAAAGCCAGCCTCGATGTCACCCACTAAGCTGGCTGCCACCAGGGTGCTGAGCAGGTCTTACAACGCGGGGCCCAGCACAGCAACCAGTGCACTGTCTGCTACCCAAATCGCCCGGGAACTTCTCCGCACTCAAGGCATCCCGGGCCTCTACAAAGGCCTCTGGGCCACCCTCATGAGGTAAGGGAACACCCCCCTGAAATGGACAAAAATGAATGGGAAGTCATTGGCACTGGACAAACCATATACACGGTGTCCAATACCACTCAATTCGGCGTCGTTTCGTTCAAAGTTGATTGCAAATGCCATATGGCAAATGCCAGGTGTAACACTTTGAAAATCCAACAGGTGGCGAGCGAGCTCCACCGTGGTTTTTCATATTGCAAATGCAACACAAGTCAACATCCAAAAGCAACATTTTGAAAAAGTGAACATTTTTTCAAAAACCTAGAAATCCTTTAAAAAATTGTTTTCTGTACAGTTTTTTCGAAATTCTTTCGTTTTTTTTTTTTTTTCAATTACACGTGTAAGAACTGTACCAACATACTTTAGTCACATTTTATTTATTTTTTTACTTGTGCATAAGGCATTTGTTTTCTTCATTTGCAATAAGATTTCATAGGAAGTCAAAAGTCAAAGTCAAAATTCACTCTTTTTGGGGCCAAATGCACGTGTATTTGAAATATGTTTCAATGGGCATGTACCATCACAAATTTGTCATGCTCAAAAATCCTGCAGAAATGCTAAATTGACTGGCCCGATGAACTCGGGATGGCTGGGCAGTGATTCTGGTTCCTCTCAATCGCTCGTTAGGGTTGATTTCAGAATGTCACTTTGGTGATGGTACCTCACTGTTTAAACATTGCAAATGGACAAGAGTCACCAGCAAGTCACCGTCCATCAGTCAATTAGATATCATTCTGACACCAAACTGATACAAACTGACACCAAACCCACTTTTTCCAACTCGTTTAGTAGCCAACTATCACATACTTCAGAGCTGGCCCAAAATTCACAACACCTTCTGTTCAAACCATAATAAAAACGTAAAACACGTAGTTACGTTCTAGCTGCGGGTCCAGTTCTGATGTTATGTGTAGGCCTAGCTGAGGCGACCCCTAATCCCAAGTTTCGGCTTGATAGGTAATTTGGTGCCCGAGCAAGACCCTAATTGGTGCTGAAAATCCACTTATTTCCATGCCTTGCTACGGGGTCCTTGAATGAGCTATCGGACAGAAATGTTGGGGTCCGTCTATATGGGCCGAGGCGGTCGCAATGCACCTAGTCTTGCGACTCTGGGACATTTCTAAATGTCGTAATTTTCGTGATGCAAAAATGAATTGAAGTTATTGCAAATGTACGAGGCTGTTTCTCGGTCCGAGAACCTTCTAGAGCCACGTAACTCACCACACACTATCGACCTGAGGTCTAGAACAGGTTTCTAAAGTTTCAGAACTCTAGGTCTGACGGTTCTTTTTTAGCTCGAACAAAGATAACTATTGCAGGCACTGTATGTCTCTACGCACCCCAATGGGTCCCTCCTGCCAAGCTGTGTGTGTGTGTGATTTAGTTTTTCTTTGAAATTATATGGGAATCATGACTGATTTACAGTTCATGGGGGTTGCCTAATCACACATATGAAGCTTTGAAAAGGTCTGACCATTTTAACCCTTCAAAACAGCCACTATGACACCATTTAAGGCACTTCCGGTTGGCACAGGAAGCTATAAATAAACTCATCCTGATTGGGGTATGCCTTTACATAATCCTAAGTCTTTATGTTAAGAACTGAGTTATTTACGGAGGGTTTAGTGAGTGTGTGTTATTTCAGAAAATCATAGAAAATCACAGAAATCTCGCAGAGCTCCGCAGCACACTTTAAAAAGATTTGTATGAACACCCTGCAGCTGGATCTGTAACTGTTTAAAAAAAAATATATATTTTTCAACATCACCAATTTGACATTGTACGATTTCTCTTAAATGACGATAGATAAATGGCTGGTTCTTTTTTTATTGACACCGGAGGCTCCTTGACTTTGACGTGAAGTGGAAAAATTATTGCTCTATTTTCATTTTGGACCTTTTTTCCCAGAAAAATGGCCATAACT